>NC_081406.1:644901027-646106027 GCF_030272615.1 Cryptomeria japonica | reverse complement strand
ATAAGGTTGTAGAAAACCTGTTCTCCAGCTTCATGGCAAAAGCCTCGAAGCTTCACAAGACAGCGATGGCACAACCTGCTGAGAACTACTATCTCATTCTGAAACTGCTTATGTCCTTGAATAACTGAAGATGATGCTCGTTTGATGGCCACGATAGATCCATCATCAAGATGAGCTTTGTAGACCTTTCCAAAGCCTCCAAAACCTATCTCATAGCACTTACTGAATCCTTCTGTGGCCTTTGTAATTTCTTTTAATGTAAACCTTTGAACTCCATTTACAGGTTCCAATATTTCAATCATTCCGGGCTCTGCAGAGTTATTTTCTAATCATGAACATCAATGGAGAAATAATTGGTGACCATAAATGCTTTATCTTTTAATAGATGCATACCAAAAGAAGATGAAAATTGAGAGACATTTTTTCTTAATACTGTTTGTTCTAAAGTCCTAACTTGGTTTGCGGAAAACCTGTATTCGAAAGAATACTCAAATGCATGTCACTGTTTCTCTTTGACTTCTTGATCTTCCATGCACATAGGAGAACAAGAAGCATGACTAGCACAAGAGAAGATGATGCAGTAGCTCCTACTATGACCCAAGTATTCTTTTTCTTGCCGTCTGGAGTAATGTTCCCAGATTGACCTTCATTCATCAAAATAATGTGTCATTCCTGACAATCTATGAATGTCACCAACTTTACAAATAAAGATAATATCCATTGGGTGACCAGTCATTTATGCATTTCTACTATTGTAAATAGTATGCATGCATCTAGATAATAAGAAATGTTAAATTAAATATAGCATCAAGAAGTATCACCAAGCCAGATGTGCATGCAAAAAATAGATGCTGGTCATATAATGGTTTCAGAGAGAGAGAGATGATTTCACTCTTGAAAACAAATGTAGGCTATATGATATTATTCTAAATTATCTCAAGCATTGTAACATTTTCCATTGAGATAAATCCAATTAATAATATGTCAAACAAAATGCAAAAACCTCTAAAAGGAATATGAAGAACTCACAGAAAAAGTACTTACCATTTCCAGGTTGAGAGTAAAAGAACACACAATTAGGTGAGTCCCTACAATATCTCATGTGACTATCCACGTCTGGTTCTAGACAATTCCCTGTATAACTAGATAGACGAACAATAATTTCATTAGTTGAGAAGAGATATATTTTTAAAATCCACGAGTATTAAATAGAAAATATATTAAGTCTACGATGATTTAAATTGTGCAGGCTTTTTATTACACTTAAGACATCCTTAAACAAATGGAAGAAAAATATACTTACAAATATTCTTCTAAATCTTTTGGCTTTGGCCCCATAAAGTAGTTACAACGCAAATTTCTGGATTAAGGAAAATAATAATAATAAATGCCAGTTCTAAATATTTCAATAGTATGAAGATTTTATTACATTGTGAAGTATTGTTTTCTCACAAGAACTAGCAAAATAGATTATGTTGACGTGATAGCTCACATTTTTGCTTTCAGTCCTAAAATCCAGGTAGGAAACAGTCCAGTGAGGTCATTACTATAAAGATCCCTGCAAAATTACATTTTTTCTTAATCAAATAATAATTAACAATTATGAATAACAAGAGGTTGGAATGAAAATAAACCCAAAGGTTTCAGATCTCAGGTTTGAAAGGAAGATATTCTCCCAAAACTTCTGGATAATTGGATTTTTTATTTTTAATCCAACCTTTGGAATGACCTGTAGAGAAAATATTTTTAGGAATCATAGCTGAAAATTGGTGTTAAATGTTAATATTTTTATTATGACTTCATGAGTCATGTTAACTTAAGAAAATGTTTAAAGAAATATGGAGAAATAAATCACTGCTAGGTTTGTAAGTTTCTATTAATTATAGAAGGTGCAAAGAAAGTTAATATTAACATTTAACATTTCTGTGAACTTCTGCAACACATTTACAATCACCAACTGCTTATAAACCTAGCAAATAAATAATTTATGCCTCCATATTTCTTTTACATTTTCATAGGTCGACATATAACAATTGAACTAATAGTATAACTAGTATCATTTTACACCACTTTTGTAAGTCTGCAATCCCTCACCAAAAACAGTCTCTAACGAGTGAGGTAGGCCACTTCCAACATTAGATTAAAAACTAAATCACTTATCAGAAGTATTGAAAAAAAGTCAAAGATGTAATTCTACCCAAATGATATTAATGATTTTGGCTATAGTAGTATGCATATTATGCAAAATATACAATCAGATCCGTAATTGGTCCCTGAAAAGTTAGTTTCAGACTTAACCATACATATCACGAAGACTAGTCATTGAAGTCCATGATTGGGGAATTCTTCCAGTAAAATGGTTGCTATGAAGTGACCTATTAGCAGAAAAAGAAAAAAGTCAGAAACAAAAACTGGTAAAGAGTTTATTTTAAATAAAACGTACATTTAATTCTTATACACCAACCCAAATTTTTTTGATTAACTAGCTCAGAAGAATCATGTATCTTTTCAGAAACAAACAATCTCACAAAGCAATTCCCTAATGCTGATAGCAGTGCCCATTTTGATAAAGTAACTGATCTAGTTCTACATGCAAAAGATATATTACTTATTGATATAAGAGGTTGCACATTTTCAACCATAATTGAAGATGCAATGGGGAGAATGTACTGATGCATAGCATGACCTTGCTGTTTGGTAAATAGAGGTTTATTTCAAACCTATGAATTAGCTGTTTTTCCTCTCCTAGGATCTTAACAAAAAAAAGGAAATAAAGGTTTTTCTGAGAAAACAATTTAATTAACTCCTCAAGTTAAGAACATATAAGGAGAGCATTTGCAACATTGTAATGAATGTTCTTGCAGGAACATGAACACACTCTATGAAAACAACAAACCCAAAACGAGAGAAAGAAGACATATATATTAATTGTTATAACCCTAATCATGCCTTCATCTCATCAGCTATGTCTCAAAGTTAAACTAGTAAAATCAGTAAAGACCCCTTACAATCATATAATGATGGCACTAAGTATTTACTATCAGTACAAGATTACAAAAGCATTTATGCAGGAGTTGCACACATGGTATTATCATATAACCTGAGAGTTATGAGAGCATTTATCGTTGTCTATTACACATGGGAGGTATATTTGCATCACGTCCAACACCAGTTGTGAAATAACTGTTTTAACATATCATGTTTGAAATGAAAGGAAAAAGAGTTGTGTGTATCTTGATTCATTCTCTTGTTGGGCCCAAAGCTGTCTTACCATATGGGTTTGGAAACCATCCAAATTCTTTTTGGGCTTTTAGTGCTTCTGGTTGTGCTCTATGGGTGTGAATTGCAGGCCAGCAGTACCTCAAATTCAAAGTGAAAACAAATTGAGAAAATCCAAAAACGCTTGATCACAAGCAAGTTCAAAAGTTCAGTTCCTTAAATTATCATGCTGACTGAAATGGGGGCAAATAGAAATCTGGATAAAACAAAAATAAATATTTGAATAAATTGGTAACTTTCATTCACATTAACAATTTTCAGATTTGGTAACATTCTAAAATATTACAATATATAAATTCTGATTTGTCCAGGTGTTTGCAGGTTATTTCTAGTTATGGCAATGGCAAATTTAGTTTATATCTCATGGAATCCATGTGTGTGGATTCCATGGTGCCACCGCTCGTGGGCTAACCTTCCAAATGTAGGATAGCGAATTGGAGTGCATCCTCTTCGGTCATTGGGCTGAGTAAAATAGGTGTCCAACTTTTGCAACCAAGCATGCCCTGTGATTTTTTCTGATCCATCAAAGTTTGGAAGTGTTACTTTATTCACCTTATGTCTCAAGTCTTTATTCGGTTGCTTCTTTTCTTTCCTAGGTACCTCATGTCTCTTGGCTTCACAAAACTCCCTAAATATTATAAGTTCCCTAATCTCCAGTTCAAGATTTACATAAGTTCTAGCAATTTCTTCAATGCTATTTGTGGATGGGTCAATTTCTTCTTCCTCCCTTGATATATCTTCCCTAGGTAGGAAAGGGGGTTTGGGTATCCTAGGTGTAAATGATTCATCATTATTCTCCAAATGGTTTGAAGTTATGTCTCTCCCATTTGAGGAATTGTTCTTAAGGTTATTGATTGAATTCCCCATGTTTTTGCAAAGCTTGGAGGAGTGCTTGAATTGTTTTTTCTAGTCTTTCATTTTGGTTTAAAAGGGTTTGATTGGTTTGTTCCATGAAAGTTCTCATTTCATTGCCCAATTGCTCACCCATGGTGGAAGTAGTTCCCCTTCTTTGGTAGGTTTGCATTGACTACCCTTCACTGGATGACAGGATTAAGCTATGATACCAATTGCAATGTCCCAATCTAGTGATTACCATTTGGGAAAATATAATGTTTGGCATATTTGTTTATAACTTTATAGGGAGTTGGCTAGGCACACTGGACAAGTTGTGTGTTACGCTAAACCTCTATCTCCAAGAAGGATTTTCTCTTCAAAACAAGCAAATTGCGTGTTCCCAAACAAAAGAGGTTTCTGTTTTAAAGGGAGCTTCATATTTTCAAGGTTGCTGGTCACATTGGGGGTCACTAAGACATTTGCAAATCTTCAAAGGTATGTTATTGGTTGTACATGCAAGTAAATGTCTCAAAATTCATTCATCGTTGCAAGTTGTGTAGTGTAAGTAAGCCAAATGATAGTAAGTTGGAGTCGTCTGAATCATTACCAGTACCTCTCTAACTATGGGAGTGCATCTCCATATATGTTGCCAGAGGATTAGCCATGTCACGAAGAGGATATGATTATCTCTTGTGGTAACAAACCATTTTAGTCAGACGTGCATACACATTCCATGTGACTCTTAAGGGTAGTGATGAAGCTGAGTTCTTTTTGAATGTGCAGTTTCACTTGCAGTGGCTTGAAAGTATCATTAGACCATGACACAAAGTCTTTGGGAAAGTTTCAGTATGCTTTGTAGGAAAACATGGATACCCAATAGAAGAGATCAGCCACTTTTCAAACAGTAAATGGTGAATCAGACATTTGTGCAGCTTTTGAAAGGGTATAATCAATAGCAATCCTAAGACATGGGATAAAAATTTGGCATACATATCACACTCTTATACAGAGCAGTTCATATTTCAACTAGCCTGTCAACATTTGAGGCATGGTTTGGGCTCCCGATGCCTAGTCCCTTGGATGTTGTCTTGGGACAGCCACGTAAGGATAAAGAACAGGTCAGAAGTTCAAAAAACAAGAAGCTCATTGAAAGAGTCCTGTAAATTCATCTCCATGTTCAAGAGAAGTTAGAGTAAAAAGCTAAGTACAAGAAGAGATGTGACAAAAATTGAATTGAACATAAGTTCAAGATTGGAGACCAAGTTTTGTGGCAAGCAAAGAAGCTCAAGCACTTAAGATATGGCCCCTTTCAGATTCTGCAACATGTGGGCAAGAATTCATTTTGCCTTGATTTGCCTCCATACATGAAGATGTACACAATGGTGAATGCTAGGAACCTTTAATTGTTTGAGACTTTGATTTTTGATGAAGAAGGTTTGTTGTTGCCTCCTATTGATATTGTTACTCTACAAAATCAAAAGGAGCTAGAGGTTGACATTCTCCTCCA
Organism: Cryptomeria japonica; assembly: GCF_030272615.1. NCBI lineage: Eukaryota > Viridiplantae > Streptophyta > Pinopsida > Cupressales > Cupressaceae > Cryptomeria > Cryptomeria japonica. Next base: position 646,100,407 of record NC_081406.1, on the reverse strand, counting down.
AATGGAGATAACTCGTAAGGGGGCACATGAAACTCAGATAATTAGACTGAAGGGATAGTTTCCGAGCATGGCAAAATGGCATAGAACCTAAGCTTTTGTGGACCAAAAGCCTCCTAATTGGGAAGATGTCCTCCAAAATCAGATCTTGACCGTGAGCAAAAAGTCAGTTGTCATCATTATCAACCAAGAAGGTGTTGAAGAACTTTGAAGACTCAAAAAACCTTGCAGACAATGGTTTCAAAGTGAACTAGATATTCCACCATATTGAAGATAAGTTTCCAATTACAATTTTTGGGCTAGAGCTCGGATTCAAGGGTTCAGTTCGTGGGTTCGGTCAGTTTTTTGGGGGGGTTGGATTTGTCCATACAAAAACATATAAAAATAAAAAATATATACATATATGCAGCAGTAATTAAGTTCAAAATACACCACTATGCTAATATTCAAATAACATAGCAAAATACACCACCATATTAATAGTCAAAACCCAACAATCATGATATATATTAAAGTTTTATTTCAAATAACATAGCAAAATACACCATCATATTAATGTTTTAGTTAAAAATAATAATGTCAAGTGTCAACAATCAGTCATCACTGATCAAATATCATATGGATCATCAAAAATATCATCATCTTCCATATTGGTAAATTAGAAGAACCACAAACAGTGCCACTGGCAGTGGTAGTGGCACTAGCACTGGCACTAGCAATGGCAGCAGTACTAGCATTCTCAGTCTCATGGTCACTAGGTAGCTCGTGGTCATCATCAACTCCAAGTGCAACAAGGCAGGAAATTGAATCATCCAACTCAACATGCTCTAGATCAATATCCCACTGCCTTGTCTCACCTTGTTTGTAGGAATTTTCATTGTGTGAGAGGAGACGCAAGTTTGAATGCACAAAGACCAAGTCCACCTTTTTGGAGTGTAGTCTATTGTGATTTATTGATTGGATAGAGTATGTGCTCCAATTCCTCGCAGATGAAGATGAACTAGCAAACTATCAAGATTTTGAAATTAGTTATAAATAAAATTAAACTATTAATAAAACAATAAACTTAAAAGCAAGATAGAAGAATTTTTTTAATAAAACTAAGAACTTACTTGCGATAAAATTTTGATGGCAAGACGTTGTAGGTGCTAGTATGATTTGCCATGGAAGTACCACCAACTATGAGCATCAACCCCATACTTGTCCCAAAGAGCTTCAAGACCACAATCATTTGTGCTTGCAAAAATCATGATTTCAGTCCTCACTGCAGGTCGTGTGTCACGGTGAAAGAGTCTGTGAAGAGCTGCCTTGTACCATTTAAGAGGTTGTAGGTGTTGGTATGATTCGCCATGGAAATGCTACCAACTATGAGCGTCAACCCTATATTTGTCCCAAAGAACTTCAAGACCACAATCATTTGTGCTTGCAAAACTCATGAATTCAGCCCTCACTTTAGGCCATATGTCATGGTGAAAGAGTTTGCAAAGGGCTGTGTTGTACCATTGTGCAACTTAGGGATCTCTATATGGGGCAACTCTTGTGCCAGTAGGGAGTTGTTGACTATAATACTTGGGACTCGATGCAAAGGCAAGGAGATGCAATGAAGTGGTCATTTTGTTCCATCTCTCCACCATGATTTGTTGTAGTTCTATGAAGAATTTTTCTTCAAGATCTTGCTCTTTTTCATTTACGATGACTTTCATCTTCTCAATCATTGAGTCGATGCCATCATATACCTCACCCAACCAAGGCCTATCCATGTCAATATAACGGATCATGCTCAATATAGACTTAGTGAAACTCAAGAGGTACTCAGCACAATCCCACCAAGAGTCACTCACAAACCTTCACATGTCGTCTCAACAAAAATATGTTGGAGGCAAAATGGGTCCAAGCAACCTATTTCAAAATCAAAATAATAAAAAATTAAAATTAAAATTAAATTAAAAAGTTTACTAAAGTAAAACATATTTATTATTTATCTTACCTTCAACAGCTCCAATCTCTAGAATTGTCTAAATATGCCTTGTGACATGGTGGTTGGTGATGAACATTTGGATCTCCTCATCAGCATACACCTATTTGATCCATTCAACTTTGTTGCCAATTTTTTGCAGCACTAGGTTGAGTGAGTGTACAACACAAGGTGTCAAAAAAATATGGTACTAGCGCTCCTCAACCAATAACCTACCAGCCCTACAATGTTTGGCATTGTCTGTTACAACTTGAACAACATTTTAAAGGCCAACTTCCTCAATGGCTTGGCAAAGAATATTAGCAATAAAAGGACTGTCCTTCACCTGCCCTTCACAATGCATTGCTCTCAAAAACATTGCCCCTTTAGGGGACACTGCAATAACATTGATCAATGGGCAATTTCTTGCATCTTTCCATCCATTAGATATGATGGATACCCATGTTTTGACCTATGAATCCTTGATGGGATTCATGGAGTCCTCTACATGTTTCACCTCTCTATCCAATAAGGAAGTACACACCTTCTCATAACCCAGGCCCTTGAACCCCTTTGGAGCCTCACTAATTAATCTCACCATTTTTTGCCAATAAGGTGAGAGAACAACTTTAAATGCCAATCCATTAGCATAAATACATCTAGCTATGTCTTGCTCGGCGATGGAGAGGCATTCAATCCTTTCTTAGTCTTACTCTTTGCCAAAGGATGAGTAACTCTAGCTATTTTCCATGTTGCTTCGTTTGCTTTTGCATGCTCTTCAATATATGCCAATACGTGTTCCTTTGCAAGAAGGCCTTTACCTTTTGGCATGCCTGGACAAAATTTGATGCCTTGATGAGAGATAATACACAAATGTATAAGTTGTTATATCGTACTTTGCAATGAGAACAAATCCAAGTGAAGCCTCCTCCATCTAGTAGTTGTTGTACCATTTCCACATATTTCCAAAGGGGAGAGTGTGGGTCTGTTTTAAAGTGGGGCTAGCTCCCACAACTAGAAACATTTGCCATTTTGATACCTAACACAAGTAATTCTATAAACAATATGGATAGGCACAAAGCTACAAACCAAAATGAAAAAACAAAACAAAACTAGAGAGTTAACTTCAAATTGTAAAAGAATGCAACGAAAAATTTAAGAAAACAACAAAAAACCTACCTCTTTTGTTGAAATCTTCCTCTTCAATGTCTTTGGAAACAAATCAACACTTGCAACGGCATACGAATAGCACAAGAACCGGCTTCAAGCATGCAACAATCAATCTTCAACTCTCTTTGAGCAATGGCAAGCAAAAAAGAAAGTTCAATAAATGTAGTAAAATAGTTTTGTTTTTCATTCTATTGAGAATAAATGAAATAGGTTTTAACTTTTTGTTGTTATTAGTGGTCAAAGTATGGTTGAGGGGGTCAAAATTACCTTTTTGGCAAAAAAAATACTTAATAAAATTTTTCTTTTAAAAAATTAAAAAAAGGCAAATTCTTTCTAGGTTCGCTAGTGGAGGGCAAAATTCTTCTTGGGTTTGGCAGGACCGCAAATTGTGGCTCAGACCCTACCCGCACCCACAATGAACCGTTTCCGGAACCAGACCCAATTCGAATCGGACCGAGACTCGAGGGGTTCCATTGAAAGACATGGTAATGCAATTATATTATATTATTAGATCATAATAATATTATGATAATATAATTATAATAATCAATATAATAATATATTGTAATTGAATTATAATTATTATATCATATCATTGCTTGCTTTGAATATATATTAAAAAAAAGAGAATGGAAACAAAAAAAAGGGAGCAACGAATAGGGTCAACATCTTGCTATGCACGCCTTGCCAAACAGGGGATTGGTCTGAAAGATCCTCTCTACTCTAGTGATTGGAAATTCTGATTTTTTGGGGGGTTTTGCCGTACAAATCTGGTCCAGATCTGAGATTTTCTGAGTTGTCCTAGAGAATATAAAATAATCTGAATTTTTTAATGAAGCAACTCCTCAAATCTGATTTGTAATAGCAGTTTTGAGATCTCCAAATTTCTGCCTGGAAATGGCTCCCTAATCCCTACGTCCAGCTAGATAATTGCTACAATCAACCAATGGGAGGTACGGCAGGCTTGGTATGCTGGTGGTGATGGATATATGGGCCCAAAACAACCCAGATCTGCAATCTGATCCTTAAATCTGCTCTCCAAAATGTCTGATCCACTGATTTCTGCTCAATTGTGAATTCTGAATGAATTCACCCTTCAAGGAATGTTGGGGTTTCTTCCAATCTCCAGGGAGTTTTCGCTCCCAAAAACTTGTTCTGCTGCTGAAACTCCTCCAGAGCTCAAATCCAATTTGCTGTTGTAAAAATGAATGATTGAATAATGAAATGATGCCTCCTCATGTTGCTTTATTGACTCCCAACCCTAATCAAACCTTTTAGGGTTTTCACTTTATTTAATTTATGTTTATTTTATAAACTTATATCACCTCATTAAGATCGAACCCCTTATGACTCCCTTACTTATAATAATAAGTTGTTTTATTTAATAGTTAGCCTCCTCTAGAAGGTTCGAACTTCTTGAGCGTCTTATTCATCATTAGCAAAAGACAGCCTTTTAAAAACAACTTTAAGTTGATGCCTCCTAGGGAAAAGTGCCATGGGGGTCACTTTATAAAGTATTATTTAATTAACATCACTTTATTTTATTAGAATAAATTATTAAAGTAATAACTTTAATATTTCATTTTTATTCTTGAATCCACCACTTGGTTTACCAACTGAAAAACTGAAGCTACTATCCATACCAAGATGATGTCTAATTGTAGCGGCCCCCACTGCCAGTCAACTCCTACAAAATAGGGATTCTCCTTAAAATTAGGAGATCATCCTTGATTGCCCAAAATGGCTCATAAGGCCTTCTACCACATTCCACTAGCTCTGGAAAGGTCAACAAGCCGACCGCCAGTACCTTCCTAGAAAATAGGGATCTTCCCTAAAAAATAGGAAATACAACCAAAACCTCCAAAATGGTCCCTTGGGTCCCCTGTTGCGTTCTGGTCAACTCCTAAAAATAGGACACCCTCCTAAAATTTAGGAGATTGCCTCAAACTGTCTAGAATGGCTTATAAGACTCTACGTTGGTCCACAAGCCTCAATATAGGACCCCTTTCCACTCCACTCGACTACGAAAACTTGATGATAGGCCAATCCCTATTGAATTGCCTGTCACCTAGGGAGGGGACATTACACGGTCCGATGAGCCACAAGCCCCTACGGCTTGCAAAACTATTGTGGGTACCATGGCTCCATGGAGGACCAACGACTCAAAAAAAGCCTTTGCAATCTCGCTTTTGTCATCATTAAACTTTTGGAAACCCTAGCAACTTATTTCGGATTTTAACGCTTTACACACCAAAAATTCTCTAAAAATCACAAGTCAACATGATTTAAATAAAAATCGTGATTCCATGGAGGGAAAAATCGGCAAACCTGGTGATTTTCAATTTTTATGATTTTTTCACAATTTTTGTTTTATGTCATGTGTGCCAACAAGTAAAAATAATGGTGCAAGAAAGCACCCTATCTATTAGATGTGTGTGGACCATACACAAAATACCATTAACAATATTGGATTAAAAGCATCACTAAATGAAGTGTGTGTTGTCCTCATTTTTATTCTAAAAAATGAAGGACCATTACATGAAATTTTTGTGAAAAAATGAAAAACAATTACTCTATGGAACGCTTCCCGAGGCAGAATTTCGACTAATCCTTGGACTAGCTTAATCCTCAGTCCATCCTCAAACTACGTTTCGAATTCCGTCAAATTCTGGGTTCGTTTGCTATGTCTTTCCTTCAATTTCGGGTTTTAAAATCCCAACTGCAGGTGGAGAATTTTCTTCAAACTGCAAGTTTTAATGATGTCCATTATGTTGGTCTTTGTAGGGGAATTTTCAGCTTATTACATGTGCACTTTTATACAAAGATGAATACTTGTAATTTGTTTTAAATTTACTTTGTTGTTTTTATTATTTTTATTGTTTTTTGGCTTTTTTAGTTAAAATAGGGATTTTTTGGTTAAGTTACAAGTAAACTTGTAGTTTTCTCCAAAAACCCCTACTTTAATGGTTTTTACATGTAATAGGGATTTTAAACCCCTATTACATATGTGCAAGTAAGTTATAACTTGTTGTAGGGGTTTTATTTCCCCTTTACAAGTGCATAAAACTTGCATCTCTCTCCAAAAATCCCGATTTTGCCTTCTAAGTGAAAAAGTGACAATTTAAAACTTGCACTTTGTCTCCAAAAACCCGATTTTGCTCATAAAGTGCATTTTTGACATTTTAAACTTGCTATTTGGCCAAAAAATCTCGATTTTGCCCAACATGTTGAAAAAGTGAAATTTTAAACTTGTTATATCTTCTAAAAAACCCGATTTTCATTGTTTCAATGCATTTTGAACTTGTTATTGGTTCCAAAAAACCCGAATTGCAAGGAAAAACGTTTTTTTTTAAGGATTTTAGGCAAATTTTTGTGGAGATTTTTTGGGAGATAGAAGGCGTTTTTGATTCCTCCCTATTTTTATGTATTTTCAAACACCTTTCACGCCACATGGAGGTTAAGATTGCTGATTTTTAGCTTTATAACAGCAGCCACGTTTTTTCAAAAAACCACTTTTTTTTGCCATTTAGAATGCCACAAATCAGCAATGTTATGAATCGTTTTGGCTTGGTATGCTAAGGCGTTGAGGTTAGAAAGAGTCTTGGCCATTTTCCATGCCATTTATCATGCATTTGCTGCCACGATTTTCAGTTTTGGGCATTTTTTCAAAAACGTGGCTAAGGTTTTGGAATGCGGTTAATTTCTTTTTAAGAGTTCTCCTTCCTTCTTTCAAAGATTGATCATCTTTTTGAAGAAGGCATTTTCAGTTTGAAGCAAGGTTTGATTTATTTTCTTTCTTTCTTTCATTTCTTTGTTTTCTTGTTTTTCCTTTCTAGTTGTAAATATGTTGGTTCTTCCCCAAAAATCGGTTTTGTGAGAAAGATTTTCCCCTTTGTAAAATTGCATTGTTCTTCCCCCTTTTCCCTCTTTACTTGTATTCGGGATTTTAAATCCCGATTACAAGTTGGATGAAAATAATTGTTCTTCCCTTACGGATAAAAGATTTAACCATCTTTTGTTGAAATTCCAAGTTGCAAAGATGAGAAATACCCATCCTTTCAAAATCAGGTTTTTGGAACCGGATTGCATGTTGAAAGTTCTTCCCATTTTCTTGAAGATGATCTTCCCAAAATATTTTCATATTCATTTCCATCATCCGTACATACCATTTCATCCACTCATTTCACACCTTCATTCATTTTTCCCATTTAAAGTCTTCACCTGCGGTCAGCCATCCAGAACCTGAAATTGCTCCAAAATGCACTCAAAAAACACTTGTAAATGAGTTTTAAAGGTCCAATTACAAGTGCAAACTTGTAGTTACCCATTACACATATGAAGTTGCATGTTTGTTCCCCACAATTGCAAGTTAATGCTCTTGTTTTCCCCACACATGTAATGCAACTTCCAAAACCCGAAATTCACTTGTGAGCCCATTTTTGCATCAATTTCTCTCTTCCCTTGTCAATCCGGTTTGCACACACAATCTACCAAATCAATGGATTAAGGCATGGGCCTTATTTTGCAAGTAAATTTCAAGAAATGGAGGACGATACAAAAAAGAGATACAACAACAATTCATGGTTGCGAGCATAGAATGCTTTCAAGACAAAGATGGTCATGACATGAAAAGAGGAAGGCAACCCTTTCCCTCCTGAAAAGATAGTACTACCCCAAGCAAGAAGACAAGGATGCAAGTTCTCATTCTGGTTCAAGATGTCTTTACCAATCCAGAATACTTCAACTTCTAGCATCCTGAAGCGACATGAAGATCATCACAGACAAAGGATGATGCAGTTAGAGTCGTGTCTTTAGACACATGGAATAGTTTTAGTTATGCATTTGTAATTTTGTTTTGAGAAGTTACATGTAAAAGTATTTTTTGTAAAATGCAAGTTACACATTACTTGCACTTTTGTAATTACATGTAAGACAACTACAAGTTGTGTCCAATTAGGACTGTAGTTGGAATAAGTCTTAGTTAGTTATTGAAGTCTTAGTTAGTTATTGAATTAGTCTTGGTGGTTGAGAGAATCTCTCAAGTTAGTTAGGATCCTCCCACCTTTTTCTCAAAGCTCCTCTTCTATAAATACTTGAGGGGTCTATTGTAATTTTTATCTTTTGGAAAGCAACCAAAAACTCTGCCAAATTTACAGCAAGAAGTCTTTGAGCTTATGTATGTGAATTGAAAGTTTTGAAGAATAATAAAGAAGGATTACTCAAGTTTTGAGTCTTTGAGCTACATGTTTGAGTTTGAATCTCTTTATTTCTTCCATGCAAAGTGTTTCTAAAGGAGCTTAGTCTAATCTGATTTGGAGTCTTTGAGCTGCAAGTAGAGAAGATTAATTAAAATAGGAAAATCTCTAGAAGGAGCACCAAGTCTTTGAGCTTGCGTCTATTCTTGAGGAAAAATTATTGTTCGATAAGAAATAGCAGCAAGTCTTTGAGCTTGCATTAGTTCTTGTCTTTGTGTTGAAAGAATAGATTATTCCAGTCTTTGAGCTGTTGTCTTTTATTCGTTGTAAAATTTAGTATAGCAAAGGGTAGATAGGACTTCCAATAGTCAAGTCTTTGAGCTTGATATTGCTATCCCATCCCGAAGGAAGTGACGGGAGTCTTTGAGCTTTCAGGAAACTTCATTTTCTTTCTCTCGTTTTCATTTGAAATTGTTACCATTATTATACATTTTCTTGCTATCACTTTTCTAAGGAGAGAAAAGGATATAGGCTTCCTTGAAGAAAGAAGGAAGACTGTTGTCCCATCCTGTTTTTATTTCAGTTTTAGATAGATAGGGGGAGCCTTCCCTTAATTAGGAGAGTTTCATACTCACACACTGTGGTTGAAGCCACAATTTTGTTTGCTTTCACGAGTGTACAAAATTTTCAACCAACAATGTGCACCATCAAGTTGTGAATTGGTACTAAAACCTGTCCATATCAATATATCAAGAATAAATCCCAATCAAACTTATAATAATCTTTTCCAAAGTTAGTATTTAGCAAAAAGGAATCTTGGTTGATCTCCACTGGCAACTCCCGACATTCCCATGTGGTGACCATTGTATTGAAGATGATGATGGTTTTAGCATTGCTCATATGGCTTTGGCTGCAATATTTTGGACATTATTTTTTAATTCTCAATGCTAAAGCCCTATCCAAGATATTGTTAACAACATTAAAAAACAAAATTGACTGCCAAATACAAATATTGTATTTGGCAACATTCTTTAATTTCAATGAGTCCCTGAAAAAATGCTCCAAAATCCTTCCCTCCTTGAAAAATCATTGGGCCATTTTTAGAAGATCTTCACCAATCATGTTATGTAACACCTTTAAAGAATTCACACAAGGCTAGGGGACAAGAATCAAGGCACCTCTACATTGGGTATAGGATAGCAATGAACCTTCTAAATTCTATATTGATGATAGTGATAAGGAATGCAAAGACTTGTGGATCCCTAGAAGAATAGAAAGATAATGAACCCTCTAAGGATAGCGATGAAGAATTCAAAGATGATTATGGATCTTTGGAAGCCTTATGGAATTCTGGAGAACTTATAGGAGATTGTGAAACATGCTTCACCTTTACTTTTGAAATACATTTTCCCTTTATCCTCACTCTAGTCTAGGTAAGGAGGCTAGAAAGGAATCTATAAAATGTTGCCTACCAAAGTAAAGAAGAAATTTCATGTAATGTCCCCTTCCCAGTTCTAGATTAATGAATGGAGTCTTAGCCTATTTTGGAAACCCGTAGGCTAACCAAAGACTAAATTAGGGTTTCTGTCTTCGGGAAGGTTTTCGAAGAGGTGTTTGCAAGAGTTCTACAGTTTGCTCTCTGTATTCTTTCTGGGTTTTTCATGAGCTTCAGGATGGTATAACATGCATTACAATCAAAGAAGATTTTTTAATTTACTATTTTTAGTAAATTGCGACAAGTTGACAGTTGTTTGCTTTATAGGGTTTTTTGAGAGCTCTAGCGTGGTTTGACATGCAAATTATTTGGAGATGATTTCCAAACTTACTATTTTTAGTAAGTCACGACGGCTACTCAGAATGTGGTAAAAATCACTTTGGAAACACTTACTATTTTTAGCAAGGGTTTAGCTGGTCATTTCAGATGGCTATTTCCGGCAGGTCAGTTTGAGCGGTTTCTCTTCCAACATTTTTGGAGCTTGTTTTGGCAAATTAAGTATTTGATGAAAAATGGTGTTTTAAATTAAATTATAACTTATGGCAAAAGTTGGACGATTTATTTAAGAGGGATTGTTTTAAGTTATATTGATATCTAAAAAAATTTCCTTAATTATATGTGGGCGATTCTTGGTTGAGGAAAATATTTTATAAGTGAATTATTAAGGCAAGATGGGCGCCTTAGGCAGAAAATAAGACAATTTTATGATATAATTCACTTTATTCTTTGGACGCCATAATACACTTTATTGATGTATTTTTTATATAGCGTATCTGCCACCATGTGATGGGCGATTTGGGGAAAAATGAAATGAAATGCAAATTAAGGAAATTGGAATGTCGTTGTTTAATCCCATATTGGAGGAAAAGAAGTTCGATTTGAGGAGGAAGTTATATATATATGTGCCTTGGCCTTCAATTGAGACTATTCATGTTTATATGCAACGAAGTGTTGCCAGATTGGTGCCAATTGAGCTTCAAAGTTGAGAGCTTCCTAGCAACGATCAGTTTCGTGCTTGAGAGATAGCACCTAGCTGGTCTATTGAGACTATCTTTCATCCAGAGAGATAGAGTGAGCTCATAGAATGGATTGTGAGCCTATTTTTCAGTAATTTGAGTGTTTTGGTGTGTTTCCAGCTTGCTGGTTTTGGGTGTGGCTGTAGCTTATTTTAATTCATAACTCTCTATCCGTTTATCCATTCATTCTGGGTAATAGCTCGTTGGAAGCCCCTCTGCAAGGCGGTTCTTCATCTGGAGGCTCGTATTATGAGGTGGAATGTGTAATTTTTCATTGCTGGTCGATTTTCCTTGCTGGCCATACCATTTCAGCCTTGCCCTTCGGCTGCAAGCAGAATCATCAGCAAGGTTTGATGTGGTTGTTGGGTTGGGGTTTGATCACCTTCTCCCTAGCCTTCTTTCGCTGCTGATTTGGAGCTGTTGGGTGGAGTTTTGAGAGAGTTATGGGCATTTCGGTGTTGCTGGTTCATTTCTGGTATTGTTGGTAATTCATTGCAGACTTGGTTAAGTGTGTATTTGGCTAGTTATTTCAAAGTTATCTTATTGTAATTCCTTGGAGTAGTTTCATTTCTATTTAGAGATTGAAATCATATTGTACTGACAGTATTTGCAAGATAAAATATTGTAAGACCGATTCAATAGTATTGAACAATCCATCTCTCTGCGATATACTCGTATCACCCGCTGCATAAGTGGAAGAGGCTCGCTTAGCCGCCTATTTCTCTATTTTCATGTACTCCAGTCCTCCCATTGAATAAGTGGTCAAGTGATTGTTTGATGTTCTCCGTCTTCCTGCTGCATAAGCGGTCGAGTGATAGTTTTTGTTTATGCATAGTCCTCCCGCTGAAAAGTGGTCGAGTGATTGTTGTGTTCTATCTTTGTTTGGCTTGTAAATTGGCTGGTCATACCGCCAAGGAGTTGTTATTTTCAACTGTTCTTACTTTACCTGCTGAAAAGTGGAAGTGACTGGTTTAACCGCCAACTGTATCGATCATGATATTTCTTACTGCTAATATTAACGGGTGGTGATCTTGTGTTAAAAAAATTGAAAAAAATTGTGGGGGACATTTCATTTCATTATACTCCAAAAAAGAATGACTAAAAGAAATGATTTTACACAAGTGGTCTATGCAGAGAAATAGATCAGACTATATCTTCCTCAACCTCTCAATAATTAAGGTTTGCTTACCCTCTCATACTAGTAGAATCTTGCACATCTTGGTGGTTGTTCTTCTTTCTTGTCATAACAATATTTAGCTTCTTCAAGGAAGAAGGCAAGTGATTAACACTGGAGCTTTCACGTTTTATTATTCTTGTATATCAATTTTTTATTTTCTCAATCTTTTAGGTGGCAAATAATTGTTGCTTTCCTAGAGTGATCCTTGATGTCATTCCACTCGTGGAATGTAAGACCTTGATTCATCATGATCCTTTTTTGCAATCATGAATACTGAACTTCATTCTCTACTTACTTCAATTACTTTTATTCAATATGCTTGGGTGAGTGTTGGCATTTATATACATGATATCTAAATGCTTGTAGACCTAAAGCGAGAAAGACCTCTCCCCCAACACCCACCTCTCATTCAAAGGTTTTTTATCATTTTATATGTTCTTCCAACACATTGAAAGGGTTTAGCTCTAGCTTGATCCTCCAAGAGTTTTGTTTCAACTCTAACCTTAGACGGGTTCAACTTCAAAGTGTGTATTTTTACCAACTTCCAATATATTTTTCCAGAACATGGAGCATCCTCAACCCTCCACTTTTTTCATGGAGCTTAATTAAGTTGACTTTTTTGGGTTAGCAATCAGCATTCCAACTGCCTGTTTTAAAAAATAATATCTCCTCTCTTAAAGAACATTTTCCTAATACATTTCATGCTCCGAAGTTTAATCAAGCACTTTAGTTTAATAATGGTTAGAATACATTTCTTAAGTTAGAAACAACACATATTATTTTAAGGGAGGTGAAGAGCCTCTCTCCTCCACTATTGCCCGACTTCAAGTCCTTCAACACCTTTCTAACAACAAAGGAACTTACCAACAACCATGGTAGAAACATTATTTTTAACCAAGGTGAAAACAATAGCAACAAAAAAAGCTCCATATAATCACCCTCAAGCTAAGAAAACTCTCCAAAAAAGACATCCCCATACTATATCTGTCAAATTGTAAGTGTTCCTGAAATATCTTATAGAGCATAAGTAAAACTACATCATGAAATGGAGAAAGTTGAGGTGACAGCATTGGATGCAAAAAGAATAGAGTCAAACCCCCCACTAAAAATCTTTAACCTTTCATAAAAATTACATTATCAAGGATCGTTGACACCAAAATAAAAGTGGATTCACTCAAGTAGACAAGTTATAAAATCCTTATACAATCCTTCCACAACCACTCAGCATAAAAATACTCTAGCAAAGCCTTCAAGGGAAGGAAAGCTCCACAAGCATTGAACAAACTTAAATTAGCAAAAAAAATGTTATCCAAGTTTACTTTGCAAAAATGCGATTGAGAGGGGTTCAAACAAAAAATCATAGAGCCATTACACTCTGTCTGATTTCAGTTCAATCATTACAGGGAAATGTTAGTTATATCAAGATTTGCAATAATTGAGGAAACATGTATCTTCTATAATTATTGAAGGGAAAAAATTAGCTCTAGATATCACAAGTAGAAAATATTAAGCAACATCTTTGTGAATAAAAATATATATGTATTTTTTATTTTTTGTGTTCAACGTGAGTATTAAGTCAATAAGCATGAAAGGCTTACAGATTCTGTAGCTTGTGGAGATTCCCAAGCTCTGAAGGCAATTCCCCATACATATTACTGTCATGGAAGTTTCTGAGACACCAATGCAAAACAATTCTTTAGTCCATTTGCATTTAGTTTGCTTCCAAAATCAGTATTTCTTAGCTCATAATTCTTTTTAAATACCTAGACTTATCTGTACTGCATTTATTGTTGTATTAAAAATTACAAGTTAATATTACGATTGCTCATCATTCACATAAATATAATTTGTAAACACGCATAATTGCTCATCATTCACCAAACAAACAAAATAAGGGAAAATATGAAATTTAAAAACAAGGCTTGCCAGTTTAGAGATGTTAATGGTATGGTAGATAAACTTGGTAATTCTTGGAAAGTAATTGCAAGTTAGAGTCCATAAAACAAAATAAGTCATTTTGGGTTAATTCATGAGTATGGGCGAGATCAACCACATTCGTGTGTTATATATAATTTCCCAAGAATTTTTCATGCTTAAAGGAGATGTGTCATGTTTCAATAGAAGCAGAGATTCTAATCATCCTCAAGTTCTTTCCAAGAAGGAAAAGGCATGCAACTCTACCTCAAAGGCTTAGTAAAAGGACTCATGCAAGTGGGTGTCACCCCCCATGAAGCTCAAAGTGGTGACAAAAATCATAGTTAACAAAAAATAGGCTGTGTCAGCTATCCAAAAGAAGGTGCCCTCAATTCTTTCAAACCGTTCTGTTTGGAATGGTTCAATGGAGATCCCTCAACACAAATTCTTTCCCTCAACAAAATTAGTGGAAATTCCCAATGCCTCATAGAAGGTAAGAATCAGCTCTCCCTTCCCATTTCTCACTGCACTGCCCACACTGGGTCCAAGATAGTCTTGTTGAATATCATTTTACTACGGTTAATAGACCCATAAACATTGCTAATGTGTAATCCAACCTAAGGGGTGTGACTTCTAAATATAAAAACATATATGTGATTCACCAAATGACGTTTTAATTCTTTGATGTCGAAGATGTTGATTTTGAACAAGATCAATCTTAAACCTTCTAGAGGATGATTTATATTCATCATCGAACTATGATCATTGAGAAATGACTTGGTGAGCACTATAGGGATACTAAGAGAGAAATGTTATAGCCAATCTATTTATAGAACTAAAAAAGCTTGCAATAAATGTTTATATAGTCGTATTGGTAGTTGATATTAAAATTGTTGTGAGGACAGTAACCCCTAAGAACAAAATCAATACCATAACCACAAATGGTTGACCTATGGTTTCTGATACCTATAGTGTAATTAACCTTTAGAGCTGTATATAAAGAGTTGCATGTATGATAACTATCTAAATGCACCAATAAATGTACATATCCATCAAGAATCCATATTTGATCATTTGCTGTCAAGTTTTGCAATTGTCTTATGTGCATTCATATATTCAACTCAATCTTTGTCACAATCCAATTATTGAGGAACATAAGACCAAACATGGTATATTGTGTTTGATGTGCAATTATTTATAACTAATTCATCGGCAACCGTATTTGGTTCTGTTTGTCAGAAATGATATTTCTAGGCATACATAATTGCTCATCAAACACAACATACCATGTTTAGTGTTTGTTTGTCACACATCGGTATTTGCAATTGTCTTATGTACATTCATATTTTCAACTTGATCATTCTCACAATCCAATTATTGAGGAAACTAACACCAAGCATGGTATATTGTGTTTGATGAGAAATTATTTATACCTAGAGAAATCATTTGCAACCATGGTTGGCTCCATTTGTTAGAAATGATTTCTCTAGGCATACATAATTGCTTATCAAACACAATATACCAAGTTTAGCGTGTGTTTGTCACAAACAGATATTTGTATATGTATGTATGTATGCGTATGCGTATGTATGTGTGTCTGTATATGTGTGTATGTGTGACTATGAATGTATGTATGTGTGTGTGTATATGTGTGTGTGTATATATGTATGTGTGTGTGTATGTGTGGGTAGGTTATATGTACGTATGTATATATGTGTGTGTATATGTGTGCATGTGTGTATGTGTGTATGTGTTTATGTATGTATGTATGTATGTATATATGTGTGTATGTCTATATGTATACACATGCATACATACATACACAAACACACACTTACACACACACACATACACACAAACATGCATACACAGATACACACACATACATACAAACACATACACACACATACATACAAAGATACACACACACATACATAAATATGTACACACACACTCACATGCATACATACATACATACATACATGCATACACTATATGTAAGTATGTAAGTACATACATATGTATGTATGTTTGCATGTGTGTGTATGTGTATGTATGTATGTACACACATAATCATGGGATTTTTTGCAACACCTAGGGTTTGGCAACAAATTTATATTTTCTTAGAGATTTTTGGATACAATTGTGGTTCATTATTGGACGGCTAGGATTTTGATCTATTTTTACCAAATAATAGTGGTGTTTCCATTATTTTTGGACCTTTTTTTGAAAAAATGTAGCCGGCTAGGGCTTTTCCAAAATTAATCTTGCATATTATTGACGATTTTTATGGGTTTGTTCGTTGTTTGTATTTTGCAATTTATTTTCTAAAAATTTCAATGTTATTTTCAACAGCAGCAGGTTTCTCATTTTTCTGACTGAGAATTGCAGGAGGGATGGCTAATCTGAAAGCTATCACATTGTAAACTTGGTCACATGAAGAGGTTCTGCAGAAAGAGGTTGGCTGATCAGCAATCCAACCAAGGAGGGTCTCCACCAGAGGCTCATGTCGTAGAACATTCTGAGCAAAAGGAGTCAACCTTCTATGCTTTTTGACCAACAGATCATTTCAAGTTTTTTGAGATAAGCTTGGTGTAGTTGATAGATTGACCATTAAGGGAGGGTATTAACTTATAATGGTCAATTAAGTTGTTAGGATAGACTTTAGGTATATTCTTTATTCTCCTAGTTGTCTTCTGCTTTTCTTAGTTGTCGATCTTATCCTTATCGGATAGATCTTTTATAACTCTTATTTAACAAGACTTTCGCTCCTTTGTTATATCAAATATCTTGATAATCGGTCTGTAATGTCCCCTTCTCAGTGATGTTCATTCAGTGATCCAGTGACCTATTCCGTAGACCCGTAGGCTATTTGGAAAGGAGAATTAGGGTTTCCTACTTTTGTGGAATTCTGCACGAGCTTTTTAGGGGTTGTCAGAAGGGAATTCTTCAGTTCTGTTTATGGTTTCCTTCTGGGTTTTTCATGAACTTCAGGGTGGCATAACATGCATTTGATTCTAAGGTGAAGTGTGAACTTACTATTTTTTGTAAGTTAGGGTTTGGCTGACTGGATGGTACAGTTATACCGAGATTTTCAAGCTCTTTCTCTGGGTGCAAAGATCATGTTTTTCGGAGCATTATTTCATGACTTACTATTTTTAGAAGTGGCAGTTTGAGCATTGCTATTTTTGGCAATCTTGGGCAGGGCTCTGATCTAGTTCAGTTCAGTGGTTCTCATTGCTCAGTTTCATCCTTGATTTTGATGATAATCAATATTGGAGTTATAAGTTATTTAATTAAATATTATTTCCTTATCCTAAGGTTTAATATTTAATTATTTTATTACCAATTAATTTTATTGTGGGCGACTTAGGGAAAAAGATATATATTTGTTGTTAATATTATTATTTCCTAAGTCAGATGGCGTGAGCATAATATAACACTTCATGTTGTATTACTTTTTATGTTGCAAGTGTTCACCTAGGAAAAGTTCGAACTTCTGCCTAGGAAGACTGGGTACCATGTCTTGAGGGGACGTGAAAATGAAATGAAGTGAGTTTCAAATGAATTTGGGAGCCATTTGCATTTGAATTTCAGAGGGAAAAATCTATAAATACAAGTGCTTGGCCTCGCATTTGGTTATCTGAAGAAATTACGTCGTTATGATGCCGAAATGGTGAGTGAACTTGAGCTTCAGAGTTGTGGCTCCCTAGTTTAGCCAGTTTCGTACTTGAAACATAGTACCTAGCTGAGTGTTGGATTTTGGTGAATTTTTCAGTGTTCTTTTTCAGTTTCACTATGGTTTTTGGAGTGTCGAGTTTGCTGCTGTGATTTTGGTGTTGCTGGACGTGGTGGCTGAAGCGATCTTCTGATTATATCTCCCTGCCTATTGACCATATCATTCTAGGTATTGGCTCTTTCCATCCTTACTCCCTGGGCGATATAACTCACCAAGTTGCAGACTGGGATACGGAGATTCCAATTTATAGTTGCAAATTGAAATTTGCTGCTGGGCCATACCATTTGGGAGGTGCCTTGGTTTGCGTGCATCACTGTTGAAGCTTCCATGTTGTTGGTTTGAGGTTTGAGATTGATCACCTATGTTGTTTATTTCATTTGTTTCAGATTTGGTGCGATTTAGTGTGGTTTTGAGTGAGTTGTGATCATTTTGGTGTTGCCGGTTGAAGCTGGAATTGTGCATTATTGACTTTCAGATTTGGTTCAGCAGTAGTGGCTTTCTAGAAGTTATTTTGATAGTTGTTTATTATTGTAATCAATGTTGGACATCATTTATAATCTTCTATTCTATCTTGTAAGATTAAGTAGTAGTACTACTAACCAATCCTGGAGTGTTGCTTGCCCACTGCAAAGTGGAAGAGGCTGGCTTAGCCGCCTTTTGTTAGTAATTCAGTTTTTTGTAATTCTTGTCCTCCCACTGAGTAAGTGGTTGAGTGATATTTTCCTCCCGCTGAAATATGTGGTCGAGTGATAGTTGTTATGTAATTGTCCTCCCACTGAAATATGCGATAGAGTGATTGAGTTGAAATTCCTTGTTGTTTCCTTGGCTGGTTCACCGCCAAGTAGTTTAGTTTCTATCCTGCTGGATAAGTAGAAGGGGCTAGCTTGCCACCCATGCATTGTAATTTCAGTTCAGTTTATGGTGCTAATGATCCCTAGAACACTGTATGCTCTCACCCTCCCAAATTGGGCTCTCGATGAAAGGTGGAAGGGTTCCCTTTCAGTTGTTTTGGCTTATTTCTCTAACCTTAACGGCTTATGGTGTTTGCATTGTAATCTTATTGAAAAAATCAAAAAAAAATTAAGGGGAACTTTACAGTGGTATCAGAGACACACATCCTGCCAGCCTATGTGACTAAAGGGTTCCATGAGTGATAGAGATATCAAATACTACAACCGGGAACAGAGAAGGCAGCAGTCTCAGATACCGTCAGTGCCAGTGGAAGAAACTTTTTCAGAGGTCCTGAGGAACAGGCACAGAGAAATTGATTTGGCAAATTCAATGGGAGAAAGGTTATTTGGTCAGAATGAGGCAGCAGTGGTTGTGGAGAAAATGGAGAAGAAATTTGATACTATGATGGACATGATGTCCCAAATGATAACCACTTTTAAACAGAGTGTTGGAGGAGGGCATAGCCAAGATCAGAATCAAAATATGAGTGGAAATAATGCCAACACTTCCAACAACTCCAGTGGTAATGGAAATGGCAGCAACAATGGTAGCAACAGTAGTGGAATGCCTGTTGGATCGGTGACAAGGCCGTTGCAACCTATTTTCCTTCCAAGGGAAACACCACCTCCTGAAGTTGAAATCCCCGTGGCTAATGAGATCCGGGCTAGTTTTGTGGAGTATGCATCACTTCCCCAAGAGATCTGAAATGTTATGTCACTTGATCAATACATGAATCAAAAGAAGAGGAGGGAAGGAAGATATGATAATCGATACTCCGCTCTGAGAGATTATCAACAAGCTCTTGGAAAGGTTACCCTAGCGCATTTTGATGGAAGTAGTAAGAGTATAGCTAGAGCGTGGGTACAGAAGTTGGACGATTATTTGTCCTTGAGGCCTATGCCTGAAGAAGAAGCCATCAAGTTCGCCACCTTGCACTTGGATGGAGTTGCTCACGAATGGTGGTACCATGGGTTGGTCACCCTTGGCCATAGCTTGATAAGCACCTATGCCGAATTCACCAACAAGCTGATTGATAGGTTTGATTCTAAGGACCCGGAGGTGAAGTTAAGAGAGCTTGCTCAACTCAAATAGCAAGGCTCCTTGGACAATTACATAACTGAGTTCCAAAACCTCTCAATTATGGTCAGCAGCATCTCAGAGAAGAGGCTAGTTGTTCTTTTCACAAAAGGTCTTGAAGAGCCTTTGAAAGGATGTGTTAAAGCTTTCAATCCGCCTAACTTGGTAGAGGCCATCAAAAAATCTAGAAGTACGGAATTGGTGGTCCCGAGGAGTAAATTTCAGTCCAAGCCTTTTCCTTTCCAGAAGGATAAAAAGAAGTTTTCAAATCAGACCAAGAAGTTCCCTTCTTGGATGGATGATCAGCTCCGTCAAGAGCTCCGGAGGAAGAATCTTTGCTACTCTTGCAGAGAACCTTGGGCCCCAAGACATAAATGTCATGGGAAGGGCAATTTACACCAAATGGAGTGCTACTCAACTGATGGATCAGATTCTGAAAATTCAGAACAGCAGACTGAAATTGAAGACAGCGAGTATGAAGAGGCTCCTGAAGGGCCTGAAAGTGAAATGGAAGATAGAGGAGTGGTTGCTCAACTCTCATACATTCACAAAAATGAGTCTTTTAGAGTTCGGGGAGTGATAGGAGAACATCGTGTCATTGCTCTCATTGACACAGGAGCAACTCACAATTTCATTGATGAAAGAGTTGTTGCGAAGAGGGGGCTAGTGGTTGAGGAAGTAGATGGCTTCAAAGTCATGGTAGCTGATGGCTCCACTATATCCTGCAACTGAATGATTTCCAACATGTCTCTGAAGTTGGGAAATCATGAAATTAGAGATGACTTCTTTGTGGTTAGCATTGGAGGGACTGATGATGCAGTCCTCGAGATTCAGTGGATGAGATCTCTTGGTGAGATCACATTAAATCTGCAAACCATGGAGCTGAAGTTCATGTCTGATGGGAAGAAGGTGGTATTGAGAGGAATGTCAAATGGTGCTCTTAGAGTTGTTTCATTGAAGAGGATGGAGAGGTTGATCCGCCATAACCAAGTGGAGTGGGCAGCAGAGTGTTTGATAATGTTGTCGAATCCATTAGAAGACAAGGGCAGCTACTCTACAGACATTCAAGCATTAATCACAGATAAGAGTAAGGTTTTTGGGAAACCAACTCTTGGTAGATCTCTTGAGTGTATGATCATGCCATCTAATCCACTTGAAGAGAAGAGAAGTTATCCTGTTAACATTCAAGCTTTGCTTACAAAAAGTAGTAAGGTGTTTGAGAATCCACCTCCTGGTAGACCTCCTGAGCGAGGTACTGAACACATTATTGAGTTAGAAGGAGCTAAGCCTATCATGACTACTCCTTATCGATACCCCAAGAAGCATAAGGATGAAATTGAGAAAGCCATTAAGGAGATTCTTGACATGGGTTACATTCGGCCAAGCAAGAGCCCTTTTGCTTCAGCTGTAGTTCTGGTGAAAAAGAAGGATGGGACCATGCGCATGTGCATGGATTATCGGGCTCTCAATCAAAAAACCATAAAGAATCAGTATCCTATTCCTAGGATTGATGAGCTCATTGATGAGCTACATGGTACTATCTACTTTTCAAAGATTGATCTCAAGTCCGGCTATTATCAAATCAAGATGAGGGAATCTGACACTAAGAAGACAGCCTTCAAATGCCACTTTGGGCATTTTGAGTTTTTAGTCATGCCCTTTGGCTTGACTAATGCACTTCCTACCTTCCAGTCGTGCATGAACAAGATTTTTCAAAAGCAGTTACGGAAGTTTGTGCTTATCTTCTTTGATGACATCCTCATTTTCAGTAAGTCATGGAAGGAGCACTTGCAGCAGTTAGATGAAATTCTCAGTATTCTGGAGTCCGAATCATTGTTTGCAAAAGAATCTAAGTGTGAATTTGGAATGAAGGAGTTGCTCTACTTGGGGCATATCATCAATGCAGAAGGAGTGAAGGTTGATCTAGAAAAGATCAAAGCCATAGTTGATTGGCCTCCACCAGAGAACTTGACTCACCTGAAGGGGTTCTTGGGTCTATGTGGCTTCTATCGGAGGTTCGTGAAGGGTTACTGTAATGTCCCCACTCTAGCAGATTGACCAAGTATATGTGCGTTAGCCTAGCTCTACATGGTCCCGAGGGCTAACGAAGGGTTTAAAGGGATCCTGGAGTGTTTTGGCCTAGTCATTTCCAGTTTGGGCCAAAACGAAGTTGATTTACTTAGTTTCAGGCATACTTACTATTTTTAGTAAGTCAGCAGGACACAACGGGGGCTAGTTTTGGTGATTGGATTTGATACTCTTTGGCGAGAGCTTTCCGACGAGCTATCACTCACGCTATTCGGAGTCCGATTGCTAATATATTTTAATGCCTGAAGTTTTATTAAAGTAACATTTAATTTAATTGTAAAATATTAAAGTGTTACTTTAATATTTATTTTATGGAGATATGTGTAAATCAAAGGGGCAACCAAGGGAGACATAAGTGAATATTTTTATATGTTTTATATTGAACATGTTTTATCCCACATTGCTTGGGTGAGTTGGGTCGCCCCTTGGAGAAAGAATAAAAGGGAGCTTTTGTGGCTTCATTGGGTATGTGGAATATGAGAAGAATTTGGTGTGTGAGTTGCAGATCCGTTCTTGGCATTAGAGGACGTCTATCCTCTCTTGTGACATTCTAGACGTCATTCCCTTGGGGTTTGGCCTTTGGAATCCTTTGCTATCAGCTTCATTTACAGGCAGATTGGGCGCTTTTCCAGCTACAAGCAGCAGCATTATTTGGTTGCATTTCCAGCTACAGGCCGCGACACTATTCACGCGGGTACTATTCACGTGACACTATTCACGCGGGTACTATTCACGCGGCACTATTCACGCGGCACTATTCACCTGGCACTATTCAGGCAGCACTATTCATGTTACTGTAGCAACAGAATTAGAAACTTTGGTTGGAACATTATGTCAAAATGCTGGAGTATTTAGTGAGTTGAAAATAACCTGCTATGTATTTGATTTTTGTTAATTCTGGAAATAATATTATAACAGTAGTAGTTCAATTTCCAGCTTGCCTATTATTGTAAATTCTTTTTAGTTCAAGTTATGTGGTTTCATACTTGTGCAAAAACTTAAAAACAAAAAAAAACATTGAAACATTAAACGGAGGAATAAGGAGTTGGCTGCAAACTGTTTGACTAAATTCCTATCAGCAGTGGGGTTAGTTTTTGGGCATTCTAGGGTGTCCATTACAGTTACTCTCAGATGGCTGCCCCCCTCACGGATCTCACTAAGAAAGGAGCTTTTGTGTGGTCAAAAATGGCACAAGGAGTTTTTGACAAGTTTAAAGAACTTATGAGCTCATGCCCTGTTTTGGCCCTGCCTGATTTCACCAAGCCTTTCGAGCTACAGTGTGATGCATCAAGAGAAGGTGTTGGTGCGGTCCTTATGCAAGACAAGCATCCTATTGTCTTTGAAAGTAGGAAGTTAAGAGGACCTGAAAGATTGTATTCAATTTATGACAAAGAGATGCTTGCCATTATGCATGTTCTTGCAAAGTTCAGGCAGTATCTCGTAGGGAGTAAGTTTGTTGTTAAGACTGATCATAACAGTCTTAGACACTTCATGCACCAGAAAGATTTGAATGAAAGGCAACAGAAGTGGGTTAGTAAGCTTCAGGCTTACGACTTTGACATTGAGTATGTCAAATGAAAAAACAACATAGTGGCAGATGCACTTTCACGGAGACCACATCTGAGCTCTATATGTGAGCTCACTGCTGATCGGAGGGACTTGTTGCTTGCTAATTATGCAAAAAATCAGTTTGCAACAAGCATTGTTGAAGGTACTTTTCATGATGAAAAGTATAGTTTGGTTGATGGATTGATTATGTACAAGGGAAGGATCCTTCTTCTACCTAAATATAAGTTGAAGGAGAAGGTATTACAGACTTTTCATAACATTCCCCTTGCTGGTCATCAAGGGTTTTTCAAGACATACAAGCAGATCCGAGAGAGATTCTCTTGGAAAAGGTTGAAAAAAGATGTCTTGAAGTACATCGGGAATGCCATACTTGTCAGAAGAACAAAGACGAGCACACTGCACCCGCCGGGTTGTTGCAACCATTGCCGATTCCCAATCAAAAATGGGAAAGTATCTCTATGGATTTAATCACTGGGTTGCCTAGAGCTAGTGGGAAGGATTGTATCTATGTGGTGGTAGACAGATTAACAAAATTTGCACACTTTTTTGCTATCACCAACTCATTTACAGCAGCTCAGGTTGCTGATTTGTTCTTCCGTGAGGTGTTTAAGCTACATGGGCTGCCTAAAAACATTATAAGTGATAGGGACAGCAAGTTCCTAAGCGCTTTTTGGCAGGAGATCTTTCAATTGTGTGGTATTGTGCTTACCCCAAGCATGAGTTACCATCCACAGACAGATGGACAAACGGAGATAGTAAATAAGTGGTTGGAAGGCTACTTGAGAAACTATGTTTCAGAATAGCAGAAGGCATGGGTAAGATGGCTACATCTTGGTGAATACTGCTATAATTCCACTTATCACATGTATAAGGCAACCTCGTAACATAGGTTTTAGGCAATGATGCTGATTAATCACATTCAAAGAAATTGATCATGCATGATAATGGCAAGATAAATGATGCACATTACAGGAGCCAAAACATTTGTATTTTGGAAAAATTCTTAAGACCATGAGGAAGAAAGTGGTGAATAAAAACTAGACAACAAGAAAAATTGGATGTGACTTATAAGCAACATACAAAATAGAAAAACACTATCCATGCTTTCCATGATATGTTTTCATTATCTGTAAACAATACAATAGTGGAAAATTTGATTGTACCATACCAAATGTAATGGCATTCCATACTCTTATTAATACCTAAGAAAATATTTAATTGAAAGAAAGAAATGGCTTCCCTAATATTGAGGAATGTAAAATCCATACTCAACCATTAGATGAGGCCATGACTTATAAAAGAGGTACAATTCAAATTTAAAGATCAACTTACAGATATTCAAGATTTGTCAAGTTTCCGATATCAGCTGGTATGGTACAGTTCAAGTCATTGCCCCACATTGTTCTGAAACAACATATAACATAACCACTTACCAATCTAAATTGTATACATAGAAGCAAACATTACCCTATGATGCAAAAGACATTAACTTGGAAAGAAAAACCTTATTTTCTTTAGAACTTTCAAAGAGCAATAGGTGCAATTAAAAGAACAAACAACAAAATGATTTACTTACAGGTGTTTGAGATTGATAAGCTTTCCCAGGGGAGGGATAGGTCCAGTGAAAGAACAGTTCCCCAGATACCTGTAATTCTGAAGGCCTTTCAGCTAAACTCTCAATGGCAGAAAAACAAGCCTTAACAGAATTGATTAAGTTTTAAACATTAAAAATGTAAAGGGCGTTACTCAATAGTTTTGTTAGCCTGATAGTGATAAAACAAAAAAGGTCCATAACTAACTTGCAACAACCAAATATATGGTTCTATTGGATAAATTCTCATTTTGAGATATTGGAACAAGCCACTAGTTTACACTCATGCAACTAAAGTTGAGATACTCAACACCATTAGTCTACTTGTGCTGATATCATTATTTTTTCAGATAGAATCCATGACAAGCCCTACCAAACTTTTCAGAGACTCGAACAGGAAGATACCACCCCAATCCATTCGGAGAAGTCACAATGTTTTTTCATACAATAATCTTCTTTGATTTTCCATGCTAACTTTAAGTAATTTTTACACGATGTAATTATTTTTCTACTGAAGCACAGGCAAGAGTGATTTGTTTCTTTGCCCATATAGGGAGAGATATTCCTTGTAATCTTGATGCTCAGCACATGTAAATCATTTGTTCTCTGGATAGAAGGAGATGCATTTCTTCCACACAGAATACAAGCTCTTTTCCTTGCTAACAAAGATCTTAAAAAGGAGTCAACTGTTCTTTTCATTTTAAGTAATAATAAGGAATAAATGGGCATTCAAGAATCCTCTGGTTGAAACAACTGCAACCTTAAGAAATTTGTTGCCTACAATTTTCATTAATAGAAGCGCAAAAGATTTGTGGCCTTTTTCTTAATGGTGCTAATATGTTGTGAATCTCTAAATGAATAAAGGCTAGCTTAATATTATTGTAATGTCCCCATTCCAGACCTGAAGACAACTAGATTCGATAAACAATTAAATAAGTTTTAATTAAAGATTTAAACTAATCATTATGAGAACTAGCGTGGTATTTAATTAAATACTATGGGAATTGGCATGATATTAAGGAACCATTATGATATTAAGGAAACATTACATTGATCTAGCAATTATCAAAGATCACAATAATGGTGCCATTCTATTCGAGGAAAAAAAATCAATACAAAGTTTCAAGGATGGATTACTTAGCAAGGATTGTTAATGATAGAGGTGTGAATCATAAAGCTAGCCGACCAAGGTAGCTGATATCCATGCAAGAGAAGAGACTTGTTTTGTGACAGCAACTGTATGAGATCAAGGCAGCCATGACCTTGAATCAGACAAGATTTGAATTCATCTGACTATTCTTGCAAAGCATTTAAACAAAGTTAGAGGTCTTATCATTGACTCCACCATTGGAGGTTTGGAGGCTGTTTTCGTATTGTTTCATTTACATTAAGAAACAGAATTAATACAAACAAGACAGCAACCTTATTAAGGAGAAGAGTAAATACACAAAAGAAAGTGGAAATGTGTTCATAATAAAATACAATGATAAACAGCCGACTAAGAAATTAATATGCAGCGTTTGGTGAAGCATAATGGTAGCGGTGAGCACAGTAACTAAAGGACAGCACTAAAGAAAAAGAACAACGAGCGACTCTATTAAGAAGAGATGTAGTAAGGATGTCAGCATGTTTTCATCAAACAGGAGGCTTGTGACTTTGTCATAATAGATCCCAAAACTCAATCATGCCTTTGAATTGTTAGAAGGTCTTGCATACTAAGCAGTTGACTTGGACAAAAAGCGACTGGAAATAAGCATCAGCGATCATGACTGGAAGTAAATGTTAATGTAGCGATCCATTTACAAGGTGGTTGATTTATTCAATAGTCGATTCATAAAGGTGGTTAATTTTCTCAAGAATACACAGCAATAGTGATTCAAGCAACGATCACTAATCAACAAAGCAATGAATGTAAAGGTGACCAATAATAAAAAGTAGCGATGCTTATTGATATAAGGAGCAGTGACATTAAGAAGACAGTATTGAGGAAGACAACATTTAATTGCAATTTACCATATTTTAATCCTAAGACAACAATTCTAACTTAAGGTGAGAGTTGTAATATATTAATAAATATAAATTTATCAAACTGAATACATTTCATTATAACATTTAACTTAAAACTATAAGAATTGTTCAGACGGTAGAACTTATCTTGATAGCTTTCTCTGATTTCACAATGGATTGATGCTGATCATAAATCTCCCATAAAACTGATTACTATCTCCTTATAAATATGCTATAGAACTTCTTACAATCTCCTCATAAGTCTCATAAAATTCTTCACTATCTCCTCACATAATCTGTTCATACAATCCTTCATATATCTGCAATAGCCTTCTGTACACTCCTATTCATTGGATCTGTAATATTAATTTTCATCAATGTCCTTGGTGCATATGCTCAATAGTCTTTTTAATACACATATTCTACCCCCAATTCACTTACTTTCCTTCTCTATTTATGCCTTTAATTTCTAAAAGTAATACTCCTTTGAATAGAAACTTGTTGAAGAGACTTGTCCTTCCATTTATGAATCGTTTCCTTTCTTAATAATATCTATTATTTTCTCACTCTTTGAACAGATTGCTTTTTCATCCAATCACACCCTTGGGTTTATTACTATTTATGAATCGATCCTTTCCCATTAAACAAACTGCTTCTTAACAAAGTTGTTCATTAAAAAAATCTATGCATTCACTAATGCAATCATTGCCTTACTATAATCGCTGTAATCACTTTGTAATATATTGATCCTTGCACTTGAACTTTCACGATGAATGGCAAACCACCTCTATGTTGTCCTTGCTTTGTCTTAATCGCACTACCATTCCACGTGATTTCTCTTGTCCACGTCCTTCTCTATGCTTCACACTAATGAGTTTTACCACATCTACAGTATTCTCACAGTTCTTCCTTCATCCACGAACAACAATAGAAAATGCCACGAATTGTAGAGTATAAGTGCACCATCTTGCATAACAAATCATTGACTTAGTAATCAAGACAGTCTTTTCTTTTTTCTAAATTAATCAATGTTTTTGAATCGCTGTCAAAGGTAGCGCTGCCTTATGTCAATATTAGTGTCTTCTAAAAACTTCTTTAGAGATAATTGATGTTTATTCACATAACAAGTATTATTAACTTGACCGCTGATCTTTCATTAATCTCTGTCATTCACTATCGCTGAGTTTGTATTTTTTTTCCCGCTGCAAGTATCATGTTTGTTATAGCTGCTATAACATAATCCAAGTGATAACAAACTGTCTTATGGACTCAATGTATTTCCAAGCATTTCCTTTCTTTGATCACTGATGGAGATTAATGACATCAATGACAACTTGGTAATCTTAATCAACATTATAATTTAAATTGATGGACAACTTGGTAATCTGAATTGACTTTCTAATTTAGAGGAGTCAGCCAAGTTTGAAGGGAGTTGACCATATTAGAATCGCTGATATCTAATGAAGATAACATTATCGCTTAAGACATAATCGCTGCATGAATATATTTCCTATGTATTACTGAAGGAGTCAGTTTGCATAGTATGTAGACAACTTTGTCAATCATTACCTTCCTAGCCTTCACTTTGTATTCTTTTATTGTCCGCTGCTCTTTATATCGATGTCCTTCCATGTGTGATTGCTGCTTCTATTTGTTATTATCTTTTCTTATTACATCAGCAACTAAACCTTTTCTTGATCGCTATCTAAGAATTCTAGTACTAGCCTTCGATAATACGGATTTCCTCTAAACTCCAATGCTACATAATAAACTCCTATGAATACTCCATCTACTATTAGGTGTCCTTCAAATTCATTCTGTTCAAGTTGTCGTTCTTTAACATCAACTCCTTAACATGATATTTTATGTCTTCAAAGATCATATTTTACTGCCGCCTTGGTCAATAATATTACTCCTTAATCGCTGTCAAGACTATAGTCGTTTTTATCATCATGCTCCTCATAAATATTTGCAGTTCTTGTATAAAATCGCTGCATTATATCCATCAATTATAATATCTATGATCAGTCTTCATATATAATCGATATGCTTGCTTATTGTTGACAATATAATTAAGGAATGCCACCATATGTGGAATGATCTTCTAATTTTATATCGGCAGATATCTTTCATGTCTACAATGCTTCAATCTTCTCTAATGAATTGTAAGCTGTCCTTAAAGATAATACAAGGAGCTTTCTCCATATTAACAATACTTGACGGAGTCTTGTTTGGGGACATCACACAGCACTTAAATTAACTAAACTGAATTTGTTCCACTTAAAGCCCAATAAAGAAAAGGTGTGAGTCAATAGTTAAAGTCAATGCATGGTCTATTAATGAGAAGGTGCAATTTCCACAAGAAAAGAGATGCATTTAATTTAATTAATGCTCATGAAAAAGTTCATAAAAAGATTGTGACTATATATGAAGAAACATGCCTTTACGTGAAAAGCAAAATATAAAGAGACAGAAATGTAGAGGGAGGAGAATGGATGGGTGGTGGAGTAAAGTAATAAAGAAGATATATTTCATATACACCAGGAGTCTCATGTAAAAGAATATATTTAAGATAGTGGGAGTTGAAAAAGTGAAACAAAGGAAGATCTTTGTGGGCAGAGAAGTATGTGTGAGTAAAATAAAATAATATATCTAAGAGGGTGGTGTTGATGTGTTTTTAATGCACTTCAAAGTTCAAACACAGAAAAAAATACCAAGTCATCTTATCCTCTCTTGATCAAAATCTCCTCGGATGCTAAACTATGTGATCAACCGTGTTCTCCTCATTTTTGTTTCCAAAAATGAAGGACCACTACGTTAAAAATTTTATGAAAAAATGAAAAAATTTACTCTATGGCATGCTTCCCGAGGCAGAATTTCGACTAATCCTTGGACTGGCTTAATCCTCAATCCATCCTCGAACTACGTTTCGAATTTTGTCAAATTCTGGGTTCGTTTGCTATGTCTTTCCTTCAATTTCGGGTTTTAAAACCCCGATTGCAGGTGGAGAATTTTCTTCAAACTGCAAGTTTTAATGATATTCATTGTTTTGGGTTTTTGTAAGGGAATTTTTAGCTTATTACATGTGCATTTTTATTAAAAGATGTTACTCGCAATTTGTTTTAAATTTTCCTTCCTTCCTTTGTTATTTTTAATTGTTTTTTGGTCATGTTTAGTTAAAATAGGGATTTTTTGGCTCAACTGCAAGTAAACTTGCAGTTTGGTCAAAAAACCCCTACTTTAATGGTTTTTGCATGTAATAGGGATTTTAAATCCCCATTACATATGTGCAAGTATTTCTAACTTGTTGTAGGGATTTTATTTCCTTTTAACAAGTAATTTAAACTTGCAGTTTGCTCCAAAAAACCCAATTTTGCCTTGCAAGTGCAATTTTGACAATTTTAAACTTGTCATTTGTCCAAAAAAACCCAATTTTGGCTTGGCAAGTGAAAAAGTAAAAAATAAAACTTGCAATTTGTCTAAAAAAACCCGATTTTGGCTTGTAAGTGGAAAAAGTGAATTTCGAACTTGTTATTTCCTCCCCAAAACCCGATTTTCATTATTTTTGGCAATTCGAACTTCTTGTTTGTTTCCCAAAACCCGATTTGCAAGAAAAACGGATTTGTTGAAGATGTCAAAGCGATTTTTTGTGGAGATTTGTTGGAGATGCAAGCCGTTTAGGATTCTATCCTATTCTCATGCATTTACAAACACATTTTTCGCCATTTAAGGTTTATTGTTACTGGTTTTTTGAGCTAAATCAGCTAACACGTGGTTCTTTCAATCCACATTTTGGGCGTTTTTTTACTCCACAAATCTGCATTCTCCTAAGTCGTTTTCCCTTCTCTCACCTAGGCGTGGAGTTTGGGATAAGATTCAAGCTATTTAATGATCCATCAATGATGCATTAAATACCACGTTTTTGCAAAAACGTGATTCCTTTGACTGCAAATTGGAAGGGTTTAATGCCACAAATCTTTGACAAGATGAATCGTTTTTGCTTTCCATTCTAAGGCGTTGGGATTTGAGGAAGATTTGACCTCTTCTTGTGCCTCCAAGTTTGCATTTTGCTGCCACGTTTTTCATATAAGACATTCTTGCAAAAACGTGTAAAGGGTTTGGCATTGCGGTTTGGGTTTATTGATTGATTTTGCTTCTTCATTCCAAGGATTGTTGCATTATTGGAGAAGCATTTGCATTTTCAAGAAAGGTATGTTCTCTTTCCTTTCTTTCCTTCATTTTATTATTTTCTTGTTTTCTTAATTTTCGTTCTTAGTTGCATTTTTGGCATGTGTTGATTCTTCCCCCAAAAATTGGTTTTTGTGAAAGAAATCTTCCCCTTGGTATGCAATTTTTGAATTGCATTGTTCTTCCCAAAATTCCCTCTTTACTTGTATTCAGGATTTTTAATCTCGATTACAAGTTCGCTGGAAATTCTTGTTCTCCCCTATGGTTAAGGAATTTAACCATTTTTGGTTAAAATTCCAAGTTGAAAAGTGTGAAATACCCCTCCCTTGCAAATTCGGGTTTTAAAACCCGGATTACATGTCGAAGAGTTCTTCCCATTTTCATAAAAATGACTTTCCCGGATTTTCCCATTTCTATCCATTCATGTTCCCCATATCCGTACTTTCCATTTCCATCATTTCCCGCAAGTCAAAATCTCATTTTTCGTCCATTTCTCCATTTTCGAATTTACAAGTGTACTTGTATTCGGGTTTTAAAATCCCGATTGCATGTATGTCCTTTCCAACTTGTATACTTGCGAAAATTCTCCCAAGATCTGAAATTGGTCAAAGTCAAGATTTTCCCATTTCTACATATTTCCCCTCTTCCTCTCACAAAATCGTGAAATTCAAAAATCAAAGTTTTACCCATTTGAAGAAGGAAGAATGATATTTGCAGCTAACTATGATGTTGCCTTAACTCTTTTAAGTCTTCATCGCAGCATTGCAGGTTCACAATCAATGTTAGATTTGCCGGCATCTCCAACTCCAAAGAAAATGAAATACAAATATGACAAATATCAGAATGAGGTTGCACCTTCCCAGGTTTCTTCTCCTTTGGATCGCATCAGAGACACGGAGATAGGGCACGTTGATATGGCAGAATTCATCAACAGGGTAGAAGATCCACAGGATAATAACTTGCAACGGTTGTTGGACAGCCATATCCATCATGCATCTTCCTTCCCAGTGGCTGCCCTAGAACCTGAGTTTGTTCTTGCATGCGCCCATCATTTTGACAAGGAATCAAGAGTCATCAAAAATGATGATGGTGAATTCGTCTTGATGCGGATACAATCGAGAAGGTCTTCAGAATACCTCCTGCACCTGTTTATATGGAAATCACCAAAGAAAGTGCAGTAGAATACTACGTAAAGAGGGAAAAAGATTGCAAGCGGCACATCAATAGGTGGATCCAAGAGCCACGACCTTCCTTCTCAAGGTGGGCAAAGTTGTACCATTGTGATTTCAAATGGGAGATAGGAGACACCATCACTCTTCTCAGCAGGATGATGGGCCTTGAGCATTCCAATGTCTTTGAGCCATGGATGTATCAATTCATTATGTTCGTATGGTAGTCACATCACATTTCATGGGGTGAAGTCATCAGCGATGCCTTGTGCGAACAACTTGCAGCAGTTCCTACCACCATGACCTTCTTCATGAATTCTTATTTGGTATATTTAGCAACATCACTTAGACACTTTCCAGGTCTTTCTACCAAGGGTGATCGCTCGCTTATACCAGTTTGGGAATATTATGACCAGTTGCCATTGAAACCCAGCAAACTGCATTTTAGAAGGGTCCAAGATGCATTCTTCAGATATTTCATGTGTCAGTTTGATAGAGATCTCAGGAACAAAAGAGTATCAGACGAGGCATGGGTCAAGGTGTCTGAGTATGGGTGTTTGTTCCTGCAATTTCTCACATTCACCTATATGAGGATTGGATGCTATGATGGTCAGCCATACATGCTTCCAAGATACCCAACCGATAAGATAATTCTTATGGAGTTGGGAAGACAGATCATGGTTGTTCATACTTTTCAGTCTGCTAGACACAAGTTTGGAATGGGGATCTCTACCACAAACCCATTGAAAATTGGTCGATACTCCCTTGTCACATCTGTGAAGGCTAAGGCCATGGAGGCTGAATTGTAGGAAATCAAGCTTAAAAGGTTCAAACCTAGAGCTGATTTTGATTATAGAGGTATGAAGGAGAAGATCAAGAAATCCTTTGTGCATGTTCATCGCATTGAAGACATCTGGGTAGATCTCCGCACAGAAGCCGAAGTTCTGAAGATGGATTACTGCAGGCTCACTGTTGAGCAAATTGTTGACTTGAACTTGGCGGATATCCCACAAGGGATGATCGACGATGGGCATATACTTGATCCTAAATACACTTCACGGAGGGTTGAGGAAGCTCCACTTCCTTTGATCCAATGGTCACACAAGGAGTGCGTCTCCATCCTTGACAGATTTCGGCCTATCTTGGCCAACACTAACGCATGGCTGAAAAGTAATGTTGTTAGACTTATCAAAATCAAGGTTGGTAAAGAAGATGATTCTACGGGGCCTCTTGGACGGAAATCTGAGATTCAGATTGATAACAAGGAGGGTGCTTCATCTTCGGGCACAAGGATCAAGTTACGAGTCAGTCGTGCAGTAGTGCTTCCTCCTGAGGAGACGACTATTCGTGGGAAGGAGAAATCACGATTCCATGTTCAGGTGATCGATTTGGATAATCCAGAAGAGGGGCAGCAATTTGACGATGCTCCTAAGTCTCCAGTTTCAGACTCGCCTCATGAGGTCATTCCTCCAGTTTCCATTGAGACGCCTCTTTCTCCTCCTGATTTGCTCATAGATGAGTCTCCTCAGAATGCAGTTCCCATTTCAGCATACGAGCCTTCTCCTGATCGACAACAAGAAAGTGTGTTGAAAGTTCCTGAAGATAATCCCACTTGCATTCAGTTATCCGAAATTGATACTTCCACTTCTGGTTTTGAAGAATTCATGAGGCAATCTTCATGCCCATTGGTAACTGAGCAAACCGTGGTCACTGTCCAAATAGATATTCCTCCCAGGGTGACCACGGTAATTCAAACAGAAACTGCTTCTCCTTCGCCTACGGCTGCTACTGGAAGTGAGTTGATGACTTTGCCTCCATGGCTTAGTTCTTTCACCCCGAAAAGGAAGAAGCAAGAGATCTCACCTGATGCCTTTGACTACCAGCAACTCAAACAGTCCAGATCCAAAGTTGCTAAGAAGCCCAAGACTATCTCTAGGGTAACTGTTGATAGCAACAAGATGAAAGTAGCTGAAATTGTGGAACCTATTACAGATAAGCCACTTGATGAAATGT
This sequence comes from Cryptomeria japonica, assembly GCF_030272615.1. Lineage (NCBI taxonomy): Eukaryota > Viridiplantae > Streptophyta > Pinopsida > Cupressales > Cupressaceae > Cryptomeria > Cryptomeria japonica. Next base: position 646,066,097 of record NC_081406.1, on the reverse strand, counting down.
CAGCTGCTGATTATAAGGTTACGAGGATAGAGTTGGGCAAGCAAACACATGAGGTCATTAAACATGATGCTCAGTTTTCTGTTGCTTCATTGGTGCAAAGGTGTGATGATCTTCTTGCGAAGAAAGACAAGCTAGAAGAGGAAAACCGACAACTTATGGCAGCCATTCATAAAATCACAAAACCTGCTGCTGAAGGGAGTAACTCCATAGGTTCTTCTGGTTCCCAAAAATCGATTCGTGGAGTGGAAAGGGCTGCTCAGAAAGTACAAGCATTAGATTCCTGGGTTGATCAGCTTCATGATCAATGTGTACAAGTAGTGAAAGACATTTTTCAAATAATGTCTAAGTTGGAAACCATTGAGGAGAAACTGGATCAAACATCTAACACTTTCAAAAAGAATCTAGAAAGTGTTGAGAAAAGTCTGACAATCTGGCATGCCATGCCCCAACAACAGCTGAGTATTTTGCAGGAGCACGCCATCATCTCTTGCAGGGTCATGTACTTGGAATTTGAAGAACTCATGTAAAACAAAACCCTTGTTCTTAAATCCCTCATTGAGGAGATCGGTGATGCAAGGAGATTCCGGGATGAAGTTTACCGAGGTATTGTCTCACATTGTGAAAGGGCCTCTTGCAATATAGTAAGTCAGGATGGAGAGCTGATTCCAGAAGAAGAAGTTCTTGCTGATTTACAGATGAGGATTCATAATGAATGGAGGAGCGAACAATTCTCAGCAGCTTCAATTCAAGCATTGATGAACCACCAAGCCTTTTTGCATGAAATCCAGTCTATCCTGGATAAAAACAATTCCGCGCTCCTCCACTGTCACGACACTATTGTGAAGACTATGGTTGTTGCCAAGAACACCCATGAACCGAATCCTGAGGAACTACAAGCGAGCATCCAGAAATTTCAAGGATTCGTGTCTTCACAAAATGCAACTTAAGTGTTTTTCAACACTTAGTTGAATTTTCCCTCTTCTGTAATCTTTAGTTGTATTTTAGTTTTGACAAGTTGCATGTAAAAAATTTTTTGTAAAATGCAAGTTACACATTACTTGCGCTTTTGTAATTACATGTGAATCAACTACAAGTTGTGTCCGATTAGGACTGTAGTTGGAATAATTCTTAGTTAGTTGGAGTAACTCTTAGTTAGTTAATGAAGTGTCAATTATTTATTGAATGAGTCTTGGTGGTTGAGAGAATCTTTCAAGTTAGTTAGGATCCTCCCACCTTTTTCTCAAGGCTCCTCTTCTATAAATACTTGAGGGTCCATTGTAATTATCATCTTTTGAAAAGCAAGCAAAAACTCTACCAAATTTACAGCAAGAAGTCTTTGAGCTTATGTATGTGGATTGAAAGTTTTTGAAGAATAATAAAGAAGGATTACTCAAGTTTTGAGTCTTTGAGCTACATGTTTGAGTTTGAATCTTTTATTTCTTCTATGCCAAGTGTTTCTAAAGGAGCTTAGTCCAATCTGATTTGAAGTCTTTGAGTTGCAAGTAGAGAAGATTAATTAAAATAAGAAACTCTCTTGAAGGAGCAGCAAGTCTTTGAGCTTGCGTCTATTCTTGAGGAAAAATTACTGTTCGATAAGAAATAGCAGCAAGTATTTGAGCTTGCATTAGTTCTTGTCTTTGTGTTGAAAGAATAGATTATTCTAGTCTTTGAGCTGTTATCTTTTATTCGTTGTAAAAATTTAGTATAGCAAAGGGTAGATAGGACTTCCAATAGTCAAGTCTTTGAGCTTGATATTGTTGTCCCGTCTCGAAGGAAGTGACGGAAGTCTTTGCGCTTTCAGGAAACTTCATTTTCTTTCTCTTATTTCACTTAAAAGTGGTTACTGCTGTTATTCAATCGCTATCCTTTTCTGTGAAGAGAAAAGGATATTGTCTTTCTTGAAAAAAGAAGAAAGATTGCTGTCCCATCCCATTTTATTTTCCAAGTCATAGTTAGATAGGGGGAGCCTTCCCTTAATTAGGAGAGTTTTTACTCGTGTGTTGTGGTTGAAACCACAATTTTGTATATTTCCCCAAGTGTTTAAAATTTTCAACCAACAAACTGAAACGACTCCAAGGTTTCTACTGTCAAGTCATGACGTGTGAATAGCTTAATTGTTTTATGTGATTGTTGGTAATCCAAGGGGGACTTACGTTGAGTACTTGAATGTTGAACGTTTGGATGTTGCTGGAACATGGAAATTAACTTGATATAAAAAGGGCAAAAGGATAGGGTTTAAGAGAACTACACTACTCCTAAGATCAAAGATAACAATGAAAGTTACTCAGATAGAAAAACTCCTTCATATCAAGTCTTTCTTTGCCATGATAACAACTACACAAGATTGATGCAATCTTCTAAGGATGAGAAAGGTTTTCATATCATGAATACTTGTGCAACTACCCATACATGGCGTGACTTGAATAAGCATCCACAATTGAACTAAACACAAGTGTAAGGTTTGCGCTAACTGTGCACTGTAGCATACAATCAGCAAGCTACAAAAAGTATGAACCAAGGAGTTCATCAAAATATCTTCATAAGCAAACATTATAATCAATGAGCTTCAATCAAACTATGAGAAGTAGACAAGAAACAATGCCGCAAGTGGAAATAACATCAACTTCACCATAACTTCAATGAAATTAAGTATTACTCTAACAAGCCTTTGCAACAACTTCAAGTTTTCCTCCTCCTACTCTACTCTAACTATCAGCTAATTGCCATCTAACCACTGCTCTTCTCCTACTGTCTTCTTGTCTTATTTTCCTTTACAAATGAGAGATTTGAGCCTTTTATAGATAGCTCTTTACAATGAATGGCTTACCTTGATTCACAATCAATGGCCAAGATTACAAACTTTGTGTTCCAAATGGTTGTATGTTATTCTTACGTCTGATGTGCAATCACTTCCTTATCTGCTTATATGTTGAGAAGAGATTATTGCTCATCCTATTGTTTATTGTTTTGGGGTATTAATTATTGAACTTTGAGTCATTATTTGTTCCCAATAAATTTTCATTCAAGTTTATTCCTTGAGGATCCTGAGTGGTTTTCTTATGCTTTCAATTTGGGCTTTCTCTCTTTTCTTTCCCTTAGTTTCCTTTCCTACTTTCTGGTCAAAAGCATACACCAAAAACCCTAAATTAAATCATATGAGGGAGCTGCCCCTCTCAAACACAAAGGAAGATTACCATTCCATTGGTGATCTCTCCAAATGTTGTTTACAGTTTGTCATCATTTCCCATTGGGCAAGTCATAATTGAACCATCTTGCAAGGTGACAAATCTGTTAACCAACAGCAATAAAAAGAGAAAGAAGAACAGCTGGAAAATCCCTAATAGAGGAGTTACATTAAATTCTGATGGGGCATCAAAAGGTAATCCAGGTCTACCAAGTGCAAATTTGTGATTAAAGATAATCATGGTTGTTTTTTGGTGTGTGGATCTCAATTTTTGGGTAGGATCACCTATAATATGGTACAATGCTCTGCCCTTCTCCTAGGCTTGCGAGATGCTATAAAAGCTAGATAAAAGCATATTGAATTTGAAGGAGACTTACGAATAGTAGTGAGAGCAATTATTAAAGGTTCTTGCCCGAATTGGAAATTAAAACTGTTCGAATAATTCTTGTTGGGAGCATTGAAGTTGGACTCCAATTTGATTGCACATTGTATGAGAGAACAAAATAGGGCAGCATACCTGACCTCATGGCTAATCGTGGGGCCTCTCAATCAACTTTCACTCTTCTTGAAAGCATGGATTCTAGTGAGTGGGAAAATGTGAATGACACAATAAATGAAAAGTGTAAAGCGTAATAATGTTTCACTATTGGAAAGCGTGTTGTTCTCATTTTTAGTTGTGTACAATGAGAAATGGTGGCTGAGATGTCTGACGGCAAAGGCTTTGCATGTATATTAAGTGTGAGATATTGACTATTAGCAGAGGCATACATTTCATATCCTCTTTGCTTGCCAGACAAATTATTATGATGTGGTCGGAATGCAAGCTTATCATGGCAAGGCTAGGCTATATTTTGTTGGCAGATTCGTTATGTTTTGCCTTGTGGCAGTAGCATTCCAAGATTGATGGCAAAGGTTGAGCCAGTTCCTAAGTCAAGTCTGGGTGTTTACAACCATGTCTATGAATGGTGGTGTCATAATTTTATGACCAGTGATAGGCATTAAGCAGTCTATTAGGTTTTTGTGCTAATTCTATGGTTTAATTTTTATTGTATTGTCATATGTTGGATGAAATTTATATGTAATTTCTGGTAGTCCCTGCTTTTCTGTTCTCTAGTGCATGAGATGTAATAGTTTTCTAGATTTTATGGTCTAGGATGGGGCGCCATGTAACCCCAATATCTATATTTTAGAAGATTGAATGACTAAAGTGTACATCATTGCAAGATTATATCTGAGGAGCTAACCACCCATATAAGAAAAAGTTTGTTTGGTTGAAAAGGTATAATGAGTACAAGGTAATTAACATTGCACTAAAGAAAAATATGAGAGTTGTAAAGAATGTTGAGTGGATTGTGCTACAACACATCCCAAGTACATGAGTAAATGGAAGGGGGATAGTTACAATTAATGAGCGTAAGGATCATTTAACATCCATATTCTCCCGTTTTATACATAAAACAGAAATTAAAATATCTTGAAAAGGTTAATTAACAGTTTCAACAAATTGTAGTTATAAAATTGCACTACAAAGAACAAACATTTCAGAAATCTTTCTTCATTGAATACAGTCACAAGGAAAATTGTCATTTAAGTAGTTTTATTTTAACTCACATGCTTTCTAACAAAGAGAGTTGCTGAATTCCTGAAGGTAAAACCCCTGATAATCCAGAATTATGAAGAATCCTGCCAAAAAACATTATGTAAGTCTTCTATGATAGAATTAAGTTGAGCCTTTCTATCAAATGTTAAAATTAGCAACACTTCATTTGCTGGAAATCAATTAGAAATTTCTCTAACAAATCCAGTGTACACACAATATGCCAGGACCACACTTTGTCATTAATATTTTTAAGAAAGATCTTCAAGGTGACAGATCCTTTGATTTTATTCAGAAACTCATGGCTGATCAACACTATAGTTACTAGTAAATGATTTGAATTCTTTAGTAGTTGATAATTTTTAAGAATATAAGTGTGTAGGATACACTGTTACAGCTCCAATGATGGTAATTAAATCATCAAATTGGTAGTTACATTTTTTCCAGCTGGCCTTTGAACTAGTACATGATGGTATGATTGCATGAAATGAAGCCACATGTTTCTAAAACCCACAAATGGCCCAAAAAGTCACTTAAATGGCCTTACAGTCATATACTATGATATGACAGCCTGAACAAAGTTCTTAATTAGAAAAGAAGAACAATCTAACTCATCCTTGTTAAGGCCATTGGATCCATTTGATGTACAAAATGGGTTAAAGGTCAATAGATTTTGTGTTTGCCTATGGCTAGTTTAAGTTATATCTACTTGGAAGCATTGCCAAATATGTTAGCCTTTGTATATTTGATTTCAGTATGAAGTTGTGAGACTATACTCAACTTAAGAATTAACTATTCCATTTTTAATGTGTGGCTTAATACACAACTTAATAGTTTCTTCTATTCAGTTGCACTGCCAAGTTCTAACTGATCTGCTCCTTTTGACTTGCCAATCATGTGAATATTTTTGAAGAACACAATGTATTCTTTAATGTAACTATAACAAACCTACAAATTAACACAATACAAACAATAATGTCCAAACATTATGTCAATTTAGAAGGATGAAGGGATCTCTTGTCAAATCCATGAGCATAATTGGAGCAGGACAGACAACACTTATGTAGACAAACAACCCTTGACATTCATAGCCATGCACCTATTAGGACTCAGTTTCATTGGTTTATATTTATAATTACAATAAGCTCACCATGTGTTGGTTGAAAATTTTGTACACTCGTGAAAGCAAACAAAATTGTGGCTTCAACCACAGTGTGTGAGTATGAAAATCTCCTAATTAAGGGAAGGCTCCCCCTATCTATCTAAAACTAAAATAAAAACAGGATGGGACAGCAGTCTTCCTTCTTTCTTCAAGGAAGCCTATATTCTTTTCTCTCCTTAGAAAAGTGATAGCAAGAAAATGTATAATAATGGTAACAACTTCAAATGAAAACGAGAGAAAGGAAATGAAGTTTCCTGAAAGCTCAAAAACTCCCGTCACTTCCTTCGGGACGGGACAGAATTATCAAGCTCAAAGACTTGACTATTGGAAGTCCTATCTACCCTTCGCTATACTAAATTTTACAACGAATAAAAGACAACAGCTCAAAGACTGAAATAATCTATTCTTTCAACACAAAGACAAGAACTAATGCAAGCTCAAAGACTTGCTGCTATTTCTTATCAAACAATAAGTTTTCCTCAAGAATAGATGCAAGCTCAAAGACTTGCTGCTCCTTCTAGAGATTTTCCTATTTTAATTAATCTTCTCAACTTGCAGCTCAAAGACTTCAAATCAGATTAGACTAAGCTCCTTTAGAAACACTTTGCATGGAAGAAATAAAAAGATTCACATTCAAACATGTAGCTCAAAGACTCAAAACTTGAGTAATTCTTCTTTATTATTCTTCAAAACTTTCAATTCACATACATAAGCTCAAAGACTTCTTGCTGTAAATTTGGCAGAGTTTTTGCTTGCTTTCCAAAAGATAAAGATTACAATAGACTCCTCCAGTATTTATAGAAGAGGAGCCTTGAGAAAAAGGTGGGAGGATCCTAACTAACTTGAGAGATTCTCTCAACCACCAAGACTTATTCAATAACTAACTATGACTTATTCCAACTACAGTCCTAATTGGACACAACTTGTAGTTGCCTTACATGTAATTACAAAAGTGCAAGTAATGTGTAACTTGCATTTCACAAAAAATACTTTTACATGTAACTTGTCAAAACAAAATTACAAATGCATAACTAAAACTATTCCATGTGTCTAAAGACACGACTCTAACTGCATCATCCTTTGTCTGTGATGATCTTCATGTCGCTTCAGGATGCTAGAACTTGAAGTATTCTGGATCAGTGAAGGCATCTTGAACCGGAACGAGAATTTGCATCCTTAATGATCTTTGTGTCCTTGTCCAACGAACTTCAACCTTATCTTCTTGCTTGGGGTAGTACTAGCTTTTCAAGAGGGAAAGGGTTGCCTTCCTCTTTCCATGTCATGACCATATTTGTCTTGAAAGCATTTTGTGCTCTCAACCATGAATTGTTGTTGTATCTCTTCTTTGTATCATCCTCCAATCTTGAAATCTTCTTGCAAAATAAAGCCCATGCCTTAATCCATTGATTTGGTAGATTGTGTGTGCAAACCAGACCGACAAGGGAAGGGATAAATTGATGCAAAAATGGGCTCACAAGTGAATTTCGGGTTTTGGAAGTTGCATTACATGTGTGGGGAAAACAAGAGCATTAACTTGCAATTGCGGGGAACAAACATGCAACTTCATATGTGTAATGGGTAAACACAAGTTTGCACTTGTAATTGGACCTTTAGAACTCATTTACAAGTGTTTTTTGAGTGCATTTTGGACCAATTTCGGGTTCTGGATGGGTGACCACAGGTAGACTTTAAATGGGGAAAATGAATGAAGGTGTGAAATGAGTGGATGAAATGGTATGTACGGATGATGGAAATAAATATGAAAAGATTTTGGGAAGATCATATTCAAGAAAATGGAAAGAACTTTCAACACAAGATGGTTAAATCTTTTATCCGTAATGGAAGAACAATTATTTTCATCCAACTTGTAATCGGGATTTAAAATCCCGAATACAAGTAAAGAGGGAAAATGGGGAAGAACATACAATTCTAAAATTGCTTTACAAAGAGGAAAATCTTTCTCACAAAACCGATTTTTTTTGGGGAAGAACCAACATATTTACAAAACATATAACTAGAAAGGAAAATAAGAAAACAAAAAAACAAGAAAAATGAAACAAGAAGAAAAGAAATCTTACCTTGCTCCAATCTGAAAATGCCTCTTCAACAAGATGATTAATCTTTGAAAGAAGGAAGGAGAACTCTTAAAAAGAAATTAACCGCATTCCAAAACCCTAGCCATGTTTTTTAAAAAATGCCCAAAACTGAAAAACGTGGCAGCAAATGCATGGAAAATGGCATGGAAAGTGGCCAAGACTCTTTCTAACCTCAACGCCTTAGCATACCAAGCCAAAACAATTCATAACATTGCCGATTCGTGGCATTTCAAAAGGCAAAAAACGTGGTTTTTGGTAAAAACGTGGTTGCTGTTATAAAGCAAAAAACCAGCAATCTTAACCTCCATGTGGCGTGAAAGGTGTTTGAAAATGCATAGAAATAGGAAGGAATCCTAAACGCCTTCCTCCTCCAACAAATTCTCCACAAAATTTTGCTAAAAATCCTCAAAAACGTTTTTCCTTGCAATTCAGGTTTTTTGGAACAAATAGCAAGTTTTAATTTGCATGAACCAATGAAAATCGGATTTTTTGGAGGAAATAACAAGTTTAAAAGTTCACTTTTTCAACATGTTAGGCAAAATCGGGATTTTTTGACCAAATAGCAAGTTTAAAATGTCAAAAATGCACATTATGAGCAAAATCAGGTTTTAGAAAAGAAATTACAAGTAAAATTACTTGTAATAGGGAAATAGAATTCCCTTTACAAGTGATTTCACTTAAAACATGTAAAGGGGTTTTAAAATCCCATTTACAATAGAGAAATAGAATTCCCTTTACAAGTGATTTCACTTAAAACATGTAAAGGGGTTTTAAAATCCCATTTACAAGTTTTATTTTAACATTATAAAAACAACTTTAAGTTATAAAGACATGTAAAGGGGTTTTAAAATCCCATTTACAAGTTTTTAAACACTTAAAGTGAAGCTACTAGTAATGGGGGTTTTAAAACCCCCATTACAAGTTTTATAAAAACTTGCAATTGGAGAAAAATTCCCCTACATTGAAGCAAAAACATAGCAAACGGACTCGAAACGCGACGAAATTCGAAACATAGCTTGGGGATGGATCAACGATCGATCCAGTCCAAGAATGGGGCGAATTTCTGCCTCGGGAAGTGTGCCATAGAGTAAAATTTTTCATTTTTTAACAAAAAGTTCTTGTAATGGTCCTTCATTTTTGAAAACAAAATGAGGACAACACCATGGTTGACCGATCCTTATAGATAAAAATTAATTTAGATAATATTATTAAACGTGTTTATACAAGGATTGACTCTAGCAGAATTAATGAAGACTCGATACACTTCCTTAAGTTGAAATTAGATGACTTGATGATCGGGCAGATTTGCTCTAGTCCCAGAGACTACCCTTGAATATTAATAAATGATCTTTTGGCAGATTTACTGAAGACCAAGGGGAATGACCTTATGATAGATGCCCACAAGCTATTCCCTTGGTTCTCAGGTCTCATCCTAGTGGTTTTATTATAGACCTAACCTCGATTTGAATAGGTGCAAACACTCACAACCAAGTCTCTAATATACATGTGTGTGCATGCATGCATATGACTGTGTGTGCATGTGTGTGTGTGTAATGTATGTGTATCGCATGTATGTAATATGTCTCTAATATGTGTGTGAGACCTCAAATAGAACAAGTGCAAATGCTCATGATCAAATCTTTAACATATATGTGTGCATACACGTCTACATGTGTGTGTGCATGTGCATTTGTGTGTGTACTATATGTGTGTCATAGGTGTGTGTAATACGTGTGCAATGTGTGTGTAAGACCTCAATTCAAACAGGTGCAAATGCTCACAATCAAGTCTTTAATATATGTGTGCATTTGCATCTGTGTGGTATTTATGTCTCGCAAGTGTGTAATATGTATGCGTATCATGTGTGTATAATATGTGTTTGTTTCTTGCATGTGAGCAATGTGTGTGTGTGTTCTCCTTTTGAGGGGGGCAAGAAAATACAAAAAGTATCCCTAAAATCCTTAGAATGATATTTGGATAGGAAAATAGCATGGAGATAGGGATGGGGAATAAGGATGTAGAACCAAGGAATGGGGACATGTCGTTGCAGAATAGAATGATGCATGCATACATATAGACATATTTAATTATACATGTTTGTATATTCCTCCTACTAGGTGCAAATAAGAGCAACTAATCATGTAGTGATATTCCTAATAGAAACAAGGACATGATGTTCAATGTGTATATACATGTCCTAGTATCATAATAATCAAACTCAAAGCATCTTCGTAGGAATCCTCAATTCCAAGTACAAGACAATTTCAAAGAGTTTTTCTAGAAAACCCTAGATGGCTTCCAAGGTCATTGCGAAGACTTGCCAAATCTAGAATGACTCACAAATCCTAAGATTGTGACTCGCAAATCACATTGAGATGGCCAATTACCCAAAAAATATTTAAAATTTTAAAGAATAAATGCTCAAAAAGAACCCAAAATGAAAAAGTAAAACTCCTGCCATCCCATCTCTCTTTCTTGCTCACCCATTCTCATTTCCACTCACTCCAACTAAAAACTAGCTCCAAAGAAGAAAGGAGAATCTGAGATAATATTTTTTAATCCAATTCACCATTTGTAGGGGAAAATGGGATTTGTGCAGCAAAGGTCGCCATTTGCAGAATAAGGAGTTAGGTAGTCATCCATTTCGAGCAGTTATAAATGAAAGTTTATATTACTAGTTTCCTCCTTAGTTTTCTGTGTTTTCTCATTCTATTCTTTTTTCCTTGTCTATTTTTTTCTAATTTTATTTTTCCTTCTTTCCTATTCTATATTGTTGTTCTCCATTTTCTCTACTAACCCTAGCATATGCTTCTTCTTTCCTGAAAAAGGAAAAACTAGGATAAGAGAATTTTCTTTTTCTTTTTGTCTATGCTCTAAGAGGTTAACTTTTTTGCACTCTACTCTCTAAACCTAATAGTTTTATCTTTTAATCTTTAGAATGCCAAGGCCACAAAGAAGAGATAAAACATGGAAGCATGGTGATTTGAGAAAAAGGGGAAGAAAGGTTATATGCACATACCATGTTGCTTGCATAGACCAGTCTGTCGTATTTGTCTATGCACTGCTGCTGAACTAGAAAATCTAAGGAAGATAATCATTTTTTCTGAAGTCATTTGAGGAAAAACAGTAGGATAGACAGCAAAATACAAAGATGAGACTCAATCTCTGAAGAGCACACGATCATACTGATGGCGGGCTGAATACTGAGGGGGGATTATATCAATATATTAACAAACTTTTACTTTTTCTGCAGTAATCATTAAATATAAAATATCCCATCTAGTTCAAAAGTGCATATCAACCTTTTACCCAAGCTGAATCCAAAAAGACACCTTTAGTTTTATTTAGTATGCATGAACCACCTCGACAAACACTATACATATTGTTCAGATTAAGTTAGTTTTGTGTTTACAAAGAGCTTCCCCTTCTAATTTGAGAAGTGGTTCTACCACACATCTGTTTTGTTTTTATGTCACACTAAGAATGGCAAAGTAAAACACTAACATTGTGTATAGTTAATAGAAAGTTTTTTCTTGATTTCCATCACCTAGGTATAAAACTAATTAGAATCTATCATTTTCATCAATTCAATTTAGACTAGGTACAAATATTTCTATGTACAATAGGTAACAAAGAATTGTATCAACAAAATTTATTTATTTTTTTAAAAAAGAGATAGTAATTACTAGACTTCTGTGGAAGTATGTGAAATAGTTATTTTCCAGTCTTCTCTCTTTCCTTCACAATCAACTTTGTACATGCAAATTTTTATTTATGATAAAATTCCCTCATAAGAACAAGATGACAAAATTTTTATATTCGATAGATTTTTGAGCACGATCACCAGATTCACAACTATTTAAGACATACGATTTAAAATAATAGATTAAACTATGATTCCTCTCAAAAGACATTTACCAAATATCAACAGAAATGCATAGCTCATATACAGAAGCTACTCAAAATGGATTCCAAGAGATGTCATTCTTTACATGTCAACAGCATGAAATTATTAAAAAAAAAGAAGATAAAAGATTATCCATGTATTTTATTTCATTCTTTTTTTTATTAGATAAGAAGGAAAAGGAAGGTCCCAACCCTTCACAAAAACTGCCCTAAGGCAAGACAAAACAGGCACACCCCAGCCAGAAACAGCACAGAAGCAGCTAACCAAGAACAATAGAGAGAACAAAACACAACAATGATGCGGAGGCAACTAGGGGGCAGACTTCCCCCAGTCCTCAGTTAAGGAATTATATAGCTCATCATAATACACCATGCTCCTCCGGATACCCTTGGTATTGAATCTAATCATGTTACTCATGTTCTTTTCCATGTCTTCTATTTTCTTTTATATCAGCAATCTGGCTGGCAGTTTAAGCACAAATGGAGCACTAATTCAATTCGGTTACACATACTCATCAATAACAATTCAAGCCACGCATCTTTCCTTGTGAATTCACCATTTTTAAAATGAGCAATAAATGCTCAATGCAGGTCACAAGTCCAAATGATAAATTCTATGAACACAACTAATTTAGCTTTCACCATGCAGTTAACTGATATAGTTCATTTTTACATTGAAGTTTTAAAATGCAATATTAACTAGCAACAAGTAGTTAAAATAAGTATACAATAACTTTTGTTGCTTGATTCAAGCCAAAGTTATGCTATGTACAATTATTGTCAACGTTTTATATTCAACAAGAGTTATATGGTGGATTGAACATTTAACAATTAAGTTGCTATGCTGTACTTTCAAGCTTCATGCTCAATGATATTTTTTTGGAATGTGCTTCCATTCCACCTCATTTTATAAACAGAATCCTTCCATGCAATGCTTTTTTACTAATTAAAAATTTTATTAAAAGAAGTGTAACTGAGAAAAGGAAAAGTGTTGCTTATTTCAATATTTGCCATCAAAATATCATACAAAATATAGTATCTTACATAGTTTGAAGATTTGTCAGGTTAGTTATCTCATCAGGAATGCTCCCATTTATGTCATTATTGCTTAGATCTAGAACCTTTAAAAAGGACAAGAAGCCAACTTCTTTCGGTAGTTTTCCATATAGACCCTTCCCAGAAAGATTCCTGCAAAATCAATCCAACTAAAATATCATATAAGCATTCATGTTATAACAAAGTTCCCTTGATTTTACAACATGAATATAAAGGTTAAACCAAATTTTCTACCTTGGTCAGTTCAGCCAAAAAAAAGTGAAAGTCACAGTTGAAATACATATTAGGTTCATTATGAATAAAGATTTAGTTTATCGATAAAGTGCCCACCCATATGTGAATTATAGGTAATGCACCACAAAGATTACAATGCTATTTTTTAAAAACGAAAAGCATGGAAAATTCAAGGGTTATTTATCACCAATACTTATTTTACTATTTTCAAATTTTGTCAAAATTAATTGTCATCTAAAAAAATATTAAACAACACTCATATTGTTCTCTAAAACACACCAAAATTGAAAGAAGCAACATGCAGATCATATAATATATCCACTATATATGCTCTAAATATTCAATATTTAAAATGTTAGTCAAAAGATTTGTCAACTGTACTATGATATTATAAAATGCATTTGTTTTCTTAGAGAAAAATTTGTTGATGAATGAAGACCAATATCTCCGACAGATAGCATGTATCTAACTTATAATAAATTTTCTAACAAAAGCAATATGAATGACTAGCAAACTATCAAATGCAGACTGCAGTAAATAAAGGCATCCAAGTTTCTGGTCACCAAGCCAATTGGCCTTCCACAAAATCAAAGGTAACATTAATTTTAACCACATAAAACCAGTTGGCCAACAGACCAGGAAATCCACTATTAACCTGTTTAATAGAGGATGGAGTCTACTTTAAAAAATAACTAACGAGTTTTTTTATGAAGCCACAAGTATCATAATCCGATACTGCTTATATATTCACACTGCTATCCTAGAAGCAACCTAAATTCCATCTATCCAAATCCATGTTCCTGCTGAAAAAGAGCACTACTAACTCCCACACAAAACATTCCCCAAATATGCTGCTGGGTTTCACAAAAGCCTAAGGCATAACCGCCTCTAAAGGCTTCATATATCTGAAGAAAATCAGTGTCCATGGCTAGGATTGTTGATAGGGGTAGGACTAGCACTATTGAATGGCTCAACAGCACTTCCACCCATAGATAATAGCTCAGAAGTGTCTTCTTTTCAGTAAGGCTAAGCAAGCAGGTTGATGACTCAATTATCTAGGGAGCAATAAATCAGCTACCATAACTTGACTTTCAAGCTAGCTGATAGTTCAGTATGACATGAGTTGCATAGAATAAGAGACTTGATATCGAAAAGCAATATGAGACAGCAATACAGCAGACAGAATTGGCTAAGGCAATGCAGAAACACACAAAGGAACAAAGACATGAGTTAATAATACCAATGGAAAAATTAGAAAGACACTCGAGTAATCCAAAAATCAAGTTGAAATGAATGACACATAGTTACAAAATGCTAAGAATCATAAGAATCGGGTACACCCAGCTAGAAAGGAAGAAGTGATAAAACAGTCACTCATGTAAGGTCTCATATTAAAGACATCTTGATTCTTTATTAAATTGCTTCACCTTGGTGTACATGCCACAGGGATAATGGGACAACCATTGCCCGAAGGGACGAGCAGTAACCCTGACGAAGATCACCAAGAACTGTTCGAAGGAGAACGCGCACTCACAAAAGATTTCTCTTGCATCCTTCAGGCGGCCATCGAAACACACGTACGGAGGGAAGCCACCATTGAGGCTGTTCCAGAGGATGCTATGTGGAGCGCGCTTGGTGTAAGCCCGGCGGTGAATCGGTTGATGAGCAATTTGCCTAACCTTCTGGCTCAAGCATTTTTGGCTCTTCAAAACCGCAGAGAAGACACCTACCGTGAGAACCGACGACAGCAAATCTTACGAGAATTTCATGAGCGCCAGGATGACGGACGTAGAGAAGACCGACGAAGGACAAATAATCCTTAAATTGTGAAGGGAGAGAAATAAAGAACACTGTTAGAAGCAGAAGAATTATGTTGATTGTATACAAAAGAATGAATTAATAAAGACATGTTGTGTTTTGGTTTATGTGTTGTGAAACATGAAATTGTACGACAATTAATGCCCAATTTATTGAATAAAGATAGAAAGAAGAAATTAGAAACCGACGAGTGGGAGGCTGCGCAGAAGGCTTTGATTCTGGAACAACGTATAGAACGTAGACGGAGGCTGAGGCAACTTGCCGAAGGACGACCTGCCGAAGGGTTGCCCGAAGGGAACCAAGGAGGTGTCACGGAAGGTGCAGAAGCCGAGGGGAATTTCTACGCGTTGCCAGACTACTGTAGAGCGAGAAGCCTCAAAGAGTTTCTGGAGGAAACTAGGTTACGGAGAGAACTAGTTGAAGAGACTCGAAATCGGTTCATAGACTTATCTCTCACACCACAAAGGGAGGATCACCGAAGGGAGCCGGGCACGGGTAACGACGAAGGGGAAGCTAACCGCACGGTAGGTACAAGGCAGAACACCGTACCTTCGGTCACCACCACAGGAGACATCAGCGGCATCGGAGGGAGCAGCGCCGGAGGGCAGACACAGCCACAACCACCTCCAAGTGGATGACTTCCATCAATGGCGAGCAAACAGAAGTCGCCCAAATTCAACGGGGATAGCAAAGATGATCCCGCACGGCATTGCCGTACATGCGAAACCATCTGGACAGCCAACGGGGTGACTGACCAGGATGAATGGATGAAGCAGTTCCCCGCCCCACTGAGAGGAGTGGCTATTGACTGGTATTCAGACTTGGATAAAACCGGGGTAACTACGTGGGATGAACTAAAGAAAGCATTCGAGAAGGAATTTCGGCTTCTCCGAGATGATAATGAGATAGTCTCCGAAATCTATGGAACAAAGCAAGGAAAGAAGGAGACCGTACAGGCGTATGGCCGCCGGCTGAAGGAATTAGTCGGAAAGATGGAAAGCCAACCGGCTGATGGCTTAAAGAAGCGGTGGTTTGTCGAGGGTTTGAACCCTAAGCTACGACGAAAGATGAAAATCGTGCCTCCGACATCCTACGATGATGCATACAACCGGGCCATGGACTTGGAAAGTGAAAATAAGACGGCCAAAAAGAAGAAGAATAGATCTTCGTCATCCTCTGAAGATGATACGTCGGAAGAGGAGAGTAGCAGTGATGAGAAGCCGAAGAAGAAAGTCACGGCCCTTCAGAAGGATATGGAACGGATGTTAAAAGAGTTTAAGACAATGAAGGGGACCACAAGCAAGGATGACGAAGAGCAGCCACACAAAGGGTGCCTGTCCCAAGAAGGCATCTGTGACATCTGCCAGATCACGGGACATTCTACAAAGGAATGCCCATACAATCTGAAGGCACGTAACCAGCAAGTGCTCTTTGCACATGAGCAGCCCTCCACATCGGATTCAAACAATAATGCATCTTCCGGAGGCTACCGAGGAAACCGACGAGGCAGACGGGGGAATAATAATAATTCCACCAGAAACAGGGTCCAATACGATGCGAAGGGACGCCCGATGATTCAATGTAGGGCCTACAATCAATGGGGTCATTACGCACGAGAGTGTAATAACAATGACACCCCTCAAAAGCTATGTCGGTGGTGTGGCCCCGGTGACCATGAAGATGCCGATTGTCCGAAGTCTGGCGTAGGGGCCAATCTGATTGATATCGAAGGCAACACACGGGGTAAAGAAGCCATCCTTGCCCTTACTCGAGGGCAGGCAAAGGAAGCCCGATACCCCCATCCCCGCACGGAGAAGCAGAGAATGACGGAGGCAAGGGAGGAAATAGAAAGGGCCATGAAAGCCCAACGGGGAGAGACACACAAGTCATCTGGACCCTACTGCACAGACGCGGAGAGGAACATTGTACGGCAGATGCTCCAAATGGAGGTACCTGTGAAACTGGAAGACCTCCTACACACCATACTGCAATTGGGGACAGTGTTGTTGGGTACAAAGGTTGATAAACCCAAACCGAGAGACATGGACGCTCCCATACTAGGAAGCTCGGCAACAAATCCAGTTGTACTTACCGTCAACAATGGCCGACACCCAGCCGTGGTGGAGATGGGCATCCTGGGCACCATCCTGACGGATACTATAGTAGACGGCGGTTCCGGAGTAAATGTCCTTCCAGAGGACACATGGAAAAAGCTAGGAAAGCCCACTCTGTGGCCACCTACATTTAATCTGCTAGGTGCAGACCAGCATGGGATTAAACCCCTCGGCATGTTGATGGCACAGCAAGTCACCGTGGGTGCACAACCTTTTGTGCTCGACTTCGTGGTCATCCCATTGAAACAGAAAGGGTATGACGCCATACTCGGAAGAGGATGGCTGGTGGCAGCGAAAGCAAACCACAACTGGAAACGGAATACACTCTCGATGGAGAGCGGAGGCAAGAAATTCACTATTGATCTCCGGACCCAGTTGGTGAGCGAGGAACTTGCCTCTTCCTCGGAATCTAAATCCGAAAGGGAAAATGACCCACGAGACGAAGGGAGAGAGGGGATGAACCCAGATGCCGAAGGCATATTAAAACTCGGAGGTTGCTGTTCGGAGGATGACACAGATTCACTAAATGGATTGTTCCATTGGCAGCAGGAGGACTATGAGATGTTCTCACCCTCCTGTAACGTATTAAGCGTCGAAGGAGAGGAGCCAAATCAATATCCCCCAGAATACGGGGAGTATAAGGAAGGAGAAGCTACAATGGACACCGTACCCGCACATCAATTTAGAAACAAGGAGGCCATGAAGTATGAAGAACCGACGGTGAAACCTTTGAATCTAGGTACGGAGACGGATAAGAAAATCATTCTGGTAGGAGATGACTGGAACCCAGTGCTGAAAACGGCCGCATTCAAGATTTTCACCGAGTACAAAGATGTATTCGCATGGACTTATAAGGATTTGAAGGGAGTCCCACCGGAGTTATGTGTTCACCGTATTCTGTTGGTACCAGGCGCAGTACCAGTACAGCAGCGACCGTACAGGATGAATAAAAACTATGCTGCAAAAGTACAAAAAGAGATTGAACGAATGCTGGAGGCCAAGATTATCTTTAGGGTGCAGAATAGCGAATGGGTATCCCCCATCGTAATATCTCTCAAAAAGGATGGTAATGAGATTCGGATTTGTGTCGACTTCCGGCGACTCAATGCAGTTACCATCAAAGATCCATTTCCCATACCGTTCACGGACTCTATTCTTGAAGAGGTGGCCGGCCATGAAATCTATTCATTTATGGATGGATTTTCCGGCTATAATCAGATATCAATAGCGGAGGAAGATACGCTGAAGACGACATTTGTGGTGGAGGACGGAGTATATGCTTACAACCGGATGCCCTTCGGTCTCTGCAATGCTCCGGCAACGTTCCAACGAATAATTCTCCACATTTTTGATAAGATGTCCGTGGGTAACTTCAAGGCGTTCCTAGATGACTGGTCCATCTACAGCGGGGAGGAGACGCATCTGAAGGCACTCGGAGAATGTATGGACAGGTGCCGAAGGGCACGACTCGCACTGAACCCTAAGAAATGCAGATTCATGGTACCTCAGGGTAGACTACTCGCACACATAGTGTGTAAAGTGGGACTTAAAACAGACCCGGATAAAGTTCGGGTGATTGTGGAGATGGAACCCCCACAGGATGTCTCAGGGGTAAAATCTTTTTTGGGACACATCGGATATTACCGAAGGTTTATAAAAAATTTCTCCCAGATATCTTACCCCCTGGATAACCTCACAAGAAAAGGGGAACCGTACGTATGGGGAACAGCGCAGTCGGAATCCTTCGAGGAATTGAAATCACGATTGTTGGCGACACCCTTCACCTTCTATGTAGACCACCAAGCTTTGATGTACTTGGTGAATAAACCTATTATTCAAGGACGGGTGAGTCGGTGGCTGTTATTACTACAAGAATTCACATTCAACATTATAGTACGACCAGGGAAGAGCCATGTGATCGCTGACCAACTGTCACGAATCAAGTCGGGAGAACGAGCGGAGGGGGTGAATGATGATTTCCCGGATGCGCACTTATTCCGGATTGCGGTTTTACCATCCTGGTACACTCGTATTGGCGTGTACCTATCGACGTCCCAGTTCCCTCAGGACATGCCACCAAGGGAACGACGCAAACTGGTTCTGAGGAGCCGAACGTTCCAACTGATCAATGGACTCCTTTACAAAATGGGGACAAATCAAGTACTCCGCCGATGCGTGATGGAGGAAGAGATACCGGGGATTTTGAAGGAAGCACACGAAGGACCCGCAAGAGGTCATATGGGGCCGGACACGACGGCCAGGAAAGTACTGTTAGCCGGACTATGGTGGCCAACGCTACACAGCGACACCAGAGAATGGGTCGGAAGCTGTGATACATGCCAGAGGACCGGAAAACCACTAAAACGAGACTTCATGCCATTAAACCCTTCAGCGGCACAAGAGTTATTCGAACGTTGGGGGCTTGATTTTGTGGGGCCTTTAAAAGTTAGCAGACCGCGGCGATGTACATACATTGTGGTAGCTACGGAATACTTGACAAAATGGGTCGAAGCACGGGCCCTACCCGATAACACCGCTGTGAGTACAGCCAGATTTATTTATGAACAAATTATCACGAGATATGGAATTCCGCTTCAGATAACCAGTGACAGAGGAGGCCATTTTGTGAACCATGAGGTGAGACTCCTTACGACGGAGTTCAAAAATTTTCACTCCTTGTCCAGTCCGTATTACCCGAGGGCCAATGGTCAAGCGGAGGCGACCAACAAGATTCTGGTTTCGGTCATCTATAAGTCGTGCGGGGTAGAAAAGGAAGATTGGGAGGAGCGACTGCCGTCGGTGTTATGGGCATACCGCACCACCTACAAAGTAACGACGGGCCAGACACCATTCCAATTAATGTACGGACAGGAAGCGGTAGTACCGATGGAGTTCATGGTGCCAAGTCTCCGAATTGCTATTGAGAATAAACTTGGCGATATGGAGAGCCTGAGGGAGCGCCTGTATGCCCTAAACAAGCTCGATGAACGAACGCTGATGGCACAATGGGTGACAGACGTGGCCCAACAACGAAGGAAACATTGGCACGACCAACACATTCGGCGGGCAAGGTTCACCCCCGGGCAGTTAGTCTTGAAATATAATGGACGAAACGAGATTAAGCCTGGCAAGTTCAAGGTCAAGTGGTTAGGCCCCTACAGGGTCCGAGAGGTCATAGCAAACGGGTCCGTCAAACTTTGGACCCTCAACGGACAGGAAATTCCGGAGGTTGTCAATGGCTCAAAACTTAAAGTATATCATCAGAGACTCGAGGCGCGCAGGTAGCAGCCCAGCAATTGGGTAAAAAAAGAAATAAAATAAAATAAAAAAATTTAATTAAAAAAAAAAAAAAAAGCCACCGTGCGATGCCCACCGCATCGTACGGATCCCAACCACCGGACAGCGCGAGGAGATATATAAAAAAAAACACCGTGCGGTCAATAAAACACAAAACGCACCGCACATACCCCACGGACAGGCAGCGCGAAGCCACGAACAAAGTCTACCGTGCGGTGGGCACGTAGACATAAAACAAGTCCAAAGTGCGGTGGAAAACAGCGAATGTGAGAAGGGAACGCACGGGGACAACAGCGACAAGTTTGGGTTTGCTCCTCCCGGTGTCTACCGCACGCCCAACGCACAGGCACATACAACAGTGGGATCACCTGAGGGGAATTACTTGGTAGGCATTTTCATTCATGGCCAACATTTTTTCAAAACGTGTATTTGCAATTTGTGCTCCGAATTGTTCAAAACACGTATTCGCAATAAATTGGAGGTGGATTTTAACCGTTCTAACCTACGCTTGTGTGTGGGAGTCATTGGCCGTGGTCATCGCACAGCTAGAAGTGTAGCAAGTCTGCTTGGAAGTGGCAAAGTCATCTCGGTTAAGGGAAGTGTTTGATTGCTGGGCATAATAGAACATTCCGCGCTGACTCGTATTGGCGATTTGGGGGCTCCAATTATATTGATCTTTCAACGCACGTCCTGGTTGGTACTGGTGGCGCTGGGCCATATATGGCCGCGTTGACAGTAGTTGGTTGGCAAGCGGAGTTATGATCACCTCCGCACGGTCTTAGCTGCCCGGAGGTAGTTAGCGGCTTTTGCAACGACACGGCTAAAATCAAGAATCAGTTAGAGGATGAAATTAATGGAGTCTGCAGGAAAAAGGAATTGGAAAAAACAGTTGCAGGAGGGCAGCCACATGAATAAGGATAAGCGAGTTCTCCCTTCGGGTGTACGCATAGCAGGTAGCACAATGGACGCCACGCAGAAGAGAAAGACACCACAGCAGCATGCCGCAAGAGGGAAGAACACATGGACTCCGCAGAATATCACCTTTGAGGGATTGAATGGGTCCGAATGCAGGAAGTGGTGGC
The DNA here is from genome assembly GCF_030272615.1 of Cryptomeria japonica. Lineage (NCBI taxonomy): Eukaryota > Viridiplantae > Streptophyta > Pinopsida > Cupressales > Cupressaceae > Cryptomeria > Cryptomeria japonica. Next base: position 646,044,551 of record NC_081406.1, on the reverse strand, counting down.
AGGATACACCAGATGATGATTTGGTGAAGAAGAGTCTCCGGAAAGCAGGAGTGGAGTGGGCCATCCGAATGCCTGTGTTTGCTATTCGTGAGTACGAGGGAGCATTACGGTTCATGGTTGATACCTTTGATAGCCATTCACGGACGAGTACTTTTGAGTGCCTTGGGAAGGATATCACAATATCCTTCAAACCTGCAGATTTCACTAGAGTGTTTGGCATCCCAGGCATACATGGCAAGAAAGTTGAATTGAAAGCTAAGAAGATGATGCGGGACGAAAAAGAATATTGGATTAAACTAGTGTCCCGCGACTTGACCAAAGCAAAATTGGATAGCATTGTGGATGCCACGAAACGCCGTGGGATACGTAGGACCTTTGTTGCAGAGGGTCACTGGCGGTGTATAATGGATGTCATCAAGAGCAGGTTGACGGGGTCTAGTAGGGCATCCGACATCGCTCTCCCGCAGATCATATTGATGAATGGACTTCTGAATGGCGTTATGTATGATTGGGCTACACTGTTATCAGAACGGATGTGTGAGTTCTTGATGATGGAGCATCGCACGTTTTACATGCCCCACTATGCCATAGGATTGTTTCTGGAGGCCACGCGGGAAGTAGTACCGGAGGCAGAATTGGAGATCCGGCCGCAGGGACCATTGGCAGACGGTGAGCCTCTTATCATGCATTGGAGACACCTTGACATTGGCCATTCTTCTGCGAAGCGGAAAAGGACATCAGAGACCCCCTCGGCAGAACCGGATAGTGGGCGAGAGACTTCTAGCAGCGCAGAGGGTTCAGAGAATGAGGAGGATGACGCGGATGACAGTAGCAGTCGGGCCACGGAAGAGGGGAGGATGGAGCCCGCGGGGGAGCGAGTCTTGTTTGCGCCACCCTCGCTACCACTTGGCACACTTGTGAGGTCATCCGTGGGAGTGGGAGGCACTTCGATTCCAGCTTTTGGGGAGGGCCGCACGCCTGTTGTACTTGGCCCCATGGCATCACCTTCCACTGTGCCACCTCCACAGGCTCGTGCACCGCCCACGGGACCGATTCCGGCCACGGAGGCACGTACAGAAGGCATGGCGGAGTCGTGTGGATCACCGCAGTGAGTAGTGGCAGAGGAGGAGCACAGGGAGGTGGTCGATGCAGAGCCTCAGGTGCGGTTGGACGTTGTGGGATCCGAGGCAGTAGTGACCGTGTCTGCCTCCTTGTTGGAGGAGCCCATGGATAGACACACTTTAGAGGTGGAGAGAGGCCTGAAGGTGTTGAGTACGGATCCATCGGTGGTGGCTATGGGGAGTTGGCTGACCCGGCAATTTCAGATGATGGTGATGCCACCAGTGGGAGCTGCTGTATTCTCACCTCGGCGAGAGCCTCTGACGGAGGTGGTAGACTTGGAGGATTCATCGGGTGAGACACCGGTACCAGCAGTAGGGCATGAGATAGGAGAAGTCGTCCCTGCTATCCAGGAGCAGGCGGGGGTAGAGGAGACACCTTTGTGCCAGCAGGATGCAGCAGTTTTGGTCCCACTCAAGCCCCCTACACCTATATCGGGGTCCCAGCCTTCGGGGCAGGATGGGGAAGACATTGAGGCTTACTTAGCAGATATGGTGACGAGGCGTCGGTGAGTGGTGGCCACGGCTCAGACGCGAGCTTTGCAGCAGGTTGTGGAGGAATTAGAGCAGGTCCTCCAGTTTATGCAGGTAGGCTGTTCGACAGCTTTTGCTACATGCTTTGAGTCACAGGGGTGGCCAGCTATTTAGACAGATGCGATGCTCGAGGCTTGGAGTGTGCCTCAACCCGTCGTGGAGAGTAGGGTGATGACTCTCATCCGACAGACTGAGCAGGTTTACAGGGATGCCTAATATGCATTGCGGCAAACGCAGCATGAGTCCGCGGTCCGCAAGGCTACTCGTGTAGAGATAGAGAGAGATCTCGCCAGACAGCAAGCTTCGTGGGCAGCCGAGAGGATGCAGTTGTTAGCACAGCTTGAGACAGCCCGTGCAGAGAAGGTTGCGGTTGACATCCGCCTGTCGGAGGAGCAGAGTGCGCGGAGCCTTGTGCAGCAGGAGTTGGATGCTGTTACTGCAGAGTGGGGTTTGTTGCAGACTCAGTTGGTTGGTATGACAGAGTCCGCGGATACCAAGGAGAAGGAGTTGCTGGAGGCTGCGCATATGGTAAAGACGGCTTTAGAGAAGGTGTTGGTGGCGGAGCGGGATGTGGCAGCACGCACTCAGCAGGTTTATGACCTCCGCGCCCGCCTGGCGGCCCAGACACCAGCATCCCAGCCTTCGACTTCAGGGACGCTTCCTCAGCCCCCTCCTTGACTTTGTTTGGGGTGTATATATGCATTGTCTCCATTTTGTTGTTAGTCGTCGGAGACGACTTCTTTTTTGGGGGGGATGATGTTATCGGAAAATATGTATAGTTTAGTAATGTTAATTGTTGATAGTTAGTTAGCCGACGGGTAGGTAGTTGGAGTCGCGACGGTTGTGTCGCAACCCTTCGGCTGTTATATATTGTACCACCTCCAGGTGTTGGGGGGCATGTAATGTGGACGACAGATTATACTATGAACATCTTTGGTGATTAATGGAAAGCTTATTATGGTACTTCTTTTGTATTTGCATTGTGCATTACTGTTCGGTTTCTGTATTCTTCCTGTTTACCCAGTGAGGTAAACACTTGCCACACGTTGGCCTAGAAGACTAATCTTTAGTGCTAATAACATCTATTCACATCAACCTATTTCTCCAGATTTTGAGCTAGAACTATGATGTTCCTAACCATCCTGCTATCACTACCCCCACTCCTCTACCATCCAACACTATTTTCTCCACTTCTTTTGTCAAGAGAGCTATTTTGAAGTTTTGCAACAGCAGCAAAACTCTCTAATCTGAATTCATCAAATATGGTGTGGATTCCGTTGCCTTTCCCCCAACCATGCTCTTTAATGAGGTGGTGAGTTTAGATTTTTCAAAATCATGGTCCCAAAACTGAAAACACCATTCACCCTATTCATAAATTTGGGAATCTCTCTATCCTTAGCAACTACAGGACCATTATAATTGGGCATAATTTTGCTAAAATTTATGCTCTGGTGTTGGATCTGCAACTATCAAGGTACTTGGAAAGGAATAATATCAAAGCTAAGGGACAGACAAGCTTCAAGAAGGACCTCCAATCATATGTATCACATCTTTACACTCTGAGTTATAATTAAGAAGGATCATCATAGGTCTTCTAAAGTCTCTAATTGTTTTGTTGACCCCAAAAAGTCCTTTGGCTCGGTTCCAAGGCACCTAATTTTCCAAAAGTTGAGAGATATTGGCATTCCAAACTCTAATTACTCCTATTTGGAGGCTTCATGAGAAAGTTATTAGGCAGTTTCATTCTTCTCACAATCTCTCTAACTTTGTGAAGAGTACCCATTGGGGTCAAGCAAGCATGTCCTCTCTCACTAATAGTAACTAACCAAAGACCTACACATAGTGGCAGTAATGACTTACTACAAACTATCATTATGTTAATATTAGTATTAATAATAAGAGAAAAATCTAGTGTAGTATTTTGATTTTTGTCTTGTAATGGGTTGCATTCTGTTCAGAATTGTTGTCATCACAATACGCCACCACTAATATCTGTATAATGTAATAATAAGAGGATGAATAATAGTCTAGAATTCACGGTCAAAATTTATTTCATTCTTCAGTGAATATTGTTCTCCGAAAACCTGTAGCAGCAATCTTTAATTGCTGCTAATTTTCATGCAATTTGTTGATTCAATAGAAAAATCATTGATACATATGAAGCAAGGTTGGTTTCCTACACATCATTCTGATCAGAATAGAGCCCACTAGAAGGGCTTGGTGATGAGCCATCGGTTTGATTTGTGTTTGTGTTTGTTTATTATTGTCAAATAATGATTCTTCTGATCTTGCTTCTTTCTCTAATCTATCAAAAACACCCAACTGAATAGATCTGCATTCTGATATAGCTCACAATTCAACAAGAAGCTCTAGGAGACTGAAATAGCTCACAATTCAACAACATGATTCTGAAAGCAAGTTACACCATCCCAAGCTAAGCAAGGATCATCGCCTGTCCAGTTTGTTTCTGCATTAAGTCTTTCCCGTATTCCATGAAGAACATTTCCTAGCACCAAAAAGTTAATATGCAAGTTGTTAGATGTGCTCTCCAAAGTGAAAATAAATGCCCAAACAAGGTTGCAGCTTCATCTATAGATAAAGGAAATTCTACAACAGTGACACAGGTGATGGAAAACATTTTTTCGATGTGCACATCAATATATTTGTCTCCAGCACATTCTAAAAGAATGACAGTATTTTCTATTATGTAAAAATTTCAAGTGTAAATAATTTTATAGAAGTTGCAGGAGACAAACCATGGCAGTAAATACAAACCTTCAGGCGTGGCATGGGAGATAATTGAGCCAATAACCACCAACAATAATCTCATGAAAACCAAAACCCATTTTCTTTCCACCTGCTGAAGTTACAACCATAGATGATAAGAAACGATACAAATTTATCTCCTTAAAAGATATTGGAACAAAATTCTACCGCCTTGCCCTTCCAGAATGGAGAGTGGTAAACTAATTTTCCACAAAAAACAAGACACAACAATCCCATAAACATTGTCAATATGATTAAGAGAAGATATCAAAAAATGAGTTGTATAAAAGGCAGCTATGCTGCATGAGAGGAAAAGAGAAATTAGATATGTCTTGGTAATGATCAGAAATAATCCTAAAGTGCTGTATATTTTAGTAGATCGTAGAAAGGAATTTCTTTTTGAATGTCATTTTGAAAGCTCATGTCTATATCTAGAGGATGTAACAATCTAACATGTGATGTAAACACATACAATCTACTTTTTCAAGTAGTGGAAACACTTCATTTTCAAATTGGACTTGCCATATATCCTAAATGGCAAAAAGAGATTGGAGTTCAGGTTATCATGTTTGTATGAAAGAGGTGTTACAATCTTTGTAATACTCTCCAAATAGAATGGAAGCATACTTTTACACTTAAAACCTCTGAAACAAAGGGCAAAAAATTCTAGGCCCTTCCAAGCTAGTTTTCTCTCTATGCATCTTACTCCCGCTTTCCTTCTTCTCTACCAACCTCACAGTCAAATCAGCAACCTTACATTGATTCAGCACACCTCTGAGCAGTTAAGGCCTGACCTCATTTTTTCTTTGTCTTGTTGCACTAGTCCGCTTTCTAGATAGTAATCTTGAGATTAAACTTAAACAGAAAATAAAGATTTCCAACATGAGAAGAATGTTAAAAATATTAGTTGACTTCCAAGATCAATCTACCAACCTAGATGAGAACGTTATGTCAAAGGTAAACTGGACAACACCCAGGTTTCAGAGCTGGCCCTTGTAAGTCCAAAAATCCAATTCTTGGATTCATCAAGGTTTCCAAAAGCCAATGTTGTATATTCTTGTGGACATAGACCTTTCACCATAATGCCAACAGAGAAAACAATCTCATTGTGATTATAATAAGCTATAAGCATTCTTCCATAGACACAAAAAGGAGGGTAGCTATCATGAGATGCATGCTTTATTACTAAGTAGAATAAAGCTAAGGGACACAAGATAAAATGAGGATGGAACAGGTACTGAACCAGGGCTGTACAATACCATCAACCTCCTAATGACAGGTAGTTAACCTAACTTTCATACAAAACAGTGCACAAAATGTACAATATGTTAGCACTAGGCATTTTAATTTCTCTTTTATAAGACAACACAAAACGGAATAATACATAAGGATAACCTCACTTCAATTTGGAGAAGTTCCTAAGACCTAAACAAAACCTAAACCTAGGCTAAACTGACCTTAGACACCAAACTATAGACAAGATATATAGATATGCACACTTTACAATAGTCTCTATGGGGTAATTGCATTAATGAAATGACTATTTGCTTATGTTTTTGCGTTGAATAAACCATCAAACTAATAACAGCCATGTCTTTCAAGCAAAGATTTACAAATTTTATGGATGAAACAGCTAATCTAAACACAATGTTAACACATTCTTGCAGGCTAAAAACAAAGACCAACATTTCAATGCACACAAGATTTTGGAAGAAATGACATCTATGTCAACACAACACAACATGTCGTTTCAAAGACTGAATAGCTAGTTTGCACACAAAGTTACAACCTAGATGAATATATGACATCAATACAAAGCTAGTTTGCATGCAAAATTACAACCTAGATGAATAAACAACATAAAATTCAACAGTAGAAAATATTGGGTACCAGAAGTGGTCCCCATAAATTTAGTGTACCATGTAACTGATCAATGAGAAGTGGTATCTATGAATAATTGCTCAAACTGGAACATTTGCCCTTCTAATGATCAGATTTAACAAAGAATGGAAGATCACAACAACCACACACCTACTACAACACTTACAATGACACTACAACAAAAGCAAATGGACAAGATTCTGTCAGGATACAAATTTGTGTTCTCTTAAGCAACTATTGTACCTCTGTATTGTCAAGAACAACATTTGATTAACCTCATTCTTGGCATATTACCACCAATGAAACAATGTAAAACCACTATTTCTAGAGAATGATGAGATCAAGAGTTAGCTCTAGGAGCTAAAGCAAAGAGGCCAAATTCAACCAAGTGCCTCACTTTAAAGAAGACCAATTTTACTTGCCCAAAGGAAGGATGTAACATGGCAAATCTGCAACTATCATTGAGACTTGAACAATATCATTGTGAAGAGCAAGTATATAACACTTTAGATGGATAACCTCTTAGACCAGTGCAGAGGGGCCAAGTTTTTCACAAAGATTAATTTGAAATTAAGCAACCATCAAGCACCAATCACTCCATTTGATGTCAAAAACACTATTCAAATCCAAGAAGTGCTTGTTCAAGTGATTGGTTATGCCCTTCAGATTAATCAATCTAGCAACCATATTTGTATGAATGATAGATTATGTACTCAACCCCTTGACGAACTCGTTTGGGTTCATTATATGGCATCCTCATCTTCATTAAGACATGGAATAACACCTAGAATGTGTCTGGCAAGTTTTTCCACCCTGCGGCCTGTCAATGGGCCTAAAAGGGTTCATCCTTTGTACAATGAAGCTAGGATAACAAATTGGATACCCCTAGATCAAGATTGGATCAAGGTGAATTTCAATGGTGCTGCAAAGGGGAACCCAAGATCAACTGGTGCAGGCTGTGTAGCAAGGGATTGCAAGGGAAGAATCATAGCTAGTTGTAGCCAAAGGCTAGGCTAGGGCTCTAATAATGAAGGAGAAGTATATGCAGCCTTCCTAGCTGTTTGTATGGCAAAAAAGTTGGCTGTGAATAACCTTCACCGTGAAGGGGATTCACAAATTATTGTGAATGCAATTTCAATAGGGCATGCTAATAATTGGAAAATTGATAGTCATACAGATTACAAAGAGATTGTTACATGGCTTTAATAAATTTAAAATATCCCATGTGCTAAGGGAGGGCAATACTAATGCTGACACTCGAGCCCACATGGCATTTTCCCTTCAAATCGGAGAAGTAAAGTGGTATGACATGGCTCCCAAAGCATCACAAGAGGTGGGCTAAGTAGCGAATTTGAATTTGAATGGCCATAATTATCCGTTAAGGGAAGTGGAGATCAGTTAGAGTTGGTGAAGGTAGTGATAAGTGTAGTTGATGGAAAGATCATGAGCGAAAGATCGCATTAATTGTAAGTCATGTTTGGGCGGCTATGGTGGCGCTTAGGAAATCGACATGAGTCCTACCTCGTGCGACAGGACAAGGGGGGAAGTCCGAAGCAGGGTTGAAGTACGTAGTTGGCACAGATTGGATGAGATGGAGGTTAGATAAAAGCTCAGCCAAGGAATTCAAACTGTTTGTAGATGGTGGAAGTGATGTTTCTACTACAAAATCACAAGTAGATAGCTTTGCTATGTGTGAAAGGGCAAGTTCCTAATTGCAACGGTTAATCCGTATTTACACAGCGAAGAGGTGGCTAATGGGCTTTCAAGTTAAACTTATTGCTTGGCAGATGACAAATTTGTGGCGGCTTTTAAAAACTAATGTGGACGGATGATGCATTAACATTGTGAGTTAAGGCGCCAAGCTAAGTAAATTATCGTCTGCGTGAAGAAAGAATATTTGTTCCTGTGTGTGAAGGAAGGTGGCACTATGCAGACGAATTTTCCCTTGTAGACCATCAAACCCATGGTGGCATTTTGGGGGACGATTTCTGATGAGCGTCTGACTCACATTTTCAAGATTGCAAACCAAACGTTATTGAATAGGGTGAAAATTGTTTTGGGGGACGAATATCAGAATGCCCAATACAGATATCGAACAAATATCGATATTGCCTCCCTCTTCATGGCCTGGTGTTTAGAGCTTGAGACGAGTGATTCTATTTTCTATCTCATGCACAACAAAGTGAAGGATGATTGGTGTTGGGGTTTAGCGAACCTAATTGGCATGGCTCATCAAGGTGAAGGGTTCGTGTGTCCTAGAGGCGATTGGCTACATGTAGGCAAGTTAATTCCACCTTTAAGACCCTTCCTCCTTTGGACTGCCAATGGCAACAAGGAGGTTAGGCGGGCTTCTGCTCAAATCGGACTACAAGGCATAAAGGACTTCCTTAAGTCCAAGGAAGCCCATATTGTGCGAGATGAGGTGGCGAAGTGGTTGCCAAGAGATGAGAATCAAGAGCGAGCAGAGGAGGCTTCTCCTCCTAAAAGGAAGCGTGGTAGGCCTGTGGGCTCTTATAGTGCGAGATGACGATGACTCCTGAAGGGTGGATCTTCCTCGAGTGTGGAGAGGCTATGCATGGAACGTGGTGAGAAGGCGGGAGTTGAGGCGACAGAGGACTATAGGTAAGGAACTGCGATGCAGGAGCCAAGCTCCTAAATTTGATACGTAATGTTATTAAGCCGATATTGTGTTTTGTAAAGGGGCTTTGTACCCGTTTTGTAAAGAATGGCATATAGTTTTTGGGTGGCTGGGGCTAGGAGACAGGATTATGGGTAGTTTTTTGTGTATGTGTTTTGTTTATGCTCACATGATACAAACATTGTATATTTTTTGCTATTTAATATAAGGAACCAATTACCGATCAAAAATAAGCTTTTCCACCCTGCATCAACATAATCTCTACACCAAAATAGAGAAATATTCTTTTGTACTAAAGAGAACATAGTACCTCATCTACATTCTTGATAGAGATGGTGTACATCTAAACTAACAGAAGATCTAAGTGATTATAAACATCTAGTGAACCCCTAAAAATCTCACAAAACTCAAGAATTTCTTGGGTCAAGCCAACTTCTATTGAATATGTGTGCTTTGATTCTGTCACATTGTGCAGCCTCTAAACTTGGAGCTAAAGAAAAGGTCATATCAATAGAGGCACAACAATGAGCATTTGCACAGCTGAAGTAAACACTCTATACAGCACTAATCATTGCTTTTCTATATTTGTAGTAAAACTTTGAGATCAAGACAAGTGCCTCAAAATATGCACTTGGTACACTGCTCACTAAGCACGGCCAGTCGGTTGCCTAGCAAAGCAAAGCCTTTTCTAACACAATGCATTAGTATCAAACATATGAAAAAGAGATCTATGTCCTAGGTAGTGGAAGCCTCGTATCCTAAGCAAGGAGGCAATCGTCAATATGGATCACAAACCTTTGCAATCCATGCAAAATTAGGGAATGTTTCTGAACAACCATCCAGAAAGATCATCCATTCACCTACAACAGCTGCACCTCAACAGCCAACACAAGAAAGAGACTGCCAACTACCTTGTTGATTGCCTGAATCAAACTCCAGTTGTAACCCTAACAATGATTAGGGATTCCTATGAGCATGAGACATCAAAAATGGTCTCAATTATATTCCCAAAGAGGACCATTAGAAGCTGATTTGGAAAGCTCACAATAGTCGGGCGGCATATCACTCTGTAGTAGAAAAGGCAATGGCAGTTCTACATAAGTATTTCTTGTGGCCAAAACTACACCATATTGTTGTTATAGAAATCAAGTCTTGAACAACCTACTCCATTGGAAAGCCAACCAATCAAAAGTGGGGCATATACACACCTCTTCCAACTCTTGACAAGCCTTGGCAATCCATTTCCATACATTTCATGTCAGGTCTACCTGCTACCAAAAATTATCATGATTGTGTGCATATATTGCAATCGATAAGTACTTAAAGATGACATTTCTAATGCCCTACAAGGAAGGGTTCTATGTTGAAGATACTACTAATCTATTATTCAGAAAACCATGGGACCATTGTTTCCTACCACAAATAATTGTGTTAGACCGTGATAATTGATTCCTCAACATTTTTTGGTCTACATTATGATCCACGATGTGCATAGAAGTGATAAAGTCCGCAATATTCTATCCTTAAATAGATGAACAAAGAGAGATCATAACTACATCATTGCACACATTTTTAGATGTGATAATTAAAACATCCCCATGTATGGGATGAAAGTTTGCCCTATGGCCAACACAGCTACAATTCACGCTTTTATGGCTCCATAGAACACATTCCCATTTTGGCTCTGTCATGGGTTTCACCTATTGGCACCAATTGACATGCATTGCCTATCATGCTAGAATAGGCATCGCCCGTCACAAAACAAAATGGGCAAGGCAACCAAATTTCTCAATGTTAATTGAATACATTGAATAGCACTTTCATCACATATTGTAGTGAATCAGTGAGAAGTAGAAGCAGCAACATAATAAGCATTGTGTCCCTCATTAGTTTCAAGCAGAAGGCAAAGCTCGGTTGCACCTTCAAAGAAAGAAGGTTCCAAGGTCCAAACAAGAAACTTAGATCTTCACAATATGGGTTATACACCATCATCGAGCAGGTAGGGGTATAACGCATTTGAACTCAACTTGCCATCGAATAGCACTTTCATCACATATTGTAGTGAATCAGTGAGAAGTAGAAGCAGCAACACAATAAGCATTGTGTCCCTCATAAGTTTCAAGCAGAAGGCAAAGCTTGGTTGCACCTTCAAAGAAAGAAGGTTCCAAGGTCCAAACATGAAACTTAGATCTTCACAATATGGGTTAAACACCATCATCGAGCAGGTAGGGGTATAACGCATTTGAACTCAACTTGCCATCCTACCTTAGGTTGAATCCAATGTTTAATTCAGAATTACTTAGCACATGATTTCCAACAATCTTAGACACATCAGATGTTGTTAAGCAATTGCAATGCACAAACCTGAACCCTGCCAACACCATAGTGTTCGATGAGATGAATAACCAACAGATCCCACCCGATAAAGGCAGTACAGTTTTCTCATTAAGGTAAGTGGTCCACTAGAATATTTGGCTCGAAAAGTAGGAGCAATGGTGTACATTGCTTCTCAAGTAGGGGTAAAGTATCCACAAAATCACTCAGGTCACTCAAGTGGCAATTTCAGACAGAATTATGAAAGTTTTCAAAACCCAATTCTTTTGGTATTTTTACTATTTTCTACATTTTTGTATTTTACATTTTCAAGGCCCTGCAAAGTGATATTTGTCTCTGAAATTCTGTCCACGTGACTTGATGAGTTGCTGTAGTATGCCCTCAAGGCACCTAACCTAATTCTTGACTTAGGTTTTCCAATGCCTATCCAAACTTTCAATTTCAAGTTACGACCCAGGCAAGTAGGAGTGACAAAAATAAATAACACAAACAAACATTTTCAGTTTTCTAGTGCATTTTTTCTTATCCAACTGTCCATTTTAACTTCCAAGAAGGGTATGGATCAGTATTGAGTGTGGTGACCCTTCAGTTCTCACAGTTACTAATAGTGGTAATTTCTCAGTTTTTACATTGTAAAGTACTATAATAGCTAAATTGAATCATGAAAGCTGTGTGTGAGGATACATCTCTCCTATAGAATTCACCCCTTTCTCAGTTGAAAAATAATACATCTTTTGTTCAGCTACTTCATAATTGTCAATTTTGCTCTATTTGATTTTTGCTGAATTGCTGCTTTATAATACATCAAGTTGCACTATTAATGTATTATCCCCTAAATTGCCAACGTATTCAGCTAGTCCATGATTGTTAATTTTGTTCTGTTCATTTTTTGTTGAATTGCTGCTTTATAATACATTAAGTTTCACTAATAGTGTATTATCCCCAAAAATGCCAACTTTTGAAATCAATTCTTCCCATTAGACAATATGCAGTTCAGTCAGCATTATCTCAGTCAGTAGATCTTCTCTTGCAAGCTCTTTGATTAAGTTGGATTATTGATGATTAGCCGCTGATTGATCTCTATAATCTAATTATATAAAATTATTCCACCCAAAAAACTATGTAGCGGGAATATCACTCTAAAAGATGGTTTCAGCCCAATGCCAACAGGTGACTTGTCTCCTAGACTTTGGTTACTTGCAGCCTCCCATTTCAAGTAATTATTTCCACCATCTCATCTCTATGATCTATTTGTAGAAACTTATTACACCCAAAAACTATGTAGCTAAAATATTACTCTAAAAGATGGTTTCAGCCCAATGCCAACAGGTGACTTGTCTCCTAGCCTTAGCTTACTTGCAGCTTCCCATTTCAAATAATTATTTCCACAATCTCATCAATACATGATGGTATTTATTATCCACACCTCCCAACTACTCCAAAAAGAAAATGAGTTCTACATGACATCAATCGCTAGTCCCATTCACAAATGCAACAAAAATTATGAAGATGTCAAAGTAAAATGAGTGATACGTGGGACAAGCATTTCTCTTGTTTGTATCCTTGTCTAGTTTCAAACAAATTTAAAGTATTTCAAAGTTGGCATGGGCATTTTTTGGAACATGGGAGAATGAACTATGAAAACTGAAATAAATGCAATTTTTGTTGGTGTGAATAAGGTCTTGTACCTAGTATTTTCAAGAGTTCCTAGTTGGGGACTTAATTCACATGACTTACGTTTACATAGGTCGTAGGTGTCCTTCTAGAAGATTGATTAGCTAAGTTGCCGAATCGGGTACGGGAACGGGTAGGTGGGTACGAAACATTGGTACGGCAGAAATTGTTTTGTGGGTTGGGTACGTTTATTGTGTGTGTGTATATATATATATATATATATATATATATATATATATATATATATATATATATATATATATATATATATATCTGTGTGTGTGTGTGTGTATATAGCTAAAAAATAGAATTAAGTTTAGAATGTCATATATCAATACATATGCTAAACAAAACCATTACAAATTTCTAATTTTGAAACATAACATACTAATTTAAATTCAGTTTCAATATCAAAAAGATCAAACTAGAATCACTAAACATTTCAAAAACATTTCGGCTTCTAAAAATGCAGACCTCGGATGTACCTACAGGAGATTCATTTCAGAATCCGATTCCGGTAATGTTTCGTACCCGGAATCGCCCTAGAAATCCCACGATGCAGCAACTTAGTTGATTAGTTGTCACATGATCTTATCTTATCTTTTGACAACTAATTTTAGTTACCTAGGCATTTAATATCTATCACTTTAGTTGATTTGTTGTATAGGATTAAGACACATGTCACAATCCTATCTAATCCTACCTCTCACCTCACCTTTATAAGAAAGGCCTCTCATGTACATTTTCATATCCATCCTCGAATTCATAATCAAGTGATCTATTTTTGTCATTCTCCCTCTTGTGAAAGTTATTTTGGTCTTGCAAGGTTCCTAAGGGTGCTAAGGAGTCACCAATCTACTCCTACACGGTACTAGAGCTCCAGATTTGAAGACTCCTCCCATTTTTTAGGTTGATTTGGACAAGTGCTTTTGCTGGGTGCAGTTTGGGACAAAAAGGACCTCACACTTGAATCTAAAAGACCCAAAAACCTCTATTTTCATATAAAATACTTCAAATTTTGACGACATCAAATTTTTTACCATTTTTAAGGGTTTCAGGGATACTCGCAGAAGTTGTTCATTTAGTCATATGGAATCTATACAGTAGGAATCTGCATGGTCTATACATGTTGGCATTACCATCATCCTTCTCTACACAAGCAGTCAGCAAAAAATAGAATATTCTCTATGGGTGGTATATTCCTTTTGCGTTAACCTAACATACTCTATCCTCAACCTGTGCATGTGTCACGTCAGCCTGCATCATCATCAATACAGGTACGGAAGTTGGATTTTTTTTTAAATGATTTTTTTATATTAAAATTCTTGAAGCACCCATTTTTTTGTGTTGGGATGGAGGTTTTATTGCCAACCCGTGGGGCTTAAGCCCAAGTGGCAAGCAAAGCGACACAACCAACCTGCCACCTCAGCCTCTCTAGCCCACCGCTCAAAGCGGTGGCATGTTTTTATAAACCCCCTGAGCACTCTGTTGTGCGTTGCACACGCTCCCTGTCGGCGACAAGGTCCCCTTTCCTATTATTGAGCCTTTCGTCTTTGCCCTATTGAGTTTCGTGCAGAGTGTCTCACGTCTTTTCGGGCGAGTCCGCGACTGGTCCGTAAAGTGACGATGTCAAGGAAAAGAGCCGATGAATCCATCCGGCTAGTCTAGCCCTCGGACACGGTGCCAAGAGTTTGTTCAAAGTTTTGAAAATCGCCTTGGATAGGCATAAGGTGGTAGAAATTGGCGAGGCCCGCCAAGCAAGAGCAGTGCGTCTAAAGGTCGCACGAGGACCAAAGTCGTCGTTTTTCGCACAAGAGCTACGAAGCAGATTGCATAAGGTTTATCCTCGCGAGTGTTTGTAGGATTTGAATGAAGGATGATTTTCGCCTACTGGTGAAGGAGCGAATTTTTTGGCCAAAGTGTCGGAGTTGTGAAACTTTCCCAAATGCCTTAGAATTCCAAAGCCTCCAAGATCCAAATTTGTAGAATCTAGCGAAAACTGGTCTGAAGTCCGAATTTTTTAACGCAAGTTTTCAAAATTGCCTTATGGGCCGAATTTCGGACCCAGAGGCCAAGAGGTCAAAATTTCACAAAGTTAAAAGTTGCTAAAATCGCCCAGGGGGGCGAATTTCAAACCTTGGGGCGAAAATTTCAAAATTCGATGTTTCCCATTTGGTCCGAAAATAATGTAAAATGCTTTTAAATGTTGCAAAAGGTGGCTCCAGGTCCGAAATCACTTAAAATGTCCATTTTCGGACCCTGGGGCGAAAACTGGAGAATGTGAAATAAGGCGAAAGTTGCAAAAAGCTCCTCCAGGTCCGAAATTCTCTTTGAAACCCCAAATTCGAACCTTAGCTCCGAAATTTCAAAATAATGACAAATCGCAAAAGGTGTTGAGAGCTCTGAATGTTGCAAAAGGTGGCTCCAGGTCCGAAAATCACTTAAAATGCCCAAATTCGGACCCTGGGGCGAAATGTAAAAACGCGAAATTTTGCAAAATATGTTATAAGCTCCAAAATCACTTAAAGCATCCATTTTCGGACCCTGGGGCGAAAATGTGAAAAGTCTCCAAAGTTGCGAAAAGCTCCTCTAGCTCCGAAATTCACCTTAAGTCCTCAATTTCGGACCCTAGCTCCGAAATTTCAAAACATATCAAATTTGCAAAAGAGGTTATGAGGTCCGAAGTTAGTGCGAATTTGCCAAAGCGCGTTTAGGGTCCGAAGTTTTGTACGAAATCGTTAAAGTCCTAAAATAAACTCCGAAATTTGCAAAGCATTCTTAAGCTCCGAAGATGTTTGGAAAGGTTGCCAATAGCATTAAGGGTCCGAAGTTTTTACTTGCAAATAGTGTGAGTGCTTCGAAAATCTTCAGTTCGCTGAAAACCCAAGTGCTCCGAAATTCGCCAGAAGCCTGAAAATCGCGAAATGATAAAGGCGATGCATGGTTCGAAGATCCCTCCAGTTCGCCAAAATGCAGAAGCGCGAAATTTGCAAGAGACGTTATTGGGTCCGAAGTTTGCCTTTGAGATTGAATAAAAGCCAAAATTAAATTTTGAAGGGCCTCCGCATTCACCAAAGGTCCGAAGTTGAAAGGTGAAATCATTTGAAATTTTAAAAGTCCTCCACTTCTCTGAAATCGCTGTGCACAGGCCCAGATTTGGAAATTCAAAATTTGTAAAACCCCCTCCATGCTGCTGCATTTCATGTAAAGAAAGATCACGTCAGATTTGAAAGGGAGACAGAGCCAATTTCACGTAAATCGCATTCAAGGTAAAACGTTGCATTAACTTTTCCAGATCATTCAAATTCAGATTGCCAATTGCCCAGGGTAAAAAACCATTTTAAATGATAAATTCTCCTTCGTCCAACAACCGCGAAAAATTTAAATCAAAGAGATAACCGTTGGAATTCAAAACTTTGCAGAATCGTCCATTCGTCTTCACGCGGCAAAGTCGGGCAATCTCTCGCCATCCACTCTCATCAGGTAGATACGCTTTGTCTCATATGATCATCTAAAATACTTATAAATCGAATAGACAAGTGCGTGAAATTTGATCAAAATGCTTGAATTTTTGAAATCTACATCTCTTTTGCTTGTAAAATGTTGTTCAAAGTAGTCAAAATTTAGAATTCACTCCTAAGGTTTAACCAGAAATTGCATTTTCAAACTTAGGAGAACTTTTCATGCTTTGTCTCTATTGAAAATTAATTCAAAATCTAGAAAGCGTTAAGTATAAATTCGCAATCAAAAATCTTCATGAATGCTGCGGTTAAAATTGATCAAGCCCTTTTAGCTAGAAAGGTTGCTCCATGTCCAATCTAAATTTTAAATTAATCCTAGCATGCTGGAATATTTTCTATCTAACCTGCCTTACTTCTTTTGTATCACCTCGTAATCCGCGTCCGACTGTGCAGGATAAATGCCTAAATCGGCGGTAGAATCATCAAAAACGCCTGCTGTAGCCGAGACATCGCGAGCATCCAGATCAAATATCCCGCGCAAGGTAAAAAGGATGAAGTATCAATATCAAAGGGGAGGATTGAGGGAGTCAAAAGTGCAGAGCATCTGGGACAATGTTGGTGATACCGACCTTGGCCATATTGACATTCAAGACTTCAGGAATCGGGTCTTCTCACCTAACGCATATGGCAAGCCTAGGCAGATGGTGGAAAGTGGCATCGCCCAAGCAACGAGATTTCCTCCAGCGGTACAGAACTATGAATTAGTGGTAGAGGCTGCCTGGCATTATGAGCCAAATTCCAGACTGGTGCTCCTCGAGAACATGACCATCGCCAACTTCACTCCCGAGGCCATTGGCAATGCATTTGACATCCCCTTTCCAAACAATCCCACAGCTACAACCATAGATGAAGCACAAGGGGCATATGATATGAATCCGGCCCGATGCAAAGCACTGATCAACGAAGAATGGTACAAAGAGAAGAGGCTTTCGAGTGCCAGAATTGGGGAGAAGACCCCACGAAGTGATTTTCATAATGAGCATGGGGATATGATCACATTACTCAGCCGAGTCATGGGACTTCCTAAGTCCAAGTACTTTGAAGAGTGGATGTTCTATTTTACAGAGCAGGTCTTCGCTGGGAAGTTTAAGTTTGACTGGGCTCAGATCATAAGCGACAACATCCACACTTAGTTGATTGAGCTCGAAACAAAGAAGTACTTCACCATGACCTCTTATTTGGTCTATATGTTCGCCAAGAACCAGCCACTGCCAGGGTTGATAATGAAAGGTGAGATCGGGAATGGGCCTGGTCGGGTGAAGGTCTATGATTGTTACCTACAACTGCACTACCAAGATATAGCTCAGAGGGAAAAGAGCAGCCCAGCTTATGCAGTTGGCCAGTATGAGCGCGTCAATGACGCCTTCACAATGCGTCTAGTCAGGCTAATGCAGGGAGGATTACACATAAGGCTCTCAGAGCAAGCTACTACTCTAGTACAGAGGTATGGAGCCTGGTTCATTCAATTCCCAAGGTTCTCCTATATCCGAATAGCGGGCTTTGATGGTGCCCCTCTCCGACTTCCATGGTACCCAACCGACAAAGTAGTTCTTATGGAGGTCGCAAGGCAGTCACGCCCGGCCGTCATCTAACTTCGAGAAAGCAAACAGGCTGGATTCACATTCCCCATGATCATAGGCAACCATGATGTCCACTTGAAGACCCCTATCCTAGCAGAGGAGTCCCTTGCAGAGCTAGCCTCTTATGGCCTATAGGACCATTTTCCAAGAAAATATTTCGATCATGATAATCTGGCGAAGAGAGCCTATGGTAGGCGGTACAGAGCAAAGGAATCAGTTGAAGACTACTGGAAGAATTGCTTTGATGACTACGAGGTCAAGAGGCGGGAATATTCTAGACTAAGTGTGCAGCAAATGCGACTCTTTGAATACCGTCAGGTCCCAGATCAGCTCACAGATTTAGGGAATTGCCTCCAGGTCCGGGAATTTGAAGCAGTAAGGCATCTCTTGCCAGGCGTCGATTGGTCCCAGGACCCGATCACTGATTTTGAGGCAGTCATGGCAGCCCCAGCAAGGTACACAGATCAATGGTTACATCAGTAGATTGAAAGGCTAATCCATGAGGGAGTCCAGTTCACTTACCACTTAATGGGCAGCCTCGATTCTCAGTCTTCAGAAGATGAAGGAACGTCTAGTGCACCCCGGGAAGAAACTGAGAAACCAGAGAAAAGAAAGAAGGCTAAGGCTTGCAGAGGGACTCAGACGTCCAAAAGAACAAGAAGGGAAAAGATTCCTATAAAGAGACCACTTCATCTTCAAAGGACCCCAACTCATCCGACGATGTAGTAGAATTGGATTGTATACTTGCTCCGCCTTCCCAGAGCGACATCGATGCATTTGAAGCCAATGATCCTCCTGCACCCGATGTGCTAGACACTGAACTAAGAGCCCTCGAATTGACCGAACTGGGCAACCAAATAGAGGAAGGAGAGATTCCATCCACCCAGGGGGTCAAAGTGCATGAACCTACTCAACAGAGCCGCCACGAGTTGCTGCTCCACAATACAACCAAAGATGACTCCACCGTCGAAGGAGAGCAAAGGATAGATGAGACTCATGAGCTCGAAAGAACTGAAGAACAACCATCACATGAAGATGTCAGGCAGTTGTTCAGCGAAATAGGGGAGAATTCAGCTGCAAGCAAAGAGCTTCACACCTCTTTCACTCCTCCGGTAGCAGAGCAGCTGCGAATCTGTGGTGAGTCGGCTGAGAACGTCAGAGAACAGAATGCAGACTTAACCTTATTATCAGCCCAGACAGTGCCTCAAGAATGGTTGATTGCCAGAGCCCAGCGTAAGGCCGCCACCAAACCGCCTATTGATCTAGAGGATATCTTCTCGCGCATGGACCAAGCAAAAGCTAAGGGGAAGAAAAAGCCCAAGGTATATTCCTGAGTGACCAAAAATGAGCAAAGGAACCGCACTCTCCACATTGCCACCCCGCCTGTAGACAAGCGAGCAGATCAGATTACACTAGTAGATTATAGCATCACAACTGTCCCCATCGGACGAGCCACTAAAGAGCAAGAAAAAGAAGAATTTAAGGATTCAATGCAGAATATACTCAGGCAGCTCGAAGAGATAACAGCTGAAAAGGACATGTATTGGGCTCGTGCTGAGCAAGCTGAGGGATACATCGATCAGCTCCTGAGGCCACTACACAATGCCTCCGAATCCCATATTCCCCCGACGGCATTGGCGCAAAGGACCACAACAGAATTTGAAGGAGTACGGGACACCGCAAAGGCCGTTAGGGAATGGATATAAGACATCAAGAAAAGGGGAGAGCAAATCCTTAAGGAAGTAAAAGAAATGGCCCTCCATCAAAAGCTCACTCTAGTCAAGTTATTAGAGGTAAAGAGGGAATCCCTTCACATGCACGAAGTGGCTGCCACTACCCTTCCCCTCATGAGAGCTCTTTTCTAGACACACACGCAGATTCCTACATTGTCCGCCATCCTAGATCCTCATAGCATCAGTGTTCTTAAGGAATGGTACTGGACTATCACCATGAAGAACGACACCAAAGAAATTATTGACAAGGAGAGTGACGCATGTGAAGTGATTCCAGGAAACATGCAAGAACTAGGTAAGACCATCCTCCGATCAATGGTTTCGGGATGGATAAACGATTTGTCCGATAATGCAATCTAGCCAGACTGGGAAGAAAGATTGGGAACGGATAGGATTACCTATTCCACTAAGGACTTGAGTTTTGCTGGTCGGTTCCATTCAGACATATTATGCTTTGAGCGTAATCGCTCCAGCTGGAAGGACGGTTTAAAGCACGTGGACTAGTATCTCGAAGGCATGCAATACAAAATTTGCCATCCTCCCATGCCTCCATTCAGTCTGCTCTTCCAATTATGTATCAGGTTCTAGGAATACGTTCGCGAGGAACGGGCAGCGGATCGTGATTTATGGCGGGAATATTTGCATGGCGAAGATCAATTTCTAGAAAAGGAGTGTGAGACTGAAATAGAGAAAGTAATTTCTCAAAAGTGCTTTTTTCCCTCTAAATCTTAAAAGTGCACTTTTGCACCAAAAAGTGACATTTGAATTTTGGTCAACAAATGTAAAACTTTATTGATGCACCTTTTGGGATTATTTCAAATTGCTGTAATTATCCCTTTTTGGGTAGTTATTGCCCATTTTGGGGTGGTTGTTGATATTTGCATCCCATTTATGGGTATGGGCAGCCATGCTTTATGGATGAATCTGGGCCACTTGTTTAGATTAAATCTAGGCCATTCATCCTTTTTTAAGTCTATTTAAGGGACTGGTTTTGCCTCTTTTTTGCAAGAAGTTCTTGGATTGTTGCAAAGCTCTAAGGAAATTTTACAGGAATTAATGCAAAAGATTGAGACTATTTTCAAGTTTCCTTGTGAGTGCATGGTCTCCTTCTTCACTTAATTTAGAAATCTTTCAGTTATGTTTATTTCTTTTGCATAGCATTTACAAGCAAGCATCTGATAGAATACTTGCAATCCACACCATTATGGAACGACTGATTGCCTTTCTTTCTACATGGTTAATCTGGACCTTTCATGCTTAGTTCGGTTATCAAACACATGCTATGAATGTAAAAGTTCTAATATTGTACTTGATAACATGAAAATCTTGTTTCTCCTTTGAAGATTGCATTGGATTTATGCAAACATTGTGCTTGAGTAGCTGGTGATGTTTAATCTAGTTTCTTGGAGGTGTCTGTCTGCTTGACTGAATTTGCTATCTTAGTTAGAATTTACATTTCATGTCTCTCTCTCTCTCTCTATCCTTCCCTCCTTTTTCCCCTTTTTTATCCAGAAAATCTGCAGTCCCACCAAAATAGTATCAACTTAACCGAAATCATTCGATAGAAAGATTATGAAAGTTCCGGGGAACCTATCTATAAATTACCCATTCAACGTAAGTCCCCCTTGTGTTTCCAGCAAAAACATATCAAACCACTGAGTAGTCCCACAGTCAAGACCTGACAATCAAAACCTTGAGGTCGTCCCCTTTGATCAAACCAAAAAACAGCATTAGAGACTTCCTTATCTCAAGAGAGGATAGGATACTCAATTGGTTATTCTATTCTGCGTTGGCCGTATGGAGTTTGCAGCAATGCGATTTCAGACACGTCAACACACTCCAAGCTATGAACTGTAGTCATTTGCAAAGCCCCCGATGGACCAAATTTATTGCCCAAAAGCCCTAAAAGGGCACTTTTTTTCAAATGATCATAACTTTTGCTAAAGGAGGCAATTTTTTTCAAACGAAATATTATGAAAAGCTAGCTCTATAATTTTTAAAATGGTACAAGTGGTTTGCATAAATTTTGTTATTTTGTACCTACTCTTCCAAGTTGAAATCAAAGCTTGCTTTTCCACCTCCAAGCTCATAACTTTTTGTTCCAGACTCTGATTTTCCCAATTCTTGCAGCAGCAAGAAGGTATTCAAGAGCTCTATAATTCTATACATGCACTTTTTTGCATTATTTTTCCAAAATTTCAATTAGAAGCTGATTTGGTACTTTTGGATATATCGCTGTTAATTTGCAAAAAGAAAGTGTCAATTTCTCTTGAACAAAGGGATTAATTATTTGTATTGTGAGGGCTAATTTGTTGTTCCTCTATAGTATTCATTGATTTTATCATGGATTTGCCAAAAGTTGTACTTCTAACTCCATATAACTATCATGAAAGGAAATCACAAATGGAGATTTTGTTGTTGAAATTCACATTGCATAGAATCACATTTGGCTTAGATCCAGAACCAAAGTGCTACAGAAAAAAGGAAATGGTTTGATAGAAGAGATGAAGCTCTTGGTACTCTCATTATGTCTATTTCTCTTAATCTTAGATATCATGTTCTTATAAACATCCTATTGACATTTGGACTACCTTAGAGAACCTCTTTGGTAAGCCGGATAAGATGAGGAAATTTAAGTTGGAGAATGAACTAATGAGTCTTAATCCTTCAAATTTTGATAATATCCCTGAATTCTTCACAAAGCTCAATTCTCTTAGATTGCAGTTTGAAATATCTAATTGTGGGGTCACTGATGAGGATGAACAACTGATTCTCTCTATTCTTGCTAAGCTAGGTCCTGATTATTCAATTTTTGTTTTTACATTTTATGCTACTATGGATGTCCTAGGCAATGCACACAAAATGCCTTCTCTTGACAAATTTGCAACTTAGCTCACAAGGAAACAAGCCAAGTTGGCACACATGGGCACATCGAACTCTTCCAAGTCTCAAGCTCTTCTTACAAAAGATCCCAATCTAAAGGCTTCAAGTGGCAAAGGTAAGAAGCAGAATAAGGTTCTTGAGTCTAATGAGCAAGCTAAGGATTCTCCTTCATAGTGCACCCCTAAGTCCAATCCCTCTGCCAAAGAAGAATCATCTAAAAAAGAGTTCAAATGTGCTTATTGTAAAAGACAAGAACATGATGAGCATAGGTGTTACGACAAGAAGATTGATGAACTCACGCCACTTCTTCAAAAGAACAACATCCCACTACACTCATCAATGTCTTCTTCTTCTTCAGCAACATTTTCATCAACACAATCAAGGATCGCAGGAGTTGCAAATGGGATTGACAAAATGAAAGGTAAAGCACTCTTGGCCTCTACAATTCTTGAACATGTTAGATGTCTTCTTGATTCAGTAGCATCTCACCATATGGCATCTTCTAAGGATATGTTCTCTTCTTTTGAGCCTTGTAATTCACCTAATATATTGATGGGTAACAACACATACGTGAAGGTTTGTGGGAAATGTTCTATTGACATGGGAGAAGGGACTTTTAATGATGTACTTTGTGTACCCTCTTTGTCATCTAATCTCCTTCATGTTTATCAAATTGCTCATAGTGGAAAAGGTAAATCAGTTGAATTCACTCCTAATTATGTTTACATTAGGGACATTGAGACTAAAGAGATCATTGCTACAAGGATGGTCGATCATTCATCTTGTTTGTATTACTTTTCTCATTTTGCTCCCGATGATGATAATGTTCCTTTGACTGATGTACACAACCTTTCATTAAGGGTGAATCATGTTTGTGAAGAAAAGTTTGGTCATCTGAATCTTGGTATTCTAGAGACTAGTGCTAAGCTTCCTACTTCACCACCTCCTGCTTCTTCAGCTTTCAATGCTTCTCTTCAATAGGATGATCATAGTTTTTCAGATCTTGCTTTGTGGGATGAGTATTTGACAAGGATTTTAAACTTGTTTGTGGAGTTTCATACTACATATTTGGGAGATATACTTGAGGGGATTTCACTCCTCTTTGATGTTAGTTTCAGCACGATTGTTATTGCGTCTTCATTGTCGTTGGAGATTGACATTCATGAGTTTTCTCATTCTCTTGATTTGACATGTTGCTTGGTTGAGTTTGATCAAGATTATGATGTAGCTTATTCAAGCTTGGAGACTCCTACTCAATTTTCAGAAACACGCTCTCTTTTTCCCTCTTTGGGGGGCGGGGAGGGGGAGGGGAGGTGAGGGGAGAGGCGGAGGGGAGGTCATTGATTGTACATTCATGATGGATGTAATCCTTGGGGGGTATCATTGAGTCCTCCATACATCATCCTTTCTTGTTTGTTTCTTTTCTCTCTTTTGGAGAGGAGTTTTGTCCCCCTAGGTTTTCTCCTTTTCTCTAGTAGTGAGAGATTTGCATCAGATATGAGTACCTAACATGGCTTTGTAGCTGGGACCCATCAAAATAATCTTGCATCATTTGCATAATAATCTTCTCCCTAAGTTGCACTTAAGAGGGGGTGTTGGTGTGGATAAGGTTTTGTACCTAGTGTTTTCACTAGTTTCTAGTAGGGGACTTATTCACATGACTTAAGTTTACTTAGGTCCTAGGTGTCCTTCTAGAAGATTTGATTAGTTGTCACATGATCTTATCTTTTTGACAACTACTTTTAGTTTCCTAGGCATTTAATATTTATCACTTTAGTTGTCTCATTGTATAGGATTAACACACATGTCACAATCCTATCTAATCCTACCTCTCACCTTGCCTCTTTAAATGATGCCTCTAATGTACATTTTCATTTTCATTCTTACATTCATAATCAAGCAAGCTATTCTTGCCATTCTCTCTCTTGTGGAAGTTATTTTGGTCTTGCAGGTTCCTGGGGATGCTGACTGCTGAGGAATCACCAATCTACTCCTACAATTTCAGGATCTTCTACCCCATTTGCTTTCATCTTTTTAAGAAGCTTTGGGCATCTTGAGCACCATTCTTTGCTGTTCTACAACCTCAGTCACAGCAGAACTGTTTCAAGTTTGTTTGTTGTCATTTCTACTGTGTGTTTTGAAACTTCTGTAATTGACCAAATTGTTTTTTAACTTCTTATGTCTTTTTTTTGTTTTTTCATTGTCATGTCCCCACTCTAGCTCAGTCTAGCAGAGACATGTGAGTCAGCTTATTATGGGGTCTTGTAGGCTGACAGGGTTGGACAGAGACCCGGTTTGGTTATTCAGTGTTGGAGACTTGGTGTTCTAGCAGTTATTGATCAGTTGGGAGACATTCCTTGTTTTTAGGAGGCAGTTCCTACTTTTTAGGAGGTTTGATCATGCCCAAGGTTGGGTCTCCATGAGATGCCTCTTTGGGTTCAGTTTCAGAGAGATTGGGCTTGTTTCCTAAATTTTAGAAGCATCCCTAGATTTTAGGGATGAGACTACCAGTGAATCCTTGATTTCCGACTTCAGTCACAGACAGGTGACAGGAAGATTTTAGGGTTTGTAATGTCAGTTGGGCATTTTGTGGCTATTTGGGTTATATTTTTAATATTTCCTAAGTTAGCGTTTAATAATTAAATAAGGCTAAGTTGTTAGCCATTTTGGAGTAATAAGGGGATTTTTGGCCTCATCTGGATGCGCATCCTATTGTGTGATAGCTCGTTGGAAAGATCTTGAAATTCTTTAAATCTTTCTCTTTGGTCTCAGGGCAATTCAGTGAGCGGATTTCTGTCTATGGGGAAAAAGGTCATTTTCTAGTAACGTGACCACTTTAAAATAAGAAATTATAACATTTCCACTAGACCACGCCACTTGGAGACAATTAGGGTTCGATTTGCAATTGAGAGGAGTTATAAGGGGATAGGAGCTTCATTCTATGATTATCTTTTGCATATTTGACAACTTGTATGAATTTGCTCTGGAGAGCGATTTCTAGACTGGGACGCAAACCCCAGGATTAGGATTGGCTGGGACGTAGCCCTCAGCAATCTTTGGCACCGGACTTATAAGGCATTGTGCGTGGTGATTAAGGACAGAGGCATCAATTCTCAGTAGGGTTTCAGCGTAGCCTACCATCTTTCCAGTGGAGACGTGGTTCATTGCAGCTGGAGGAATGCCATTTGCAGCAAATACACCACGTGGTGTATAGGGTATTGCTTGTATTCACTTCCAGTGTATGTGGGGTTGGAGAACATTCTTCATCTTCCAGTTTGACTTCGAATTTGTATGAGAGCTTGGGAAATACATTGGATTCATTGTTTGGCTTTGTAATTCAGACAAATCTGCCTGGTACGATTTGCAATAATTCTGACTTTTGCTGTATACCTCATTTATTTCAGTATTGCTTCATATTTGCTGTTATCTATTCCTTCCTATGCTATAAAACAATCAAAAACACAAAAACAAACAACCCTTTCTGCACTTCTGTCTAGTTCTGTAAGAAAAACTTAAATAAACAGGAAAACAAAATTAAAAATAAAAAATTACAGCAGGTTAACAGCAAAGATCTATCAGGGATCTTTCATTCATTTCATTAATGCTTCTTGGTGATCCACTTCCTCTCTCTTTTCTGTGATTCCTTGTATCTAGTTACTGGGGTCTCATTCCGAAGTTCAACAACAAACCACTGAGAATGGCATATCCAATTTACAATCCTATTCAATGAAGCATTTAAAAACGAATGCTTTCACTTTTATCGCAAGTGCATCTTTCGTTCACATGCTACAAATTAGAATCTATGGTAAAGCCAATAAGGTAGTGTTTGACAGGTGTCCCAAAGATAAACCTAAAAAATTGTAATCGTTGACAAATATAAGAACCAAATCTATCTTCTCACGATGCTTTCAAGTTCTTGAAAGTTCTATTCGAAGACAACTTAAGTAGAATCAGTATCAGATGAGAGGACAGAGAACAAAACAAGACACGAACATAGATATTACATGAACACCGAATAACATCAAAATAACTTAAAAAATAACCAAACCATAAAAAGGCTGGAAATAATCAGACATTTCCCAGAGCATTCTTCAGACTGCATCCATTTAGGGTTACATGTATTTACATTAATTTGATCTTGAGATGAGGTAACATAGAAGTCCAACGTCCCTGCACTTGTTGGGCGCAAATTCTATGAAATATATACTGAGTTCACGCCAGCCATTCTATCTTGTCACTATGCTCTCATCTTTCAAGTTCTTGAAAGTTCTATTCAAAGACAACTTCAGTGGAATTTGTACCAGATGAGAAGACAGAAAACAAAACAAGACACAAACATAGATACTGCAAGAACATCAAAACGAATTAATTGGAAACGATCAGAGATTCCCAGAGCATTCCTCAGACCGCATCCATTTTGCGTTACATGTATTTACACCAATTTGGTCGAATTTGTACCAGATGAGAAGACAGAAAACAAAACAAGACACAAACATCAAAACGAATTAATTGGAAACGATCAGAGATTCCCAGAGCATTCCTCAGACCGCATCCATTTTGCGTTACATGTATTTACACCAATTTGGTCGAATTTGTACCAGATGAGAAGACAGAAAACAAAACAAGACACAAACATAGATACTGCAAGAACATCAAAACAAATTAATTGGAAACGATCAGAGATTCCCAGAGCATTCCTCAGACCGCATCCATTTTGCGTTACATGTATTTACACCAATTTGGTCTTGGGCTGAGGAAACAGACAACTAAAACGTAAACCTGTACATATTGAGCACACACTCTGTCAAAGACGTACTGATCTCACACCAGCCATTCTATAGAAGGCAAGGTATTAACTGAGCTCCAGTGACTGATACCGAGGACCATGCTTCACTAATTTGGCACCGTTCACATTAGAGATAGGGCACGCAGTCCACCTACTGATTGCACTCTTAGAAATAGTCTTGCAGCATAGGAAGATTATGCATGTCATATGGCTCGTTATTCAAATCGTTCATATAAAGAGCAAATAAAGACATGGCCATATATGGACATCCATAAGTAAATCAAATAAACATTCAATCAAAACAAGAAAAAGAAAACAGAGTGAACGGCATGAAGCTTAAGAAATGGTGCATCAAATTCCTCGGATCCATTAATTGGAAAAACTAAAAAACTTCACAATTTCGAAAGGATACCCTCAAGCACAAATTAATTACATTTCATGATCATATGAGCTTACAGAATACCCCGTACAATTCAAACCCAATTCAGTATCTCGTGCATATGGGCGTGTAGAAGATTCCTAACGACTTTACATACTAATTACTGTTTTCGCTCGCTTGCCCATTATCCTAATCTACTCTAACTAAGCTCTCTGTCCATTCCAGAATTATGGCAACGTGAAGTCTATCAAATTGCATACTGCCATTGAACAAACCGAAGCTTCTGCTACTTGAACGAATTAAATTTCAATTTATTACATAATTTTACTCAGAACGTGTGGGTGTCTGCATATAAATGTATAAAAAGGGGCAGATGGTGCTTATTACCATTTTTGGCCAACCTTGGAATAGACTGCGCTCCTGGATATTTTTCGAGCTTCTCCAATCAAGATTCTTGAATAATCTCTGCCTATTCTACCTATTCTACCTATTCCAGAACGTGTAAGTAACTGCCTATAAATGTATAAAAAAGGGCAGATGGTGCTTATAACAAATTTTGGGCAGGCTTCGAATAGAATGCGCTCCTGGATATTTTTCGAGCTTCTCCAATCAAGACGCTTGAATAATCTCTGCCAGCAGCACCCCTACTTTTTATGTTTAAAGCCAGCCAGACATTGACGAGATCGACACGAATGAAGCCGTGTGCAGTTCTTCTAAACTCAACTTTCCCCATTTACTGTTTACAATTAGACAGGTAGGAAAACCAAGTGAAGACAAATTGCTCCAGCTATGCCCCTAGAAATTCATTCAGGCACACTTCCCAAAATACTTCGATCTGGTTTTATACCAATTTCATTGGCCAGCCACTGACCCACTTCGACTTCAAAAATTCAGGATAGCGAATTTATTCTATCGGAATAACTTTCACAGTCAATAAAAAAATTATTGGGTTCTGAATTTCAATTATTTGTAATATTTACAACTAACGTGCATGTACAGTATGGTCGATAGACTTTTCCCTTCAAACCGGTTTTATATGAATCGCTTGATCAGACAGACCCCACATTGACTTTGAAGTTATTGAATAGTGGCGGTGGCGGTGGCGGTGGCGGCGGCGTTTAAACTGTATCGTTGAATGAAACTGATCATATAAAAATAAAAATTAGACTTTGTGGAGCGATTGAATTCTGTAAGCATTTGAGTCTTCCTCGCAACTTCTATGGAATAAGCAAATTTGAAATTAAATTAAACATTCCAGTACATATATAAAAACTTTAAATAGAGATGGTGGGTTGGGTTTTTAATTAAAATATTTTTTAATTGAGAGGAATCAAGAATTCAGTTCAAATTTTAGTGCGAGCTTTTCTATCTTTTCAAGCAATGTGAGCCCTTTGTTCTTTCAAGCAACCTGCAACAAACCCTCAATCATACCAACTCCTAATTAGAACGACCTAAAGCAGTAACAAAGATCAATGAGCTAACTCCAAGGGTCCACCTTAAAAAAAAGTTTAATATCATTAAAATTATTTTAATTTAGTGAGTTGAGACCTAAAATATTGTATAGATATAATACAAAAATTGATAAAGAGGATTAAGTATATAGTTTCATGTATTATTAGTGTTTAATGATTTAGATGTGAACATTAATATCAAATCTGAAACTTTGAAGTCATAATAGACAAATAAGTTCAATCTCATATATGCATTTATAAATTTGGCAACTACAATTTTAACCCTTTTATGTAGTATTAACTCTAGTTTGTGGCTTGAAAATTGCATTCTTGATCTTCATAATCTTTTTCACCTATGATATATGGATAGGGTGGTGCTCAAATGCACTAATAGAGTCTGTTGTGCTAAGAGCGAAAGGCAACTAGCTCCCCACCTTTTGCCTTAGTCAAACTCTTTGATCGATTTAATGATCTTGAACAAGAAGACCTACCTAGCCTTACTTAAGGGTGAAAGCACTTCATTTAACTTTGTTTCCCTAACACCAACAAGCCAAACAACCATCCTATCTGCCTAAGTAGGTCTTCTTGATCTCTATATTCTATGTTAAAAAATAATTTCATACTGAAAAATTATTTGTTTGTTTATTTTATTTTAAATTATATATTTTTTAAAAATATTTTATTTTAAATGTATTTGAAATCTAAACCATAAATATCAAACTGAAATTAATAACCTTAAATATCAAGCTAAAATTGAAAACCCTAAATTTAAAACTAAAACTAAAACAAAAAAAATCTTTATAATTGAAATTTATTAAAAAAATCAGTATCTTGATTAAAACTTTAACAATTAGAATTATTCTCTTATAAACAAAATGTGATATAGTTATAAATCTTTGCTTGTAACTTAAACAGTAGTGGCGTTGAGAAATAATATGAGACTTTTATGCAAAATTTGAAGTTAAGAACTTTTTTCTTGCTAAGACTAATTCATGTTAAATAATAATTAAATAGATAAGAGGTGGAGATGAATATCAATATAAGGTGGCAAGATGACAATGGATGCGGTTGAGGTGATTATTTATTGTTGTTGAAGTTTAATAATACAAATGATAGGAGTGTTTGCCCTCTCGGGTGAATAACTTAAAGCATGTAGATAAAACATGTAATGCAGGATAATAATGCCATAGATATCAGATGCAATATAAGAGATGTTATTCCAGTCATAATCGTCCCTTTACAAGTTATATTCCGAAGTATATAAAGATACCGAGGGGGTGCGAGCGCCAACCGTCGCACCGCAACTGCCACCCCTCGGTTGCCAACTAACCAACACAATTACAACTTAATTAACTAGTTTTATTTCCGTGTACAATATTGCCGCCAACAAGGAGAAGAGCACCAATAGTCGTTATAGTTCCGATAACCGTGCATTTCTTCTACACACAACCCCATAGTTACTAACTTTAAATGAACCAAAAAAATGATAACTTAAAAGCTTATTAATAAATTTCACATGTACTAATAGCCGCTCACTTTTAAGCTTTTTTGGACCATAATTGGCCAATTTTGCATGACTGTTGGGACATTTGTACACGACTACTGGGTCATTTGTCCATAAGTGTTGGCAATTTTATGTGCACGGTTATAGAGACGTCTTAAGTAGGTATTGACCAACACTTTGAAATGTGTACTTTTTGACGCTTACGTGCATAACAGATGTCGCTACTACCTAGAAGCCAGAATAATAGCTATAAGTAGTTAAGTTGCATACGATAAAAAATAAATAAATAAATAATTTTAAAAATAAAAAAACCGTCAAAATTTAATGTACCCTTTAGAATTTGTGAATACACAAAGTTAGCTATAACGATTACTAATACACTTTCCCTATACTAAATCAAAAATATCTTTTAAAATGTACTTTAGCTATGAAATTTCATTATTGATAAATGTTGATGTTCAATGATCAATGACTGAATTCTTTTGGCTTTTTTAAAGAAATTATGCTTTCAATGATTCAATGTGATATGAGTGTTAGAAATCCATGTAAGCCAGTTCATTAAGGTGTGCAAGTATCTCATAATTGTAAAACCCAATCTTGACAGATGATAAAAACATGGAATAAATGAATGAAATAGCAAAACTCTCTCAAATTGTAATGCAAGTCATTATGTTTTATCAGTATACAACTTCCAATAAGAGTTTTGAGCTCTAAGTGTACTTTAGGTACTCTAAGTGTACTTCAGGTGAGAGAGTTTGTTAAGCATAAAAGACTTAAGAAAACGTTAATCATGATACAATACAGACGTGATAAAATAGTTACATTTTGGATTTTTTTATCGAATAAATGAGACTGGCATTTTCAATTGCCAATCCAATTGGATGAGACATTCATCCGAATGCTTTCACTTTCACCTCTACTACAACATCAGAAACCAAGAAATTAGAAAGTATTGTTTGATGGGTGTCTAAGAATAGAGCCTTTCTTGTCACTATGCTTTCAAGTTCTTGAAAGTTCTATTCAAAACCAACTTCAGTGGAAACTGTATCAGATGAGAAGACAAAGAACAAAACAAGACCTGGCAAGCAGCCCAACTACCATTTGCACACCTAGAAATTGTGTTGCAAGATAGGAAGATCATGCAAGTCATTTGGCTTGTTTTCCAAATAGTTCATATAAAGACATGACCATATATAAGCAACTCAAATAAACACTACATCGAAATAAACACTCAATCAAACAGGCCAAAAAACCAGAGTGAAATCAGGTGAGGCTTAATAAATGGGTACATCAAATCCCTCCAATCTAATTCAACATCAACATGTATAAGCATGAATTAATCCATCAATTGGCAACCTAAAAACTTGACAATTCCAAAAGGGCTAATTACATATAAATGATCATTGGGCAGACAGACCATCCTGTACAATTCAAACTCAATACAGTATCTCATTCATATGAGCATACAGGGTATCTCTAATTATTGATTTCGCTTACTTGTTCATGACATTGACGGATTGACCTGCTCTATAGAATATAATAGAAGAACTTTAACGTTCACAAGATCAAAAAAGATAATCATATAGACATATAAGATATCTCTAATTGTCACTTTCATTACTTATTCATTACATTGACCTGTTCCGATAGAATAGAATAGAAAAAAAGAGAATTGCTCTAAAAAAAAAAGAATCTAATAATCATGAACAAAAGATAGCCCACAGAATAGCAGACCCCATTTTTCTAGCTCTTTTCATTCCAAAACTTTGGCAATGCTAAGTCTATCAAATTGCACACTGACATTGAACAAACCCAAGCTTCTGCTACTTGAACAGATGAAAATTCCATATTATTACATAATACCATCCATTCAGAACTTTTTAGAGCCTATGTATAAATGTATAAAAATGGTCAAGTAGTGCTTATTACCATTTTTTGCCAGGCTTCAAGTAGATTGAGCTCCTCCATACTTTTCAATCTTCTCCAAACAAGCTGCTTGAACTGTCTCTACTTATTATGGTTGAACACAAGCATCCCATGGAGATAAAAACAATAATGGTGGTGCATGCCAGCCTTCTAGACGCGGTCTTGCCTGTTCACAATTTACAATTGTGACAGTCAGGACAACCAAGTCAAGAGAGAATGTTTATGAATTAGTACAGATAGGAAAACCAAGTCAATAGAATAGACTGTCACAGTTGTAAAGCCATTTATTTCATTATATATCTCAGTACAGTTCGATCAGGTTTTATATCAATCCTGTCCCACTTTGACTCCAAAATTGGAACTTATCCTAATACACTGCAAACTGGTTTTTCCTACGTCTTGTCTATCCATGCGTATTGACCGTATACGATACTTAATTCAATGCTGATAGATGTTTCCGACCGGTCGGCCCATTTTAATTAAAGTTTTTTGGATACTTGTGAGGACGCGGTTTGAATTCTATGATTTATTGACGGTGTTTTTAATAAATAAAAACTTGAAAGAGATTCTCTTATGGTAAGGTCTCATGGAGGGGGCTTTCTAAAACATTTCAGTTGTTGTTGTTGAGATTTTTTTGCGAATATTTTTAAA
The DNA here is from genome assembly GCF_030272615.1 of Cryptomeria japonica. Taxonomy (NCBI): domain Eukaryota; kingdom Viridiplantae; phylum Streptophyta; class Pinopsida; order Cupressales; family Cupressaceae; genus Cryptomeria; species Cryptomeria japonica. The sequence continues at coordinate 646,011,192 of NC_081406.1, read as the reverse complement.
CTGGTGGTCCAATGTATTTTAAAGCCTGTGGTCCAATGCAGCTTACAAATTTAAGCTCAGAATTTAAGGAAGGTGGTGATCTCATCAAGAATGTTGGAAATAAAAAATTAATAAATAAACACCATTTTCTTTTCTCGTTCTTTTTATATATCAAGAAGATTTAAATTGTATTTTGAAATCTTTTTGTCAACTTCTTCATTTGTTTTCTATTGATATGTTTTTAATGTGTTTATCAATTAGTAAATCATGTTTTTAATGTGTGTTTTATATATCAAGAAGATTTTAAATTGTATTTTGAAATCATTTTTCTCAACTTCTTTTTTTTTTTTTGATCGGTAAGAGGTCGAGGCCAAGAATTTTATTAATCATTTTTAAAAGTTTACAATACTCCACTCGTGCAGGCACCGGTAGGAAAGAGTGGAGGCGAGAAAACCTCCAGCCTTGCCCGGGACCGTAGCCCAGATAATTTCTACATCTATATACAAATAGTCACAGATTATAATCATACATCAGCACCCTGGGCTAGGGTGAGCAGGTGGGAGGATGTTTCTCTCCCTTACAAGCCCTTGATTGCAATTTTCATTTATCATCGAAAACCTTGAACCATGGCTTTGGATTTGAGCTGTGATTGCTTATAGTTCTTGATCTTTGATTAGAGATGGCTCTGCTTCGTCTGCATGGTTAGTATTCAATAACTTGCCCAGATTATTAGTAACATTTAATACAAGAGAATTTTATCTTTCAAGCTAGGGAGCTCCCTCAACCAATTATCCTGCAAGACCTGTCATTACAGAACATATACCAAGAGATATAGATAGAACAATATAAACAGCGAGGTTAGATATCCTTCTGAATTGTTTCTAAGTGCTTGACCTCATTTTTATAAGTTATAAGTCAATATATCATTCATAAGCCTAGATTGTAGATAAAGCCCCCCAATTTGAAGTTTGGCCACCTAGAGTTATGAATCATCTGTCTATCATCTCTTGTTTAAGTGCCTGAATACTATCCCTATTGATGAATGAATTCCAAGATACAATAAGAATACCTGCCTGAGAACACCCTGTTAAGATGTAGAAACTCAAGGAGTTAGTCTCAAAAAACCTAGAAGCATAGTATAAATTCGATGATAAATATCCTTCGGAGATGGAGATAGATTAGTATGAATAGATGAGGCAAGTTCTTTAATATTTCTGCAAAGAGAACACTGGGAGTTGCAATGCTTCAAAGATTTAAAACAAGAACTAAAGTGAGATAATATAGGATCAGCCCCCTTCCTATAGAGAATGAGCTAGAGAATGCTTAGAGAAAGAGCTAAGTATGAGAGAGTAATAATGAAATAAACATCTGAGACTAAAAGCTTAAAAGGTTGAGAAAGAGGCCGATAAAAACATATGGGACTCTAAATGGATGCAAGATTGAAAAAATTTCTAAGAATAAAAGAAAAAGTTGAAGAGGAATATGTGTGTGTGTGTGTGTGTGTGTGTGTGTGTGTGTGTGTGTACTTATATATATCTATATATTTACTTATATATATCTATATAAGTGGATATGAATATGTATATATTTATATAAATATATAAAAGAGTAAATGTAAATATAGATTTTATGAATAGCCCCAGATGCGGCCATGAAAGATCTCAAACCAAACAAACCCAAGGAAAGGAAAGAAGCTGAGCAGAGACCCTATTAAACAGAGCCTCGGGGGTAAGTTAAAGTGGTCCAGCGTCATTATACCCTATTAATACTGAAGATCAGAAAATAAGATTGAGAGGGGGATGAGGAAAGAAATATACAATTGAGACTGTATATTTCAGATACTAAGAGAAGGGCAGGAACAAGGAGAATATAAATGAACATAAATTTACCTAACTACAGGTAAATAAAGTTATATAGAAGTATGTCTATAAAAAATCCTGAAAGATAAAAGAAAATATATATATATATATATAGAACCAAAAATGTATGACGGTGACTAACCGATCATACATAGAGGAGAATGTAGCAAAGCATAAACGCTTTAACGAAATCTTAAAGCTAAGTTGAAACTTCCCAAAGTAATTAAACATGAGACGTTTCAAAAAGATCACAGCTGTAAGAAAATATCCTTAAATGCAGGTGCCTAGTTATTTACTTTTCAAAGGTAGCTTAAGCCCCCCAAGCAAAGCTAGCGCTACTATTCATAATAGGTAAAGGACAACTAAAAGAGAAATGAAAGACCTAAGAAAGCAAGCCCCGTCTGAGAGTGCTGGAAAAAACTCAGAAGAAACAAAGATTGAAAGATCCACAATTTGCATTTATATAATCATATATACAAATATCTATATATTAATTATGGATATAAGGCTGCATGTCTACATATGTTCAAAAATATATGAGTTCCATAAATAGCAAAGAGGCAATACCACCTCAAGTCCATCGGAAAAAGTTTTGATAAATCATTTATGAGGCATTCCTATCCAAGAGAATGATAAGCTAGTAAATATATCACATAAAAGTATTCTAATGCTGCTGAAAACTAAAAAAGGTTTTCTTCTGATAGCAAAACAAAAACCTCGAAGCTTGCCACCCCATAGGGACTTCAACCTTTCTTGCTTGGCCTGTGGGAGGGCAGGGAACTGGTGCTCGCTGGTGAAGCTGTTGAAGGAACATCAGGGGAACGAGGGAGAGGCACATGATCAGGGATAACTATAATATTCTCCGCCTCCAGATAGTTCAGCAGCCATTTCTCTCATGGGGGTTTCTTAACTTGGAGAAACCAAGAGAGAAATAGGAGATTTTTGCTTCTAACAGGACGAAGAACTTCGAAGGCCACAGGGTCATCAATTACCAGAATGGGGGAGCGAGGAACTGGGTTATTCTTCTTGATAAGGATGTCATAATCCCGGGGTTTGGGAGTTGTGAGTTCCTCATCTATATTGACCATCACCCGTTCTAATTCACCGAGGATGTCTTGATGAAAACCTTCTTGCATAATTTCACCACAATGTCCCTATCCTTCTCAAAATGCATTGCAAGGGCTAAAAACATTGCTGCAATGTCCGAATTTGCTCTGGTTCGGTCCTCATTCATAGTGAATTCATTCCCTAGAAATTTCATTACCGCTCCAAAGATCAAAGGGTTCTGTTGGGCAAGAATACCTCTCAGCCTCTCGTCCTTGATCTCGCCAACGAAGGCCATCTGACGTTTCAACCCCAAAAGCCTGAGAGTAGTATCCATTGTTGCTTAACAGAAAAATGACAGAGAAGACCAACTTAGTATTCTAAAATGGGACTCGCACTCTTAAAGTTACATAATGAGCAACTACTTAATGAGTTAATGAAATGCGTTGAGTGCAATCTTCAAGGATCAAGATCATTATTACCACCGCCTTAAGCCATCAAGCAAAGGGTACCTCAACTGTCACATCACTGAGGGAACATCAACTCGACTATGCAAAGAATCGTCAAGAGGATTTGATCGAGAAAGGGAGCTGACGTGTGATGTCCGACAATTATATCTCATACGTCAGTTGTAGCTCGCCAAATATAGGGGATCAACAGATGAAAAATAGAGCAACAGATAGCTAGGTAAGCTTTAGTCCTAGAGGAAGGTCGTATCTACATTAATAATATTAGCTATATATCCATGACGCATATATTTAGATGCTAGATATGACATCATGTTTATATACCTAAGCTTATTAATGTATGGTTTAGCCTCCTTCTAGTCCTAAAGCTTATCCAGACAGGGCAACGAGAAGGAGAAAATGAGGCCTGCTAAAATGCCCATATAAATGCTTAATATATATAAAAGTGTAAATGTGAATGAAATTTTATATATATATATATATATATATATATATATATATATATATATATATATATATATATATATATATATATATATATATATATATATATATATATATATATAACAAGTGAGAGAACAAAAAAATAAAATAAATAACTGAAAATATATAAGTGAGAAGGAGAAGGTATATATGTATAAAAGTGAAGTATCTACATGAGTATCTAAAACCTATCTGGAAGAGGATGAAAGGTGAGAAGAGGTATACCTAGAAAAATAAATATAAGATTGTATATTAAAAAAGACTCTAAGTATATATAAATATAAATAGAACAAATAAATGAGGATTTAAGCAAATAATCGCGCATGAAAGGGAAAATATTTTTAAAATGACTCTCAAAATTTGGAAGTGGGGATACAAGGTTCTAAACCTACCGAGAAATATATATATATATATATATATATATATATATATATATATATATCTGTGTGTGTGTGTGTGTGTGTGTGTATAAAAAAAAATATAAGAAAATATATAAATATATATATATATATATATATATATATATATATAAATAAGAGAGTATGAAAAATAAAATTGAGTAAATATCTATATGAGAAAGGGAGATCAAGTCTGATATAGATATTCATATTAGAGAAAGTTTGAGACCGAAAAATATATCCTTATAGATATATATATGGATATATATGACTGGATATGTTTATAAATGTATATATAAGATTGATAATTATCTGACAAGAGAGTAATAATATGAGCGTCGGGGAAGGGAGAGCTACTTTGTCCCATATAGTTCTAAAAGGGTTCTAGATTGCAAGAGTGAGAGATTTGTTTGAATATATAGATATACATATAAGTGTATATATATATGCCGAAAGTGTGGCTGAATACGAGGATGGATGGCTGACTCAAGGTGGGTATAAATGAAAATTACCAAGTTAGAATATAGAGATGTTATCAGAGGGGCCACTCTACGATCTCAAAGGTGGGAGGACTAAATGGGTGAAAAAGGAGAGATGAGTGTATTTAAGATGAAAATCAAGGGATTAAGCCTAGCTCCCTGAGTTAAAGTATGGGAGAAAAAGAATATGGGAAAACTTTAAATGCATATTTGTCTGAATGTCAATGCAACACTGCAGGGTCCAGGGAAAGGTTTGACTATGGGGGCTGATACGAGGGTCTAGGCAAGAGACACATAATGGAAGGAAGACCAAAAGACGAACACTGGGTCAAGAAAAAAGGAGGGGCTAGACTTAGGTTGGCATAGAAAGGAGCTTAATGCCATTAGCTCCCATGTTGGCAAGCTCATCCGCTCTTTTATTGCCTTCCCTATAAATATGATTGACTGTATATCTATCAAAACCTTTGCATAAGTCCAAAGCTTTTGACAATAGGGTATTAAGTTTCTAGTTAGGCATGCTCCCTTTCCTTAAGGCATTGACAATTATAGCCGAGTCTCCTTCAATTTCTAAGAATTTGACTTCAAGTTTCCTACACAAGAGCAGACCTTCCACCAGGGCCATTAGTTCCGCCCAATTGTTGGTGTTGATGCTTACCGGAGAAGCCAAGGTTGCTATTTCTTTGCCTTCCCAGTTATGAACAACGCATCCTATCCCTGCTTGCCCTAGATTGCCCCAGGAAGCCCCATCAAAGTTTAGCTTCACCCACCCTTCAACTGGGGGCTGTCAACTGCATGTCGCCCTTGATTGAAGGCTAGCAGTAGGGCCAACTCCTACAAACGGAGGGAAGGATAAGCCCTTCCAATGTTTTTTCATCTTTTCATCCCAATAAGATATAGAGGCATTTTTTAATGAGCCTGAGGAAAGTCTGTTGTTCATGAGCTCAGTGATAGTTGACTCTATCTTATTAATGATTCTAAGGACCCCTAGCTTTTCATTCTTAAAGAGACGTCTATTTCTCTCCTTCCATAGTTCCCACATTATGGATGATGGGAGAGCTATCCATAAACCTTCAAAGAGACAACCCCGCTTGAGGAGAGGCCAGGCCTTGAGAATACCTAAGATGGTGTGGGGGAAGGCTGCAGACCATTCAAGTTTATTGGTGAACCATATCCAGCATTGGTGAGCAAAGGGGCAGTTAAGGAGGATATGATTGGTATCCTCCTCATCTGCCTCGCAAAGAGGACATCTGCTAGGGCCCTCATATCCCATTCACCTAAATTTGTCCGTAGTTAGGAGCTTGTTTTGAATCGCAAGCTAGGAGAAGATGCCTGCCTTGGGCAGACAGTTTCTATCCCAGCAGAGATTTAGAGGGAGCTCTGTCTTAGGTCTTAAAAATGCTTTGGAGATGTGAGAATACCCATCCCTAGAGTTGTATTCCCCTCTTAAGGAGCCCTCCCATACGAGCTTGTCCTCATTATGACCTAAGACAATGTTCCTAGATTTGAGAATTGACATAAGTTTATGCTTGTCCCTCTTCGGGATAGCTTCATCTTCCCTTTCAATCCACTGCCATCCAGCCCCTTCCTTTGAAGGGGAGAGATAATTGTTTAACAAGGGTCCTCTATGTGATTCAAGAAGGACTCGGGTGGCACCAAAGTCATGGAGGTTTTCAATGGCCTTATACCCGCCCCAGGAATCAGACCAGAAAAGGGGCTTTATCCCCGGATCCCAGGTTCCACGTAAGCTTGTCAAAGATAATCTTTCTGCAGTCCAGCATAAAATTCCAAAGGCAAGATCCTCTGGGCGGATTGGTCTCTCTGAAGATTTGGATAGGATCTTCTCCATTGAGGTATTTGTGGTTCAGTAATCTTGCCCATTTGAGGTGAGGAGTTCTGAACAATCTCCAGACCAGCTTGGCACCCAAGGCTCTACCTTGATCCCGAAGGTTTTTTATGCCAACACCACCATCTTCTTTAGATGTACATATCTTGTCCCAAGAAATAAGTGAAATTTTGTGGCTACTATTAGCACCTTGCCAAAAAAAGGTCCTGAGATGCTTGTTGAGCTCAGCAAGTTTGGAAGAAGACAAATGTTGGCAGGAGAGCTGGTAAATGGGCATAGCTGATAATACCGATCTAACCAAAGTTTCCCTACCAGCCGATGAAAGTCATTTCCCCTTCCAGGAGCTAATCCTAGACTTGATTTTGTCCACCAAGTTGTCCCATAAATTTGGGGATCTCCTGCCCCTGTCCAGGGGGATGCCTAGATATTTGCAAGGAAGGGCTCCTTAACTAATTTCCAGGGCATTGCAGATCTCTTTTCCTAAATAGGGGTCTATGTTGAACAAAAAAATTGCAAATTTAGCCAGATTCACCTCTTGACGCGAGGATAACATGTAGGAATTGAGGATGCCTTTGAAGGCGCGAGCTTCCTTCGCACAACCTTGTCCAAAAAGCATTGTATCATCAACAAATTTCTGGTGGGTGAAAGGAGGGGGGCCACTAGTGATGGGGATACCTTGGATCCTCCCCTCCTCTTTGGCCATGGAGATGGATTTGCCTAGGGCTTCAGCCATGATGATGAAGAGGAAGGGGGACATAGGATCTCCTTGCCCGAGCCCTCTCGAGCTGCTAAAGAAAGCTTCCGGAGAACCATTAACCAGAACCGAGAATTTAGGGGTGGATATGCATTCAAAGATCAGGTTGATCCAAGTTTTGGAAAAGCCAAAGGCCTCCATGCATTTGCATAGGAAGCACCAATCAACTTTGTCATATGCTTTACTAATGTCCAATTTGATTAGCATGCTTGGGGCCCTATTGAGATGGGCTGAGTGAATGGCCTCTTGGGCAATTATAACCCCATCATAGATTGATTTATCCACTACGAAGCCAGTTTGTTCTTCGCTAATAATAAAAGGAAGGAGATTCTAGAGTCTGGCTGCTAAGGTTTTAGTTAAGAGTTTATACAGAGTGTTACAGAGAGCAATTAGTCTGAAGTCATTAAAGCTATTGGGATCCTCTTTTTTTGGAATGAGGGCAAGGAAGGTATTGTTGATCTCTTTGAGAATCTTACCAGAATTCCTTACACCTTCTAAGGCATCCGTAATTTCTATCCCCATAAAACCCCAGCATTTTTGGAAAAAGCTGTTGGGGAAGCCATCCGGGCCCGGAGCCTTATCCGGATTCATCTTGAAGAGGGCAGATTTGACCTCCTCCTCAGAGAATTTCTTTAACAGGACTATGTTGTGGTCATCGGTAATGAGTTTTGGGAGATTCTTAATAATATTGAGTTGGCCTCTAAGGTTGGAGCCTTCAAAATTATTTAAGGTTTTATCAAAGAATCTGACTGCCTCATAAATGACCTCATCCGGTTCAGATAGGATGGAACCCTGGCAATTCTTGATTTTAGAAATTCGATTGACTCCTCTCCTCTACTTGGTACTATTGTGGAAGACCTTGGTATTCCAGTCCCCATCACTCAACCAAGTCTCCCTAGATTTTTGTTTCCGGAAGATCTCTTCATACGACAGTATCTTCTCATACTCAGAGAGTAGGTCCTTTTCCTTAAGGAAGAGATGTTCATCCATCCCCTTCTCAAGAACCTCGATGTTAACATTATTGAGATCATTCTCTATTAGGGTTTTTTTTATCAAAGATGTTACCAAAATTGATCCTATTCCACTCTAAGAGCTTCCTTTTAATAAGCTTTAACTTACTAGCAACAATAAACATCTTCGAACCTAAGAAAATAGAGCTACTCCACCAATTCTCAATTAAGTTTAGAAAGTTGTCATCTCTAAACCACATGCCCTCAAATTTGAAGGGGCACTTTTTGGGGGCAAGGTCTGATAATAAGTTTAATTGGAGTGGGAAATGGTCAGATCCTGATAAAGGAAGAGGCTCTGCCCGCAGGGAGTAATTAAGCTCCAAGAGCCCCCCATGGATAAAGAACCTATCGAGTTTCTCAGCAATGTTACAGAAACCAGATCTTCTATTATTCTAGGTGAAGGCATTCTTTGTCGTCTGGATCTCCAACAGGGAATTCCTGTTGATCCAAAGATTGAAATCTATAGCTGATGGTGGCAGTTTGCTGCTACCTCCTCTTTTGTCTGTTACCTTGGTGATGGCATTGAAATCTCCGCCAATGATACTAACCCCATTCGGAAAACTTCTTAGGAAAGACTCAAGTTCCAACCATACCTTAACCTTATCCCTATTCTGGATAGGACCATAAATGTTGATCAGTTTGAATCTAAGGTTATTTTTATAGCTTACTACTTCTCCTATCCAATTTTGCTTAATCTCTAAAGGTGTAAATGAGAGGGATCTAGAATCCCAAATGATAGCTAAGCCCCCCAAGGCGCCTATGGCAGGGGAGTGTTTTAGTTGTCTAGCACCTAGTTTTTGCTCAAAGAGGGAAATCTCAGAGGAGTTCATTTTTGTTTCTTGGATTAACATTAAGTCAGGTTTAGAATCAGAGATGCAACGCTTTAAGATGCGTTGTGTTTTAGGGGCATTCAAACCCCTAACATTCCATGTTATGATTTTCATGACTCTGTGGGGAGGAACTTCCCCTCCCCTGCATTAAATAGAGTAGATATTTTAGACTGACCTCTTGCTTCTCCATCCTTTAATCTTAGTTCAGCGAGGGATCTCCTACCTCTTCTCTTACTAATTCTAGCACAATCAGGAGAGTCTTTTCTTTTATCAGAGCATAGAATGCCTAGGGTGTTAGGATTATGATTTTCTAAGTTATCTAATGCTATAAAGAGTTCATTTGTTTCTAAGTTGACTCTAGTGATATCTACTAGATTTTTGACAAGGAGATCCCTTTGTCTTTCCAATTCCTCATCATCACAGATTTCATCAACCAGTTGATCCATCAGGTCATTTACTACTTCTTCCCCTACAAAATTGGCAATGATGTTAACTTCCCTAGCCACGCGATCACTCTCAGATTCTACAATTGTGTCAGGAACATCTATCAAAGATGGAGGGCAGACTCCTGCCTCCATAGGGGCCTTCATCCGTAAGGCTTGACAAATTTAATGATCCTGCCGAGAAGCCATTTCTGGGTCCTGGAGAGGATTATCTGTCTCCTTTGATTGCGCTGGGGAGGTTAGATCCAAAGAAGGGGGGGGGGCTCGAGGGATTCCCTTTCTCTGGTGGGATGAGTGAGCAATATGGTGGCATAATTGTCATACCGGGCTGCTCTTTCCGAGGGAGCCACTCATTGATTTCTCCCTCTTCCAGGTCTTGATCCCTAATAAAAGAGTCAACTATAGGAGGACTGATAGAAGGCAGTGGTTGGAGAGGAGGGCAAAAGGTCTTAATGGGGGAGTTCTGAGGACACAGGTCCGTGGTAGGATGATTAGTGCTAATATTATTAAAGCCTTCAAAGGTGAAACCCCCTCCTTCCACAAATCTGATTGGAACGACTCTAGACTTGGGAAATGGTTCAGGGAAAGAATTTTTAAGGGAGATCTTCCTTGGCATATTAACTTCGTAAGGACCATTATAGAAGGGTAATTCAAGGGTTAAGCATAGATTATCGCATTTAGTGTTATGGGCTCTAAATATTTAATGTTAATATTCATGTTAACAATCAGAAGTTGGTTAAAGAAGCTTAGGGCTGATTTTCTAGCTTCTACAAATTTACCTATTTTGTTTCCTATAATTCTTAAAAAATCATTGTTTCGTAATTCTACAAGAAATTTTTTGAGTGAAATAGCTCTATTAACCATGCAGGAATTTAATTGAGATGGATGAAAGAAGGGCTGCCATCCTCGGCAATCAAACCCTATACCCTTGAACATTGATAGGCCCCCGTTTAGCAAAGAATTTCTCAAATTTTGATTACCGCATTCAATAGCTAAGAAATTATTAGGAAGGATATTAATTTTTACCTGGTTATTGAGAGAAGACACCACCCGGTTAGCAATTTGTTCAAACGGGATCCCCCAGCCTTTCCACCGAGCAAAGATCATTTTGTTGTTGCAATGCATTTGATACCTAGCCTGAGTTTGGGTATCTATTTCAATGACTAGCCCGCTGGGAGTAGCTAGAGGATTTGAAGGTGAATCTGAAACTAGTTGCTTAACTTCCTCCAAATTATGAAGATTCCTGAAAGAATGACGGCCAGGGAATACCATACCCTTTGATGATTTACCCAAGGATTTTCGAGGAAAAAAAGGGGTGGCAGGGGGACTGTTTAACTGATTAGTTTTTACATAACCCTCCTTCCGACCCAGATTGGGATTTCACTTGAGGCTGTGTGATTGTCCTATTGCCTTTTTATTTCTACGCCTCACCACATGCCAATCTCGATCCCAACCTTTGAACAGAGGAGGGGGAGCCCTAACTGCATCAACCAGAGAGTATTTTGTCTTTGCAAAGAAGGCTTCTTGTTCGAGGGTTCGTGATATTACCCTGCTAGAATCCCCTAACCCAGTGTGATTAGCCAGAATAGCGAACCGATTTACATAACCTCTGTGAATACCACGCATTGGATAAGAGTGCTCACGACAAAATGGTGATGCATTGCATCGGTTTTTCGCACGCAGAGCCATTTTCCCCCAATAAAACATAATTACCCATTTTTCTCAACTTCTTAATTTGCTTTCTATTGATATGTTTTTTAAGGCATGTTTATCAATTAGTAAATCTTTTTTTAATGTGTGTTTTATATATTAAGAAGATTTAAATTGCATTTTAAAATCTTTTTTCTAAACTTTTTAATTTGTTTTCTAATGATATGTTTTTTAATGTGTGTTTTGTTGGAAGTTGAAGTCCAACGGACTCCTTCCTTGTTTGCTGCCAAAACTCTTGGCTATTCATATTCTCTTTGCTTTCTCTTTAAGAGCTGATTGTAATTCATTTCTGAAGGTTAATTATTGTAGCTGAATGCAGCTGTATATGTGTAAACCAGATTGGTGAATAATAGAGTGATTCCCCTGCTTCAAGTGTGGATGTAGGCAATTGCTGGACCACGATAAATCTGTGTGTCTCATTGTTTGTGTTGTGTATTGTTAATTATGTTTATCTGTTGTTTTCAATTTGATTTCTTCATCCTAACAATTGGTATCAGAGCGAGGTTAGATCGATGTTTAGATTTTGGTGTTTGAATTTCCAGAATCATGGAAGAATCAAAGATAGAGAAGTTCTCCGGTCAGAGCTTCGGGTTATGGAAAGTGCAGATGGAGTCCTTGTTGATAAAGCAAGACCTTTCACTCATGCTTGAAGGGAAAGCAAAGAAACCAGCTACGATGGCTGATGAAGATTGGGAAAAATTGGACAAGAAGGCGAGAGCGACAATTTTTCTCTCGCTATCCAATAATGTTCTCTTCAATGTCACGGGTGATACAACAACAAAAGAAGTATGGGATAGACTCTCAGCCATGTATGAAATGGCATTGACTACAAATAAAGTCTTTATTATGAAGCGCTTGTACAAACTGAAAATGAAGGAAGGTTGTGCTATGGCAAACCACATCATTGAATTCAATACATTGATTAGTCAAGCGACTTCGGTGGGGATGACACAAGATGATGAAAGCAAGGTTGTTTTATTATTGTGTTCTTTACCAAGCAGCTGGGATGGTGTTGTAACAGTAGTTAGCACATCTATATCCGGTAAAAAATAAGTTAGTTTTTAATGATGTAGTAGCTGCTCTTCTCAGCGAGGATTTGAGAAGAAAGAATGATGAACCTTCATTCGGTGAAGCCTCAACATCGATAATAGAGGTAGAAGTCATAATATAGGCAGAAATAATTACCATAGACGTTCGAAATCAGCAAAGAGATCGAAGTCTAGAAACAAAAATGGTGAATGTTGGTTTTGTGGCAAATTTGGTCATGTGAAAAAGGATTGCAGAAATTTCAAAAGAGCACAAGAGAGAGTGCGGGACAACGAAGCAAATGCGGTTTATGATAAAGATGATAGTATTTTAATCCTTTCAACAACCGACACTACTCCAGATTCATGGGTGCTTGATTCTAGTGCCTCCTATCATGCTACCTCATGTCTTGAAGCATTCATTAACTACCATGAAGGTCATTTTGGCAATGTTTTCTTAGGAGATAACAAAGCTTGTGAAATTACAGGCAAAGGGGATGTATTGCTGCCATTAGAAGGTGGTAAAACATGGCTGCTCAAATATGTTCACCATGTCCCAAAATTGAAGCGAAATTTGATATCCATTGGACAGCTCTTTGGTCAAGGTCTTAATGTTAATTTTCTCCTGGATGCATGGAAAGTAACACATGGTACCATGCTAATTGCAAATGGTAACAAAGTGGGAAGCCTATACATATTTAAGACTCATGGTGAAGTGGGAGCTGCAATGGTGATTGAGGACAGCAAAGCAGATCTTTGGCATCAAAGACTTGGGCACATTAGCAAGAAAGGTCTCCATGTTATGCATACAAGAAATCAGCTACCGGGCCTCGAGCTTGTTGACTTAGCCTTTTATGAACATTGCCTCTATGGCAAACAAAAGAGAGTCTGTTTTTTGAAAGGTGGGCATGACACAAAGACAACACCGCTAGAGCTTGTATACTCGGATGTTTTTGGACCAACCGAGGTAACCTCCATTGGAGGAGCTAACTATTTTGTAACATTTCTTGATTATTGTACAAGAAAAGTATGGATTTATATGCTGTCTAGGAAATCTGAAGTGTTTTCAAAATTTAAAATTTTCAAGGCTTTAGTTGAAAATTAGATTGGGCATAGGATTAAATGCTTACAAACCGATAACGGTGGGGAATTTTGTTCACATGAATTTGATAATATTTGTTATGATAATGGGATTAGAAGAATCAAGGTTGTTCCTTTCACTCCTCAAGAAAACAGTGCAGCCGAGAGGATGAATAGAACAATTCTTGAGAAGGCACGATGTATGTTGTCTAATGTAGGTTTAGGCAAAGAATTTTGGGTAGAAGCGTGTAACACAGCAGTGTATTTAATTAACCAAAGTCCATCATCTAAATTGGATTTTGGTATTCCGGAAGAGGATTTCATATTCGCATCTTCATGTGTTTGGATGCGAAGCCTTCTCACATATACCCAAGGAAAAGCGAATGAAATTGGATCCAAAGTCATTGAAATGTATCTTTGTGGGGTATGGAGAAGAGCAGTTTGGTTTTAGATTGTGGGATTCAGTTCACAAAAAGATTGTTCGTAGCAGGGATGTAGTTTTCCATGAAACCTCCTTTCCCGCACTACAAGATGCAAATAAATCAGAGACAGATTATGTCCCTATGTCTCTATTTCAGAATTTGACTACCAGCGCTCTGCCTCCAGTCTCTCATTCAGTGGGAGCTCCTATGACATCTACATCGATTGAATACAATTCTTAGACTGAGAATGATGAAGAAAGTGCTGATAATGTTTGGTCTTCATTTAATTTAGAATTTGGGGGTCTGTAGAACAGAGCACATCCTCTTCAAACCAACACTCATTTGGAAGAACATCCATGTGGTGAGCACCTTGGCTCACATCAACACCACTTTGTTGGATATTCTCCACCGCCTCCTAAACATTTAGCTTCACACCCCCCCCATTTCTCACGTAATGATAAAAACTCTACCCACCCACCTCCACGGCAGCCTCCCCAAGCACCTGCCTCCCCTCACTCCTTGCGTGAGCTCCCCGCAGCTTCCTCCCACTCCTCGCGTGACCCGCACTCCCTGCAGACTCCTCGTGACCCCCCAGCAGCTCCCTCTCCTTCTCCGCAGGCCCAATCCCGAGCGCTCCTCGCCTGCAGATCACTCCACGGGGCCCCTGCAGACTTCTCCTCTGCAGTCCCACCGTGGAGTCATCCTCCAGCACAGACCGTGGAGGATGCCACCATAGCTCCCCACTCATTGCACTCCCGACAAGAAAAGGTCATGGACAATGCAGCTGTGTCACCCAGCTCCCTGCACACACACAGAACGTAGGCAGTGCAAAATACTAATGCGAGTCCCTTCTCTCGTGACGAGCCTGCATTAAACAAGGACAAAAAATCCACAGGTCAGTAAAACTACCAGGCAAATTAAAAATGGGAGAGATGTTAGCTTGCATGAACAGGGATCACAAAAATTGAATGACTCTACTATTGAAACAGAGAGTCAATTGAGAAAATCAACCAGACAGAGGCGACCTCCTGCAAAATTTTATGATTATGACTTACTATTTTGTGAAGAGGTTGAACCTTCTTTGCTCATCTTTGATCAAACAGAGCTTGCAACATACAAAGAGGCTTGTAAAAATGCAAACTGTGATAACTGGCACGCTGCAATGTGCGAAGAAATGGACGCACTAGTGAGAAATCAGACATGGGATTTAGTGCCACTTACGCCTGACAGAAAGGCATTAAGAAATAAATGGGTGTATAAACTAAAAGATGAAACCGATGGTCACAAAAGATTTCAAGCAAAACTGGTTGTAAAGGGATATGCTCAGTAGCAAGACCTCGACTTCAAAGAAATTTTCTTGCCAGTAGTTAAAATGACTACCATCTAAGCAGTATTGGGATTAGTTGCAGCTTGGGATCTTGAACTTGAACAGCTGAATGTGAAGACGACATTTCTCCATGGCAATCTTGATGAGGAACTATTTATGCATCAACTGGAAGGGTTCATTATAAAGGGGCAAGAACACCTTTATTGCAAATTGAAACGCAGTTTGTATGGGCTTAAGTAAGCCGCCCAGGCAGTGGTATCTTAAATTTGACAAGTTCATGATTGATCACAAGTTTACTTGCAGTGAGTCTAATCCTTGTATCTATTACAAGAAGCTTCCTAATTGTGAATTTGTCATTCTTCTTCTTTATGTGGATGATATGCTAGTGGTCGGCACAAGCATGAGGATTGTGAGTGAATTTAAGACTCATTTAGCAAAATAATTTGCCATGAAAGATTTAGGGGCAGCAAAGAAGATCCTAGGAATGACTATTTTTTGGGATAGAAAAAAGAGAGAACTCAAACTATCTCAGCAAGACTACATTAAAAAAGCCTTGGACAGATTTGGTATGGTGGATGCTAAGTTTGTTTATGTACCTTTAGCCTCTCATTTTTAGTTGTCTTCTCATTTGTGTCCTAAAAAATAAGAAGATAAGGAGTTTATGGATAAAATTCCATACAAATCTACAGTTGGAAGCCTCATTTATGCTATGGTGTCTACTTGACCAGACATTGCTCATGTTGTGGGATTGGTGAGCAGATTTATGGCTAATCCGGGCAAATCACATTGGGAGGCGGTTAAGTATATCTTGAGGTATCTCAAAGGTACTTCTCATTTTTGTTTGTCGTTTGGAAAGGACAAGGCAGTTTTGCAAGGGTTTACCGATTCTAATTTTGCCGACGACTTAGACAAAAGAAAGTCTACTTCTGGTTATGCTTTCACATTTGCTGGGGCAGCGATTAGTTGGGCTTCAAAATTACAACATACAGTTGCTCAATCAACCACGGAAGCAGAATACATAGCTCTTTCTGAGGGAGCAAAAGAGATGGTATGGTTGCAACTCTTGTTCAGCAAGTTGGGTTTGAAGCAATCAAATTTTGCTTTGTTTTGTGATAACAGCACTGCAATTTTTATGACTAAACATCAGACATCTCAGCCGTGGTCAAAACATGTTGATGTTCGCAGTCATTATGTTCACCATATGGTTGAAGAAGGCAAGTTTCATGTAGATAAGATTCATACCGACCTGAATCCGGTTGATGTGCTCACTAAAGTGGTTAAGTGGGAGAAGTTCGATTTCTGTCGAGCTTCTCTCGGCCTTTCCAATAATTGATAGCAGAACTGAGTGGGGGAATCTACTTGTTGCAGCAGTTCGTTGGCCTTCAGTGGGAGATTGTTGGAAGTTGAAGTCCAATAGACTCCTTCCTTGTTTGCCGCCAAAACTCTTGGCTATTCATATTCTCTTTGCTTTCTCTTTAAGAGCTGATTGTAATTCATTTCTGAAGGTTAATTGTTGTAGCTGAATGCAGTTGTATATATGTAAACCAGATTGGTGAATAATAGAGTGATTCCCCTGCTTCAAGTGTGGATGTAGGCAATTGCCGAACCACGATAAATCTGTGTGTCTCATTGTTTGTGTTGTGTATTGTTAATTCTGTTTATCTGTTGTTTTCAATTTGATTTCTTCATCCTAACATGTTTATCAATTAGTAAATCATGTTTTTTAAAGTGTGTTTATCAACTAGTATAGATATTTAAATACATACATCTACAAGACTTTTGTGAATATGTGTACACATATTTCCTAATTAATAGAAGTTATACATACATCTACAAGACTTTTGTGAATATGTGTACATATGTTGCCCAATTAATAGAAGCTAGCACTTATCTCCTGTTCTCATGCACCTCCTTAAGTGCACTTTAAATTCGAGTGTTCCGTTTCAAACTTAAAATTAAGCAACTGGATTGTTCCCATGCAAATTAAAAATTATTGGAAAAGGATATTTAGGAAGGGGTCCCATGAGGGGGGCTTGAGCACTATTTTTAAGGAAGAGGCGGTCCCATGAATAAAAAAAGTTTGTGTTGTCCTATTACTTGGAATCTTTTCCAAAAAAATAGAAGCCCCTACTTTTTAGGCATTCAAATTTGAGCAGGTACAAAAGGGGTAAAAAATAGTTTTGGAGGGAAGTGAATTATTTTTACTGTTAAAATTTTACTTAAACATTTGAGTAGCTCCAGCTCTATTTCTTAGGAAGCCTATGAATCTTTTTCTTTTTTAGTGGAGCAACTATTGTATAGAATTTGGAGATAAGTTGTGAGAAAAGTAGCATATGTGACGTGGCTTCACAAATCCTTCTTTTTATAGAATATGAAATGATTTTCATGCAAAAAAATAAAAATAATAATAAAATCTATATTTAAAAACATAATCTTTTAAATTAAAAGTTTTTTTAAATTTTAGGCGTAATAAATTATTATTAATAGAAATTTGAAATGATTGTTTAAAAATAAGCAAAAATAAATAAATATTCATGGAGCCATCCACTCCACAAATAATTCCTAAATAAGTTGAAGAGTGTCTTTATTCATTAAAAAAAAGATGTCCACATGTCAATCTTGAGATGCTTATATTGAAATTGTTATTGACAATAGATAGGCATCTAGAGATTAATATCTCCCAAGACTTTTAATAGATGTATTTAAGATCTATGCTAGTAAATATGATGTTAATATATTATGTGTATATCTGTGTTAAGTCATTAAAAGCTTATTCAAGAAAAAATATATATTTAATATTAAATTTAAAAAACAAAAATAAGAAAAAATTCATCATTTAAAAAAAAAAAAAAAGTTATAGTCAAGTTAAAAAATAAAAAAGATGGGAAAGTAATAACCTTACCTTCTCCAAAAATTTATTTGTCATGTTCCGCTTTTCAAATCCATAACCCATGCCATAAAGATAGAAACAACATCAACATTTGTTAGGTATTTTCACTCCAACATTAAGTATTCATTACCCAAAAGCATCTTGATGGATTAGAGCACCATTGAAGATAGGTAGTGGAAGATATTTCACAATCTTTCATCTGAAATTTCTCCTCGAAAAGCCATCTACCTTGCCTTCACATTCACAACAAGTGTAGCTATCATGGTTCTCACGTAGTAACCCAAACCCTTCACTCCACTTAAGGAAAGTGGCAATCAATTTGTCTCGCCAAAGTTTAAAGATGTCATTATGTTAGCACATGAGAGCTATCAATATTCATCCCTTCATCATTCAAGAGAAAATCCAACAAAATTTAACAAACCATAATGTGCTTCCCTTACATGAATGCTCACCTTATTGTTTAGCAATTAGCTTATCAAGTTTGTGCCAAATATCATTAAAAAAAATACTTCCTTCTATCATTGACCTCTTTATGTCGTTTTGGCCAACCCATCTATCATTGCATTTCCTTCTCTATAAACATGGAAAATGTCACACTCTTAACATTTCCCAAATCGGTTATAAGAACTTGTTTAACTTCCAATTTGAAGTCATTGTTTGTCTAATAGTATTTACTAACCAACAATTGCACCTTGGTGTGCAATGGGTAGGCCAAAGAAGTGTGGAAGGTCAATTAGGTGAAATTTTGGTTAATTTTTTTGCATAAATTTGTGTAGTACATGAGATCAATTGGTGGGTCATTTAGAAAATGATGGTGTTTGTGCAACAAAGGTCTCAATCGAGACGTGATAGCTTCAATTCCACTTTGAAACCACTTAAAAGGACCCAATTATAATTGAAACAATACCTTTGAATCAAGAAGATAATTAAGTTCCATTATCAATAAGCTCATGTTATGTTTGCAATTAGGTGAGAGGGACATAGGTAGAGATAGGGATAGAAAGATGGGAGAGATAGAATGGGGGAAAATAAGAGAGAGGGATAAAGAGATAGATATATAGATAAACATGTGGATGGAGATGAGATGGAGATGAAGATGGAGAAAATGAGAGAGATATGGAGAGATAAAGAGGGGAGAGGAGATAGGATTAGATAGATGTAGAAGCTCTAAAATAAATAGAGGGAGATATGGAAAGATAAAAATAGACATATGAAGTGATATATAAAGAGGGCAAGACATAGAAAGATAAAAATAGAGATATGAAGTGGTATACAAAGAGAGAGAGAGAGAGAGAGAGAGAGAGAGAGAGAGAGAGAGAGAGAGAGAGAGAGAGAGAGAGAGAGAGAGAGAGAGAGAGAGAGAGAGAGAGAGAGAGAGAGAGAGAGAGAGGAGGAGGAGGAGGAGGAGGAGGAGGAGGGGGATAGGGAAAAAATAGATAGAGAGATGTAGAGAGATGAAGATATAAAGATAGGGACGTAGAGAGGGCACAAGATAGAGAAGAATATATAAAGAGGTATATGTCGAAAGAAGTATAGATAAAGAGAGAGATATAGCTGGTGAGATCGAGTGATAAAGAGATAGAGATGTAAGGACATATAGAGAGAGAGAGGGAGAGGGAGAGAAATAAAGAAAACTAGAGATAGAGAAATAGATATGGAGATAAAGTGAGAGAATATGAACAGATAGAGGAAGAGATAGACATATATTAGAAGAGTGGAGAGAGTTGGAGATATACAAGAAGAGAAAGGGAGAGAGAGAGATAGAGATAAAGAGATAGTTAGGAGGATATAGAGAGAGAATGAGGGAGGGATAAATGGAGAGAAATAAAGATATATATATATATATATATATATATATATATATATATATATAGTGGAATGTAGAGATATGGAGAGGGATAGGGAGAGATATGGAAAGATAAGGAGATAGAGGTAGAAAAAGATATGGATAGAAAGAGATGGAGAGAGGAGAGGGAGAGATCAATAGATAGAGAGAGGATGAGGGAGTGATATAGATGGACAAAGAGGGATGGGGAGAGAGATAAAGAATGATATATAGAAAGAGATTGAGAGGAGCAAGAGGGAAATAGTGAGGAATAGAGAGACGAAGATATTGTACAAGATAGGTGGAGAGAGAGAGAGAGAGAGAGAGAGAGAGAGAATGGTATATTGATAACGAGGAAAATATATGGAGATAGAGATGAGGAGAGAAAGAGAGAAAGAAGATGACTGAGACAAGTAATAGAGAAAGGTTTAGCAAGAGGGGAGAGATAGAGAGAGGGAAAGCAAAGAGATGGAGATAGATATAGGGAGGGAGAAACAAGTAGTGTGTGTATGAGATAGAAAGAGAAGTGGAGAGATGTAAAAAGTGGGAGTCAGACAGAGGGAGAGATAGTGATAGAGAGATAGAGAGAGAGGAAGAAATAGGGATAGAAAGAGGTAGATATAGGAATAGTTAGGAGAGATGAGAGAGATATCACTTGTGAAATATAGAGGGGGTGAGAAAGAGGGAGAGGTGGAAGGAGAGAAAAAGAGGGAGAGGGAGAAATAGAGATAGAAATAGAAATAGGGAGACAATGAGCGAGAGGGAGATGGAGAGATAAAAATAAAGTTATAGGAAGTGATATATGTGTGTGTGTGTGTGTGTGTGTGTGTGTGTGTGTGTGTGAGAGAGAGAGAGAGAGAGAGAGAGAGAGAGAGAGAGAGAGAGAGAGAGAGAGAGAGAGAGAGAGAGAGAGAGAGAGAGAGAGAGAGAGAGAGAGAGAGAGAGAGAGAGAGAGAGAGAGAGAGAGAGGTGTATAAGGTAGAGATAGAGATAGAGAAGGAGGAATCAGGAGCCTCTATCTGTGTGAGTGAAAGAGATATAGAGATAGAGATAGAGATAGAGATAGGAAGGGAGAAATAGGGAATTCGTGTGTGAGTGACAGATATGTGAAGATAGATATAGAGAAGGAGAAGATATATATAAATAGATAAAGAGGGGGGGGGGGAGAGGTAGAGGGGTAAAGAGATTCTATAGGAGAAATAGAGAGATATAAAAAGAGGGAGTTGTATGAGAGGGACAAAGAGAGAGGGATAAAAAGAGAGAGATAAAGAGATAGACATAGTGGGAAGGATAGAGAACGAAGATAGAGATACAAGAAGAGGTAAGAATATATAAACAGGGGACAGATATATAGATTAAGATAATATTCAAATGACATGCTACCCTAAGCATAACTCCCCGGGGAAGCATGATATCCTTAAATTATTAGAATGGTTAATCAAAAGTTAGTTTCTCTATCTTGATCTCTCGCTCTAACTTTTAAGTTAGGTTTTAAGTTGAAATGTATTCTATTATATAAATGATTTTAAAAAATTAAAGATAATTATTCTACAATAAATTAAAATTTAATAAGACAAAAAAATTATAAATTAAATTAATTTGATTATCTTTTAATTATTATTTGTAACTTCATAAGAAGATAAAAATAATTAAAATAATTTTACCTTAATGAAAATTAAACCTTAAGAGAAGAAGATGACGATGATTAGAATAAATTAATAAGAAACAAGATAGAATATCCTCATAAAAGAAAATACAATTAAAATATATTCTTATCAAAAGAAGATAGAAATAAAACATAGATTTTTAATTCAAATTATAATTTTTCTACAATTATTAAAATTTTAATAAGACAATACATTATAAATTACATTAATTCTACTAATTCTTAATTACTAGTAGTAATTTCAAAAAAACATATAAATAGTTAAAATAAATTTTAAACTTACTGAAAAAATAATCCTTAGAAAGAAGAAGAAAGAAGCTAATTCTTTTTTTAATAATTTTTCTTTTTTCAGTTTTAAACTTCAAAAAAAAGAGGATAGAATATCCTAATAAAAGAAGATAATATTAAAAGATATACTCTTATCATAAGAAAAAAATAGTAAGATAGATTTTTCCTCTCGTGCACATTATTTTTGTAATTAATAATATTAATTTATTATTTTTTTTATTAAATTTTTTTTGAATTAATATAAATTTAAACATACGGTTGAGATGAATTCAATTGCCTTGCATCTTGCTAATCAATTACGAACCATTGATTTAAAAAAAATAGATTGTGCATTTTATATAGGGAATGCCTTCGACATAACTATTTGTGAGTCTCCTTCCAAATGGATTCTATTGTAGTCCAATTTTTACATTTGCCAAGATCAATCCAAGTGGCCTAAAATTTAGGATCATTGCTCATGTCATCACTCAACTTCTTCTACTTCATCGCCATAATATTTTGTGACCAGTCTCTCACAAGACACACCCAACTCCTAAGCGACACGAAGTACCTTGGGCAGCCCCATCAAAGTTCACTTTTATCCATCCAACCTCCGACGACATCCACCTTCACTCTCTTCTAATGTCGATAGTCTAATTAACCCAATAGACCTCATTAACACAACAATAACATTAATTTTACTTTTTACAGTATTGCTTATAATATTTAAATTCAAATTTTGGATTTTTTGCTTCTTTTTTTTCTTTGCTCTACATTTTTTAAGTGCTTTCAACATGGGAGAATTATTTTATGTGTGTGTGCACATTTTATTATTAATGTTGTGTTTGTTGATTTATTAATTTTTATTTTAATGGATTGTGATATTATTTTCATATTGTTAGCCCCCTTCTATTTTTCAAAATACTCATCCCTACTAAACAGAAAAATTTTTCCCTATCAGTCACACCTTATCGGCAAAACTTTAGCCCATCGGAAGAGTGCCTTGGAGTTTTTGAGTTCTGATTTTACCCAACACCGCGACCCTGAAGGAAGAGCCGATATCTATCAGTCGATAATCAGAAACCCACACCACTCATGTTTCCTTTGTCCCCCCAATGTCTGAAACTCTCTTATGGGTCGATGTCTGGGTATCAAAGTGTAAAGCGGAAAATCGAACCCTAGGTGTTCCCCCCACTCCAAGGAGAAAGGAGGTCACTAGGATTGACGGTTTTCACTTAGGAGGGACTTTACATTCAAAAGAGGGGTTGAAACTCACAAGATCCAAGCCCACACAATGCAAGACTGGATTCTAAATGAGTTTCAAGGGTTGAGACATCAAGGATACCCTCTTTTGTAAAGAATATAGATAGAAAGATTGAACTAGGAGTACATGTGAAGTAGGAAAGATTTGCTTGTAAACGGAGATAGAGACACAGGATGAAGCTACGGACCTGAAATTAGTAGTAAAATGTCGAGACGATGCTGTTCTGCAAATTTGAGTGAAATTTGACGGGACGATGGCGCCCCGAGTGCACACGGTCCTCCGAAAAATCCGCAAAATGAAGGGGGATCTGTTTGTCTCTGCATAAGGATTCCAGATCTTCAATTACAACCGCGTACCTACAACCTACACACAGAAAAGAGAGGAAGATTGGGGGGTTAGGGATTAGGGGTTTGCCTTTAGGTCAAACCCCGGTTTTGGAATTAACCAAGAAATGAGAATGCTGTAAATGTAAATGTTTGTAATGTAATCAAGTACTGATACCTTGTTGTAAGAATGTTTGTATTCTTACATGCGAAGGCGTAATGAATGTTGTATTTTGTATGTTGTAAGTGATCTCCTCTTCAATGGTTGAATCCTTGTCTTGAATGCAACACTTAGCCTTGAATGGAGACTTAGAATGCTCAATTGCTTGAAGGAATGCTTGAATGCTTGGATGTTTGAATGTTTGAATATCGCTTCCGCCTCTTGCTCGCATATATTTTTTCTCTCTCTTTTGGGAGAGGGAATGTAGTTTATATACTTGTCAATTAGGGTTAGGAGACTGATTTTTCCGACCTTAGGCTGACCTAGAAGCATTATTTTCTGAATTGCAAACTTAAAGACCCGATGCCCAACAAGAGACCGGGCCCAAAATAGGGCCAGGGACCAGGGCGCTGGGCGCCATGGTCCTGAGGGACTAGGGCGCTAGGCGCCATGGTCCTGAAGGACCAGGGCGCTGGACGCCATGGTCCCACCTCCCGGGACAGCAGGGTGCAAGGAGGATCAGGCCAAGGTGCAAAAAGATGCAGTTTTTGGTGTCGTAAACAGGTTTCGGGGTCTCCATTCAAGTTCAACGTTGCGCCACCATCGTGAAGACTCAAATGCAGTCGAAATTGCAAGTGTCACAATTTTAGGACGCTACATTTAGCCCCCACTTTAGCAGGAGTATAAGCGTACGCCCATACTTCCGGTAAAGTACAAGGAAACAACATTGAAAGACTTTCACCACGTCAAGGAGGCAAGATACACCAAGCCCCTAGTGGACTAAGGATCTTACGACTTCGATTGACAAAGTAAAAGGGAAGATCACGAGGGAGAACCGTGACTGTCAGTAGTAAGGTTCCCTCACTATGAGTCATGCAAGAAAAATACCAAAAATTTTCAAGGCAAAGCTAAATTCGCCAAGAAATTTTCAAGTATCTTGAAGAGATATGAACGGAGTGTATGCCCCCCTACGTTAAAGCAATCGTACACGCCTCATCGGGGGTGATTGCTTTAAGGTAGTGATACATATAGGAAATGAGAAAGGAAAGGAGCACGTTATCACAAGGTTTTAGCCCCCAAGTGTGAGATAAGCCCAAGGATAATAGACACAAAACACAAAGTACGAGGTGACTTCGCTTTCCTTGGGGTCAGTACATTGCATGATAATTCATGTATATCATATGTATGTATGCATAATTGTTCTTCATTCCCCAATCAAGGAAGGTCACCTAGAAGAAGGGAACACATGTGTCTTTTGAGTCAACATGAGAGAGACCAAAAGAGATCTCAATGCTTTGCATCGTCCTCAAGTAGACAACACTAAGGACAATGAATAGAAGAATGAGAATAACACATAGAAGAAGTAACAATAGAGATCAAGAGAGGAGGAGAGAGTCTGCTATGCTAATGAAACTAGTCTAGCATGTCATCTACCCCCCCGATCTTGCTGATCAATATTTTGGGAAGGTAGGGAACACGCTAGAGGAGGAACATCCAACACAGCAGATGGAGCTATCACAAGATCCAAACAAGGGCTATGTTCATGTTCCAAGCCACATTGTTCTTGTCTAGGAGCTAGGATAAGTGCTTTAGAAAATTCGTTAGATAAATGGTTATCAACATCAACATATTCATATTCACTATCAGAATGAAAAGAAGTAACATTTTCATCATGAATAACATTTTCATCTATATCATCATCAAGATTTATAAAAATAGGATCTTTAACTCGCACAAGATCAAGACCATCATGCATCTTATGTTTAGGAGATTTTGGCTCAATTTTCGGCTGAGGGGAAAATGGAATAATGCTAGCTGAAGGTGTTTTTGAGGATTGCAAAGTTTGAGAAGCAGCTGCACAAGCTCTAAGACGACGCTTTCGTCGGCGTTCACGTGCAAAACGATTTCATCTAGTCTTAGTAGGAAGTTGAGAAGACTGAGGAGGAGGAATATTCTTATCCTTATCACTTGGGTGTTTGGGTTGTGATCTCTTAGGTTGGATAATAGGAGAAGAGGAAGGTCTCTTCTCTCTATAAGAGGAAGGAGGAGGAACTGCTCCATATAAAGGAGGAATATCTGGTTTAGGAAGGAGACCAAGTCCATCATGATGAGGAGGTATAGGTCTACCTTTAGAAAGTTTATTAGACATGGACATAGTCACATCCATAGGGATGGGTTGGGAATCTTCTTGAGGAAAGACATTAGTTTTATCTTTCAAAGGAAGAACTTCCTTCTCAAGAATGATAGGAATATCAAGTTTGGGTGTTCTAGGTTCACTTAGAGATAGGATCATATCTTTTTTCCACTTTTGATAAGATTTGAAAAGATGATCACTTCGCGGTGGAAGAGATTGGAATTGTTTAGGCCAAAAATAATCAATAGGAATGCTAGAAGTTCTTTCAGCTGGTTTAAAGAGACTATGATTGACAGTAACAACTTCACCATTATGGGGAAATTTCAAACACTTGTGAATAGGAGAAGCAATAGCTTTCATGGAAGACAGCCAAGGATAGCCTAGCTTCACACGAAATTGTTCGGACGATGGAATAATAGCAAAGCTCACATCACGGGATTTGTTATGGACCTCAATAGGTAATGTAATAGAACCAATTGCAAGAGAAGAAAATGCATCAAATAGTTTCACAACCACATTTGTTTTGTCATAGATCACTTGATTCAATTGCAAAGTAAAAAGAAATTCTTCAGTAATGATATTAACCATACAAGAAGGATCATAAGCACTCCACGACAAGGTGTATTCTTGACTTTTGCAACTATATATAAAGGACCATCAGGTGCCCTGATAGTTTCATTAGAATCAAATGTGATGGAAGGTTCTTCAGGGATTTTCAGATGTTCTACAAAGTTAATAACATTCGGAGTCATAGACACAAGACTATCAGGTGAGAAAGAGGAATCATTAGTCTCAATCACATTAGAGGTGAGAAGGTAATGGATCGGTAAAAATCTTAAGATTTTGGTTAGGAGGAGCTACAGATGTGTTGCCTTTATCATTCACACCTGAAATAGAGATAGTATTATTATCAATCAAATCTTGAATTTTACCCTTTAAAGCAAAACATTTTTCAGTATCATGCCCAGGTTGACGATGAAATTGACAAAAAGATTTGTTATCGAAATAGGGTGAATTAATCTTTGCAGGATCTATTTGCTTTATAGGAGGGAGAGTAAGCACATTTTCTTCCAATAACTTATTCATAATACTATGCAATGATTCATTCAAAGGAGTAAACTTTCTTTCTTTCTTGAAAAACTTAGAAATAGGAGGCACACCTGATGCTGCATTCACATTGTTGTTGATGATGTTTTCATTGAATTTAATGGACTCTCTGTTCAGTTTAAACTTCCCAAATGGTTGTTGACTACTATCACCCTTATCACCCGGAGCCATAGGATTTGCTTGTTCCATTTGACTCACAGTCAGTTGATAATTGTGAAGAGTTGCACACAACTGTTGGAAAGAAGTAAACTCAGAAAACATAAGTTTTTCTCTAATATCTTTTTGTAAATTAGAAATAAAGATTCTTTGAATATCATTGTCAGGTACTGGAAAAGAAATTTGAGCATACAAATGATTATATCTACCAATGAAATCAGTCACTTTTTCTTTAACACCTTGTTTACAATGCATTAAATCAATCAAAGTAACTTTAGGACTTATATTGTTTTGAAGTTGTTGAATAAAAGCATTTGCAAGTTGTTGGAAAGAAGTAATAGAATAGGAAGGCAACGAGCAATACCATTGTAGAGCCTTGTCTCTTAATGTTCTAGTAAATAGTTTTGCAAGCAACCTTTGGTCATGAGCAAAATCAGTACATATTGTTTGAAAGGTCTTAACATGTGTTAGAGGATCACCTTTACCATTATAAAGCTCCAACTGTGGTATTTCAACATGCTTAGGGGGAATAGCTCGAACAATGTCAAGAGAAAGTGGGCTCGCAACATCAAATGTGGGAACACTAAACTTAGATTGATTCATAGAGACAATTTGTTGCTGTAAAGAAGAGACAGTTTGTGCAAGATTGTTAATGGTCGCTTCAATCGAAGAATTCATATTAGATGTGTTAGATTGTGATGGAGGTATTATGTTATTGAAAGAAGGTATTGATTGAGAGTAAGGTGGCGGGACACTATGATAGTTAGTCATAGGAGATGATTGGAAAGGAGGAACACTACAAGGAGGGATGGAATGGTTAAATGAATTGCCCCCTTGCGCCAGGTTCATTTGTGGAGATGTAATAGGGACACTCATTGAAGGAATGAATGAGGAAGTCGGATTGAATGAAGGAAGAGGGTTAATTGAAGAAGAAGGATTGCCCCCATGACTGGTGATCATAGGTGGAATGTCTTGTATTAAAGTAGTCATTATGTTTGATGTAAAAGTAGGTATACTAGCAATAGAAGTTGTCAAAGGGATAGAATGATTGACTTGATTAGGAGGTTGTGTATAACCCAAAGTTTCAGCACAACTCTTCATAGGCATCACATTCAAATCCACAATGTGTGCAATACTACGCAAAATATCAATTCCATTCTTATCATTTTGAACCATACATTTTAGACCCTCAATTAAGGGAAGAGCTTGACTATCGGGGTATTCTTGAGACATCCATTGTCGAAAATCATCAAATTGGTTGTCCAATTTCGAAAGTTGTTCTACAGAAACCTCATGGAGAGCTTCTTCATCATTAAGAGGATTAGAGGAATTACCCGTGTCCTCATTAAAAAGGCCATTCAAATTAGGTTCCATCTCCTCAGTAATTAAACCTTGGAAAGACTTAATTCTAAGGCTTCGTCTAACGGGAATAGTGTAAGTAGGGCTTATTGTTGTAAAACTCATGCACTGGGGAGAGAGAGAGAGAGAAGATTTTGAATTTTAGAGGTAGAAAATTTCAATAAAATCAGCCAATCTCCTATAGTTAAGCTGTTAAATGCAATCAGGACAATCTCCCGAAATTTCAGAAAAAATGTCAAGGACCGTGGCGAACGGAGTGCACACGGTCCTCGCAACTTTTTTCGAAATTTTCAAGGATGAAAGTTATGATGATTTTAAAGCTAATCTGAAAAAATTGAGTGATTTTACGATCTGTAGATAGGCCAAATTAAAGTTGCAATCTCAAAATTGAACCCTACCAAGATTGTTGAAAAATGCAAAATTTGAATTTCGAAAAAGAGAGGGAAACTGAAATTTTGAATTTTTATGATTTTAGAGGGAATACTAAAAGCAATGCAGGTTTTGAAATTTAAAAGTTGACTCAATTTCACGCAAAATTCAATTTTGAAAGCGGAAATCAAAGTTGTTGCAATTAAACACTTAATTTCAAAAGTCACAAACTGCAAAAATTTGAATAAAGTACTGAAATTTCGAATGAATGCCAACACACTTTTCAGATTTAGGACAATAAGAAACACAATTTTGATATGAATTTTAATTTCAACAATTTTTGAATGATTAAAAGCCTTAATCCAAGCAATCACTAGACCAACTTTGACTTTAATTTTGAAAGTGTTAGAATTGATGAAATTAGCCAAGATTCTGGATTCTAGCAGAAAAATACAGTAAGATCTAGCTCCCGAAATTTTGGAAAAAATGTCAAGGAAAATGGCGCTCGGGGTGCACACGGTCCTCGCAACTTTTTTCAAAATTTTCAGGGATGAGAGATATTATGATTTTGTTGCGGAATCCAAAGTTATAGCCGATTTGGAGGTGTTTTGATCAGTGAAATCATTGGTCAAAGGTTGAATCAAGAGGGTTTTAAAAATTAGGGTTTTGACACTTAACCACTTAATTTCTAGAATTAAAGCACAAATATGAATTGACAATTTGCAATAGAAGGGTAGATCTGAAACAAGAATTAACAATTAAACATTTCACAAGCTCAATTACTAAAAAGAAAATTTAGGGTTTTTATGCAATTAACCTCTTAAAATTTGCAAAAGATCAAACATGGAAATGTAATCAAGGAAGCAAATTTTTCAGATCTAACCATGAATAATCAGAATTAGGATGTTCACGTCGGGTTCACCAAAATGTAAAGTGGAAAATCGAACCCTAGGTGTTCCCCCCACTCCAAGGAGAAAGGAGGTCACTAGGATTGACGATTTTCACTTAGGAGGGACTTTACATTCAAAAGAGGGGTTGAAACTCTCAAGATCCAATCCCACACAATGCAAGACTAGATTCTAAATGAGTTTCAAGGGTTGAGACATCAAGGATACCCTCTTTTGTAAAGAATATAGATAGAAAGATTGAACTAGGAGTACATGTGAAGTAGGAAAGATTTGCTTGTAAACGGAGATAGAGACACAGGATGAAGCTACAGACCTGAAATTAGCAGTAAAATGTCGAGACGATGTTGTTCTGCAAATTTGAGCGAAAGTTGACGGGACGATGGCGCCCGTAGTGCACACGGTCCTCCGAAAAATCTGCGAAACGAAGGGGGATCTGTTCATCTCTGCACAAGGATTCCATATCTTCAATTACAGCCGCGTACCCTCAACCTACACACAGAAAAGAGAGGACGATTGGGGGGTTAGGGATTAGGGGTTTGCCTTTAGGTCAAACCTCGGTTTTGGAATTAACCAAGAAATGAGAATGTTGTAAATGTAAATGTTTGTAATGTAATCAAGTACTGATACCTTGTTGTAAGAATGTTTGTATTCTTACATGCGAAGGCGTAATGAATGTTGTATTTTGTATGTTGTAAGTGATCTCCTCTTCAATGGTTGAATCCTTGTCTTGAATGCAACACTTAGCCTTGAATGGAGACTTAGAATGCTCAATTGCTTGAAGGAATGCTTGAATGCTTGGATGTTTGAATGTTTGAATATCGCTTCCGCCTCTTGCTCGCATACATTTTTTCTCTCTCTTTTGGGAGAGGGAATGTAGTTTATATACTTGTCAATTAGGGTTAGGAGACTGATTTTTCCGACCTTAGGCCAACCTAGAAGCATTATTTTCTGAATTGCAAACTTAAAGACCCGATGCCCAACAAGAGACCGGGCCCAAAATAGGGCCAGGGACCAGGGCGCTGGGCACCATGGTCCTAAGGGACCAGGGCGCTGGGCGCCATGGTCCCACCTCTCGGGACAGCAAGGTGCAAGGAGGATCAGGCCAAGGTGCAAAAAGATGCAGTTTTTGGTGTCGTAAACAGGTTTCGGGGTCTCCATTCAAGTTCAACGTTGCGCCGCCATCGTGAAGACCCAAATGCAGTCGAAATTGCAAGTGTCGCAATTTTAGGATGCTACACAAAGAAATCAAATTTGTTGAAAGGAAAGGCTCTTGTGATACAACCAGATGAGCATATGCAAGATGATATCCTTTTTGACCTAATCAACCTTGCCCGAGAACTCATACATGATGAAGACAAATTTTTAGCAGTCCTTTAGGTACTAATTGAAGAAGAAACAAAGGCCAAACTGATTGACTACCAAATTGTTGGTAGGAACCCTGTACTTGATGAAGAAGTATGCATCTAGAAAGTTATTTATAATATGGCTTTAGTGTTAATGATGGGGTTTTCTAGTAATTTTGTTTTATCTTGGACAATGTTTAAAACGGTCATTTTCTAGACCATTACTCTGGTAGAAATTGTTTCTTGGAAACGACTAAAGGGGTTTTAGTTATAAAAAGGAAGTACCTGAGATAGGTAAAGGGAGGAGATTTTCATAAATACAGACTTTGTATTGTTTTCTTGAAATTCTGGACTTAGTATTTTTTTGATGCTTTAATATCAAGTAATAGAGTTTTGAAAAGTCTATCTGATGTGGTTAGACTTTGTGCTATGTTGGATAAATTTGTATTTTTCTTAAGAGGATGCATCCTTGTTCAAGATTTTATGCTCTAAATTGTTAAAGCAGTTGTTTATCCTCCTTATTCACTGTTATATAATGTTTATCTTTGAATAAATATAGAATAACAATGGCATTAGTTAATAATCAGTTGCAAGTTACTTTCTACATGTTACTTCTTTCCTTTCCTTTATGGCTTTCTGGTAAAAAGTCTCACCTTTCCTGCTTTCTGGTTAAAAGCACACCCATAAATACCCTAAATTGACATCATAAGAGGGAGTTGTACCTCTCAAATTCAAAGGAAAGTTGCAAAATACTTGCAATTTCTCCAACGGTTGTTAATAGTTTGTTCTCTTGTCCGAGGCTAGGGGTCAATATTGTCACATTTTGGAGAGAACAAATATGTTAACCAACACATATGTCACCCATTTATGTTTTTTTGTTAATATTTGCGTACCATTACACTCCGCCTCATGTTGTAGGTTACACTTCTCAACATAAATACAAATTCAATATTAAAATCGTGTGTTTTGCTCACTTGTCATTTTTTTACGTATTTTTATTAATTATGCAACTTATATATCAAATTTATGTTTTTTCTCATCTTTTCTCTTTTTTTTTCATGTCTTTAATGTGTTTATATCAATTATCCAACTTCTATATTGAAGTTGTGCTTTGGTTCACCTTTTATTATTTTCACATTTTTATGATTTGATCTCTTGATTTTATAGAACAAAATTGTATATTTGTTGTCTTTGAATTATTTTCATGCAAATTTCATACCTTTGACAAAATAACTACATTTTCTCTCCTTCCACCATTTTTGTATCATTTCAAAATTTCACCTCTCCTTTTTTATCTCCTAAAATAAAGTTGTGTGTTCACTCTTCTTGTCTCAATTTAAATAATCTTTTCAACCTTGGTTCTTCAATTTTGTAAATATATCACAGTTGTGTTTTTCCTCATCTTATATCATTTTTCATTTTTCATGTTTATATGAATTATGCAACTTCTATACTAAAGGTGTGCTTTTGTTTGCCTTTTATTGACTTTGCATCTTTACATTTCGACCTTTTGATTTTATGAACCGAAATTGCAAATTTATTGTTTGTGTTTTTTTCATGCAAATCTCGTACCTTAGACCAAATTAGTACATTTGCTCTCCTTTCATCATTTCTGTAATTTTCAAAATTTCACCTCTTTTTTTTCTATCTCCTAAAATAAGGTCATGTTTCCACTCTCCTTATCTCAATTTCATAATTCTAACAACAATTTCATCCTAGACCAAAATCATGTTTTCAACCTTGCTTCATCAATTTTGTAAATTTATCAAACTTTGCTAAACTACAAAAGAATTATGCTTTTGAGCTACCTTTATCAATTTTGAAGTTCACATGTATTACACCTTCAAATTTAGAAGTCTCATTGTCTACCATGCGTACTACATAGGTTTAGTTGAACTATACTATAATAATAATGCAACGTCAATATTAAAATTACGCTTTTTTCAATTTTTATCATTTTTTAATATTCTTTTATCATATATGTAACTTATATATCAAATTATGTTTTTGCTCATCGTTTTTCATTTTTTTCATTTCTTTAATGTGTTTGTATGACTTATGCAGCTTCTATATTAAAGTTGTTCTTATGCTCAACTTTTTCATTTTCACATTTTTAGAATTTGATCTTTTGATTCTATAGACCAAAATTGTATATATGTTGTCTTTGTGTTATATTCAAGCAATTTTCATACCTTGGACCAAAACTACTACATTTTCTCTCCTTCTATCATTTTCATACCTTTTCAAAATTTCACCTCTTTTTTTATCTCCTAAAATAAAGTTGTGTTTTCACTCTTTGTGTCTCAATTTCATAATTTCAACCACATTTGCATTCCTAGACCAAAATCATGTTTTCAACCTCACTTCATCGATTTTGTACATAGATCAAAGTTGTGATTTTGCTCATATTTTATCTTTTATTTTTATTTTTTGTGTTTATATGAATTATGTAACTTCTATAATAAAGTGTGTCTTTGTTCACCTTTTATTGTTTTTTACATTTTTACATTTCGACCTTTTCATTTTATAAACCAAAATTCCACATCTATTGTCTGCTTTATTTTCATACAAATCTCGTACCTTAGACCAAATTGGTACATTCACTCTCCTTCCATCATTTTTGCATTTTTTAAAAAAATCAGCTCTTTTTCTATCTCCTAAAATAAAGTCATATTTTCACTCTGCTTGTCTCAAATTTCATAATTTTAGCCACAATTTCATTCTAGACCAAAATCATGTTTTCAACCTTCATGAATTTTGTAAAACTATAAAAGAATTATTCTTTTGAGCTACCTTTATTAGTGCTTGCCATAGGCACACTAGTACATTTGGGCCTAATTTCTGACGGCTAATTGTCGGAATTCCGATGACACCACGTCGGACTTTCGACCAATTTTACCATCGAAAACTCATCGTCGGTCTTCCTGACGATGCCATTTGCGTCGGTTGTTCGACGATGTTATGAACTCCTCCGATGGCGGCTATATTTGCTTCCCTAACCACAAATTTCGGTGGATTACCGTCAAAATTCCGACGGATGCCATGTTTGCCCCTCGACGACTGTCCAACATGGAAGTGACGTCGGATATGCAGCATCCTTGTCGGATGTTTCTTTAGTTATCATCGGAATTCCAACGGTGAGAGATGATGTGGGTCAAACGACTTTGTTGTCGATGCATGAAAGCATTGAACGAGTTCTACTTTTAAAAATTGCATAAAACATTTATTATTTATTTGATTTAGTGTTATTTGCAAAAAAGGATTATCAATGATGTTTCCTTTCTCCAAGAATTGTCTAGGATATTTCGGTTAGATAATATGTAACATCGAATGACTAAATCTTTTCTTTACAAATGCTTATTTTATTTAATTATCATCTGAGCGGGAATTAAAATTTATATTTGTACAGAAGTAGAACATACAAGTTGAAGACTCATGTGCAAGTAAATTTGGTAAAAGAAAGCAAGCAAACATTATCTTGAATGACATGGAAACAAGCTCACGAGTTGCCTAGAAGAGAGCACTTGGAGAAAACCAGAGGAAAGTGTTAAAGGGTGATAAATATATAGAGAGTATGCAATACAAACAAACAATGTCTGGAGTGTGTGATGTGACGTCTCTAATTTATGTCCGGAGGGACTAACTAGTTTTGGAGATCCTGCGAAACCTATTGGGCCACGCTTGAAGGAAATCAATGTGTTCATGCAAGGAGCACCTTTTTTCTATTATAAGAATGATGCTTTTGCACCAAAGGATATTTGAAAGGCAATATTAAAAAATTTCTATAGTGTGGAACCGGAGTTGGCGGACTTGAAGTAATTTTCAGCTTTCAGAAGACCAAGAGGTTATGTACACAATCTCCCAATAGAAGGGCGATTTCAAGCATTACCTCTCTCCCCCATGACTATTCGGGAAGAACTTCCTCAGACAAAGGACTATTGGCCTCCATGGGATCAAAGAAAAAAATTGAAGCATAGACTCTAGACAATGTGGTGGTGTCCTTCGTGAAGAACTCTGCCCTATAATTGAAAATTCATGAGGGAAACTGCAAGATAGTGAACAAAAATACATTCTTGAAAAGTGTGAAGAATGGAACTTGGTTTGGGTGGGGCCAGGTCAGGTGGCTCCTCTATAGGTTGACAAGATAGAAATAATATTAGGATTTGGAAAAGATCACACTCATGGAAATTCGTGTGCGACTAATCGATTGCGCTATTTGGGTAATGCATTCCAAATAGATACAGTTGCATACCATTTATCTGTCTTGATTAAAGCCTTTTATCCCGATGGCATTAAATTAAAGTTCTTTCTCTTCTATCTGGTATTGGTGGAGAAGAGGTTGCTTTGCATCGACCTGGGATACATTTAACTTGTGTTGTATCTGTGGAAATATGTATTTTAGGTCGATGCAATGCAACCTCTTCTCCACCAATACCAAATAGAAGAGAAAGTACTTTAATTTAATGCCATCAGGATAAAAGGCTTTAATCAAGATAGATAAATGGTATGCAACTATATCTATTTGGAATGCATTACCCAAACAGCGCAATCGATCAGTTGCACACGAAGTTCCACGAGTGTGATCTTTTTCAAATCCTAATATGATTTCTATCTCGTCAACCTCTAGAGGAGCCACCTGACCTGGCCCCACCCAAACCAAGTTCCATTCTTCGCACTTTTCAAGAATGTATTTATGTTCACTATCTTGCAGTTTCCCTCGTGAATTTTCAATTATAGTGCAGAGTTCTTCACGAAGAACACCACCACATCGTCTAGAGTCTATGCTTCAATTTTTTTCTTTGATCCCATGGAGGCCAATAGTCCTTTGTCTGAGGAAGTGCTTCCTGAATAGTCATGGGGGGGAGAGGTAATGCTTGAAATCGCCCTTCTATTGGGAGATTGTGTACATAACCTCTTGGTCTTCTGAAAGCTGAAAATTACTTCGAGTCTGCCAACTCTAGTTCCACACTATAGAAATTTTCGGATATTGCCTTCCAAATATCCTTCGGTGCAAAAGCATCATTCTCATATTAGAAAAAAGGTGCTCCTTGCATGAACACATTGATTTCCTCCAAGTGTGGCCCAATAGGTTTCGCAGGAACTCCAAAACCGGTTAGTCCCTCTGGACATAAATTAGAGACGTCACATCACACACTCCAGACATTGTTTTTTTGTATTGCATACTCTCTATGTATTTATCACCCTTTAACACTTTCCTCTGCTTTTCTCCAATTGCTCTCTTCTAGGCAGTTGACGAGCTTGTTTCCATGTCATTCAAGATAAAGCCTGCTTGCTTTCTTTTACGAAATTTACTTGCACATGAGTCTTCAACTTATATGTTCTATTTTCGTACATATATAAATTTTAATTCACGCTCAGATGATAATTAAATAAAATAAGCATTTGTAAAGAAAATATTTAGTCATTCGATGTTACATATTATTTGACAAAAAGATCCTAGACAATTCTTGGAGAAAGGAAACATCATTGATAAACATTTTTGCAAATAACATTGAATCAAATAAATTAAAAATGTTTCATGTAATTTTTAAAACTAGAACTCCTGCAATGCTTTCATGCACCGATGGCAAAGTTGTCTGACCCACACCATTATCCATAATAGAAGAAATCAATATAATAGGCTATTATAAAGAATATATACAA
Organism: Cryptomeria japonica; assembly: GCF_030272615.1. NCBI lineage: Eukaryota > Viridiplantae > Streptophyta > Pinopsida > Cupressales > Cupressaceae > Cryptomeria > Cryptomeria japonica. The sequence goes on along the minus strand of NC_081406.1, from coordinate 645,974,604 downwards.
AAATATGAAAGAACGTAAATTACCATTACAAACCCATAAACCATTAAATAGTGAAAATAGATATAAATTTGTAAATGTCTCCCTACAAACACCACAACCATAACCAAAACAAAAAAAATTCTTACCCGCAAAAACTAAGTAGTTGGTGAGTTTCAAGTCTACAACATCTCTCAAATGATCGAACCGTTTCTTAATTTTGTTCTTCTGATTAGTCAATGGATTTAGTTGCATGTACAAGTTTTCTATTTGAAGCCTTTTATTTCCCTATATTTGAGACTTAATAAAATTCTTGTGAGTAGAATGGCGAAGTTTATCACCCAAACAAATCATATGCAAGGGAGACAATCACTTAAGGTCCATCTGATCTTGAGACATTGATGCCCACTTTAGCTTGTCACATCCTAAATTGACAAGACTCGTGATTGGGACCCAAAATATGACCCCTCATTTCTTGCCTCGTGTGTGAGAAAAAAATCAAACACTTTATGTATGATTAGGTATAAAAGGAAGCCTACCCTATCATTTGAAGGGGTCTACCTACAATTCAAGTGATCTCTTAACTATAAAATTAATTAAATTCCAAGTGAACAAGCAATCAAGCATTCATCAAGCATTGAAGGAGAATTCAAGTTAAAGCACAATGTTCATGATCAACAGTCTGCATGACATCCTAAAACCTTGTGTGAAGATTCAAGAAAGATTCATCAAGGTATCATGTTCAAATTTAAGCATTTTAAGATTAGATCTAAAGGGATCATTTTAAAGAGGGAGGAAGAGATCTTTTCCTAAAGATGTCTACCTCCAAAAATAGAGGAGATATTTAATTAAGATATCATCTTTTAAATTAAGGAATGGGCAGGAGATTAAGAATACAAACCTTCCATATTGCACACTTCAAGGTATATTCAAACCTATTTGACCTAGGAAAGCCCTCATCAACAAACCTATTTTTGTCATTTTGTGTGTAGGAAATTGATTCAGGAGTTACATGTGAAGAATTTGGCAAAGTAAATGATGACAATCAAACTCAAATTTTATCTGTCTTGAAAGCCTTTTATCCCGATGGCATTAAATTAAAGTTCTTTCTCTATTTTCTGGTGATTTTTGGAGCAGAGGTTGTTTTGCATCGACCTGGGATACATTTAACTTGTGTTGTATTTGCAGAAATATGTATCATAGGTCGATGCAATGCAACCTCTGCTCCACCAATACCAAATAGAAGAGAAAGTACTTTAATTTAATGCCATCAGGATAAAATGCTTTCAAGACATATATTAGGTATAAAAGGAAGCCTACCATGTCATTTGAAGGGGTCTACCTACAATTCAAGTGATCTCTTAATTATAAAATCAATTCAATTCCAAGTGAACAAGCAATCAAGCATTGAAGGAAAATTCAAGTTGGTGCAGGTGCATTTGGAAGACCAAAGGACTCAATGAAGCCATTAAAGACTTTTGAAGGTCTTAGGAGTGAAGAGACAATCAATTATGATGCCTTAAGGTCCATTATGGCCTTTAATGATGAAAATTGTAATAAGTTTGTAATTTGTCCTAAAGTGCCCTGTAAGGACCTTAGGACCAACAAAAAAATGTAATAGGAATTTATGGCTTAGGGAGTCTAGAAGATTTTAGGCAAGTTCAATAAATCATTTCATGACCTTGTGTGTCAGCAATTAAGAGTTTTTTATCAAATGGTTGATGCAATGCTTTGTACAGTAGAGAATGTTGGTGTACGGACTGGGACAAGCAATAACAACAAATTTTTGTTTTCTTGAATTTTTTTGGTGTTTTGGCTGATGGTAACTTTGTCCTGAGTGTGTATTCGAATTCATAATGCATTGAAGAGACCTTGAACATCTTATTTTTAGGGAAGATGCACTGATAATCCATTTGTCTCAGACTTTAGACTAGTTGCATTGACTGTTCTAACAGATTTGTGCAATTTGGCATTTGATTTGGTTGATTTACAATGAGAATGGTCATTCCATGAATGTAAAAGGCCTAATTTAATGGGATGGAACTCCTTTAACATGTACAATAAATTACTAACAGGTTGATGTGCAAATTGGGTGGAGAACCGAGGTGATCACCAAAACAGCGAATGTAAGAGTGGAGAAATTGCTTGCTAAGGAGCAGTAGTAGAAAATCTGCCTTAAGGAGGGGGAAATTTTATGATTTATAGTGTTTAAAAATTTAAAATGAAAGGTGAATCCATCATCATTTGGATGGTATAGTGTTTGGAAGAGAAGTATATGAGAAACCCTACTTTTAAGGGTTTGTGAGAGGCTAAATAAGGGATTTTGCATCTAAGAAGGTTAAACCTTGTAAATAATTGAATTTTCCTTAGTTTTTAATCATATTGGATTAATTTTGAGAGTTTTGGAGTCAAGGAGTTAAAACATTATATACTTCCTTTGTAAAAGTGTCATTTTTGGAGTCCAAAAACAGTGCATAGTTACAGGACAACATATACTTTCCAAAGAAATCATATGCAATCTTCTGGTATGTTGAAGAGAAGACAAATTGGTGTCTGAATATCCAAATTTTTTGTTTAGTTGTTTGGGAATGTTGAGAGAAAACAATTCATTTTCCTCATTGGAGGGCTAATTGGGCAACTACGCCTAGAAGGCTCAAAAGAGGGCTTTGCACTTAAACAAGTTCTTGGAACCACAAAACCAATTAAAAAAAATTATTTGGAGGTAGTATAAACATTCCATACCTTTGGAATCATTTGAAAAAGTATTGGTTTGCATTTGACCTATTTGAGCCATTTGGGTGCTAGTAGGCCTAGGGGTTTGGACCTTGTATTTCCCTTATAAATATTAAAAGTTCATTTATCACACCCTTCCTCTGCATCACAAGTTAAAGAACAACATTCATGATCAACAGTCTGCATGACATCCTAAAACCTTGTGTGAGGATTCAAGAAAGATTCATCAAGGTATCATGTTCAATTTTAAGCATTTTTAGATTACATCTATCCTTTCCCTCAAAAGGAAAACATTATACTTCAACGTTAATTCACAACTTGAGGTTTGACCTAGGAAATCCCCCATCAACAAACCTATTTTTTCATCATTTTGTGTCTAGAAAATTGATTCAGGAGTTACATGTGAAGAATTTGGCAAAGTAAATGATGACAATCAAACTCAAATTTTGATGGCATGAAAAGCATAAGAGTAGGCCATTTCACACGTCCTAGTCCCAAGAATTTTTGACAACCTTTTGATAGTAGATTTTGTGTACCATCATAATCCAAAAAGCATTCATTTTGTCTACATCCGATAGTCATTGCTAAAATTAGTTTAAAGTGTATTCATTTAGGGACCTTTCATAAAATATTGTCAACTTACACATCATAAAAGGATCTTAAAATATTCATTGTTTATAATGATAAGAATTTGGTTGTTCCATACACCTTCCTTTACTATTTTAAAAATATCATCGACCAAAATATTGTGCAGCAGTAGTATGGAGTGCATTTCATCTATTTTATGCCCAAATATTTCATCATGCCACTTTCTTTTCAAAGGTGACTGATCAATTGCGATGTTTGGGTAATGCATTCCAAATAGATACAGTTGCATACCATTTATCTGTCTTGAAATCCTTTTATCATGATGGCATTAAATTAAAATTCTTTCTCTATTTTTTGGTGATCTTTGGAGCAGAGGTTGCTTTGCATCGACCTGGGATACATTTAACTTGTGTTGTATCTACGGAAATATGTATCCTAGGTCGATGCAATGCAACCTCTGCTCCACCAATACTGGATAGAAGAGAAAGTGCATTAATTTAATGCCATCAGGATAAAATGCTTTCAAGACATATATTAGGTATAAAAGGAAGCCTACCCTGTCATTTGAAGGGGTCTACCTACAATTCAAGTGATCTCTTAATTGCAAAAGAAAGGAAGAGATAGTTGTAAAAGAGATATTATGGAAACATTACATAATTTAAACGAAGGTAACCAAAAGAATGCAAAGAGATAAAAAAATCTATAGAGCAACTATTTTACATACCTCAAATAGAAAATCGTAGGGTGGAACAATAAAAAATGGCAAATCAAGGAAAGAATGAAAGATCCACACCAAATTCTTATACAATGCAATCCAGTTGAAGGATTTTCATTCAACACAAGATAGTGAAGGGGTCATTATGATGATTTATTTGAAGGTTCATAAGTTAAAGATAGTCACTAACATATAAAGAGTGAATAAATTGAAGAGCCCGATGAATTGCCAATGTAGCATGAGGATGTATGATGTTAACAATAGCAAAATGATATTATGATGGTGGTGAAACTACAAAAAAAATTTATCATGTTTTTATTGAGCATGAAACCAACCAACTTGAGCTCATGAATGATAGGCATCATGTTGTAGAGTATCATTTTAGGTTGAACAAGGGTGTCACATTTTTGAGGCTCGATCTGTGCAAGGAGACATTTTGTGTATATGAAGTGGTTTCAATTAGCCATTTTGTGTATAAGTAGAGAGGAGAGGTCGATGTCTTTGTTTATTTGCCTACAAAACAATGAAAAAGGTCCTAATCAAGGAGCACACACGTCCAAGCAAGGAGAGAATTTGGATTCGGGACAATTCTATGCAAGAAAGGATATCAAGTTACAAAAGATGAAAATCAACAAAGGTAAAGTGGATCCTTAAAAAAGAGGAACAATTGACAACTATTATTCTTGCTCCACAATGTAGAGATGAAGAACTAGGCTATTACGTTGCCTCCCAAGTATGATTGCACATGAAATCGTAATACCATGAATGACAATGAGCCCCTAATAGGTAATTAAGCTACTAATGTCATATAGCAAGATAAAAACATAATAGGTTATAAATGTCATTTAGAAGGGATATGATGAGTGTATAACTCATTGTCACCTATTATTTAAATGTTACTAGAACTACAATAAGTTGTTGAATTTTAATCTCCAAATCATGACATTCATTATTGGAATAGTTTATGATGCTTGAAAAAAGGATTGTCCTAATTTTGTTTATGGTTTTTTCTTCAATTTTTCAAGGGGAGAGTAATAAAGTTGGCTTTAAGAAACTCATACAAAATTATCTCTTGTTGTGATATTAAAAGTTGTTGGAAAAGTCATAGATATATTAGACAATGGGGGAGGGGATGTCAACAAAGGAGGAGGATAGAAACCTAAATCGGTGTATATCACTTAACAAACCACCTGATACTTAATCGACATGTCTATCATATGTAAGACAACCGATACTAATCAGTATGTATTAGTTAAGCCCAATAACAATCAATGTTCACAGTTAATACATTAACCAATATTAATCGGAGTGCATTGGTTAAGCATTGATCTAACTTTGCAAGTATGGTTGAATATATACAAATTTAAGAATGATCATCAAATGAAGGAACATTCAATATACATATTGGACCTACCCTATCTATAAGTTACATTCAATATAGGACCACAAGTTACATCACCCAATTAGGGTCAGACCAAATTACAAGTTACATTTATAGGGCATGTCGTATCCACAAGTTACATTATATATAGGTCTTGCCCAAGCAAGACATAAATACAAGTTACATGTATTTGGGTCCAGCCCTAAGTTCAATTTACATAATAGATAATACATGTGTATTTTAATTATCATTGACAACATTAAAATGCAATAGATAGGTATCCGAGCTAGCTACTATTTCAACACATTCTAACACATGTATCTATTTCTATGCAATAATTAGTAGTAGCTACATAGAGTAGCATGGTACATAAGTTCTTTTCTAATAGTGCCCTTCATATGCAATTCTTTCAAGATTATTTAGTTGTATCTACCTTCTTAGGCTATGCAAATGGAGATTAGATAGGCATGAGTTGCTCAAATGTGTGCACCACAATTGTAAATTATTCAAATACTAATAGTATGAATACGATGGAACATTCATGTGACAATTATCTTTGGAGTAGTCTCACATGCTGGAGTAGTTAGTTGTTGAAGATAGGGAAGTGCAATGCTTTGATGTTTTTTGTTGAGCTGCTGGCCCTTCTTGCTCTGTAATTCTCGTTGTGTTTAATAAATTTTTATCCCTTTGGTGAAAAAAAAGGAGGTTGATGATAAATATCCATGTTGTCTATTAGTTGATTCCCATGCCAAAACTTATCACACAAGCTGAAATATGATTAATCTTGGTTAAAAAATCTCAGACAGAAGAATAATGAGTTATGTCTTAAGTTTCATTGCATGGTGCTATGTGACATTGGATAAGTTCACTATTGTTAGTCATGAAAGATGATGGACTAATCATGGATGGTGCTGAAATTTTTATGACAAACCCAATGGAGTCATGGCTTAAGAGACGAATAGAGGGATGTGTCACAAAAAACCATTGCATGTCAAGCCTAAGCTCCACTCTTGCTCAAGGCATCAAGATGCAAGTGATGCCATTATGTGCCTTATGTGATTGGAAATGGAATGTGAAAGCATAAAGTGAGCTACTCATGAAGAGGCCACAATCTGTTAATTGCACTATGACATGCTAGGTTTAACCGATGGTCTTCTTGTCCTTCCCTAGAAATGCACTTGAAGTGATTCACATATAACAAGTACATTGCATTTCCTAAGAACTTGGGTACAATTGAATAATTTCTATATATTAATAAACTATCATTACATGTTTCCTAGTGATGTCTACTTAAGAGGGGACCATTAATATGGAGAACACATAGTAAATATACACCATAAGTGTGATCAAGTACTAGAATAAGAAATGAGAAACTATAATATGTTTTTCTGATACAAGTAAACTGAAATCGCAAAACTAACAGATAACTATACCTGCTCTACTATATTCTCAAGGTCATGACCAAACTTGCTGAGAGCAGCAGCATATGCATCAGTAATGCCAAGGTTTCCAATTGCATTTGTCAGTGCACGTCCTTGAAGATATTCAATTCATGATTGATTGCCAAGGACACAATTTAGTTCACCAAAAAACACCATGGAAATACCCTTCGCCCTACCCCTGAATAGAGCGACTCGTTATCTCACCCAAGAAATAGAGAGCTAAACAGAAGCCCGAGTTTTGCTTGTATCTCTTCATAAGCGGGTGTGGAAGTGCAATATAGTTTACTCTTGCTGGTGTCACTACCTTTGTTGCCTTTATAACGACCCATGCCTGTGATCCTGCAACTCCAATTCGTACTTGGGTGGGCCCCCATGCAGGGTGGGTGGGAGGAAGAGAGTTGGTGGAGGAGATAGTTCCCCGAGGATTTATAAGCTGGTGCTAGTGGGGAGGAAACTACTATGCGGATCGAGCCGCCTAAACTACTATGCCTTGTTCCCTCAAAAACTACTCTCCAGATGTTCGTGTGGGAGGAGATAGTTACAAATCAAGCCCGACTAGAGTTAGCGAGAATTGGGAAGCCCTCAACTATAGTGGCGAAGAACACTCGACATGGATTGATCCACCTCTATCACAAGACATTCATCGCTTCTATCGGTCCTCTATCGCAAGACATTCATAGCTTTGTTGTCCTCTGAAAAACAACAACTATCCATAGTAATAACCTAATTCTTCTGTACAAGCAGGCAAGACCAGTAATACTACATTATCTTTAGCTCGCTCTGTTCACTCTGTATGTAGATCCTACAACAGCAGTTCGAGATATAAAACCCACTTCAGGATGTGAGGTAGCTAGCTTCATTGGATTGTTTGGCTCACTCGAGAAAGGTTATGGCTCCATCCTCCCAGAAAAAACTGGTCATGGCATTACGCAGACACAACCTCGATACAGTTGTTGGGGTTTGATAGAGGTGGAACTGTGGGCGGGAATACGTTGTTGGCGCGGAAACGTGAGAATGGGAAGAGGCTGCGAAAATGATTTCAAATGTCTTGGTCTTTTTTTTTTTTAAGTAATGCCCACTGTCGTCGGAATTTTGATGAACGCAAGCATTTTTTGTAAAAAAACACAAATGTCATTGCCAATTCCTTCTCTGTCGAAAACATATATTGAATTATCGTCGGAATTCCGACGAATGCGAGCAATTTTTCAAAAATAAATCAAATTTGTTCACAATATACCTTCTCTGTCGGAAGCCTTCGTTGGAATTTTAGGCCAAATGTATTAGTGGCAATACTATTGCATTAACTTAAGCCTAATTAATCAATTTCTTGCACCAATAAAAAATTATTATTATTTTTGTTTTCAAAATAAACTTTATTTTAAAAAAATTAAGTTTTTTATTTTTAAACTAGAAATTATTTATCTACAATATGATTGGATGAAAAAAATTGGTGTTATAGGAGAAAATTTATAGGAATGATAGATTTTATAGACTTTTTTTAGATTTCTTTATATTTAAAAAATAATTTCCATTTAAAATTTTTTTTTTCATTTTTTATTTATAAACAAAGTGATTTTTCTATATAAATATATATGTTTTAATAATTTTATTTTCTTATTTTTGAAAATATAGGTAATAAAATCAATTAACTATTTTATAGGTATTTGATTAACACCATTTAAATTAAATTAAAAAAAATGTAAATAAATAATTAAACTATTTCATTACAAGCATCACACAATAAATATTTTTATTTAAAAAAAATGTATATTTTATAATTATAATTTTGTATAATTTTTGGCCCGTTAAGGGACGTAGCTGGGTTCAAACTAGCAATGTATGTATGTCTAGTGAGGAGTGAGAGAGACCTTTGGAGGGGTGGTGGAAATTTAATTTTGATGGTGCCTCTAAGGGCAATCTTGGACCATCTGGGACAGGGGTTATTGTTCGGGATTGGAAGGGTGAGGTGGTAGCTTTAGGTGCTCAAAAGCTTGATGAAGGCACAAATAATATAGCAAAAGTGTGAGCAACATTGTTAGTGGTTAGAATTGGTAAGATGTTGAGTGTCAGGAAATTACATCTAGAGGGGAATTCCTTGATTGTCATTCAAGCTACAATGAAGGGAAGTATAGAAGTGTGGCACTTGCAAAATCAACTTAATAGTATAATTGAAGAACTTAAATTCTTTGAAGATTACCAAGTAAGTCATGTAAGGTGAACAGGGAATGTGGAAGCTGATATCCTTTCTAAATGGTTGTTGTCCTTTAATACAAATGGAGATTTAAAAATTGAAGATTTTCGGCAGGCTTTATTTGAAGAGGAGTGAGGACTCTGGTTTTTAATGATGTTAATACTTGGGATGAGTACGAAGAGAAAAGTTGAGGTGGTAAAAGGCGACGAGTATTTAAAACATGGAGATGCATTTATTTTGGTTTCCGAGAGGATAGGACATGCAATTAAGTTAATGTCCCATCATTCATCGCGGCTTTATTGTGAAGAAAGTCGAGCCTTTGACAGAGGGTTATAGAAGAGTCAAGTTTGAATAGAGTGGAGTGCGATGGTGGAGCGGTGTAGGGTGCAGAAATGGAAGCTAATTTCACTTTGAGAAGCAGAAAGTAGCTATATCCTTTCTATGGGGACTTAACAATTAAAAGGCTTAGCGGAATGTTCAGGTTTTTAGATGATTTTCTACCACAAGGTGTGGCTATTATTATTGGTGATGCTTTCAACTTGGTTAAGCATAGGTATAAGATGAGAATAGACATTTACTTGTTGATAATGGTGTGGGGATTGGAAGTGGGGGAGAACACAGGAACGGTGAGGCAGGTCATGCAAATGATAGTTCATTAGGATTTCTTAGTTGGGATGGAAACGTTTCAAGTGGGTTGTGTCGAGTGTAGGATTTGATGTCCGAGAAGGCTTGGAGTGGATGTGCGTGGTAGCTAGATAGGTTTGATTTCATTTCTAAGGTGATTGAGAGGGTTGTGTCAAGTGCACCGCAAAGCAGAGGTGAGGTGTGGATGGGATGCCTTAAAACTTGTGGTGGAAATAAAAGAACTAGATGTAGTAATTGAAATTGCTAAAGTCGAAGCGGAGGGCTCTGTTAAGAGAGTGTTACACCCAAGGGAGTGTAGGGAGACAAAAGAAAGAAAATCCGAGGAGGATTATGGTAGGCAACGCAAATGAAGACAGTGAGTTGATGAAACTGTAGTTAATTGGGTGCTTTTGTCTACAGTGGGTAGCCACTTTTTTGTTAACTTCCTACATTGGTAGGATAGTGGTGGACTTGGGTAGTTTATTTTTTGGTAGCATAGTTGTTGTTTCTATATGTGAGCCTTTGTAATGTTCTGTATTTTATATGGGGGTTGTCTTTTGGGGGAATTTGTGAACTTTTAATGAAGACTGTATGATGTTTTTGTAAGGCTTTTATTGATGATAAATAAAATATAAATTATTACCAAGCAAAAAAAAAATTGTATAATTTTTTTTTAAATCATTCTATTTTTTATTAATACTTTTGAAAAATTACAATTTTCTTTTTTATTTTTAATATATACAATATAATTTTATAACATTTAATCATAAATCTAAATATTTTTGTTTAATCATTAAAAAATACCTATTTTCACTTCATTGTTTATATTATATAATTTTATAATTATTAATAGTTATTTTAAATATTAAGATCAATTATAATTAATAATACATAAATATAATTAATATAATATATAATCTTAAACTAATAATTAATAATTAACTTTATGATTAATTTTATTATTATAATTATAATTATATAGATTTTATAATTACATTAAGATTATATTCTTAAAAGAAATGTATATTGTCGCTGTAATGTGTATATTATAATATTATTTTTAATATTATTTTATTGAAGTGAGAGTTATAGTTAATATTACAAAACTATAATTAAAATAATATAATTTTAAAATAACAATAATTTAAAACTATAATAATTAAAAATTATAACAAATATTTTAATTACAATACTATAAAGGCAAATACATAAATGTATCGCACCTTCAAATTTAAAAGTCACATTGCCTACCATGTGTATTGCATAGGTTTAGTTGAACTACATTATAATATTTAAAAATGATATCAAAGGTTTTTCATTTAGATTAGAACCACCTTGAATTATGATTTCATGGACGATTGGTTTATTGATTCATGTAGGGGCACACACGAGCAATAGTGAAAAATAATTGTTTGGTATATTTGAGATAGTTGTGTATGTCAAATTGAGCATACTTCAAAGGGATCAATATAATTATTGAGTTATATTTACTTGAATTTAGACTTAAGACTTTATCAAAGTGCCTTGATGGGTTTTCAATCATTCCTTACAGCTACGTAAACTATTTTTTGAGTTAAGCAGAGACAAATATTTTATAAAAGTATTCAAAAATTGTATAATCTCATTTTGTTCAATTTATACATGTCCTTATATAGTCTTAAGTTTAGGCTTCTCAAACATATTTTCATATATATAATTAAATATAAATAATTTAAATCTAAATATGTATATTTACTACTTAAATGAAAGTTAATATTATTTCTAGATCTCCTAAACCAAAGAACTGTTTAGCTTAACTAGTCAATGAAAAGGCCCTTCAAAATATGTCTAGTGTGTTGAATAAGTGAATGAATCAACTTAAGTAAGCTAATTTTCATATTGTAAATGAACATACATGGACATTGAAATAGGAGTGATTGGATCTTCACATACCTTTAGATTGATTGAGAGTGAATCTTAATTGATATGATGACTAATAATTAGATATTGAAGTACGACTTATATAAAATTTCTATCTATAGATACAATCATATCAAAATTCATGTGATCCCATCCTAAGTAGTATTTAATCTTCAATAGTTTTAAAAAAAAATCTCATTTATATTTTATATTTGGATCATAAGGAAAATGATAATTGTACTAAGTAGCATAATGGGGCTTGTTGTGTAATTATTGAAGTTAAAGAATTCCTTGTCCCTTAATTATACCCAAGACTAAGTTAAAATAATAGTTGAAGAGAGAAGGGGTTGTAGTGGATGCGAATGTGAAGTGGTATAAATATTTATTGAGTGATAGACTTTAATCATGAATTATCTCTTTGTGAACAAATGTGTATAAAGATGGTGCCTTTGATGTGTTCATTTGAGTTTCATGCCCTTGTTTTGGATATGTTTCAATATATGTTTCTTTGGTAGTATATGATCATGTGTTAAATGATGAGCCTTAGTTTTATGTCCTTATTTGCCAACATTTTACTATACTTAGGACTTTTATATTTGTTGATGGGACTTTATGGACCTATTTGTTGATCATGTTTTTGATTAATGAAAAAGCAGGTTTTGAAGGGGCCCCAAAACCCTTTACAAGCAAGACTTAAACAACAAAGCCATGAGAAACAGAGAGAAACGAAACAAAAGGGAAAAAACCAGTGAAAAACCGAAGAAAACCCACAAAAGCCCCGAAAAGCCAGTAGGCCATCCAGGAATTAGATTTTATCCAGGGCTTTAGCCAAGGTGCTGCTAATTTCTTGCAACTCTTTGATGTTGTCTTTGAAGTTGGGAGGGTCCTTGGCCGCAACAGCCACAACTTTCTTGATACTGGCCCTTGTTCTCTTCACAATTCCGCCCACCACTTCCAGTCTGGATGGTCTCCTCCTCCAGGTCAAGATCCACAACCGGTTTAGGAGTATGGTCAAAGACCTTGGCAATATCTTCCAGGTTTTTGGTGACAGCAGAGAGTATACTTGGGATAATTCCCATCAGATTTTTCATCGCTTCTTTTCCCTCCTCTAGCGATTTTACCTTGTTCTCCATTTCCTGCTTCCAGTTAATATGCTCTCTATTTTCATCCTCCCTCTTTTTATCCGGATTTATCCCTTTCTTCTCCAGGTTTTTCAGGGTTTCGTAAGTCCATCTATCGAAATTCATTCTGGCCTCCGAGAGCTTCTTGAGATTATCTAGGGTAAGCCCCTCACCAACACTTTCCTTGTCCTTGCTATCCCTTTCCTCAGTCAGGTTCTTCTTAGAGCCTTTGTTTGTTTCCTTCTCAGAGTTAACTTCAGTTTCCTCATTATCCTTGGGAGCCGTCTCCTCCATCAGATGGCTATTGTCCTTAACAGGGTGATCACTTAGAATAGGGCTATCTTGACTAGGCTTGAAATCTCCACTTTCTTCCTCGTTGCCCAGCTCCTCTTCTTTCTAGTTGTCTTCACCGTTAGAGTCGTCCATCTCCATACCACTGCTTTCCTTGACAATGTCCTCAATTTCCAACCCAGGGGCGCTTTTCCTTTTCTTGCAGGATGATGCTTTCTCCTTGCTAGTATCTCCCTCTTCCATCCTCCTTTTACCTGGGGAAGCGAAAATCCGCTTATTTTCCTACAGAGCGAGGGTTTTGCAATGCTCATAGATGACCAGCAGGAGCCCGCAGTGGAGAATTAGGCTGGAAGGGTTAGTCCTGTGCTTGTTCAGGGACCTGGAGAGGGATCGAAAAAGGTAGTAGGGCAAAGACACTTTTTTGTCATGTTTGAAATGGTTTAAGAGCACAAAGTGGTAGGTGTGGGCCCTGGAGAAACGACCTTCAACTGTAATATACTCCATGATTGTGTTCAAGACCCAACCCCACAAATTCTTGATGTTTGCAGCATCGTAGTAGCCCCCAGTAGCCTTGCCAATTTTGGCCCGCTCTTTCTCTTTCCACGGGAATAGGGTAACCACATTGTTGGAGACCTTGAGGTCTCGAAAGAAGTTAAGCCCGGTGTGGGGCATTCTAGTCACAGTTGAAATAAGCCCAACGTCCAACTTAAATTTAACTCCGTAAAGTTTAAAAGAGCCATTAGACCAGTTTTCAGAAATCTTGGAAACGGCTAAGTTAACCCTACCTTTGTCATAGTCCTCAAGATTTTCCATGAAGCTGGTGAGAGAGCCCTTCTCCAGCTTTGCCCAGAATTTAGGCATTGCTTTCCAGGTTGATGTGTTATCAGGTTCTTCACGTCTTAGATCTCCTCCCATTTTCAAATGCAAGCTATCGACTCTGTTTCTCTGCAAATTGAGACCTTCTTTCTCGATGCAACTCAAATTTTTGCTCTGAGTAACCCACAAAGCGTGCGGCGATTTATTGGAGATAGTAGGAGATCTACCGTAGTGCTAGGTAATGATGGCCTTTCCAGCAAGGCGTACATGATGCTTTTTACTTGTCATGATTTAATTGTCCTTCTCTCCCTGTATAATGGTCCTTTCTGAGTATCTCTTTGATATTTAAATTGAGATCATCCTCGTGCCAAATCATTTGGGCATCAGAGTTAACTCCAGTATTCGCTAAACAATCAGCAACACTATTTTTCTCTCTCAAGGCATGTTGTATAATAATTTCTTTGAAGCTGGCAATAATCTCTCTAGCTTTCATGATGATATTCTCAATAGACCAAGAAGGCTTTGATTCCCCCTTTAAGCACTTAATAATATTAAGTGAATCCCCCTCAAGCCATATTTTATCATAATTGAGATTTTTGGCTATAATTAAAGTATGCAAGGTAGCGGAGGCTTCAGCAAAATGGCTAGTTTGATTTCCCAGAGGACCAGCCACCGCCTTAAGGCAACTTCCAGCAAAATTCCTAATAATGCTCCCATATCCAGCTTTACCCGGGTAAATTGTTGATCATGTTACCTATAGTTTGGAACCTTTATTTTGACAAAACCATGAACCTTATGAATGAAAATATAAGTATTTATTGTCTTTATATGATTGATGAATGTGTTGCAATAAGTGATCATGAAATGTGGATAGGAATGCTTGTTCTAATCTTGGTGTTGCAATTGTGTGGAAGACTCTTTGTGATGAAACAGGGCTTCATTTGTAGTAGCATGACAACATGGACAGGTCTGGACAACAAGGCGTGGAAAAGGTCAAGGGTTGATACAACTCGGGCACTAGTTGTTCGAGCTCATTAAGAAATCTTCAGAAGCAGACATAATTCATTGATAGTTTTGTTAATAGTCATGTTGGATGTTAGAGCATATCTAGGGAAGATTTACAGATGTTCAAGGATGGAACAAAGTCCTAATTGTCTTAGTTCTCCTAGATTTCATATTCTAAATAAAACCCTCCACCTATATATTAGGAAGTGGAGCAACTCTTGTAGAAATTGTTGTAAGGATGAATGTTATAAATCCTTCTCGTATTCCCTAGTTAGTTAGTTGTTATTTTCATAAAACAATGTTATGTTGTTAAACTGATTTTGAATAAAGAATCTGATTTACTTGTTGGAATAGTTAAGTCTTTGATGTTTTAATATGGTTATGTGGGATCAATAGTTAGTTTTTATTGTAACTTTTAGTCCAGAAGACTCACCCAAGGGGGGGCACTTGGTGAAGATTCTATTTGGTTATATTTTATGCACTTTATCTTTCAAGTTGTCGAATTTTCTTCTGTTAAGTCACTTGTTGTCTACTCCTGTAGCCACAAACTATTACTTTGTGTCTGTTCTTGCAGCCATAGTAGAACAGAATAGTCATTTTTGTATAAGTTAGATGAATTTGCATTTCATTGGTAGAAGTTAGCATAGTCTTTCTGAGTTATAATTTTGGAGAAAGTTCCTTTTCTATGAAGATTTTTTTAGCATTTCCATTTGCTTAGAATAGGATATATTTGTTCGTTGACACTCTTGGTGCATATATTTTGTTATCCCATTTCAAGTTGTACATCCTTGGATTGATAAGATAAATGAGTTAGGGTAGTGGGTTTAGATAGTTGCTCAGTTACGAACTTGTGTCCCTAAGTTGAGTATTATGATGTGTTAACATCCATTGTTTTGAACCAACACTAAATATGTGCCTGATGTTGTGGAAACGAGGACAAGGCAACAAAAAAGTTCACTGTTAATAAGTTAGTTTCAACTATAAAACCAAAACAAAGAACAAAAAACCATTCCAAACATATCAAAAGAGATTTCAAAAAGCATGTAACAAGTTTAACAAAACAAAAGAAAGGAGAAGAGCCTCCCTAATATGCTTCCATGATTCTTTTTGATTCTTCTATTTTGTCTCTCCCCTCTCCAAGTGATGGGGTTCACCTAGTTTGCTTAACACTTCACCTAGTTGGTGTTGCTCAATTCCACCAACTCACTAGGCCTAGTTGCTCTCCAGACCTCCAAGTCCTTCTCAGTCTCTTCTAGGGTTTTACTCTTTACCTTCCCAAGGTTTTTGCTTCAAGTGTTTTGGCTAGGAACCCTACCAATTCACAGTGCTTCCCATGTACTCAATTAAGGCTTCTTGGCTTCAAGTTGTCAAATTGACCTCCTACCATTGTGAGATGATGCAAAGGTGTGAAGGTGTCTTATTTTATGTTTTTAATGCATTTAGGGTCCATTTGAGCTTTTCCATCATTAGGCTTCTTACTGATTTCAAAATCTTGCCTAGAAAAGGGCTACAAGGAATTAGCCCCATTAGGCCTCCTAAAATTGGTTTTTTAGGGCTTGAGTGAAAACAGTCCAAAAGACCCCCTAGCAAGTTTGTTTTTCCTTCAATGATTCATCTAACCTCAAGAGAATTTTTTGGTTTTGGCTTCTTATTCCACCATACAATATGCTAACCCCAAAATGAGGGTTTTCAAGGGTTTCTAGGCCTTCTAGCCGATACTGAATGGTCAAGTTGGAGTTTGAGCATTAAATGACCTTTTCAAGGCTTCTCATTACATTGGAAACTCTATCCAAACTCCATGGACCCCTCCAAAATACTATATAGTGATTTGGTATTCACCCCTGCACTTTGCACCATATTTTCACCTTATTTCCTCTAGTCGGGTTGCTCCTGGACTCGCCTAGAACAAGGTGATAGTCATATTGAAACTCTTCTCCAGCATTTTCCCCTGCATATGTACACTGTATAGGTGGTTTCCCTCCATGTCTCAACAAGACATGATGGCGGCACGTGTGGAGTTCATGGGGCAACCATTTTCACATAAAACTGCTATATACAAGCCAAAACTGGCTGTTTGCAAACTAAAGCAAGAAAACTCTAATGAAAACTATCTACAAAGCTTAAAAAGGAACCAAAAATACTGTAAAACACTAGAGAAACTCAATCCATTTCTGGATCAATGTATTCAATCCATTTTCAATTACAAAATGAGTAAAATCAAGCCAAAATGTTGCCAACTAGTCTAAAAATGAGTAGTTGAACTTACATGACACATTCTCCAACCTTGGTAACCATGAAAGAGAGGGTACTTATATATTTTCCCATGTGTGGAGTCATCCTAGGGCATTGTGCAATCCCTAACTCCATCGCTAACCAATTTAGGACAAAAGTTGTCATGACAACTTTTTGCAACTTTGCACTTTTGCACTTTTTTGGTCTTTCCAACCTATGAGACCTATTCTAAGTCATCACACATGACTTTTAAAACATTAATAAGACTAATTTAACCCTCCCTAATGCCTATACCAAGTTTTGACATTTTTGACCATCAAGAAGGTCAATTACCTACTCAAACCCACTATTTACACAAAAATGCAAACCTAAGAAGAATGAAATCAACTTAGGCATACATTGACTCAAAAAACTAACTCTTGGACCCTCCTAGAGTCCTAATTCACTACTGACTTGTCTATGGTCACTACAAGCCAAAATTGAGAAAACTAAAAAGTCTAAGTCCCAGGTGCTCCTGCACCATTCTCCCAAACAAAAAAAGATCATGTCACCTCCTTGGGAATCGGATTATGATCAATTCCAAGATTCTTAAACTCTGTCTCAAGAACCCATGTAGCTTCAGCATCATCCATACCCTTCCATTTGATTAGGTTCTCCCAATAGGCTTGATGCCTTGTCTTCTTGGCGATCCTTGAACTCAACACCTTCTCGACCTTTGGATTTGGTTTGGCTGGTAACTGAAGGTTGTTCACATCATCTGATACCTCTAAGTGACTACAATTTGAACCTTGAGTTGGTCCCTTGTAGGCAACTAAGTCTTCTATATTGAAAACCGGTGACAATCCTATGTCACTAGGTAGATCCACCTTGTATGCATTTTCTCCATTCTTGGCTAGAATAGCACATGGACCTATCCTTCTCATTTGCAACTTGTTTGGCACTCCTTATTGTAGCCTTTATTTTTTTCGGTGCACCGTGACAAGATCTCCTACTTGAAATTGTAGGTTCTTCCTTCTTTCATTAACTTTTTGTTTGAGTTTGCTTGTATTCTCCATCAATGCTTGCTTGACTGATTCATGGACATCCTTCATTGATTGAGAAAAGTCCTCTGCATATCCACTTCTTGCTGCTACACTTCCTAAGTCTCTCAACTCCAAAATGCCTCTTGGGTGCACACCATAGACCACTTAAAAGGGGCTCTTTCCGGTAGTCCTATTCATGGTGTCATTATACACATATTCAACTTGTGAGAGTACTTGATCCCATATCTGACCATATTCCTTAGTAAGGCACCTTAATACGTTTCCCATGCTTCTATTCACTACTTCGGTCTGCCCATCAATTTGAGGATGGTAGGTTGATCCAAAAGATAGGTTGATCCAAAAGAGAGGTTGGTGCCAAGATTTTGCCAAATTGTCTTCCAAAAATGACTCATAAACTTTGGGTCCCTATTTGAAACAATGCTCATGGGTATACCATGTATTCTCACTACCTCTTTGAAGAACAATTGAGCTATTTGGCATGCATCATGAGTAGTCTTGCAAGACACAAAGTGAGCCATTTTGCTAAATCTGTCCATAATGACATAAATGTTGTCATATCCATGCTTTGTCCTTGGTAAACCTACTACAAAGTCTATGCTAATGCATTCCCAAGATCTATTTGGTATGGGAAGAGGTTGGTATAAACCGGCATTTGTAGAAGTACCTTTGGCCTTTTGACAAACTATGCAAGTATCCACATATTTCTTCACATCTTGATTCATCCTTGGCCAATAGTAGTACCTTTGAACCAACTCTTGAGTTTTATTGACTCCAAAATGTCCACTAAGGCTGCCATTATGCTTCTCTTGTATAAGATTTTCTCTCATGGAGCCTCTAGGAACACAAAGTTGCCCACCTTTAAACAATAGCCCATTTTGCAAAGTAAAATCAGAATACTCACTATGGAAGTGATTTTGATACTCTTTACACACCCTATAGGCATTTGAAAAGTCTTCATCCTCTGGGTACAAGCCTCTAAAACTGTCCACACCTATGCTTCTCAATTGGATTTCTTGGACTGTCAAAAGCCTCCTACTTAATGCATCAGCTACCCGGTTTAACTGCCCTTTTTTGTGCTTAATGGTGATATAGGCCTGCATATACTCCACCCATTTCATGTGTTTATGACTGAGTTTGTCTTGTGAGTTTAGAAAACTCAATGCTTTGTTGTCCGTATAGACTACAAATTCTTTAGGGAGGAGTGTCTCCACTTCCTCAAAGCCTGCACTAAAGCATACAACTCAAGATCATAAGAGGAGTATTTCCTCTTGGCATCACTTATCTTCTCACTATGGAAAGCTACTGGTCTTTCTTCTTGGCTTAGGACAACACCTACTGCAACATTGCTTGCATCACATTCTACTATAAAAAGTTTCTCAAAACTAGGCAACACTAGCACCGGTTGAGTAGCTATCTTCTCCTTCAAGGTTTCAAAACCTTTGTTTGCTTCTTCTCCCTACTAAAAATTTGCCTTCATTCCACCTCTAATGGTGTCTAACATTGGTACACATATAGCATTGAATTTCCTAATGAACTTCCTGTAGTACTGAGCTAGTCCATGGAAGCTTCTCACCTATGTTGCTGACTTAGGAGTGGGCCAATTTAAAATGGCTTCAACCTTGTTGGGATCCATCTTGAGGTTTCCTTGAGACAACACAAACCCAAGGTAAACCAACTCCTGCTTAACAAACTCACACTTATCCAAGTTCATGGTTAGCTTTTCATCATACAATCTTTGTAATACATCTCGCAAATGATTAATGTGATTTACCATATCTTTACTAAAAATGAGAATATCATCTAGATATACCACCCCAAATTTACCTATGAAGTCCTTCATCACCTTATTCATGAAGGTGCTTGGAGCATTGGATAAGCCAAATGGCATTACAAGCCACTCACAAAGACCCTTAGTAGTCTTAAATGGGGTTTTCCATTCATCACCCTCCTTGATCCAAATGTGGTGATATCCACTTTTAAGGTCAATCTTGGTAAAGTACTTGGCTTCCCCTAAACAATCCATTAGGTCTTATATTATAGGAATAGGGAACCTATATCTGATGGTGATCCTATTTATGGCTCTAGAATCAATACACAATCTCCAAGTACCACCTTTCTTTGGTGCTAACATGGTAGGGACAGCACACGGGCTAATACTTTTCCTAATTATGCCTTGGTCTAGGAGCTCTTGGATTTTCTTGGCAGTCTCAATGTTTTGTTGAGGAGTCATTTTATAAGCTGCCTTATTAGGCAAGGATGCTTCGGGAATGAAGTCTATTTGATGGCTTATGGTTCTTTTAGGAGGTAAGGTGGTTGGTTGTCCTTCACTTACTATGCCTTTGAATTTCTTCAGCAAATCTTGCACCTCCAATGGCAAATTTGGCTGCTCTTTCATGTCTTCCTCTTTGGACTTCATTACTAGTGCAAACCCTATACCTTCACCTTCCTCAAGTGTCTTTAAGAACTGTTTTTCACTCACCAAAAGAACATTAGGACCTGCTACCCTCTTTTCACCTTCCTCAAGGATAGACTGAATCTTGAATGTGACTCCATCTTTCTTGAATGAGTATGCATTCTTGGCTCCATCATGAATAGCTTGTCTATCAAATTTCCATGGTCTTCCTAATAGAAGATGGAATGCATCCATGGGTAGGACATCACATAACACCTTGTCCTTATACCTTCCAATGGTAAAATCCACCCATGCTCTCTCATTGACTAGGACATGTTGGCCTTTGTTCAACCAAGTGACTCTATAGGGATTGTTGTGAGGTATCCTTTGTAATTTGAGCTTACTCACTGCCTCTCCTGATACAATATTGTCCGTAGACTCTGAATCAATGATCACTTTGCACACTTTGTCCATAATCTTGCATTTGATCCTAAATAAGGACCTTCTTTGGCTTGGCTCTTCTCTGACTGGTTCTTTGATCAAAGTTCTTATCATCAAGTTGTCATCTACCTCTAACTCTAAGGCAACCTCTAAAGTCTTACTGCTCGAAGACTCTTCATGAAGATAGTTCACTCTTCTTTCACTACCATGTGATGATGATCCCTTCTCTGGACACCTATATGTTGGATGACCAAGTTGGTTGCAATGGTAACACTTCATTGTTGCAAAATATGAGGAACCTCTACCTTGGCCACTAGATCTTCCTCTGAAACCACTGTTGGATCCCCTTCCTCTATTAAATCCCCATCTATTAGTATCACTCTCTTGTTGCTCAGTGAGTTTAGACTCTCCTTGTGTTCTTTGTTCAGAACTTCTTCCTCCAAAGCCTCCTCTATGGCCTCTATTGTCCTTTCCTCTACCCCTACCCCTATTGCTTCTTGAGTCATGTCTTCTTTTAAGTTTTTCATCCACCTTAAGGGCAAGTTGATAGGTTTGATGGACTATTTTTGGGCTCATTAAACTGATTTCTTCTTGGATGTTCCACCCTAGATGATTTAGGTACCTAGCAACCTTGAGACTCTCTTCTTCCACCGCATGAGATCTAAGGCTAAGTTTATGAATCTCCTCTATATAGCTACTGACATAAAGGTATTTTTGTCTTATGTTTTGCCTCTTCTTATGAATTTTCACTTCATAGTCATCAGGGAGATAGACTTCTTTGATTTTGACTAACATCCCTTTCCAAGAAGAGATAGGTGCTTTGCCCATTTTCTTCCTTTCATCTTGTACAAATTTCCTCCATGCGAGAGTAGCTCCTATCATCCTTGAATTGGCTACTTTGACTCTCTGGGCTTTAGTTATGCCTTCACATTTAAAATGGTCCTCCATGCCTTCTATCCATTCTAGGACTACTTCTACCTCCATCTTACCAGTGAACAATGGCAATCCATCCCGTGATTTACCACTAAAGGCCTTCAATTCCTTCAGGAAAGGTTCTTGCTCTAGGATAGGATTAGCTTTAGGTATTTTGTTTATCTCTAACACTTCTTTACCCTTCCCTTCTGCTCCTTCTACCTTTACCAACACTTCATCTGCCTTGGTTTCTACCTCACCAACCTTACTCTCCAATTCTAGCAACTTCTCATTCAGAAGTCTATTCTCTTCCTCCTGATCATCCACTTTATTTGCCAACTCTACATTGGTCACCATGTTGTTATCTCCTATAGATCCCACTGAGGAAATCTACTCACCTAGCCCAAATCTTATAGGCTCTGATACCAATTTGATGGGGTTCACCTAGTTTGCTTAACACTTCACCTAGTTGGTGTTGCTCAATTCCACCAACTCACCAGGCCTAGTTGCTCTCCAGACCTCCAAGTCATTCTCAGTCTCTTCTAGGGATTTACTCTTTACCTTCCCAAGGTGTTTGCTTCAAGTGTTTTGGCTAGGAACCCTACCAATTCACAGTGCTTCCCATGTGCTCAATTAAGGCTTCTTGGCTTCAAGTTGTCAAATTGACCTCCTATCATTGTGAGATGATGTAGAGGTGTGGAGGTGTCTTATTTTATGTTTTGAATGCATTTAGGGTCCATTTGAGGTTTTCCATCATTAGGTTTCTTACCGATTTCAAAATCTTGCCTAGAAAAGGGCTACAAGGAATTAGCCCCATTAGGCCTCCTAAAACCGGTTTTTTAGGGCTCGAGTGAAAACAGTCCAAAAGACCCCCTATAAAGTTTGGTTTTCCTTCAATGGTTCATCTAACCTCAAGATATTTTTGTGTTTTTGGCTTCTTATTCCACCATACAATATGCTAACCCCAAAATGAGGGTTTTCAAGGGTTTCTAGGCCTTCTAGCCGGTAGTGAATGGTCAAGTTAGGGTTTGAGCATTAAATGACCTTATCGAGGATTCTCCTTGCTTTGGAAACTCTGTCCCAACTCCATGGACCCCCCAAAATCTTAGATGGTGATTTGGTATTCACCCCTGCACTTTGCACCACATTTTCACCTTATTTCCTCTTGTCGGGTTGCTCCTGGACTCACCTAGAATAAGGTGACAGTCATATTGAAACTCTTCTCCAGCATCTAGCCCTACATATATACACTGTACAGGTGGTTTCCCTCCATTTTCCAACAATCCGTGATGGCAACACGTGTGGAGTTCATGGGGCAACCATTTTCACATAAAACTGCTATATACAAGCCAAAACTGGCTGTTTGCAAACTAAAGCAAGAAAACTCTAATGAAAAATATCTACAAAGCTTAAAAAGGAACCAAAAATACTGTAAAACACTAGAGAAACTCAATCCATTTCTGGATCAATGTATTCAATCCATTTTCAATTACAAAATGAGTAAAATCAAGCCAAAATGTTGCCAACTAGTCTGAAAATGAGTAGTTTCAGATTGTTGAACTTACATGACACATTGTCCAACCTTGGTAACCATGCAAGAGAGGGTACTTATATCTTTTCCCATGTTTGGATTCATTCTAGGGCGTTGGACAATCCCTAACTCCATCGCTAACCAATTTAGGACAAAAGTTGTCATGACAACTTTTTGCAACTTTGCACTTTTGCACTTTTTGGTCTTTCCAACCTATGAGACCTATTCTAAGTCATCACACATGACTTTTAAAACATTCATAAGACTAATTTAACCCTCCCTAATTCCTATACCAATTTTTGACATTTTTAACCATCAAGAAGGTCCATTACCTACTCAAACCCACTATTTACACAAAAATGCAAACCTAAGAAGAATGAACTCAACTTAGGCCTACATTGACTCAAAACACTAACTCTTGGACCCTCCTGGATTCCTTATTCACTACTAACTTGGCTAGGGTCAATACAAGCCAAAATTGAGAAAACTGAAAAGTCTAAGTTCTAGGTGCTCCTGCACCACCAAGTCTCAAATGAGTGTAGCTCTCAACTTTTAGCACTAGCCATGGATGCCATATGGAGATTCAAGATGATTGGATATGATAAACAAACTGATGCTCTGCAAAAAGGACAAGGTTAGGATAAACAAACACCTGAACAAGAAACAACAAGAGTCGATTGTTAGATGTTAGAAAGTCATAAATTAAAAACTATCCTAAGCAAGCATATCAAGAAAGACACTACTAAGCACAAAGAAAGCTTAAGGAATCTACAAAAAGCAACTAAGCTCCTCCAAATGCTCTCTACCATGCTGGTAGTTTCTCCTTCCTTGTTCCTCTCCTCTCCAAGTTCCAAAATAGTGTAGCTCTCAACAACTTTTGCCACTATGGATGCTTATGGAGATTCAAGATTGTAAATGATCTCAAGCTTATGCTATGCAAGTGTAAAACAAACTAATAAAACATATTATGAAAAAGAACTAAGATTTATTTTAGTCCAAGATGACAATATATGAGTTATTTATGCTAAATGCTCTCTAAAATTCACTATACGTTAAATGCATACAAGTTTTCAGGATTTGGATTATGAAGAAATGGGCTCTATTTATAGGAAAAATGGAGCAATGGATGGTTGAGATTGAGTAATCTCAACAAGGATCAGGATTGAATGATTTGAGATCCATGTGAGGGCTTTCAACCCAATCCCAGGATGACAAGTGTCAATGTGAGATAGGTTGAGAGGAGAGGGAATAAGCATTAAATGCTTGACATGACCTGGGAGTTAACTTGGGGGTTAGGGTCAAGGTTAGTTGAATGAATAAATTCTTTATTCAAAGAATAAAGATTTTATCCAATGGATAAACTCTTGTGCAAAGGCAAAAGGGATAGCCACGGTCAAAGCAATAAATGCTTGAGGAGACACATGAGTGCAAGTTGAAATAACCATAAATGGTTATGTAAGAGCCATAAATGGTCATGTAAGAGCCATTAGTGGTTTGGAAGACTTTGGAGGTTAAATTGTTGAACACACAAAGCATTAAATGCTTTTCAAAGACTTTGAGGTCTTTGAGAAGTGACTCCAAGTTGCTTAGGAATGTGACAATAATTAGGGAATGGATTAGGCTAATTAGGAAGGGGTTAGAAGAATCTAGAAGGGGGTTAAGATTGCAAGTGGATTTGGTGGGTGAGGGAAAACAAGATTTTATTAAAATAAAATTAATTTATTTCAATAAATGTGTGCAAGTTGCATTTGTAGGAAAATGCAAGTGGGGGGGGGGGATTAAATGATTTAAATAAATGTTTTATTTAATTTATTTAAAAGAGGAAAAGGGGATTAAATGAAATAAATATGATTTATTCATTTAATTGATTGTGAATTTGGTTGAATTAATTAATTAAAATAAATTGAATAATTTATTTAATTAATAGGAGAATGTTTGAAGATGCATTAATTAAATATTAATTTAATTAACTGATGACTAGTGGATTTTTAATCAAATAAATAGCAAATATTCATTTAATTAAAATGGATAGATTTATGTGACTACATTTGCCCCTCTTTGAGACGGTGTGGTTTATCGCATCGTTTCAAAGAAAGAAAAATAGGTGTGAAGAAATATGCCCCATAAATGTTAATTTAGTGGGTGGTATGCCCCCTCGAGAGATGGTTCAAAATTTTTTGAAAAATTGGGCGATCGCTCGAAAAAGAATGAAAATTGGCAGGGTGGTAGAAGAGAAGAATTTAACAATACGGGTGAAAAATAGAAGAAATTGGAGTGAATACGGAGAAATATCAATCCAGTGAGTACCCTTAGGTTATGCAGGAGATACTGTGCAAATGTGGTGTTGTGCTTTCGAGTGATGCTATACAATTTGATCAAAATTGGTTGGACAATCTAGTGCAATTGGTTTAATTGCTCCGGTCGAGTCAAAGCATGACAGTTGATGTCAGTTTGTCGCTTGGACAAGATAAAGTCTGAGTAAGTGAATCAAAGTGACCTGATGGTGACTTAGACAATTGATGTAATTGTCTGATGAAGTCGAGGTATATGAAGCAAAATACTCATTGAAACTTTAGACAATTGATGTAATTGTCCATTGGATTGTGTTTGATTGGTTGATCAATTGATAGTGTGTGTGTGGGATGGATGGTTGTGGTGAATCATAGCAACCCTGTTGAGACTAGGTCATTATGATAAATATCTGAGTAGTCTAGGATTACCATGATCGATTACCTGTTGAGACCCGAAGATACTTGATCAAAGTATCTGTTGATAGTCTAGGTGTGCGTGAGTCGATGTGCCTGTGTCGATAGAGTAACTGGCTTGATTGGGTTGATGGGAAATGATGTAGGGTATGTGACATTGATTATCAAGATGGGGAGGGTGAGGGGGGTATTTGATGTTAGATAGAAGAAATGGAGGACCTATGACTCATTCCTATGGAAGAAAAGGAAAATAGAGTATGCACTGTCATTACTATGTATGCATGATATGCATCTATTATAAATGTATGGATGGATTGAATGCAACCGAATGCAATATATACAGATGAGATGGAATGACGATCCATAGTGCTTTATTTTTCATCATCGAGCTTTAAATGTTGTAAGAAAATACAAGCATCTTGACATAATGATTCAAGATGACCGGAGTATTTCTTACATGGATTTGATACAACAAGTTAATACAAACAACTTGATATAATGGGTCAAGTTGACCAGAGTATTGCTTGCGGAATAGACAAGGATCATCTCCGATCATGCATGACTTGGATCATCCTCCTTGATCTTGAGCTGATCATATCCTGAGACAAGTTCACACCTTAATAAGAGATAAAAACCTTTATCCAAATTGGATGAGGAGGAACCAAAGAAGGAGCATTGATCCTGCAATCAAAATAGTATATTCATAAAGAATAAAGAATATGGATCCTTGGTAATGGTTCATGCTCATATGGTCGAGGTATACGATGTAGTCAGCAAGCCGTAATGATCTATGACTACATTTTGCATAAGATCATGTAGCTTAGTGAACTTCCCACGTAGACACCACTAGTACATGCCCCAGAACTTCATCGGAATAATCTGCAGAAGATACACAAACAATGCTGTAGGAACCTGATACATATAAACGAATGAATTACTCACAAATCAACCAAGTATTTGATAGCTTAACACATAATTTTTTTGTCAAAGAAAACTTCATTTTGTCTTTGTTTTGGTAAGGAGGGATGCATCCTTGTTGAACACATGTTGAGTTTTTGATGTTGATGGTTTGGTCAATCTGAGAAGTGATCATCGTGCGAGTATTTTTCAATGCTTGTTTGGTATTTGCTTGGATGAGTATGTACAATGTGTGGCCATGTTTTTGTGTGATTTTTGATGTTTTTTGATGTTTTTGGATTTTGTGATCGTTTTGAATGTTTTTGGTATTTTGATGATTGTTTTGAATGTTTTTGTTTATTTTGTGAGATAGTTTTGAATGAAGAACCCAATGAATCACAAGTAATGTAGAATCCACCTCCATCAATAGGTTAAGGGCATTGCCCCCAATTTAGACATGACTATGAAAAAGCAGGATGCAAGACGCATGGTGTACTTTCTTAATTGCAGATTAATAACAAGCCATGGTTTGGATGGATGGATGTGTGTATGTAGTGAATATGATCACAACAAGTCTGAAAGACAATGGAGCCATAGCCTTTACGAGTGGCGCTTGTTTGCCAGGTTTTCACCATCGCACTTACCCAAGGTGCCATTGGAGTAGTTGTTCATTGTTTGGATGCATGATTTTTCTTTACTCTTTTGATGTTTTTGTATTTTCTTCAGGTCATTTATCTGGATGTTTTTGATATTTTTGCCAGTATATATGGGAGCCTGATGCTCTGTACATATTTAGGTATAAAACCATTTGAGGTGCATGTTGTTGATCGAATCTGCTAGTGGTTCTCCTTCTGACGTCGCCAACTGATATGCCCCAGACCCAAATACAACAGTGACAACATATGGACCTAGCCAATTTGACTCAAACTTTCCTTGATGTTCACAGTTGGGTTGGTTACGAGGATTTTATCGAAGAACAAGATCACCTACCTCGAATGTACGAGGCGTAACTCGATGATTATAGCTTCTGCTCATACGCTGCTGATAGGCTTTGAGGTGATTGTATGCAGCTTGTCGTTTCTCATCAAGTAGCTCTAAGTCTTAGAGACGGGATACTCTGTATGCTTCATCGTCGATGAGATTGTGCAAGGAAACCCATAGTGATGGTATCTCAACCTCAATAGGTAAAATATCTTCTGCACCATAGACCAATGAGTAGGGAATTGCGCCTGTAGGGGTTCGAATGCTAGTTCGATATGCCCATAGTGCTAGATTCAATTGAACATGCCAATCACAACCGGCATCATTGACTGTCTTCTTTAGGATTCTTAATATGTTCTTGTTTGACGCTTCAACCTGACCATTACCTTGTGGGTAATAGGGAGTGGAAAAGCGGTGTTGGATGTGAAATTTCTCACAGAGTTCACGGACATCCTGATTTTTGAAAGGAAGACCGTTATCTGTGATGACAGACATGGGTACACCATACTGGCAGATGATGTAATTGAGGATGAATGAGGCGATCTGCTTGTCGGTAGCTTGGGTAAGTGGAACAACTTCGATCCACTTTGTGAAGTATTTGGTAGTGGTAATGATGAATTTGTGGCTGTTGGATGAAGATGGATGGATTTTACCCACAAGGTCAAGGTCCCATTGACAAAAAGGCCTTGGTGTTGTGATTGGTTGCAATTCCTGTGCCGGTGCATGTATCAGGTCTCCATGAACTTGGCATTTCTTGCACTTCCTGACAAAGTAGTAGGAGTCTTTTTCCATGGATGGCCAATGGTATCTAGTGTGCAGGAGTTTCTTGGCTAGTGACGGACCGCTTGCGTGAGTTCCACAAATTCCTTCATGTACCTCTTCCAAGGCTTTTGTTATCTCATCATGTTCCAAACATCGAAGGAGAGTACCATCAAGACTGCGTCGGTATAGGGTTTTAACGATAATGGTATATCAAGCGGTTTGGCAAATGAAGGTTTTACGTTGGTTATTCGATTGGTTAGGAGGAAGGGTGTGATCGCGGAGATAGGTGCAAAACTCATCGTACCATGGGGATTCAGAACCGACAAGGCAACATATCATCTCGGATTCGAGGATACCATAAGTGGGAATCCAAAGCTGTTCTACCAAGAACTCGTAGCGTGTTGAATTCTATGGAAGATCTAGGAGAGATGCGATGGTAGCCATAGCATCAACAGCTCGATTCTGATCTCTTGGTATCTGCTCAAAGGTGATAGTAGTAAATGATGCCTTTAATTTGTCCACCATTTGTTTGTATGGCATGAGTTTGTCATCCTTGGTCTGAAATTCATCAGTTGCTTGTCGAATGACCAGTTGGGAGTCGCCATATACTTGTAGTTCTTGTAATTTCCATTGTATGGCTAGACTGAGTCCTGTGATCAAGGCCTCATACTCTGCTATGTTATTTGTGCATGGAAATGTGAGCCTGCAAGACTTCAAGATGTTGTCACCTTGAGGTGTGATAAATAGAATGCCTGCCCCCGAGCCATGTCTAGTGTACGAACCATCAAAGTATAGATTCCACAGTTGTGCAGTTGTGATCATGAATATCTCTTCATCTGAAAAATTGGAAATGAGAGGATGATCGCCTATGAGTGGTGCCTCGGCCAACTGATCTGCAATAACTTGACCCTTGATAGCCTTACGGTCCACATACTCGATATCAAATTCACTGAGAATCATCACCCATTTGGCCAAACGGCCTGTCAATGCTGCTTTATTGAGTAAGTATTTGAGTGGATCAATCTTCACAATGAGTTGTACTTTATGCGTCAACAGATGGTGCCTCAGTTTAGTGGCTGCTAAGATTACTGCTAGGTAAGCTCGCTCAATAGTTGTATAATTGAGTTCATAGCCAACCAGTGTGTGAGAGATGTAGTAAATAGCACACTCTTTCCCTTCTACATTATGTTGTGCTAGTATTACACCCAATGTTGTACTTGTTTCTGAGATATAGAGTAACAAAGGTTTGATTGGATCTAGTGGGATTAACAATGGTGTATTCATGAGATAGTCTTTAAGCATCTGGAATGCTTGCTAGCATCTAGCATCCCATTGAAAGTGGATGTTTTTTTGTAGTAGATGTGTAAAGGGGTGACATTTATCTGCCAGTTGTGCAATGAATCTACGGATGGATTGTAGCTGTCCTTGTAATGTCCTTAGCTAACTGATGTTCTTTGGTGGTGGCATGTCCATGTTTCCTTTGACCTTTGCTGGATCAACCTTAATACCTTTGCTTGAGACAATGTATCCTAGAAGCTTCCCTGAGGTTACTCCAAAGACACATTTCTTTGGGTTGAGTCAAACATGATATTGTTCCAGTCTATCAAAGATTTTATCTAATATGTCGAGATGACCTTCTCTGGTGAGTGATTTTGCTAGTAAGTCATCAACATAATCTTCCATCATAATATGCATCATGTCATGGAAGATGGTGGTCATTGCTTGTTAGTAGGTCGCTCCTGCATTCTTTAGACCGAAAGGCATTACATTCCAGCAGTATGTGCCCCATGGACATGTGAAGGTTGTCTTATGTTGATCCTCTGGTGCGATCTTTATCTGATTGTATCCGGAAAAGCCATCCATGAGTGAAAGCATGGCATGTCCTACTATTAGGTCCACTATGATGTCAATGTTTGGTAGGGGAAAGTCATCTTTAAGACATGCCTTATTTAGATCTCTGAAGTCATTACAAATATGGATGCCCCCATTTGGTTTGCCGACAGGCACAATATTGGATATCCAATCTGCATAATCAATTGGTCTAATGAAACCAACATTTAGGAGTTTCTTGAGTTCTGCTTTGACTAATACTGCAATCTGAGGATGCATCTTACGAAGCTTCTGCTTGATAGGTTTGGCTCCTTCTGCTATGGTGAGGTGATGCATGACTAAATTAGGATCAAGCCGAGGCATGTCTACATATGACCATGCAAAGTTGATCTGACGCTTCTGGAAGAACTCTACAAACTTAGGTTGTTCCTCTAGAGTTAGAAGAGATGCCAGATGTATGTGGTCAGGAGTTTCAGGAGTCCCCACATTGTATTCTTTTGTTTCCTTGATGAGAATCATTGATTGTTCTCGTTGTGTACTAGCAGGGAGAATGTCAAACCTTTCATCCTCTGGCGCCTCAGAGAGGTTTTCACCGTTGGATATGCTCTTTCTTTTTACTTTTTTTGAATCAAACAGTGCCACGGTGTGGTTTTCACTGGAAGATCCATGTTTTATTGTTATATTTTTGTAGCTGAAAGGTTTGGCATCCACCCCAAAGTATGTTGCGCTATTAAGTTCTATGGCGAATCCAGCTTTGTGATCCCTGCTTGGTATGTTATCCCGTAATTCCAAAAAAGTCAATGATCGCCTCATCGTTTTGGAAAAGGTCAAGACATGGGGGATTTGGTTGATTCCATTCGATGAGTTCAAGATGGATAATGGGCATGACTTCATCGATTAGGTTAAGTTTGTTAGATGTGTCAGTGAGGGTTAAGACATTATGGTGAAGGTCATTGATGGTACTCTCCCTGTCAGAATCAGGCGTAGGATGTGACGTAGGGTCTGTGGAAGATGTTTCCAACTCAGGAACCCAAGAGGTCATTATCTGTTCTTCTTCGGAAATAGGGATGTCTTTGTGAGGTGGAGGTAGGGATGTGTCTTCCTCATCTAAAGTATTAAGCTAGATGGAATCAAATTCCCATTCATGTGAGTCAGTCTCTGAATCACTTTCCAGCATTCGATTACTATAACATACTGGGATGTCCTTTGTGTTAAACATTGTAGGTGTGATCGGTTGATGTACCTTTGTAGATGAAATGATCAGTGCTGCAGGAAGGATGATGAGGATCAATGAATCCGATACGGGGAGTATCGGTAGTGTTGACTCTGTTACTTCTGTTGGAACTGCTGGTGTTGTAGATGTTGTTGTGGGTTTTGATGTAGTTGTTGTTGCTAAGGGTGCTATTGATGTTATTACTACTGTTGATGGGGTCACTGGTTTGATTGGTGGGATGATTGGTCTTATAGGCGGTTAAGCTAGGATTTTGAGCCTCGGTGGGGCAGTTGCGATGGTGTTTGATGCTGCTTTGATAATAAAAGGTGTCCTCTTTGCAATAGGCTGATATAGTGGTTTGCTGGGTTTTCCTTTGAATATGAGTTTAGGAAAGATCTCCTTTTCGAAGCCTAGGCCTGTATTATCCTTGGGCTTTAATTTCGGCAGTAGTGGTTCATGTCTTCCTTGTTTGCAAGGTCCCAAAGCACTCTGACCATCATAACCCATTCTTTGCATAATGAGGAGGCCTTTTCCATACTGATTTGTGGGAAGTGTAGCTTGTGGCATATCAGTGGTGATGGGATCTTTATAGATCCATTCCGCTAAGTCCTCATCTTTGGTTTCTTCTTCTTGACTCTTCCCAAGGATGAAAGGTGTCAAAGCACATGCTGGCGTGATCAGTGGTGTTTGAAGTAACTGCTAAGGTTTTCCATGTGTTCGAGGAGAAGTGGGCATTTGTCCCACACAAAAGAGTTGACTCAAATTGTATTCCCTAGGACCTTCTTCTGCTATTTTCATTTTAAGTTTTTCTTGCTTGGGTATAGTGGCATTTGAACTGGCAAGAGAGGTTGGAATTATATATGATGTGGAGGAAATGGCTTCTCTATTGTTAGGAACAGTAATCTCTGGTTGATGACTGATATTATGACAATATGCAAAGGGATTTGCATCGCCCAGGATTGTATCCAAGGTCTTCCTAACAATAGATTGTATGGTAGAAGAAGGTCCAGAACTTGACAGATGATGTGTTTCACCACAAGGCCCACTCAGATTGGTAGTACCACAGCTCCTTTGGATGAACGCTCTGCATCGTCGTAAGCTTTGATTGTGATCTTCTTGTGAGGATCCACTTATTCTATTGCATATCCCAAAGTGGTGACCAACTGAAGTGTACAAATATTCAGGTCGGCTCCATTATTGATCAAGACTCGCTTGATCCTATGCTGGTTGATAAATCCTTCAATGTGTAGGGAAGCGTTATGGGGTTGCTGGAAGGAAGAGTTGTCACTTTCAAAAAAAGTGAGACAAGGTGATGACTTTAGACTTCCAACCATGGCACAAGAATTTTTGCCTAAAAAGGCACAAATAAGTATGGGTCTAGATCAACCCAATCCTTGGATTTTCTATGACCCTTTCCTTTAAGCATATTTTAGGTGTTTTTCTTTCCAAAGCCTGAAGTCGGCTCAATTTGCACTTGGTCTTTGACTAAAATGAAAACACTTCAAACACTTTGTATCCCTAAGGTCAAATGGCCGGTTGTGATAAATTCAACCCACATCTTGATATTTCTTCGACTTTGGTACTACATACCTTATGAATCCCGTCGTGGCAGGTAAGGATGTGATATACTAAGTCTTGCATGAGCATAACAAATAGATGATCCCTATGACGGGGGAGTCACCACTTTCATCAAGTCACAAGTGACTTTTCAAAAAGCTATGTTTCTACTCAAGGAAATATGTATGGTGAGTATCTTCGGAGCAAAACCATCTATGCTCTTACACTGAATTATATCACAAATATCCTCAATCAATAGAATGGGTGGGCTACTACTTTAAAGGTGTTTAGTAATTTTTGATGTCTTTGGACATAAGTTCATTATGCAATGACTCACTCAAGAGCCTTGTAACTTGTGGTGGGGCCCATTTGTCCTTTCAGCAAGTTACACTGTAGGAACAGCTATACCCAAGGCTACAACTTTCACTCTCACCTAATTTCTATAGCAGCTCGAAGGATTTACGGCGCGAGGTCGTTCCCAAGAGTGATGTGTCTCTTGGTAGGCCTCTCTTAAAAAGATAAAAATTTGAGTGTTACTAACACTTTTCTCTTGCACCTAGGACCACGAAAGCCAAGGGAGAGGATAGTGTGTGTTAGAAGTAGGACCACTCGACCAACCTTTTTGCACAAGTGTGCCAAACACAAAAAGCACTTATTCTTTTTAACCCATCATCACAATGTGATTTAACTATTTGGAGATGTTGCTCCAACAACCATGATGTTCTTTTTAACTTCAAAGACAATATGTTTAAGTAACTAAGAAAATGAAATCCTGGTCAACTTAATAAAAAGCACGTTTGTTTGAAGTAAATCGCTTGCAAAATTGAAACAAGTTGATTGTGATTATTATTTGCACCAAAATTCGAAGTGTGGATTGTAAATTTTAGTTTGATGCAAGAAAGAAATTTTGTCTTGTCTTGTTTTAAGCACCAAAATAAAATGAACCTAACTTGCAAGGAATTAAATTTTTTTTGTTCAATTTTTAGAACACCAAATGCAAATGATCCTAACTTGCAAGAAAGCAAATTTGTTTTGTTCAATTTTTAGAGCACCAAAATGTAAAATTTTGATTTTAAGGAAGTGAGTTTTAGACCTGCACAAAAAGCAAACAGTTAGTAAAATCCACACCTACGGGGGGCTTCCACAAGCCTAAAATAAATCAAATTTTCAGTTACAAGGCCTTCCTTACAATGTTCTGTTACAATAGCACTAGTCTGTGTGAAAACAGAAGCTCTAGTTAACCAAAAACACATTTTTACATAAACAAAAGCGCTAAAACAAGACTTTGACAGTGAATACAAAAGTGCTAAAACAAACTCAAAAGCGTTGAAATAAGTACAAAAGCACTAAAACACGTACCATAGCGCCAAACTTGAGACAATAGCGCTATTGTAAAAACAATAGCGCTAGAACAACAAGTTGCAGTAGCGCTACAACACGAGCAAAAGCGCTAAAGCGTGACCTGTGTGACAATTTCAACATTCAAACATGTTAGTTGTTTTTTTTAAAAAGGTTTTTAAGTGTTTGTGATTCACGTCGAGTTCACCAAATGATGCTCTGCAAAAAGGACAAGGTTAGAATAAACAAACACCTAAACAAGAAACAACAAGAGTCGATTGTTAGATGTTAGAAAATCATATATTAAAAACTATCCTAAGCAAGCATATCAAGAAAGACACTACTAAGCACAAAGAAATCTTAAGGAATCTACAAAAAACAACTAAGCTCCTCCAAATGCTCTCTACCATGCTGGTAGTTTCTCCTTCCTTGTTCCTCTCCTCTCCAAGTTCCAAAATAGTGTAGCTCTCAACAGCTTTTTGCACTATGGATGCTTATGGAGATTCAAGATTGTCAATGATCTCAAGCTTATGCTATGCAAGTGTAAAACAAACTAATAAAACATATTATGAAAAAGAACTAAGATTCATTTTAGTCCAAGATGACAATATATGAGTTATTTATGCTAAATGCTCTCTAAAATTCATTATAGGTTAAATGCATACAAGTTTTCAGGATCTAGATTATGAAGAAATGGGCTCTATTTATAGGGAAAATGGAGCAATGGATGGTTGAGATTGAGTAATCTCAACAAGGGTCAAGATTGAATGATTTGACATCTTGTTAGGCCTAATATAGAAAGCTAATGTACTGAGAGGGGAGGGGTGAATCAGTACTCCAAAACTTTTCTCTGATAATAACCTTACTGTTATGCATAGACAGAATAGTGCAGTAACACAAGATAAAACTAAAACCAACAGATAACAATCATACATGATTCACTCCATAATACATATATTTTGGTCACGTAGAAACTCTTGGTTTGAGAGAAAAACTGCGGTGGGGATGGGACCCACAACTTCACTACTACAATAATAAAGAATGCTCGGTTAGAGCTACATTTAGCTATTTCTGTTAGGAGTATCAAGATCAGTTAGATCTACCTTACAAAAGGATTTTTACAACACTATATAAGTGTAGCACCTGGTTAAAGGCTTTACAGTTTATAGACTTGGTTAGAGTCTTTTACCCTATTAAAGGTTTCTCTTACATCTTCAAAATATTACAATAAAATCATTACAAATATCTGCAACTTTACATCTGAAATGCTAAAGAAGATTCTATGTGCTCTGAATAAGATTACCTAGCTTGTAGCATACCTCGGTAACCCATAATGAAACTCGGTAAACCCTTCTGTTTACTCTGTTCTTCGACTGTTCACTGATAACCTTATCGGTGACCTCTCTGTGTCTCTATAACAGTCTTCCTTTATGCATACACACTGTTATCTCATTGCATCTCATATCTAACCCTAGAATCATGCTATATAAATAGATCTCTTACAGCGGTGATCTGATTCATTGCTTCGATCTTACAAATGATTCTTCAAATGAATAACTAAACAAAATATCTCATTGGTTAGATTGACCTTGTAATCATACACAATCTCATAGTGCAATTCCCAATGCAAAAATGGTTAGATGTGCCTCGATGTTGTAACATGTTTTCATGTGCATGTCCAAGTTCAATGTATCTGGTAAGACGTTTCACTCGGTGAATATCAACTCGGTGAGTTAAATTTACCACTCGGTAGCCATGAAACTTTACTCGATAAACAGCTCGGTGAATACTGCGTTCTGTGACTGCTTTCTTCTGCAACCGACTAGACTGTTCATACTGACTTCTTTGTGTGTACCGACTGCATGATTCGGTAATACTAACCGACTAGAATATAGTATGACTTTGGATATGTAACTAATGGCAATTTGATAAGTAGTAACAATCTCCCCTTTTAACATTAGTTGAGATGTTTGACAAAAACTACTTACAAAGTCATAACTCAAAAACTATATACTTGTCAAAATGATTATACTTGACAATATGTACAATAGTCAATAAAATAGTATATGCAGATATACTCCCCTTATCATTATTTTGTACATAACTCTGAATTTTGCATGTTCGGTTCTGTTCTATACTTGTGTGCTCTGAATGCTTTGTATATTCTGCTCGATATACTCCCCTTGTATACAATACTCAAAATTGTGTTATCAAAACTGTACTACTCTCCAAGTGTAGAATTACTCCCCCTTTGCTGGGCTTTCCTCTTTGTAGTATCATAATATTACTCCCCCTTTTTGACAAATATTAAAATCTTAATTTCCATCTGGAGGCGGTAATTGATCAAAAATAGTCTTATACTTGGTCCGGGTGTTGGTGAGGTCGACTGAGAGTGAGTCCTTGAGACTTTCCATTAAGGAGTTTTGAGCTTGAATATAAGATAAAAGTGATATCAAGCCATCAAGAGTGCTTCCCTCTTGTGTAGTTGATAAGCTTGTAGCTCAGTTGAGCTGCTCCTATACTGATGATAGATGAGGAAGGAATAATGTTTGAAGGGTCATTATATCCATCCTAATTTTATGCTCTTCATTCCTCAGTTCTAACTGTTGAGCCATGAGCTGTTGTAGCTTTTTGTAAAAATTCTGAACTGAATTAGGCTCAGTGGTCAACTTAGATGAGAGATCAGCGATCTCTTTCTCAATTGCATCAGTTTTATTTTTGATGTCTTTAATAAATAAAGAGAATGTACATAATTTCTGGAATAAATAAAGAATGTGCTTGAGTTGAGGGGACAACTCAACAATGAATTTGACAAGTTTTACCTTGCCAACAACAATTGATTTTTGGACTTCCTCTATCATTTTTGTTGTGACCTCTTTATCCTTGAGCTTGCTTAAGTACTCGGATGCATCAACTCCAGATGTTTCAATTTGATTAAGGAGTTCATCCAACTGAATATGGATGGCTACATCAGTTGACACTGTTGCTGATGGTAGCATTTTTGTGAGTAGTTTCCTAACCTTCTGAAGTACTTTGTTCTTTTTCTGTATGGCCAGTTGCTTCTCCTGTCTAGCCTTTGCTTTGCATAGTTCACCGAATTCAGTGAGTGCTTGCCCTTTCAATTTGGAAATGTCTACATTGGGCAACACGATCAGTTTAGATAAGTCAAATTTAAAACCATGCTTTCTCACCTTCTTCTCTTTTCCTTTGGTCTGTGGCACTAAGACAAGTGCTTGTGAGGCTTGCTGACCCTTGGTAGGTTGCTCGGTAGATGCAACACTTTGGTCTGTACCTGTAGCGGTTGCAATGTCTTTGGGTGGTTCGGTGCTGGGGTCTCAGCTATAATATTTGCAGTGCTTGTCTGTGCTTGAGATGTTTGATCTTGGGTTGTGTCACCTGCAACTTCAGATTTGTTGTCTTCGGTAGCTTGCTCAGTGTCCTTGGGAGCTTCAGTTGAGACTGGTGGCTTCATCGGTGGATAAGGCTAAACTTGTTCTAAGACAGATTCACTAGAGACAAGTTTTGCATAAGTGGTGCCTTCAATCATTTCCTGTTCTGGTGTTGCTTCATCCATTACATCTTCATCAAGTTGTATAGTGTCAACCAGGTTTGGACCTTTCTCGGTGACATCTGGATCTTGCTCGGTGACATCAACAATTTCAATTTGAGATTGTTCACCGACATCCTTTTGTTTGAAGATCTCCTGCCACTTGGCTTTAGTCTCATTTTCCACATCAATATATAGCCCATTCATCAATTTTAAGGCTCTCTGTTTCACAAGAAATTTTGAATTGTATGTGGACAAATGCTCCTTGATTTCAGCTACGGACGTGTTAGGAAATAGATGGACTAGACTTCTTTCTCTTATTTGTCTCTCCGAATCCATTGCATATTTCCATCTGTTGTCAATATGTGAGTAGAGTTCACTCGGAAGTGATTTTGCTAGTTCTAATGGTGCTAACCGAAACTTCAGAAGTGTACATATGATAGCTTCTTCAATCTGTCGTTTCTCATCATTATTCCTAGACTCATACTTAACATATCTAAATCTTGCAAATCCACCGTATTCTTTGAGATTGGCACAAAAGTTTTCAACACTGTGAATGTTTACCTTTTTGCTTTTCACAACCTGGAATTTGTTTGCATCATCAGACTCTGTATCACTCGACTCTTTTGCCAAAATGAGTCTCCGAGTAGATTTCTTGTAAGTCTTAGTTACCTTAGGAATGACAACAATCTTTTGTTTCTTGCTCGGTGATGCAGCTGATGCTCTGGTGTTGGGTCTCTTTGTTGGTGGAGTTGGTAGGACCTTTGTGATGTCCTGTTTCTTTCTTTTTAGAACTTTTCCCTTTGGCAACTCTGTCCTCAATGTTATTGTAGCCTCCTGTGCTTCTGATTCTTCCTCGGTTATGGCAAGATTGCCTTTGACAGGTGTAGAGGAGGATTCTTCTCTGAATTTCTCAGATAAAGCCTTTATCATCTTTGTAGCTTTTCTTGTAGCCTTAGGAACTACAATGCTCATTTTTACTTTCTCCTTCACCTCTTCATAGGTTCCATACCTTAGTTCAGTTGCATGCCTTGGCAGTGATAAATAGGCATCAATTTGTTGTTGTGTGATATCATAATAAATTTCATAACCCATCGGTTGCAATTATTGAATCCTCGGTTCAACAACATTTACATAGCAATAATCAGTGTCGACTTCAAAACATATATTGTCCTTGTATTTTTCGACCAGCTGTGTTGGGATCCTGTACCTGTTGTGCATTTTCTCTTGGAATTTGCTAAAGTAATCATCCATGATATCATTAAAGTTATCTCCTAACTTCTTGATGTAATCATTGATCTAATGGGTGATAGGTCGATGTAGCTCCCATACTACTTTACCAACTGAGGGAAAGAACTTCTCAAAATAGAAAAACATACATACAAGTAGTGTATCGAACTTTACTGTGTTTGTCGAGTTGTTCTTCTTCGGCTTCCTTATTGTGTTCAGGTTCTCAAATAAGTTCTTTAGTAGCACTTCACATAAGTCTACTTTCATTCCCTTCTTTACTATTTTGTAGGCCAAGTCCACTGTAGCACATGGTACACTGTTTTCCCTTGCCGATTGGAAGAAAGAGTAACCAATAACTCTGATTGCAAATTTTAGTTTAGCATCAGTGACATTATTCAATTTTAGTCCTCGGTAATCAGATTCTACTCCGGTTAGACTGATTAGCTCCTTCTGTGATATCATTTTCTATGCACGAGCATAATCGTAGATGAGATATCCGGTGATCAAGTGAATGAATTCCTTCATGATCTTGAACGGTTGCTCTTGTAGCCACATGAAATCATCATGTACTCTACTCAATACAAACTTAACCCATTAGGGTTTGAACACATGGGGATAGACTAGGGCTTCAGTTAATCCCTTGATTCTGATATGCTCAAATTTATTATCCAGTTTGCCATCAGTGCACAGTTCATCATATGTGTCACTAATCTCTACATGACCGAGTTCCTCAACACGACATTTGGTAAAGAATCTGACATCTTCTACCAACAAGACTCAATCCGGGATGAGTGAAAATGCAGTTTTATCATCCAGTTTTGAGGCAACTTTAGGAGTTAGGGAATATTTCAGCGAGGGCTTCTCCACATTTTGGACAACTACAGGGTCTTGGATCTTGGGCGTCATGGTAGATTTCGGGTAAGATTTGACAAGTTATCCTTTAGGGTTTACAAGTGACTAACTCTTCACACTCGGTAGACAATAGCAATTTGACTAGATCGGAAACCATCTAAACAGTGTGAATAGATTGATGTAAATACCTTGAAATTCGCTCTGAATGAAGTTTGATCGCTTTGATTCGCTCTGCTCTGCTTCTCGAAAACTTGGGTGAATGAAAATGACCACGAAAACATTTTTAAGTACTCAAAAATACCTTATCGGGCTCCGTGCAAGTTAGGTCAAGATATTAAATGCACTCGGTTCACCTTTTACCGATTTACTCCATTTTCTTTCTTGACTAATTTGAAATAGGTGCACCTAACTCGGTAGGTAAGGTGCTTTCTTCATTAGGCATAATTTCTTTCCTTTTCCAAATCATCTTGAATTTTTCTTTTATCTCTTCAATGTCTCTTCTCGGTCGATCTTTGCAATCTCCAGCTAAATGTCCAGCTTTGTGACAATGAAAACATGCCATACCGATATTTCTCCATGATCTCCGGTTGTTCATTCCAAATCTTATAAAACAGTTGGCACTTATATGCCCATATCTTCCACAACATTCGCACCATATCCTTGTATTGTAATCCCATGGTACTACTGCATATTGTTGGTAAGGATCTGTGTGAGTTTGGTAACCTCTAGTGTTTTCTCGGTGTGGATACTTCATGTAGTTCTTTTGCTTAAACCAGCACTTCTCGGTACTATGTCCATATCTATTGCAGTTTTTACAAAACCCTTTGAATTTTGCCTTCTGATAGTTGTTAATAGACTTTGTCCTACATTGATTAGGTGTGTGACCATATTTATTTCAATTATAACAATATCCATTGGACTTAGAGATATTCGGTTGCTTACCTTTTTTGATCTGGCATATGTTGGCAGTATGACCTTGATTTCCATAGTAGTAGCAAATAGGCTTCTTCCTTTTGATGTTATTCCTTTTTCCAGCTTGTTTTGATGATTCTCCTCTCTCGGTAGTATGAATTCCTTTCTCGGTAGAGTCTTTTCCTTTGTAACCGAGTCCTCCATCTTTGTAGAGTCTTCTTGTATTCAGTTGCTCATCCAACATCTTTGATGCTTCATAACTTTTCTCCAATGATTCTTTGGATTTCTTTTCTATTTCAAGTTCACCATTCAACCTTGATACTTCAAGTTTCAATGATTGATTTTCATCATTCTTCAGAATTGCTTCATGATGTGCATAACCTAGTTGATCTGCCATATTTTGTTGAATACCAGTTAACCTTATGATTTCATCATCCTTTTCAGATACTAGAGCTTCAAGTTGTTGTTTCTCTCTTTGTATATTTCTTGCTTTATCCTCAGCTATCCTTAATGCATCTAGATTTTCAGTCATTTGTGTACTGAAATGTTCATGTTCTCTTTTCATTGCTTTTAGTTGATCAGCCAATGCTTTGTTTTTTTCTTTCAACATTCCAATCATTTCTTCAGTCTCTTCAGATATACTATTCTTAGATGATGTCTCGATTTGTTCTACTAGCTCTTGAGAATCCTGCAAGTCATCAGATAATCTTCTCCTTACTTTCAGAGATTTTTGCATTTGCCTCTGCATGTCTGCAATCACTTGATTTGCATTATCCAATTCTTCTTGAAGATGCACAATCCTCTGAGATTGTTTGTAGCCTTCCATTGCTAAGATCTTTCTCTTTAGGTAGTTAAACCCTTTTCCAAGATTCAGGCTCTGATACCAATTGTTAGGCCCAATATAGAAAGCTAATGTACTGAGAGGGGAGGGGTGAATCAGTACTCCAAAACTTTTCTCTGATAATAACCTTACTATTATGCATAGACAGAATAGTGCAATAACATAAGATAAAACTAAAATCAACAAATAACAATCATATATGATTCACTCCATAACACATATATTTTGGTCACGCAAAAACTCTTGGTTAGAGAAAAAAACTGCGGTGGGGATGGCACCCACAACTTCACTACTGCAATAATAAAGAATGCTCGGTTAGAGCTACATTTAGCTATTTCTGATAGCTTACCCTGTTAGGAGTATCAAGATCAGTTAGATCTACCTTACAAAAGGATTTTTACAACATTATATAAATGTAGCACCTGGTTAAAGGATTTACAGTTTATAGACTTGGTTAGAGTCTTTTACGCTGTTAAAGGTTTCTCTTACATCTTCAAAATATTACAATAAAATCATTACAAATATCTGCAACTTTACATCTGAAATGCTAAAGCAGATTCTATGTGCTCTGAATAAGATTACCTAGCTTGTAGCATACCTCAGTAACCCATAATGAAACTCGGTAAACCCTTCTGTTTACTCTGTTCTTCGACTGTTCACTGCTAACCTTCTCGGTGACCTCTTTGTGTCTCTGTAACAGTCTTCCTTTATGCATACACACTGTTATCTCATTGCATCTCATATCTAACCCTAGAATCATGTTGTATAAATAGATCTCTTACAGCGGTGATCTGATTCATTGCTTCGATCTTACAAAAGATTCTTCGAATGAATAACTAAACAAAATATCTCATTGGTTAGATTGACCTTGTAATCATACACAATCTCATAGTGCAATTCCCAATACAAAAACAGTTAGATGTGCCTTGATGTTGTAACACGTTTTCATGTGCATGTCTAGGTTCAATGTATCTGGTAAGACGTTTCACTCGGTGAAGATCAACTCGGTGAGTTAAATTTACCACTCGGTAGCCATGAAACTTTACTCGGTAAATAGCTCGGTGAATACTGCGTTCTGTGATTGCTTTCTTCTGTAACCGACTAGACTGTTCATACTGACTTCTCTGTGTGTACCGACTGCATGATTCGGTAATACTAACTGACTAGAATATAGTATGACTTTGGATATGAAACTAATGACAATTTGATAAGTAGTAATAGATCCATGTGAGGGCTTTCATCCCAATCCCAGGA
The DNA here is from genome assembly GCF_030272615.1 of Cryptomeria japonica. Taxonomy (NCBI): domain Eukaryota; kingdom Viridiplantae; phylum Streptophyta; class Pinopsida; order Cupressales; family Cupressaceae; genus Cryptomeria; species Cryptomeria japonica. The sequence continues at coordinate 645,931,352 of NC_081406.1, read as the reverse complement.
TGGCAAGTGTCAATGTGAGATAGGTTGAGAGGAGAGGGAATAAACATTAAATGCTTGACATGACTTGGGAGTTAACTTGGGGGTTAGGGTCAAGGTTAGTTGAATGAATAAATTCTTTATTCAAAGAATAAAGCTTTTATCCAATGGATAAACTCTTGTGCAAAGGCAAAAGGGATAACCATGGTCAAAGCAATAAATGCTTGAGGAGACACATGAGTGCAAGTTGAAATAACCATAAATGGTTATGTAATAGCCATAAATGGTCATGTAAGAGCCATTAGTGGTTTGGAAGACTTTGGAGGTTAAATTGTTGAACACACAAAGCATTAAATGCTTTTCAAAGACTTTGAGGTCTTTGAGAAGTGACTCCAAGTTGCTTAGGAATGTGACAATAATTAGGGAATGGATTAGGCTAATTAGGAAGGGGTTAGAAGAATCTAGAAGGGGGTTAAGATTGCAAGTGGATTTGGTGGGTGAGGGAAAATAAGATTTTATTAAAATAAATTAATTTATTTCAATAAATGTGTGCAAGTTGCATTTGTAGGAAAATGCAAGTGGGGGGGGATTAAATGATTTAAATAAATGTTTTATTTAATTTATTTAAAAGAGGAAAAGGGGATTGAATGAAATAAATATGATTTATTCATTTAATTGATTGTGAATTTGGTTGAATGAATGAATTAAAATAAATTGAATAATTTATTTAATTAATAGGAGAATGTTTGAAGATGCATTAATTAAATATTAATTTAATTAACTGATGACTAGTGGATTTTTAATCAAATAAATAGCAAATATTCATTTAATTAAAATGGACAGATTTATGTGACTACACAAACGATATGTAGATAGTGTTTGATTGGTTGATCAATTGATAGTGTTTGCATTTTAGGTTGTTTGTGGTATTTGTTGGAATTAGCATACCTGTTGAGACTAGGCAATTGATGTAAATGCTTGTTGTAGTCTAAGTGTGTGTGAGTCGATGTACCTGTGTAGACAAAGTAACTTGCTTTCCTTATAGGATGACCTAGGTAACATAGGTTATGCAACCCCTCCTTTTAGAGATGGATGATGATGAACATGGCTTGATTGGTTTGATGGGACACGATGTAGGGTATGTGATGTTGATGATCGAGATGGGGAGGGTGAGGTGGGGAGGTCAATTTTAGATATAAGGTATGGAGGACCTAGGACTCATTCCTATGGAAGACGATCAAAATAGAGTTACATGTTGACATGAATGGGGTGTGTATCATTGTACTCGGTCATGATTTTAGGGATAGTCCTTCACACATAGATTTCTCATAGCAATCCTATTCCAAAAATATTTACAATGTATGAATGAACAGATGTATGAGCGATATGCAACAGAGTGCAATATAAACAGATGAGATGAAATGATGATCCATGGCTTATTCATAATCATTTATTTCCTCATCGAGCATAGTACTACCGATCTTGGCTGAGGTATTAGAAACCAAGGTTGAGCATTTCACCTATAAACAAACATCATAGACAAGGAGCGTTCCCCTCTATTCTGTTTTATATACAAATGGTCGAGGTATACACTGCAGTCAGTAAGCTAGAGTGATTCATGACTATATTTTTGCATAGGATCTCGTAGCTTAGTGAACTTCCCATGTGGATACCATTAGTACATGCCCCATAACTTCATTGGAACAATCCGTAGACAGAAAACAAAGAAAAAAGATATCATGAACCATCCTAGCCACTCTAATCACTTGTAGATATCCCAGAGTAGCGTAGAAACTTGATATAAATGCAAAAAAATTGACCAAGTGCCTATCAGGCAAACATAAATTTCTTGTCAAAGAAAGATGTTACTATGTCTTGTTTGTAAGGAAGGATGCATCCTTGTTAAGATGATTGTTCTCAGATGTTTGGTTGATTGGTTGATTTGATAGGTGGTCATCTTTTGAGTAGCTAAAAATGTTGTTTTGTGCCTTTTGCGATGTTTATGTACAAGGAACAATTTTTTTGCAATTTTTTTTATTGTTTTGGATGTTTTTGTCATGTTTTTGGGTTTTTGAATGTTGTGAATATTTTTTGTGCAAATATTTTTGGTATTTTCTGAGATTTTACGAATGTTTTTGGTATTATTTTAGGACGTTTTGAATGAGTAACTCTTCAAATCACTAGCATGGAGAATCCACTCCCATCATTAGGTTAAGAACATTGCCCCCAGTTAAGTGTCGGTATTAAGGCGTGACATGGGACACATGAGGCAATAACCTTGATTGCAGATCAATAACAAGCTATGGTATAAATGATGGATGAATGGATAAAATGGATGTGATCGCAACAAGTCTAAAAGATAATGGAGCCATAGCCTTTACGAATGGTGCTTATATACCAGGTTTTCACCATCGTACTTACCCAAGGCACCACCAGAGTGGTTTTCACCATTTGGATGAATGATTTTTCTTTATTATTTTCTTGATTTTTGTTTTATTTTTTGTATTTTGTTCGGGACTTTTTCTGAATTTTTTGGAGTATTTTTTGATATTTGATGAGTCTGATGCTATGCACAACTTATGTATGAAACTTTTTGAGATGCATGTTGTTGATTGGATCTGCTAGTGGTTCTACTTCTAAAGTTGCTAAGTGATATGCCCTTGACCTAAAGACTGCAGTGATGACATATGGGCCCAGCCAATTGGATTCAAATTTTCCTTGGTGTTCTCAATTTGGTTGATTGTGAGGATTCTCTCTGAGAACAAGATCTCCTACCTCAAATGTGCGAGGTTTGACCCTATGATTGTAGATTTTTCTCATGCGTTGTTGATAGGCTTCTAGGTGATTGTAGGTAGCTTATTGCTTTTCATCAAGCAATTCCATGTCCTAAAGACATGAGACTCGGTACTCTTCATTGGTAATCAAATTGTGCAAGGAAAATTTTAGTGATGGTAATTCAACCTCAATAGGCAAGATAGCCTTTGCTCCATATACAAGTGAGTATGGGGTTGCGCCTGTAGGGGTTCAAATACTGGTTCGATATGCCCATAGTGCAGGATTCAAACGAATATGCCAATCACGACCAACATCATTGAATGTCTTCTTGAGGATCCTCAATATGTTTTTGTTTGAGGCTTATGATTGACCATTACCTTGTGGGTAATATGGGGTGGAGAAATGGTGTTGGATATGAAACTTTTCACAAAGTTCACGAACATCTTGATTTTTGAAAGGAATCCCATTATCTGTGTTGATGGACATGGGTACACCATGCCAATAGATGATGTAATTGAGGATGAACGAGGTGATCTGCTTGTCCATGACTTGGGTAAGCGGAAGGGATTTGATCCACTTTGTGAAGTCAACTATGGCAGTAATGATGAATTTGTGACAGTTGGATGAAGATGGATGGATTTTACCCCCAAGGTCAAGTCCCCACTAACAAAAGGGCCATGGTGTTGTGATAGGTTGCAATTCTTGTGCTAGGGCATGTATCAAATCTCCATGAACTTCACACTTCTTGCACTTTCTGACAAAGTAGTAAGAGTCTTTTTCCATAGAGGGCCAATAGTATCCTGTCCGCATGATTTTTTAGCCAATGAAGGGCCACTTGAATGAGTTCTGCAAATACCTTCATGTACTTCTTCTAAAGTTGTGGTCACCTCACCTTGCTCTATACATCGAAGGAGAGTACCGTCTAGACCTCATTGGTATAGGGTTTCAGCAATGATGGTGTATCGAGCGGATTGGCGTTTGAAGGTTTTTCATTGGTTGTTTGATTGGTTAGATGGAAGGAAATTATCCATATCATGGGGAATTGAGACCGATGAGTTGACATACCATCTCAAATTTCAAGATATCATAAGAAAGGATCCAAAGATGTTCAAATAAGAACTCATATTGTGTTGAATTTTGTGGTAGATCGAGGAGAGAGGCTATTGTAGCCATTGTGTCTACAGCTCGGTTCTGATCTCGAGGAATTTGCTCAAAAGTGATAGATGTGAATAGTTCTTTGAAGCTATCAACCATTTTCTTGTAAGGCATGAGCTTATCATCCTTAGTTTGGTATTCATCATTGACCTGTCAAATTACCAGTTGTGAATCGCCATAGACCTGTAGCTCTTTTAAGTTGCATTGCACAACCATGCGTAGTTTTGTGATCAAGGCTTCATATTTTGCTATGTTGTTTGTGCACGAGAATGTAAGCCGATGTGATTTTGGAATGCTATCACCTTGAGGTGTGATGAAGAGAATGCCAACTCCTAAACCATGTCTGGTGTATGAGCCATCAAAATATAACTTCCATTGTCATGTCGGCAAGACTGTGAAGATTTCCTCATCTGGAAAATTTGAGATGAGCAGATGGTCTCCTATGAGTGGTGCTTCTACCATTTGATCTGCAATGACTTTCCCTTTGATTTCTTTTTGGTCCACATACTCTATGTCAAATTCACTAAGGAGCATAACCCACTTTGCCAAACAACCTATTAGTGCTGCTTTACTGAGTAGATACTTGAGTGGATCTATCTTGGCAATGAGTTGTATCTTGTGTGTTAACATGTAGTACCTCAATTTGGTGACTGCCAAAATTACTACTAGACAAGCTCATTCAATAGTGTTATAATTAAGTTCATACCCTACTAGTGTTCTGGAAATGTAGTATACTCCACATTCTTTGCCTTCTGCATTATGTTGTGCGAGTAAGCTGCTTAAGGTCATAGTTGTAGCTGATATGTATAACAATAAGGGCCTATCTGGAGATGGTGGCATCAGTAATGGTGGTGTCATTTGGTAGTCCTTTAGCTGTTGGAATGCTTGTTGGCAATTCTCTTCCCATTTGAAACAAACATTCTTGTGAAGAAAATGTGTCAAGGGATGACATTTGTCAGCCAATTGTGCAATGAACCACCAGATTGATTATAGCCTTCCTTGTAATGTTATTAATTGACTGATGTTCCTAGGAGATGGCATTTCCATAATTTCTTTGACCTTTGCGGGATCAACCTTAATTCCTTTGTTTGAGACAATATATCCTAGGATTTTCCCAGAGGTTCCCCTAAAGACACACTTCTTTGGATTTAGGCGTACATTATATTGCTCCAATCTGTTGAAGATTTTGTCTAGTACAATAAGGTGACCCTCTCTGGTTAATTATTTAGCTAGTAAATCATCCACATAGTCTTCCATTAGTGTATGCATCATATCGTGGAAGATAGTAGTCATTTCGCTTTGATATGTGGCGCTAGCATTCTTGAGACCGAATGACATTACATTCCAACAATATGTACCCCATGAGCATGTAAAAGTTGTTTTGTGTTGATCCTCCGGAGCAATCTTTATCTGGTTGTATCTTGAAAAGCCATCCATTAGCGATAGCATTATATGTCCTGTTGTGAGGTCCATGATCATATAAATGTTTGAAAGAGGGGAGTCATCCTTAGGACATGCTTTGTTTAGATCTCAAAAATTTGTATAGATACAGATGCCTCCAGTTGGTTTTGCCATTGGTACCAGGTTGGAGATCCATTCTGCATAGTCAATGGGTCTTATGAAACCCACATCTAATAGCTTTTTGAGTTCAACTTTTACTAATAGTGTGATCTGAGGATGCATCTTTCTAAGCTTTTGTTTTACTGGTTTGGCTCCTTCTACTACTGTTAAGTGATGTATTACTAGTTCTTGATCAAGGTTTGGCATGTCTACATAGGACCATGCAAAATTGATTTGTCTCTTGCGAAAGAACTCTATAAACTCAAGATCTTCTATTGGAGTCAGTGATTCTGCTAGATGTAGTATGTGTGGATTTTCTGGTGCCCCTAGATTGACTTCCTTTGTTTCTTCTATAAGAATAGGCGATCTCTCGTGATTAGTGGTAAAGGGGAGAATATCAAACCTTCCATCATTAGGCACCTCAGAGAGGTTTTCACCATTGGATACATCCTTTGTTTTTACTCTTTTTATCTCCACAAGTGCCATGGTGTGGTTTTCACTTGAGGGTCCTATTTTGATTATAATATTTTTGCGACTGAAAGGTTTGGCATTCTCTCCAAAGTAGGTTGTGTTGTTAAGTTCAATAGCATACCCAACTTTGTGATCCCCACTTGGTATGTCATCCCATAATTCAAGAAAGTCTATGATCACATCATCATTTTGGAATTTGTCAAGGCGTGGAGGATCTTGTTGGTTCCACTTAATGAGTTCTAGGTGAATAATTGGCATTGCTTCATAGATCAAGTTAAATTCATAGGATGTGTCGGTTATGGTAAGTATGGAGGAACCAAGGTCATTGTCAGTACTATCCTCTTCATAATCAGGCTCTAGAGGTGACCTATTTATTGTTGAAGTATTCTCATCAACTGGGTCCCAAAAGGTTTTAATAAATGCATCTCCTTCAGCTTCTTAACCTCAAAAGTGTCCCCATTAGATGATTGTGAAAATGAAGAATCCCACTCATATTCATGTGAATCCGTCTCAGAATCACTTGGTAGAACTCTGTCACTGTATGTTATAGGGATTTATGTTGATGTGAAAGGTTTGCTAGTAGTTGTTGCGGGGGTTTTATCTGAAGGAGTTGTTGATGTTGCTTGGGTGTTTGAAGTAGACAAGAGTTTTATCCTAGAAGTGATAGTTTGGTGGGCAACATAACTATTTTTCTTACTTGTTGTAAATTGAGAAGTGTTTTTGTAACTTAAAAATTTAGACCTGGTAGGTTGATTTGTAATAGACATTGTCCTTCTTCTAGAAGCGGTGATCTTAGAAGTGGTCCTCTTATGTTTGCTTGGAATCCTGAGCTTAAAAGAGCCACCTAAACTAGGATTGAATCCGAGTCCAGTTGTATCTTGTGGTTGTAACAATGGTTGCAATGGTTCTTGCACACCTTGCTTGTGGAATACCAATGCACTATGGCCATCATAGCCCATGTTTTGCATTAGGGTAAAACCTTTACCATACCTCTTTGTCGGGATCCTGACCTGTTGTCTAGCTATATCAAAAGGGTCTTTGTAGATCCATCCTGCCAAATCTTCATCAATAGTTTCCTGTTCTTGTGATCTGCTTGGGATGAAGCCATCAAGTGTAGTAGTATGGGCTGCAACAAGTGGTTTGAGTGACTGTTGTGGTTTTCCACAAGTCTTAGGTGAGAGGGATAGTTGGACAACATAGAAAAGCTGACTAATATTATAGTCTCTTGGGCCTTCATCTTGTACTTTCATTTTCAGCTTTTCTAGTTTGGGTGTAGGGATCGGTGGACTGGTGAGGTTTGCTGGGTGAATGTAAGATGATGAGGCAATGGCTTCTCTATTGCTAGGGATTGTGATATTAGGTTGATACCTTATATGGTTGCAAAAAGAGAATGGGGTGGCATCACCAAGGATAGTAATCTCTACTCTGTTATATGGAAACTTGATGCATTGATGGTAAGTAGATGGTACATCTTGCATGGCATGAATCCATGGTCTACCTAATAGGAGATTGTATAGAAGAGGGAGGCCTAGGACTTGACAAATCACATTCTTCACCATGGGTCCTACCCTGACTTGTAGAGTGACACACCCTTTAGAGGAGTGTTCTGCATCATCATAGGCATTGATGGTGATCCGCTTTCTGGCATCTACTACATCTTCTACATATCCCAATGTTGTGATTAACTGTAATGTGCAAATGTTAAGGCCAGCTGCATTGTCAATCAAGACTTGCTTGATTCTGTGTTTATGTATGAATCCCTCAATGTGGAGAGGAGTGTTATGCGGTTGTTGAAAGGATGGGTTGTCATTCTTTGAAAAAGTGAGACATGGTGATGATTTGAGACTACCAACCATGGCTTGAAATTGATCTGTATTGAGGTCAGGTGGAACTGACTCTTCTTGGAGAGCTTGATCTAAGATGGTTTTATATGAGGGTGATATGCGCAAATTCTCTAGTATGGAGAAAGTGTTGGCATCTTATCGAATTGCTCCACGAGGTTATAATTTTTGGGCACGCATTTTGCTCTTGATGGTGCACCTGGTAATACAAGATTGCTACGATAGGTAACAACATTGCATGTAGGATCTTTGCCTTTGATGGTAATGGTAGCAACTTGTTCATTGGCATCATAAAGATTATTGACAGTATAGGTATAGGTTGCACGTGTATAATTTGTCATGTTATCTTGATTCTTACCTTGATGGGAGGGACCTCCTTTCTCATATGATGGGAGTGGATATTTGAACATGGTATGATCATTATTGGAAGTTTTTTCATTATGACCATCCACTTCTTTGTCACCTCAATCAATGAGGTCTTGAACGATATCCTTTAATCGATGTTAGTTGTTTGTTTTGTGCCCTCTTCCTTTATGAAATTTGCAATACTCGTTATCTCTCCACTAGGAAGGTTTGACTTGCGGTTCATAGTTTGATGTTATAGGTAATGTGATAAGATCACAAGAGATGAGCTAGCATAAAATCTTTTCAACAGATTCTCCCAAGGGTGTGTAGGTGCGATTGGGTTTGTAGGTCGGGTACCTTTTTTTAGGTTCCTCTTGTTGTGTGTTTGAAGGTTGATTTCCTAAATTGGTTTTGGGGTTGTTGTGATTATCTGCAACCCCTGCAATTTTGACTATGGGTTGGGAGATTTTGACAATTCATGCGTCCACAACACCATCGTTAACAATGTTTTTGTTCTTAGCCCAAAACTTTAGTTTGTCACTATTGTAGGCTGGTCTTGGACCCTCCTTGTTGTCATTGTATATTTTGACAATTTCCTTTTTGATGAGGGCTTTCGTTATTTTAATATCCTTGAGCTATGACGTATTTGAAATTGTCGGAACATTTTATGTCTAAGTAAAATTTCATTTCCTCATTTAATTTTGAAATAAAAATTTCAACTAATTGCTCTTCGGGAATGGGAAAGGAACGCCTACTAGAAAGGTGTCTCCATCTTTCTAAGAATGTTGCAAATAACTCGTCATTCTTTTGTTTTGTATTGCATAGATCGGCCATGGAGACATCTCGTTCTATGTTATGCGCAAGATGAGTGATAAATTTTTGTACGAGGTCCTTAAAGGTCCTGATCTTGTCGGGAAGACGTGAGAACCATTGCATGGATGAGCCTCCCAAAAATTGGGGAAAGAGGCACATTAAATATTTTTCCTCATATGCAACCTCTAAGTAGATAGAGAAAAATTCTCACACATGATCTCTAGGGTCTCCCTTTCCTTTGTATTTATCAAACTTTGGGTTTCGAAGGTACGTGGGAAAGGAGGCATGTATACGTTTCTATCGAATGGATATGAACAAATATCTTTGAGAGCATATTGCTTTTTTGTCCTTCCTAAGTGAACTTGTTGGGTGAGGTCTCTCAACTATTGTTTTAACATATCCATTTCTGTAAGATGAGGGGGGATGTTGCCATGTTGATAGTTATCATCATAGTTATGTGTATTCCTTTCCCCCTATCACCATGATTTTGTTCTTCTTGATGGCTATGTTGGGCTTGTTCTAGTATATCCTTAAGTTGTGATACGTCAAAGTTAGTGGAAAGTTTGGATCCTTCTTGACCAAGTTTTAGAAAATGGGCATCATCACTTCCCTTGGGAACTTCTTCAAAAATTCTGTTAAATCTGGGGTTGTTAAGTACATCTTCTATTTGTGCTTGTGTAGCGGTATCTGGGTTCCCTCTTCTAGAAAAGGGGTTAACGCTCTCTTCTTCTTCTTCCCATATTTCATTTTGATTTTGTTTGTGACTTTGATACCTAGTCCTAGTCATGTTTGGAGCACGCATTTGTGGGTGAAAAAGTGTGTGGTTGATGCTTGGATAGGTCAAAAATTTGTTTGGGTAAGATGTGATGAAGATGTGTTGAAATGTGTATGGATGAGGGATCTCCTACTACCGAAGGTTGTATATCAACAAAGTTTCTTTATGAGATTGCTCGCTTGGTTTCAAATTATTGTGAGATGAGGTGTAACGAGGTTTTGTGTTTTGCAAAGCACAAGTCACCTAGCTATGAGAGGATGCACTCAAAAGCTAGTTTTAACCTATCTAGATGTTTAGTAATGCCTCTTAGGATGATTGATCCTAGATGTAGAGACACACTAGAAAGTATGTTTTGTTGTGATTAGCAATATCCTAAAAGAACGAAGGACAAAAAACCTTGGTGTGTTGAGATTGGAATGGATTTGTGATGCGTTTGGAATGAGTGTGAACCTTGGAATTTCTACTAAGGGACTATAAATTTGATGATTGGTTTTGGAAATGATTTTGAGGTCAGAAAGATGGAAGGAAATATAGGAGGATTATATGAACCTAGGAATCTCTAATAAGTGATTGTGGGTTGTGGAATGTATGATGGAAGAATGCGTTGACCGTGATTGTGATGATATGATAGAGCCCTTCTTTGAAAGAAAGCTTGTGATGCAAGTGGTTCTAATTCAAAGTCGTTGGTAAAATCATGACTAAAATCATGATATCGATGGATGAAAGTGCGATGTTTCAACAACAACTTACGGTTTTTGTACAAGAAACTTATTCTCTTTTGGGTTTTCTTTTCACTTTGCTTCTTTTTCGTTTTTCAATAAATTGACTTCTTGGTGTATTTAAGAGATTTCCAAACATGAAGCATTGATGGCTCTTTCAAGAAAGTTGTTTTGTTTGTTGAGATTGTTGTTGTGGTGTAACTTGTTTCAATTATTTGAATCCTTTGACAAGAAAACACATCAAGCACACAAACACGTATTCTTGCCTTTTCAAAAATGACACAAAAGGTGTGGGTCTAAATCAACCCATTCACGAACTTTTTGACCTTGATAATGCATGTATGTTCATAGGCCTAAAGTCAGCCCAAATTTCCACTAGTATGAAACAAGATGAAGACAACTCAAACACTTTTTATCCCTAAGGTAATGGTCAGTTGTGATATTTTCAGCCCACAACTTGATATTTTTTCAACTTTGATACTACATACCTTATGTATCCCACTGTGGCAGGTAAGGATGTGATATACAAAGTCTTGCGTGAGCATAACAAATAGGTGGTCCCTATGATGGGGGAGTCACCACTTTCATTCAAGCTACAAGTAGCCTTTCAAAAATCCCTATTTCTACTCAAGGAAATATGTATGGTGAGTATCTTGGGAGCAAAACCATCTATGCTCTTTCACTAAACTTTTCACAAATATCTTCAATCAATAGAACATGTGGGATTCTAAAATAAGAGGTGTCTAGTAATGTTTGATGTCTTTGGGCATAAGTTCATTCTGCAGTGACTCACTTAAGAGCCTTGTAACTCATGGTGGGGCTCATATGTCCTTTCGGCAAGTTACATTGTAGGAACAGCTACACCCAAGGCTACAACTTTCTCTCTCACCTGATTTCTTTAGCTGCTCGAAGGATTTACGGTGCAAGGTCGTCCCAAGGGTGATGTGTCTCTTGGCAGGCATCTCTTAAAAATTAAAAATTTAGAGTGTTACTAACACTTTTCTCTTGCACCTAAGACCACGGAGCCAAGGGAGAAGACAGTGTGTGTTAGAATTGGGACCACTCTACAAATTTGCACAAGTGTGCCAAGACACAAAAGACACTTGTTATTTTTAACCCATCATCACAATGTGATCTATTTGCTACTTGGAGATGTTGCTCCAACAAATATGGTGTTCTTTTTAACCAAGATATCAGAATGTTTGACACTTGACAAACTTTGGAAAGCAAACCTGGTCAACAAAAATAAAGTCGTGTAGCCTTTGTAGCAAAAAGGTAAATGTGAGGTTCTTTTTATGCACCAAATGAAAAGTTGAGTTTGTTTTAGTTGCACCAAATAGAAATGTGAAGTTATTTTTATCCCTTTGTGAAAAACAAGAAAGATGAAGTTCTTTTTTATGCACCAAATGAAAAGTTGAGTTTGTTTTAGTTGCACCCAATAGAAAATGTGAAGTTCTTTTTATCTTTTTGTGAAAAACAAGAAAGATGAAGTTCTTTTTTATGCACCAAATGAAAAGTTGAGTTTGTTTTAGTTGCACAAAATAGAAAATGTGAAATTCTTTTTATCCTTTTGTGAAAAACAAGAAAGATTTATTTTAAACCAAAGAAATTAATTTTTTTAAAACTAACTCCTTCCAAAACCTGCACAAAAAAAATAGAAAATCTGCAACTAAAACATTTAAAAATTTAGTGCACATGGTGGGCTCACAAGCCTAAAAAAAATGTCCTTGATGTTACAAAAGTGTTCGATTCATGTCGGGTTCACCAAATGATGTTGTGGAAATGGGGACAAGGCAACAACAAAGTTCAATGTTAATAAGTTAGTTTCAACCATAAAACCAAAACAAAGAACTAAAAACCATTCCAAACATATCAAAATAGATTTCAAAAAGCATGAAAGAATTTTAACAAAATAAAAGAAAGGAAAAGAGCCTCCCTAAGATGCTTCCATAATGTCTTTTGATGCTTCTCTCTTGTTTCTCCCCTCTCCAAGTCCCAAATGAGTGTAGCTCTCAGCTTTTAGCATTAGCCATGGATGCCATATGGAGATTCAAGATGGTTGGATATGATAAACAAATGTTATGAAAATGTAGATAGCGATGCTATGAGAAAGCTCTATGCTAATACCAGTATAGTAACAATACTCTAATGCTTCCTCCTTTGTTTGAGGAGAAGGGTTCTATTTATAGAAGAAATGGGGAAATGAAGGATTAAGATTGAGCAATAGTAACAAGGGTTAGGATTGAAAGATATTCAATCCATGTGAGACTTTCAACCCAATCTCATGTTGACAACTGTCACCATGAGGAGGCTTGAGAGGAGAGATAAGGAGCATTAAATGCTTGAGGGGACATGATGGTTACCCTAGGGGGTTAGGTTAGGGTTAGGTTAAAGGATATTCCTTTTATCCAAGGGATAAATGGATGTGCAAGGGTTAAATGGTTACCTTAGTCAAATAAATAAATGATTTGAAGAGACCCATGAGTCAAAAGGATGGTTAAGTCAGAGGAAAGTCTCTAACCAAAAGTCAAAGGTGAGTTAACCATAAATGGTTATGTAAGAGTTTTTTATGGTTTGGAAGATTTTAGAGGTTAACCGTTTGAAGACATAAATCCTTTAATGGTTATTAAAGACTTTGGAGGTTTTTGAGAAGTGACTTCCTTTTATTTAGGAATGTGACAGTGATTAGGATAGGATTAGGGTAAATTGAAAGTGATTAGAATAATCTAAAAGGGGTTTAGGCATGCAAGTGGATTTTGTAGGAGAAAGCAAGTGGGAGGAATTTTGGTATTTTCAATTAAAATAAAATCATTTATTTCAATTAAATGGGGCAATTTGCATTTGGATAGATATTTAAATAAATATTAATTTATTTAAATGTGAATGTGAATTTTGGATTTTATTTAAATAAATCTTAATTTATTTAAATGAGAAAAAGGGGGATAAAGCATTAAATGTTCGAAGACTTTGACAAAAACCATTTTAGGCTTGAGAAGACTCTAGAAGGAAGCCATTAAAAGTTTTAAAGACTTTAAGGAAAACCATGAAAGGTTTGAGAAGACTCTAGAAGGAAACCTTTAAAGGTTTGAAGACTTTAAGGGAAGCCATTAAAGGCTTGAGAAGACTCTAGAAGGAAACCTTTAAAGGTTTGAAGACTTTAAGGGAATCCATTAAAGGTTTCAAGTGGGTGAGGATAAATTTGATTTTAAATAAATTATTTATTTATTTAAAATAGTGTTGCAACTTGCATTTTCTAGAAAGTGCAAGTAGGTGAGGTTTTTAGGGATTTTAAATAAATATTAATTTATTTAAATGTGAGAGAGGGTATTTAATTAAACAAATATAATTTGTTTATTTAATTAAAAGTCAAAATATGGTTTAAGTAAATTAAATCAAATAAATTGAATTATTTATTTAATTAATAGGAGAAGAGGGTTACAATGAATTAATTAAATATTAATTTAATTAATTGTTGATCGATGGTTAAATAATCAAATAAATACTAAGTATTCATTTAATTAAGTGGACAGATTTGGGTGTCTACAGTCCCTTTTAAAACTTTTATCTAGAATGTTTATTTTTTCAACAACCTTTTATTTCTAAAGTTATTTGTAATAGAGTGCTAAGGTAAACCATCAAATTGTTACTTCTATGCACATGTTTTCATGATTTTCAAGTTGTTTGACATGTTTGTGTGAAACCTTCACATTAGATGTGCTAGATTCTCCATCAAAATTTTCATTAAAACCAATATCTTAATCATCAACTTGATTTTCTTTTTTGTCATTTTTTTTTGAATTTTATGTTCTAATGTGATGCACATAACCATTATATATCCATGTATCATGTGATATTCATAAATTCAATACCATAAATGTTTTAGGATATATTTATATCTAACAATTTATTAGATGAGAGGTAAGGTGATAAGTTATTAATGTATATTTTTTTTGTAAAACTACGTGAGAAGGGAGATCCAATATAATAAACCTTCTAAATTCATTTAGTTTTCTTTGGATAAATTTTTTCATGAGAGATAGTGATACCAAATGCATGATGTGTAGTCTAATGAGAGGTATGGGGATAGTATAGGAAATGAAGTGATAATCATGCTCAGTATGATTCAAAAAAGATAATACGTGATGTGTTAGGAAAGGTTTATCAACCTTTCTCTTAATCAACAGTATATGAAGAATGTAGTTTTTAGACCATGAAGCACAAAAATATGAATAGTGGACTATAGATGTTATTTACAAAAATAAAAAATTCTTGTTCAACATTAATTCCAAGTATTCTTATTGTATAAATATTTTTCAGCTCTACAATTTTAAAAAAGGGACCGCAATAACCTCCTAGATAAAAAGTTATATGGAATCTTGCATTAGAAATGTCAAAATGTATAAGAAATAGAGAAGAGTTGTATGATGCATGCCACAACACATCATAAGGAATCATAACTAGATATTTGGACACTAGTACTAATTTTTATGGTTTTAGCTCGTGGTTTTATAATTACCATTTGGTGGTTTTACATGTACTACTTATATTACATATATGGTGCTTGAGATGCAAGTATTGGATAATGATTTTATAAGTATTATTATGCAATCAAAATTACTATAGATCTTTGGCTCATGATACTCGTGTAAGGATTTCTCTAAAAGTGTATTTGAATTATACTTTGATCACTAGATAATACATTTATATGCTTTGGAGTATGGATTTTTTAGATCTCAAAAGAGTTTTACCCATGTACACCTACATCGTGGTATAATTTTTTTATGTTTTATATATAGTTCTCCTCTTTGTACAATTATCTTGTAAGATTGGTTTAGAAAGCATTTCCATGTACCTTTTTTCATTTCATGGTGTTCATTAGGAGATGAATTATTGGAATCTAAAGATGTAATACTTTGATGAATATAGTCACACATAAGACATTCTAGTGAATTTTAACTAGAGGTGAGATATTTGTGTGACTATGTAAGCAAATACTCTAGGGTGATTATCAAACTATTAAATATAATTTCAAGAAAGGGGAATGAATTTATTATAAGACAATTGTTATCAAATTCTTGATAGTTAAATTTTACTTAAATGCATATACTATGCATCATCATTTGTGTTATCATAATACAAGAATATCAAGAATTTAACATGTAAGAAAGAAGTTTTACCTCCCCTGAAACCATCGATAATTAGATTTATAATGATATCTACAAATTATAATATGTAGGATCTAAATCATTACAATATGTGGATATATTTATTGTAATTACATCACTATCATGTGTTGTACTTATGAAGTACAACCATCATTGTTAATCACATCAAGTTTGTGTAATATGAATGTGAATCATATTTAGCAAATAATAATCTCATTTAATGAATCGTCAAGAGTTGGGGATGAAGCAATATTATCATTAAATATAGTAATATCATCATAATGAATCATAAAACCTATATGTAGTAATAAAATTATGGATAAAGTATTATATGTATGTTGTATTGTTTCACTAATGATATGTGCATTGTGAATATAAACTACACTATCATCAAACAATGAGACATCAATAACATCATTTGGTTTTTCATGGGTTGCTTTTAAATTTTTATTATTATGGGGAAAATCAACATCGCATGGGGTAAAAAACAAGTAAAGACCATCACCATGGAAAGCATCATGTTCTCATCCTTAATTATATCATAGAAAGAAGAAGATATGATTAAAGGAAAAGCATCACTATTAATTATAATAAGAGTGTGATCATCAAATGTTATGCTTGTGAAAATTACTATACTATTCATAGGAAAAATATATAACCAAGGTAAGGCTCACAGATAAGTTAATAAAATGTATATAGAAGGGAACAAAAATGAATGATGAGATACATGAAAGATATAAAACCACATGCACAATGAAGTACACAAACTATGCACCACCATTCATGTGGTATAAGGAAATGATTTCATCAAGGATAAAAGAACTAGATATAACAAAGTACACAATCACATTGAAATCCTTGATACATGCACAAATTATAGAAACCAAAGGAAAGTCATTAAGAGAATCCACAATTAAAATATAAAAAAATGAAGCATAAGAAAGAGTAGTCTAAAATGGTTATTATCAAATAAGATTCAAACCCTAGGTGAAGCACTAAATGAATAAGGATTAACAAAATCATAAAATCAAGGAAAAATTAGAGTACTCAAATTTCAAACTCAGAAAAGTTAATATTTATAATCACAAGTTATAAGCATGTAAGTTGCAATTTCACCGAAATAAAGGAGAAAATGACCTTTCCAAATATATAAGGTGATAATTAATTTATTCACACCTTATATATTTTGAAGGGTTCTTTTTGTTTATGCTCATTTTGATTGTTTATGACAAGTAAACTAATTGAAATCATAAAATAATGTATGTTCAAATTTAAATATTAGGGGTTATGGTTTTGCATGCTTAAAGACAAGCATAAAGTGAAATGTACTTAATATCATGCCATGACAAATATCTATGATTGAGAATCAAATATTGAGTTCTATATTATAGAGAGAAGTTATTGGAATAAAACAAACTAAGTATTTGGGATGTAGTCATGAAAATGAAGCTCTCCTAGTAATGATCATCCCACTCTTTTTGGTTTTGCCTTTAGGACCTACACATAGTGTTTTCTTAATATATATTCGAGTAATACAAATAATTTTGATACTAAGGAGCATCGCATGGATTAACATGCAAGGATTGAAGTTCAAGGATTCCTCACATCTTAGTCAATCTATAGGACTAATTTAATAATAATAGTAAAAAACACAAGGAACGACAATGGAAGTCAATTTGAGATGGTAATTAGTGCATGTTGAATCAATAATTGACATATTTATTCAAGCCTAATAAAAATTAATACATGATTATGTTAGAGATGCCTTGTAATGCATGTCTTGATAATGGATCTTAATTGTTTATTGTTAAAGAATTGTTGATGCCTAATATTATCAAATAAGGGTCAATTATTGAATCTCACAAAAGGAGAAATATATTTGTTATTCTGATATTTTTGTTAATTGATCATATATGATCTTAAAATATCATAGGATGATGTATTCATATAAATAACCTTGGATGCACAAGTCAAAATTTTGGTTCCCACATGTAATAACCCACTTAACTTAATCCAAAAACTCAACTAATTTTTTTTTTTTAAATATTAAAATATTGATTTCTTATTCTTACTTATTCTTATTTATTTTTGATTCAATCACATACTTAGGTACATCTATCCAAACAAGATAGGCATCCATCCAACCGGGATGGGCATCTAACCATACGAGTTAGGCATCTATCCATACGAGACTAGGCATCTAACCATACGGGTTAGGCATCTGTCCATACAGGACAGGAGGTTTCATCTATCCAATCCGAGATAGGCATCTACCCAAACAGGGTAGGCATCTATTCATAAGAATAGGATATGCTCTGGCCAGAGACTTTAGACTCATCGGGACCATCTGGGTCTTGAGCCACTCTCTAAAGACTACACTCCCCTACTAGGAGTGCACCGAGGTCACTGTCCTTAGGAGTATAAAAATAATTACATAAACAAGCTTGAGTTCTGCCTCGAAATTCAGCCTAAATCCTCGAGAAGTCAAGCGAATCCATACGGGATTCCTTCTGAGTATGCATTGAATTAATTTTAACATTTCAATTATTATTTGCACCATTTTATTAAAAGACCAAGGAGCTTCAAGAACCAACTACTCACCCATAACCAAATCCTAACCCCCATCCCCGAATGCCTGAGTACAAGGGACAACTCCATCCCTAGACTGCCTACATACCCATTTCGGCACGGGATCAAGGCGTAAAGTATGTAGTTCTGGTTTCTAACTATGGTTTAATGTAAATTGTTTGGTGGGTACGCAACCCTTTCTAGGGTCAATGTCCCAGACAGTTTCTTTGCGGTTGCTACCCATGATGGTAGCTCTATAGGGAAAAAAAAGGCTCAAGATGGCCTTTTGCTTGTGGCCTAAACAACTAAGTCCTATTTCCTATTAAATACGTCACCCTTAATCCGTTATCATCCGTTGAAATCATCAAGATAAAATAAATTTTCAAGATCTTCACACACATCCAAACCCTAATGGGGTTATCTAAAGTTCAACTGATCGGATGTAAATTCATTTGAAAATTAATCTTTTTAGATTATCGATCCAAGGGGGATTACCTGCC
Source organism: Cryptomeria japonica (assembly GCF_030272615.1). Taxonomy (NCBI): domain Eukaryota; kingdom Viridiplantae; phylum Streptophyta; class Pinopsida; order Cupressales; family Cupressaceae; genus Cryptomeria; species Cryptomeria japonica. The sequence goes on along the minus strand of NC_081406.1, from coordinate 645,912,689 downwards.
CCTTGGATTTTAACTTCCAAATGACCCTTATTTCTCCCTGGTGATTTAGAGGGACAATGCCACAAACGTCGTTATTGCAGCTTTATTAGGCATTAAGTGCAATAGTTCAACACAATGGTATTACCCGTAAGTGTGACCCAGAGGCACCATAGATACCGAATGTAATGCCCCGCCAGGAAACCCCGAAGGGATTAAGCCATAACACAAGAATAGAGTGCAATAATTTATTTTTTTTAAGTTACACCGCATTAAGATACAACAAGATATCAAAGATTCAGATTACATAGCGGAAGACATCAACTAACACCTCAAGAGTTTCCCAACGAGATTACTTAAATTTCACAATTCACTTAACTCACACGATTAATCCAATAAGCTAATTATCTTAATAACGAGATACTTCATATTCAGGATAATTTCTTTCAGAAGATGGAAATATAATTCACAAGCAAGGATTCATCCATTAAGATCCATTCATAATCTTCATTCAAGCTTTTCATTTAAAATTACAACCATACATCTAACATTCTAATACACTAGGATTCCATCATAACATAAGAGATCTTTCCAAGCATATTTAAATTCCTTAACAACAACTGAGTATAATTCATTATTCTAAGTTACATTCTTTCATATTCCAACTTATTGCATTTCAAAAGATGATTGCATACTAGCATCTACGATAAATCTCATCTAAACCACTTACGCATTCGATCAACATGGCATTCAAGAAAGAACTGAATATAAGCATTTATAGTTAATTCCAATTATCCACTTAACCATTCTAACATAAGTTAAACATACATGATAAAGCTGAATAAAGGAAACATAAGAGAATACATCACATAACACCATAATGATCTCGGAGTTCACCCCTAAAGGGCTACATCTCCGGGTCTGCTCAACTGCAAGACCCCTCTGATAATTAATAAAGTTAAGAATACAAGAGGTTACACCATACAATCCAACCATCAAGGCGATACATAAACAATATACAAACGACCGCATCGGTCAATTAATACATAAACGATCCCTAAAAAGAACAGGATCCAGCTGAACAAAATCAAGCTAATACAAAGGTCCAAGAGAGCATCCATAAAACTGAGCCATCACCACCCAAGGTCTATCATGAAACTGACACTCACAAGGGTAGAGACAAAAAGGACGACTCACAAAGGTACTCCTAACAGGACAAAACGACAACACACTAGCGAATGTAGGGACAAGTGTCATCACACAACCTGGTATGGTTACCATGGCAAGTCTTCATAGGTCCCGGTCCCATACACTGGGTCACCCTGGCAACCTAATCCGAGCTTCCGGCCCATCCAAGCCTCATGTGGACCCACACATCCTCTCGTGAAGACAAGGATGGTGGTTTGCCATTTCAGGCCTTCTCACAGCATGTCGAGTCTATGATAGCACTCGTCCCATGTGTGAGGCACAATATCTTACTTAGAGATTACATTCTAATCTACTTAGGTTATCACTTATTAGACTCACTTTCGACGGGTTACCCAGCAGCCACTTTGGGCGCGGCCCCCAATCGAAAGCCACTTTCCCATACGACACTAGACTAACTCAGACGAACTCAAAATCAGGGAATACACATGGTCAGACGAACGGAGTTCAAAAGGAGAGAAACAATCATCTGGTCAAACACGACTCAAGGCTAATCACTTACTGACGGTACTCTAACTAGAGACCCGACCAACAACGGTCAACCACAATCATCATTCGACTCACACACAAGGAGGATAAGATCAAAACGACGCTACCACAATACAACAGTCAACTCGGGATCGAGGACTGAAACAGGTACACCAAATCATTTCATACGACAGGGTCCTATCAAACAAAGCAAAACATGCCATTTCATAACTAAAGGCGAATACAGAAATTAAACTCGCAAGGCAAAAATCAGAAAAGACAATATCTTCTCAAATTGATTTAAACATTAAAATCGATCAAGTTTTCTACAAGATCCAAATCAGATTACGGTTATCTACCTCGACTAGTGATAAGTTGTTCTTGGTTTTCTAACTCCTAAGGTTCAAAGCATCGAACAGGCAAATTAAGCCATAATGAGTTTTAACCAAATCATATAATAAATCTCAGACAACCATTAATCAACTAAAACAAGGTATTTAATCTCCAATCAAAACGTCATAGACATACTGGTCTAAAATCAATCTCTACAGATTCATAATTTTCAATCCCAGATGTACTGTACGGATTACGGAAATAAAAATGTAGAAAGAGAATCTAAATGGAGATAATCATTTCCAAAGCATATCGTTAAAATTCAAACACCCAACGATAAATATTTCACTTAGTTCTCAATTACTCAAATGATATGTTCTACGATAATATTTAACATCATCAATTAGTAATTATAACATATTTCAACAGTTTTCCAATAACATATTATTCTCTATTGTGCTTTTAAACAATACTACCTTAATTAGCCAAATGCTCTAATCAGCTAGAAGGTAAGATCTAGATTTATTAATCCAAGATCAATCAGAATATAATCTACAATATTCAATTGCAAAAATTCACAGTTGTAGAACTTAATTAGAAAGGGTACAAAAGTCGTGAAATGAAATTGGATAATGATTAACCTATAACTCCATTATAAAATTAATCAATACCAATTTAACATTTAACATGATATTCCACCTTTAATCATAATTAAGAATCTAACTAAACTTAACATTAAAAAAAATAACCTTCATTACAATGATATAAAATATCATAAGCTTTTTTTTTTTTTTTTTTAAATACTAAAAAAAATACATTAAAAAAAATGATTTATTAACTATGTTTTCTTTTATACAAAAAACGCATTTTAAAAAGGATGGAGGCAAGGGCGGGCCGTGCCCTAACCCTAGCGTCGTCCAGCACTATACCCGCAGGGAAAACCCATGCGGGCGGCGCCACTGCGGTGCCCACAGGCTCCGCGGCGCCCTGCGGCCACCGCGGCCCTGCGGCCACCGCAATGTGCCGCGGCCGGAGTTTTTACCACCAGCGGGGGGGAGAAACAGAGGGACGAGCGGGGAAGAAGGGGGACGTGCGGGGGAGAGGGGAGGAGGAGCGGGTGGAGCTCCGCTCCCCGCCCTCCACCCCCAAACCCACGGTTTTCGCTAAAAATTAGTTCGCCCAGCTCGGCAAAACAAGAAGCGCACAGTTTGGTCTTTTAATAAATTTGCTATTTAAAACACACAGTTCGTAAATAAACACAAACGCCCAGCACACAATTTCATAATGAACATAAATTTCGATTTATTATGAGTTCGGTTTAAACGAACAGGGCTTGATATCATATTTCTTGATGGTTTGCTCATCCTTAACATACACCCAAGGGTTTCAAACGCCCAAAAGCAAAGAGGAATTAACAACACCTCAAAAACACTTCCAGCCAAGCTGGTTTATTTACCAAATCAATTCATAAGCATGGCATTCGATGGAGAATCTAAAACCAAGATAAAACCCCCATTTCCATTTTAAACAAAAACTAAAATTGAGAGATGGATCCTACCTGATCTCGCGTTCCTGGCAAGATCGGCTGAAGAGTCCCAATCTCCAGCTACCAAAACCCTCCTTCTCCATCCAAATTCCCCAAATTCATCTCCAAAATTTTCTTTCAACCAAAATTCCTCCCAAAAATGTCCCTCCTCTAATTTTCCCAAATTTTGGGTTATAAGGAAGAGTTGACCCAAAAATTCCATTTTTGGAATTAAAAATCTTTATTTACAAATAATTCTCAAAAATTAATTCTTTTCTCATTACAACAACAAATCGACTTGCCTTTTCAATTAAAAATCGATTTTCTCAATTAATACGATTTAACCTTTCAAATTTTAAAAGCCAACAGGATACTATTAAATCTATTGCGATAAAATACAAAACTTTCCTTTTCAACAGCATATACAAAATGCGTTTAATATTCCAAATCAGTCATTAAATCAAATTTACTCCCAATTAAAAACGAGCAATTCATTAACAACGAAAATCGCATAACGAATTCCTGATTAATCTAGTCCATTAATCTCCAATGCACAAACACATATTTAATCAAAATAATTACTAAGGACTAATTAATCAATTTAACCAAGCACACCAAGCACGCAAATCGAGAAAGTCAACCAAACAGACGACTCGCAAACCCAAATAGGAAGGGATCACCGACGACGACTGACGATGCTCACTTGAGCACGACTAAGGTCGACCAGGGTCTTACGACCACCTATCCAACTCTAAGGATAAAAAGGTACACTCAAACCTGCAATCCAGGTGAAGACGAACCTCGCACTCAAGCGGCATTGTACCTGAAATCTCCTGCAACCAAGAGTCATACATGCATACATATATAAACTTAATGAAAGCGTCAGCTCAATATTAATACCACGAAATAGGTATACTAACAACTTGCATACAACTAGTGTGGAACCACATCAATAGCTATGCGTTAATTCAACATCTGACTATAACATAATATTACGATAAACTAATCAAGATTAAACCAAGGTTAGAAATAGATTAGGGCAGGGGTACTACACCGAACACCGCTAATTTTTTGTTTAAACTCTTCTTGTTTAGTTATCTAACTAGGAATTTAACTTTGAATACATGAATCTTAAAAGAAGCAATATACCAATACAATTATGAAAAAGAAACTATTATATACAAGAAATTATCGCTTGAATTTAAAAACTAAACTATGAATTTTACGTAATTGAAAGGAACATAAACAAATCAACTACTTGGAATAGTATTTTCTCTGAAGGAAAGTTATGATAATTAAAAATTCAAAAACTTTAACTAAATACATGAAATTACTAATTGCTTGGAAACCATGATACTTTCAAAGATTACTTATGAAAATGATTTGAATTACTTGCAAGATATAATTGTTTTGGACAAATCATTACACAATAAGTATGAATCCTAGTATTGATTTGCTTGAAAGAAAATTAAATGATTGAATAGCAAGAATTTGGAAATGAATTTTAACACCTACTTGTTTGAAGTGAAAAGTACTTAATAATAATCCCAACTAATTTTCCATATGAAGTAATACAAATTTCATCTACAAATGATAACACTACTTTAAATGTGAATCCTAATACTTGAAAGGTACTAAATTGCTTGAAATAGAATTTAAATTATCAAATAATTATACTTTGGAAATTAATTTAATACTCACTTGTTGAAGGGAAAAGGAAACAACTATTCAACAATAAGCTTCAAAATTACCACATTATTCTTAGTTACTAATTGTTTGAAAAAGAGATTAGACAAGAGTGTAAACACTTGCTAGTTAACCAAGTAATAATACTAAGTCTCCTAATAAACAATTCTAATTAATAAACTTCTAGTTGCTTTTGAACTAATACCTTTGCAAGATTATAAAGTGATAACAATTACTCCTTCTACTTGAAGTAACGTTAAATTTATCGTTGGATACATTCTACAAATAATAACTTTATCATTTTTAAATACTTCGAAGGGAGCTAATGTTTGCTCCTTAAATTACCCTCAATTAGAATTGTTATTTAATTTTCCAAGTGATCACGGAGTAGGTTTCTTGAAACTCATTTGCTAAAACAATTTCGGTTTTGAATAAACTCTCTTTGCATCCTAATTAATACTATTACCATATGAATATTTAACTATGCAATTTACCTCTAAATTTAATGATAATTAAATTTATCCTTACTAATTACTTGTATTATTAAGTGTAACTTTTCCTTTTTACTAGTCTTATGTTTCTTTTAGCTAGAAGGTAAATGATTTTAACTATTAAAAGAAGTGACTATTTGCAATGCCTTATATACTCATATCTTGAAATCTAATAAAGAAACAAATCAAATAATCAACCTTTCGAATTGAGACAAACTTTTTCTAACATTAACTCGTATTGTTGAAATACCTAAAAGGGTTACTATGAATCTAAACACATTTACTTGTTAGCTAAATTCCTTTAACATTTGATACTTGTACGAATTGAAATATACAAAAGATAGTTTGAAGTCCAAAAATTAAAAATAAATAAATAAAGAACTTAGATATTTGAAATGTATTAAATGTCTTGGGAAAATCTACTTACTACCAGGTACAATTTGAGACTAAATAGAGACACTTAAGGGAAAAAAACCAATACTATAGAATAAGTGTATCATTAGTGAAATATCATTTTTCCCTAAAGGATTAATCACCTCTTAAATTTTTCTTTAATAAACAAACTTTACTATACACTAAAGAATAAATCCCTTCTTATAAGAGTAGGTTATAAACTAAATTTCAACTATATTGACATAAATAAATTTTAATTACCAAATTCTAATGAATAAATCTTAACTAAATAAACCCCTTAGCATATATACATAAAATAATTTTTAATTGTAAATCCTCATTGTATTTTACTTTTAATATAAGCCCCCCCCCCCGCCCCCCCGCCCCTCCTCTTTTTTTTCATTATTACTAACTTCAAAAAAATTTAACGATGTAAACAAACCACAAAAAAAATATATTAAAAAATAATTCTAATAAATTAAAATTCATTCATTCAACAATTAATAAATTATAATTTAATTCACTCAACTCGAATCAAGGCAAATCAATTTAACATTAACAAGATGTTATTTATAATCAATTAGTACCAATTTTAAGACAACAGATACCAATATTATTTTATATCCTAAACTTATTATAGTCAACTATATATAATATATCAATTATATTAATAATTTATTAATAACTCAAACAAAATTGTAAAAATAACAGCAGTTATACCAATTGATATAACATGGTTGCGATGCCATGACAACTTTACATGCACGAAACTTAATTAACATTAATTCTTAAAAGATTTATATTATTTTTTTAATGTATTTATCTATATATATTTATTTGATCTGAGTTTATAAATAAATAAACAAACAGAGATAGAATTAGGAATTAAATAATATATTCACTAAACGATATAATTAATTCATAGAGAACAATAAGTGAAAGAAAATAAATAAGTAAATAAATAAATTTATCTCTGACGCATTCTGAGATGGGTAATAACTTTTTTTTAAAGTTTCTCAGAGAAGTGATATTATTCAGGGAGCAAGAAAAACACATGTTCTGAGGGAGATACAAATTTTCTTGAATAAATGATCAAGTTTGTGTTCACAGAAACAATTAAATTAATTCATATTCTCAGAGAAGTGATATTATTCATAAAGAAAGAAAAACACATGTTCCAAGGGAGACAATTTTTTTTGAATAGATGAACAAGTATATGTTCACAGAAAAATAATTAAATTAATTCATATAGAGAGAGTAAAATTTATTTACATGGAAGGAAAGATTATATTCATGGATGTTTACACAGAGGAACAATTTTATGCTTTATGCTCACAAAAAGAGTAAAACAAGATCTATACACAGGTGAATAAATTTATATTCACAAAGAGAATATTTATTCACGGAAAAATAATAAATAAGAGAAGTGAGATTTATACACAGGTAATCATATGCTCACATAAATAAATTATTCACATGAAACTAATAAAAATAAAATAAAATAAAGATTTATACATAGATGATCAACATATATTCACAGAAAGATAAGTTTATTCACATGGAGATAACTACATATACAAAATAATTTATTTATTTATTTATTATTTTTTTTTAACAAAGATCCATTTTCTAGATTTTAAAATTCACTTTTTTTCTAAAACAGATTAAATATATAAAAAGAAATATTCATATGCATTTTTTTAAAAAAAAACTTTTATCAGTGTATTTTTTTTTTTTTTAATGAAAATAGAATTTTTTTTTATTAATCTTTCTAAACAATTAAGATGAGCAATTTTTTTATATAAATGAAGATTCCAGAGAGATAAAATATATATAAAAAAAATACAAATTTTTCACATGTAAATGAGAGAATGCAAGAGAGGAGAACCTGGATTGTCGAAGCTTGATGATGAATCCTCTCCAATTTTCTGGCTATCCTTCTTAGATCCTTCCTTGTAACTTTATGAAAAATGCTTCAACCAAACTTAAAAGAAACCTGCTATACAAGTGACTACCAAATTCTACTTCTACCAACAAGAACAAGAACTCTAGAAAATTTCTTTTCATCCCCAAACTATGAACTCCCTTTTTGAAAAGTTTGCATACATTATATAGAAAAGATGCACCAATTCCACTATCAAGATAATTAATTGAAAATGGAGGTTCTTTTTCTAAAATTGGTTTCATGCAAAATTGATTGATCACTTGGTGGAGGAGTTACACGCAAGAATATGCAATTTGAATTTTACCTCTAGAAGCTTCTATTTCCTCCTACGACATGTGCTAAATTAACATATTGAGAAAATAAGAATTTTCAAAATTAATTTCATGCAAAATGATTGTTTTCATAGTGGGGGTTACACTTGACCATGCATTTGAAATTCAAATTTGAATTCTCCCCCAAAAATGCATTTTGTAACTCCTTTGTCATAAAAATGTCACGAATAGAATTATTCTTGTCATAGAATAATTTTGTAACTCCCATGTCATATATTTGCTAAATATAATATTTATTCTTTAATATTTTTAATTTTAAATTTCTTTTCTAGAATCTTCTTATTTCTCCTACACCATGTGCTCAATTAGGATATTGAGAAAATAAGCAATTTTCAAATAAATTATGACCTCATGTGTGTGTCATCAATTAAAATCATTTTTATTTAAAAACTTCAACCTCATTTCAATTTATCTTTTCTTTCTAACATTACTCATAAAATTAATATAGTAGTAGTAGTAGTAGTAGTAGTAGTAGTAGTAGTAGTAGTAGTATCAAGGTCCAAAAAAAGGGTTATGACACCACACAAATAAATAACAACCAACTTCTAACTGAGTTGGATTTAGGAGGTAAAAATTTTAGTTTTGGAAGAATAAGATGCTATTGTGCTAATGATTCTATTAGAATGGTAAAAAAAAAAATTGAGTCAAATATATTGTTGGTTGAAAATTTTGTACACTTGGAAAGATGTGCAAAATTGTGGTTTCATGCACAATGTGTGAGTTTAAAATTCTCCTAATTTAAGGGAAGTCTCCCCCTTGTCTACAATTACTAACTAAACACTTTTCTCATTTTTTAGAAAAGACCATATTCTTTCCTCTTTCTAGGAAAGAGACAATAATTTTAAAAGATAAATACAACAACTTAAAGCAATGACAAGAAAGGAGATGAAGTTTCCTGAAAGCACAAAGACTTATGTCACCTCCTTCGGGATGGGAAAACAACAACTAAGCACAAAGTCTTCAGTTCCCACTATCCTATCTACCTTTTTCAAAATAGTAAAACAAGAACAACGAACAACACATAACAACACAAAGTCTACTAGTATGATGCACTTTTTGAACTATTTCAAATGGGAACAACCACAAGCACAAAGTCTTGCAACTCTTCTCAACTTTTAATACCAAATTACACTAATTTTACTCTCACTATTTGCAACACAAAGTTTGCAAGAAATCGGGTTAAATCTCCTCTCAACAACCTCACTATAATCTCAAGCGAATATAAAGAAATATGCCACTATGACGTAAGAACACAATGGATATAGGGTTATGATTTCAATACAAAGTTTGAAAATCAAAACCTTTTTGATATTACTTGAGAAAAAATAATTTACAAGTATAAAGCTCAAAGTCTCAATGATTGCAAATTTCTGCAGAGTTTTCTTGCTTGCTAAAAAGATTCTAAATAGCTAAATTAGACATGTTGAAAGCATATGATAAAGTATGTTGGTCTTTTCTTTTGAGAGTGCTTAAAAAGTTTGGCTTTTCAGATAAGTGGTGCAAATGGATCAAAAATTGTCTCTCTGGGGCACATTTTTCAGTTATTATTAATGGTAATCCTTATGGGTTTTTTCGAGCCACTCAAGGAGTTCAACAAGGTGACCCACTATCACCTTTTCTCTTCATTATCATGGCAGAAGCTTTTAGCAGATTGGTCAATAAGCAGTTGAGTTTGGGTCTTTGGAAGGGGGTATGCATCCCTAATACCTCAATTTCTATCACTCACACTTTATTTGTAGATGATACACTTTTATTTGGTTGTTCCAATATTTAAGAAGCAATTCATATTAAGAAAATGTTGGACATATATACTTCCGGATTTGGACAGAAAATCAGTGTTCAGAAATCTAAATTAGTCATATTCAATACTTCTGAAATGGTGTCTAACAACATTATCCAGACATTGGGCTTTCCAATGGATTCTCTTCCATCATCGTACTTGGGTATCCCTTTCTTTATGGGAGCAAGGAAACCTTCTTTTTGGAAATTTGTGATTGACAAATTAAAAAGAAGATTTTTTGTGTTGAAAGCTAGATGGTTATCTCTATCAAGCAAAATCCTTCTTGTCAAAACTATTTTGGCTACAATTCCAAACTATTACATTTCAGTCCTTCAAGCCCCGAAATCTATTGTTTCCCATATCGAAAAAATTATTCAAAATTTTATTTGGAAAGGTAATCTTTTAGAAGATAAAAAGATCCCGCTTGTGTCTCTCAACAAAATGACTCCAAGTAAATCTACGGGCGGGGTTGGTCTGCACGATCTTTCAAAAAGGAATAAGACCTTTGGGGGAAAGTTGGTTTGGAATATTTATGTAAAACAACATGCTCTGTGGTGTCAAATTATGCAAGCAAAGTATTTAGATACTCCTACCCCATCACGTATATTTACTATCCTTGATCCTCCATTAGGGTTTGCAGTTTGGAACTTCATGATGGCTTCTAGGAATGTGATTACTAGATATTTATCGTGGCAAGTACATAATGACAAAGATGTCAACTTTTGGCATGATTCATGGAGTGGTCTCCCTCCTCTTATTCTCAAGGAATCTCTAGTAGATGTGATCCCTATATTTATTGCTCAATGGGGTTCTCCCCTTTATGATTACATAGATGATCTTGAGAAGCCTTTAAATCGTGTCATTTGGAAGAAGCCAGGTCTACACCCAATCTCCCCGGATCAAAAAGTAGAATTTTCTTTAATTCTCAAGAATTGCATTATTTTTATCTCTAATGGTTTGGACAAATTGATATGGTGCCCTACGGAGAATAGAAAATACTCTATCAAGGAAGGGTATATGGCAATTCATCAGATGTCTGTTCAATCCTATTCACAAAGAGCTTATAATTTTTGTTGGAACAATAGTGTTCTTCCCAAGGCAAGGATGTTTGCTTGGGTTGCTCTACACAAGAGAATACTCACCAGTGAGAGACTTGATAAATTGAATAGTGCACATCCATTTGCTTGTGTACTTTGTGGTGAGAACAGTGAAACGTTAGATCATCTCCTCCTCCAATGTGTTTTTGCTCATTATTGTTGGATGTTTGTGCTTGATAAGCTTTCCTTTAGCATCCCTCTTCCAAATAATGTATGGGATTTGTTCTAGTTATGGCCAGTCTTATACTCATCCTCTCTTTTTGCATGCATTCGAAAAGTGATCCCATCCACAATAGTATGGTCACTTTGGTGGGAAAGAAATAAACGTATTTTTAGAAAGCAAACATCTCTTTCTGATGTTTTCAATTATATTGAAAAATCAGTATCAGAATTGGTTAATGCTCATGTTTCAAATCAGTTCAATCCAAATAAGGAATTTACTTCTTGGGATGGCCAAGTTATTAATTGCTGGAAGGGCATTTCTATTCCTGTATCACCTTGTTTTCCGAGAGTGAGAACTAGTAAAATTGATAGAAATAAAGTGAAATGGTGTCCTTGAGATTCAATGCATTTCAAATTGAATTTTGATGGCTCCTCTAAAGGGAACCTGGGTGATGCAGGAATAGGAGTATGCATAAGGGACCACACAGGGTGTGTTTTTGCTTTGAAATCTGCTTCTATTCCACCGGGTACTAACAACTTTGCAGAGGCATATGCTTTGCTCAAAGGCATTCTACTAGTAAAAAAACTAAACATCTCTTATATTCACATTGAAGGCGATTCAACTATTATTATCAATGCTTGCATAAAGAGAAATATTGACAATTGGCAGATAAGATATTTACTTGAACAAGCATGGACACTTATTGATACATTTGTAAACTTTACCATTTCACGTGTATAGAGAAGGGAATCGGGTTGCAGATCATTTGGCAAATATGGGAAGTTCCAAGGTGGAACTTAATATGATGGGTCCAAATTGTGATCTCGATTCTTATCCAATTCTTAAGGAAATTTTTTTGGAGGACATGGGTACAGGATAGTATTACACATGGCTATGTAGTGGTCTTTTTCATAATGATAAAAATTGGTATGTGAGGTATTATAAGTGCAGGGTCTTGTGGTTCTGTTGTATCTGTATGATGTGAATGGATGTCGATTTGAGCATCTAAGAAGCGTGTTGGATTGCAAGTTGAATAAATGCATAAGTGAGAGAGACTATGGACTGCTATGTAAATGTGTACAACTCTCATGATGTTTTGGTTCAGACTTCACCTTGTTCAACATATTCCAGAAAGCATTCGATACTTGAGGATGAATTGTGGCACTCGGTATTCTGGACATTATAAGATATATTGTATTTTTTGGCATAATAGGAATTTAAGTGTCACAACCTTTCTATGTATTATAGAGCAAGGATCAAAGTTTTTCTTACTGGTTCTTTTCTCCGGGAGCTCTTTGAATCAACTTTTGTAAAATAAATATTTAAATAAATAAAATATATTAAGTGGCACTACCACCTTTTAAAAAAAATAATAATAATAAATAAATAGGCATAAAATTTAAACGTCTCCAATGTCGTCAAATTAACATCAATACAATTTACTTGAATTAATATTAATTATTTAACTAAGGAATATAAAGTTTCCAAAATCGTTGTTAAATTAACTAATCCATTAATAATGTTGTCCAAAAATATATTCTCCATTATTGATATCTAGTCCTCTAATAGTTTTAAGTAATTCACTTATAATTAAACTATCCCCTTAAAGATTTTAATTAATCAAGTACAATAGAATTACCCCCTTAGGGTTTAAATAATACCCCCATTTAGAAAGTAAAGCATCCTCTTGGAAAATAACATACCTAACTAAAATATTACCATAAATTTTTTCTTATATTTAAATAATTCTAATTAAGTTGTTATGAAGTCCTCCATTGAGGAGTATATCAAAATGCCTCTTTAAATTTAAAAATAAAAGTGAGCACATTAATTCATTATAAATTTTCTTTTGAAGTTTCCCCCCCAAACCTTTATTTTGAATATAAAACCATCTCAACAAAACTATAGAACATGTGGGTTAACCCTATTTAGGTTTCCCCTTTTATTTTAATAACAAAACTATCTCTCTATCCCTGATTCTTCCACTGTCTTCTTTTTGTTTTCTTTACTAACCCTAACCCGAAATTGGGTTAGGGTATTTTTTTTTCATTTCCTCTTTGGTTATTTTGCAGGTCACAGTGGGATGGGTGACAGTGGCCATGGCAGCCATTTGCAGGGCCAAACCTACCAGAGGGTCGGTGCATGGTTGACGAGGTAGAGAGGAGTGGAGTGGTGGAGGCCAAGTCGTCCACTGTGGTTAGCCACAGTGGCGGCCAAACTGGTCGTGGTTGTCCACTATGGTTTAACCACAGCGGCAACTATGACTGTTAACCACAGTGGCAATTGTGGCCGTTAACTACAGTGGCGGCCGAGCCGTCCACTGTGGTTAATCCACAGTGGCGGTCGCGCCTGCACTGCGATAACCCTCAAGAGGCTGGGTGGGGTAGAGTGCTCGACTCCCCCATCTCCGAGCTTCAATACATTTTTATTTTTTTAACATTTTTTTTGTATATATTTCGTTCAATAAAAAAATATAGATGTATAAACAACATAAAATATATATCTATTTCTCAAATAGAAAAGTTATAACAAAATTTTATTAAATGATGCATATATATATATATATATATATATATATATATATATATATATATATATATATATATATTTATTTATTTATTTATTTATTTATATATATATATATATATATATTTATATCTATATATATATGTATATGTAGACATTTTTTTAAATTTTTTAAAGTGTGTCATTTCCAGAATGGTTGTTTACTAACAACATTAGTATATCTCTTTATATATATATATATATATATATATTTTCTAGATTAGCATGCTACAACAACATTATGTTTATTTACATGTAATGTATCTTTTTTTCTTTTCTTTTTTTTTGGTAAGAGCTATCACTGATGGGGATAGTGCCCTTGTATTAATAAAAACAAAGGTTACAAAAAGCCATCAAAGCCTGATAGCAAGACCACAACAAACACCACTACCTGACCACCACCCTGTATACATAAACCCGAGGCCTAAACCAACACACCAAAGGACATAACCAAATTCAGTCCAAGTACACATTATGCACCACCATTAAGGGTCTACATGACCCCAGCAAACTCTCCAACATTAGTCACAGTGTCAGTAGCCCCAGCCAAAAACCACCATACTTCTGAGTTTGTAATTTTGAGAAATGGAGCCATATCCCCATTCTGCACAGCACACCTAAAACCTTCCCAAGCATTCTCACTGAATGTTCTCATCATCTCCCTTAACTCTTCCTTCTCTAAACATCTATGTTTAGCCCTGCTTCTTTCACTGTTGTCTGAATCATCACTCCTTTCATTCTTAGACTCCTCCCCTTCGTCCTCAGAATCAAAGGGCAAAAATACATCCGGCTGGAAGTAGATCTTTAGGATACTAATCCATTCATTCTTCGGCAAGCTTAAAATGGAGTTGGCGATGCTATTCCCATTAACGGGTTTAACAAATCCGCACAACAACTCCATGAATATTTCCCTAGACTCAGATGTCCACAAGAGGCATAAGAACATCTTCATAAATAGTGGAATCGCACCAGTGGCGGTCGAAATTGAGTGTGATCCCAACAAGACCCTTTATGGCATCATAGGCATGCTCCTCTGAGATAAATAGGCTACGGAGTTGAGCATCCAACGTCTCCTCATAGTTCATGCATCCAATGTTGCCGAAGTATGCCATAGGCGAGATCAGAGTCAAACCTGAGCACAACCAGAAGTTTGTGACCAAACTAGCAACCTTTCCAAACAATGAGGCTGAGACTTGAAGAAAGCCAATTAATAGGCACTCAGATATCTAGAAGATTCTATATGAATCAACAAATGCCAAATCAACCAAGATCACGCAGACTGTAAAAAACTGTCCTAGTACCGCTCTTGTCTATCACATGTTGCTCTGAACATCGTCACTGCAAGTATGAGTATCCAGCCTGCTAAAATTGTGCGAATCCTCTGCCACCTATCCTAAATTCGCAGGCCTAGTTGCAAGGAGCATCATCCAACCCCATCACATTTCTTTTCTAATAAGTCTTTTCTACTCAGATTTGTAATCTCCATACTTATTGATTTAGAATCCACTGACACTTCTGCCAATTTCGAATTGACACCAAGATTAGCAAAGAGATTTGCCAATCGATTTCCTTCATGATGGATGTGAGATATTTTATATGGTCTAATTGCTTGGAGTAGAGTGTGTATGCATGGAAGCCATTTAGCTAGCTTCCAATTTAGTAATCTGGAGTTAATCACACCATTTATAATTATCTAAGAATCACCCTCAATCTGCACATTAGAAAAACCTTTATGTTTGCAAAGCAGCAGACCAACCTCAAGGGCTCTTATTTTTGCTTCATTATTTGTAGCACAACCAATATGTCCATTGGTACCAAACAAAATATTCCCATCCTCATCCCGAATGACTGCTCCATAACCATCTTGCTTGAGATTGCCTCTGCAGGTCCCATCAAAGTTAAGTTTTACCTAGTTGCTATGAGGTTTTTCCCACCTGACTTCTTTCCTATTAATTTTCTTTTTGGGATAATGGAATATAGCGTTTTTGAAGGACCAATTCTTTTCCATTTCCAAGTCCCAATCATTGAACCTGAATTTCCTGACATTCCCTGATTTGCCACAAATAACTTCTTCTATAGTTGTCTTCAGGTTTTCAATGACTAATTCAATTGGTCTAGATGTTTCTTTGAAAATTCATTTGTTTCTTTCTTTCCAAATAAACCAAACAATCATTGCAGGACTAACCAACCACAAAGAACCCCACTTTGTCTAACTAAACATAGGCCACGAGACAAGGAATTCTTTTAGAGGTGCATTTCTAATTGTGTACAGATTAACAATATTTAGGAACCAATCCCAACACCTTCAAGCAAAAGTACAAATGAAGAGAAGATGATCCATCGATTCTTCCCCAACATTGCATAACACACACCAACTTGGTCCATGAATACGTATGGATTTAAGTCTGTTTCCAGTGAGGATTCTCCCATTCAGAGCTATCCATAAAAAACCCCTGCTTTAGGCATAACCCTGCTATTCCAACACAACTTGCTAGGCCAATTCGGATTAATAACTCTATGCCTTTGAACTTCGTAGCCCAACTTAACACTATACTCCCCTGACTTAGATGCACACCAAAATATACAATCTTCATCTTCAGAGGCTAAAATCATTCTATTTCTCAGGATAGCTTCAAGCCTTTTACATAACTCTGAGTTGCCAATTTTTATCTGTTTCTAAGTCCTCTTGCCATGTCGCTCAACTTCCTCAAAATAATTAACAACCTGCACTCCTATAGCAGATTTGATGGTGTTAATCCAATCCTGATCATCAAAGACTTTTGTCAGAGGCAGCTCCCCATCCCATGAGTCCCGCCAGAATTTTGTCCTACACCCGTTACCAACTTTCCACGAGATATGGTTCATGATGATATGCCTTCTTTTCCAAAGGAAGTTCCAAGTGGGAGATCCCTTATCTGTATCTACAATTGTGAAAATTTGATCAGGTTCATCAGAGTTCAAATACTTTTTCTGAACAATTATGCACCATAGTTTATTGGGATTTCTATACATTTTCCAAGACAGTTTCGCGCTAAGGGCCGAGTTTTGAGCATTCATTTTTCTCAACCACGCTCCCCCATCCTCTTTCAACATGCACACGGTGTCCCAGTTTATCAGTGGTATCTTCCTTTGGTCTTTAGCTCGATCCCAAACAAATTTCTTTAAAAGACTGTCTACTTTCACACCAACCAAATTTGACATTTGAAAGCATTGTATGCTATAGATTGGAACTGCCGATAACACAGATTTTATCATTAATAGTTGACCAGCCTGAGCAAGCCATCTATTCTTCCATTGCTCCTTCTCACCTTACATGAGTTTAGAATATCTTCCCAAATATGGGATTATCTGCTGCCCATATTAACTCTGATCGCCAAGGTATTTAAGGGGAAGATCGGCAATACTGAAGCCAAGGAGATGAGCAATGCGATTCTGAGTCATTTTGCTTTTATTGAAAAAAGAATACATGCGACTTATCCTTATTCATTTCCTAGCTCAACAACAGAGAATATTCATCTAAAACTTCCATAATTCCTTTGGCTTCCCTCAACGAAGCTTCACCAAACAGAATTGTGTCGTCAGCAAATTGTGAATGGGTAATGGGCTCTAGCATGTTGTGGACTCGAATACCATTCCATTGCCTAGCCATTTGCCTAGTTTTAATTAAATTCCCAAGTACCTATGCCATGAGAACAAAGAGGGTAGGGGATAGAGGATCTCCTTGCCTCAACCCATTGGTAGCTTTGAAGAAACCACAAACCGCACCATTTACAAGCAAAGAAAAATTAACTATGGAAATGTAGAAACTAATACAATCAATCCAGTCTTTTGGGAAGCCATAGCATTTTAGTACCTTCACCAAGAATTGCCACACCACCTTATCATATTCTTTTGCAACATCTAGCGTTATGATCATACCTTTGATTTTCTCTTTATGTATGGAGTGCATGACTTCAGACACGAGAATAATGTTGTTCGCTAATTCTCTTCCAGAAGTAAAACCATTATGGTTCTCTGAGATGAGGTGAGGTAAAATCTTCTTCAGTCTGATGGCCATTGCCTTCGAGATAATTTTGTATATAGTATTGCATAACGATATGGGCCTGAAATCATGCATTGAAGTGCATTCCTATTTTTTGGGGATTAAGGCAATGAATGTATTGTTCAATTCTTTTACAAACTTTCCTTTTTTCCTGAACTCTTCCACGACCAACCAGATGTCATAACCTAGAAATTCCCAACATTTCTGGTAAAATTCAACAGTCATCCCATCTGGACCCGGGGCCTTATGTGGATGAAGTTAGAATGTAGCTCTCTTAACCTCTTCCAATGTATAAGGCTCACATAACATTTTTGCCTCGTCCTCAGAGACCAACTTGTGCAAGATTTTGAATAGCCTACCATCTGATGCATTACATGTTTGATTGTAGTTCCCCAAAATTTTCTCGAAGTGTAATGTATTTTTCTTTTATTAGCTATATATATTTATTTATATACATGTATTTATATATGTATATATATAAATATATAACTATGTAGAAATGAATAAGTTAAAATAATTGTATTCTAAAAACTCACTATAATTTTTCAAAATAACCTATATTACTACAACATTTAATTTTCAAGCAAAATATATATGTATTTTCTAAAAAAAAGTCTCTCAGAAAATTTTCCAGATAGCCTTATATAACAGTAATGATTTTATTTCCTTAAAGACTAACCAACAATATAACTTAGTGTACTTATTGAATGAATCACAAGATTTAAATATGAACTTTAATTTTTTGATTTTACTTTCTGCTAAATATTATTTTCTACTACAGAGTTACTACTAGCTTCTTCTTTTTTTTAACATAAAGAATATGCTCCAATAAATAAATGATTTGCAAATATATTTATCTAACACTGCATGTTTAGAATACATACTAAGCTAGTTTACACTATAAAACTGAGTAAAGAGATAAACAACATTTTATTTAAATGCTTATCTAATCTTTCATCATCGTCATCATCATCATATATATATATATATATTTCCTTTTCAATAAATATTTAAGCAGAAAATAAGTTTACACTTCCTACTCCATTTTATGATATTAAATAATAATATAGGAATACTATTCAAATGCTTCTTTGATTTCTTCGAAATGAATATACAACAAAGTAAATATACAATCTTTTCTCTTTGGATCTACTTTACAATAACAACCAAAATTATAACTTCAAGCCTCTCTTACATTTCTACAAAAGTGAGGACTTGATACTAATACATATTTTCAGAATTTCCAAATGAATCTAATAGGAGACCTTGCACACAATCTTGGTTTTTCTCCATCCTTTATCCCAAATGAAAACTTGCACAAAAAGATTATAGGTTGTGACCATGGAGGCTCACCTCCCAACCTAGGCTTACAAGAAGCCACCCTCGAGCTAGGAGAACCAAGGCTAAACGGGTTACAAACAAACTCAACCACAAAAGCAAGAAGAAATCATCAACACATGAACTCCCAATCCAAGGATTTACAAAGTCACCAAGTGACTAACTTTGTGAGGTGAAGGTGGACCAAGTACCTAGAGGAGATCTACAAGATAGAGGAACAAATGCCTTCACAAGGCTACCAAAATATAACCATCTCAAGTCACTGACTTGACCCAAAATAAACCTTATGTCCCTCATGGCATACAAGCTCATATCTCCCCTTATGACCCCCTTTTCATAAGCATAAAAATAATGCGGCAAGGGTCCCATAACCCTTGTGTATCTCTCTCTTTCAAGAAGAGAGTCTCTACACTCATAGGTTGTCAAGCAACCTTTCACCCCCAAGGCTACTCTACCCTCCCAAGGGTGAGTATGGCCTTGAAACACACATAACACATATAATCATGCAACTCATAAAAATAACACAAAGAAATAACTCCATCATTCAACTTCACAAACCACATAAACAACCAAGCAACATGCACAAACAATCTTTCCTTCACATTAACAATGAAAATCAATATGCATGGAAGATCACTACCAACCTTTGATCCTGCAAATGGTATGAGAAATGGTTGAAGGAGAGCTGCCCAATCCACTAGCCTTTACTTATGACCAAAACTTAAAAATGCAACTTCAAAAACCAAATTTCCAACAAAACTCTAAGTCTCCAAGATTGGAGAGTGGGTGATCAAAATTCCAAGTTTAAATCCCTTCCCTAAGTAGACTCTTCTCACACTTTCCAACCTCTTGGAAAGGATGTGAGGTCTCATAGGTTGGTCTTCCCAACCTCTTATGTGCTTTCTAAAAATGAAAATTGAAAAAGGTAAGAGAAAATGGGGAAGAGCAACTATCACTCAAATGGAAGGTTGTCTAACCAAGGAGAAATCCCTCAAAAGTTGAATTTCGTCCATCTTGGAAAACTCAACTTTTGAGGTGACTTGACAGTCACATGTGCGTGGTCACATGGCTAAAATTGACCTTTACCCATAGGTATAACATATGGGCCTTCAAAAATGCCCTAAACCTAACCTTAGGAGTTAGTTTGACCCTCAAGAAACTCACCTAAAGTTTATCTACGGGTCAAATTTGAGTTGACCATTCTAATGGCTCTCTATCCAAGACTCTATTGGGACCACACTTAGATATTTTGAATAATGCATTGGTTATAAAAATTCCCTCCAAGGGACATGTCATTGTCAACTCACTCCACAACACAAGTGTCAATTGACACCATAAAAATACACAATGCTTTAATACACATGGCAATGTCCCTTTTTGGAATTAAAAAATTTAACAAATACAAATTAAACACACATTCAAGCATTCACATTTACAAATAAAACACATAACACACGAGGTGTTGTCTCTCCAAATAGACAACCCTTGGCTTCACAAACGCACATAGGTTTAGCTTGATTCTCCAAATAGTTTCCATGGTCACATGGATTAGTTTTCCTGCACATCTCACTTTGCACATTAGTAATCTCAAATAATCACATGTAATTATTAATATATGAAAAGGGTACAAATCAGACACTTGTATACAATTTACATCATAACAATCAAATTATCATTTTATCCAATATAATCCACATGAAGTAATTTACTCAATGGCATCATCATAATCATCATGAAATTCAATCATTCGTAAAGCATGCATCCATGTTTTCTAACCTCATAATGAAGTACTGTAAATTTAGAAATAAATCGCATGCATCATATCAATGTTATCCAATCACTACATCATATAGAATCTAAATCCACAATGCATTAAAGTGTGCACTACAAGGTAAAATGATTCCATAACATGGTTCAATTACTTTTCCCAATAATTCTCATGCGGCCATATACTCATTTGCAAAACCAATGAAATCATGTAAAACAATCACCAGATACGTATGCACAACAACAACATCAATCTAAGTATTGAAATCAATCATAATGTGGAATTACATCTTATCCACTAGTATCATGAGGATCCTATGCCAAAAGGGTCTCATGACCATGATGTATCAAGGTTCTATGTTGAAAGATAAGTCCATGACAAAAATGAAAGACTCTTATGATGGGTTTGGGGTAGGGCTCCAATCCCCTAACATATAAATGATACACAAGCAAATTACGTCTAATTATCCCCCAAGGGTCAACATTTACTAATTTATCCATCTAACATAGCCCATCCTATTGAATCGTAGCACCTTTACATAGTGTACCAATCATCCATGCAAACTATTAATAAGGTCAACCATGGTCAAACTAGGTTAACCAGAGCTTGATCGGGGAGGGGCTCTACATCTGCAGGGTGAGCTCAGGAGCAGTTGAATGTGTTTGGGGCACATTACTTGGTTGAGGGTTGTTGGTTTCTATTTGTAATAGTGTGTGGGAGTCACTATGAGATGCTTGATGTGCACGTCGTTTCATTTGTGGTTTGTTGGAAATATTGCCTCTATTCTTTGCATAGTAAGTTCTATTTGTTTGCTTCCGCCAGGATTTGATGGCATCGCCTTGTTGGGTGGAAGGTTCAATAGATATCTAATAGTTGTAAGAGAACAAAGGTGTGTTAGAATTCTAACAATTGAAGAGAGAAGGCATTGAAACATGTATGACAACAAGCATACAATTACTTTCTCTTGTTTTAATGGAACTGCAAGAAATTCAAGGCATATACATATGCATATAATATATATTTCTAAAGTTAGATATTTATATATAGATAAATACGTGTGTGTATATATGTACTTGAAAATATATATACATGCATATATACATATGTACATAGATATATGTATGTATGTAAATACATATATAATTGCAGTGAGGCATATACATATATATAAATACGTTTATATTTATATAAAGCTATGTAAGAAGTAATATATGTTTTTTTGTGGATATTTTTTGGTGCATACATACGCTTTTGGATTGTTACGTGTATCGCTTCCTTAAATCTTGGTCAAGTGGTAATCAGAAAGATATAGCAACTGAAAACTGGTTAATTTAATCTGTAATCTTCTTCTCTTTAGTTTTGTGGTGCTCATTTTGTTGTGAATTGTATTTGCTCTGCAAGACTTCAATTGATTAACGTTTACTTTGGTGAGTGCACACTTTACCTATGAGATTATTTGCCGAAGTTATATATATATATATATATATATATATATATATATATATATATATATATATATATATATATATATATATATATATATATATATATATATCTATGAAATATGTGTATATTTGTATACATAGATATGCACATATATAAATACACGTATATATATATAATTATATAACTATGTATAAATATATATTTGTATATATGTACATTTCTATATTTGGTATTTTGTTTATAACTTTGGTTACGACAACATTTGGAGAAAGTGATTATGGATATATATTGATGCATAGATATATATTTATACACACATATAGATGTATGTATAAATACATATGAATACAAAAAAGTGTATATAAATATGTGTAAATCTGTACAGATAGATATGCATATATATATTTGTCTATATAAGTATATAATTTTGTATGTATATATATATATATATATATATATATATATATATATATATATATCATAGAGAAAGAGAGCTAAAAATGCAAGGAAAGAAAGGAATAGAAAAGTTCAGTGACTTTGTAGAAGCATCATAGTCAAAGAAAGTAAATGAAAGAAAATTTGCAATGAATGAAAGGAATAGAAAACTGCAATCTTTAGATAAATGTAAATATGTAATTCTACATAAGCTAACTAATATTTTCTGGTGTTCCCAAAATATGAACAATAAGTACTTATATATGGAAGAAATCTCAAGGAAATCAAATTTATTCTGCAAGGCAACTAACCAACATAGATGAGTATGCAGTCAAACATATTGTGCAATGCAGCGACGAGTACTTCCGGAAGAGTTTAAAATCTTGTATATCTAGAAGTCCATGTACATATGTATTTATCTATATGCAGACATGCACATTCTTAGTGTTGAATATGTGATTGCAGATATAAATATACACATGGTTGTATGCATTTAAAAATATGTAAGCATAGATGCATATTGTAGATAGGATTTTTCTATTATAATATCTATGCATACATAAATGGACTAATTTTAATTGTAATATGATGTGCAAAACTAATAAGCATGACAAAAAGAGAGTATTGCAAAGAAATAACAGTCAACTATTTAATGCAAGCAGTTATACATGTAAGAAATATATATATATATAGGTACTTGGCCATTCATAGAAATTAACCGTGTATATATATAAATACAATTATTCCAACATATAAAGAAAGGTGTACATAACGTAGGATTGAAAGGAAAAGTGACAAGGTTATTAAAACATCCAAATGTAGAGCTATCTATAGGATTGTACCAATATAAAATATGTAAAATTTGAAATGTAATAAGTGTTGTATGAAGTGAAAGCATTGTAATTAGGTAGAACGTCTAGTATAGGGCTAAGCTTGTGCAGAGAGGCGAGCAATCTCTGCAAGTAAAGCATCACACTCGGTTTTATAATCACAGAGCAGATTTTGTTGATTGTAACCTTCATCTTAGGTTCAGAGTTGTATGTGTCAGTAGAAACCAGCAGAGTGAATGAGTAGTGATGTGAAATAAGCACGTATTAATGATAGAACAAGGTGTTTGTGCTGTCGTGGCATCATTTTGCAGTGCGTAAAGTTCTTTTGCAATTTTCTTTATCAAATCAGTTCCCACCTCATCAAAAGCAGTTGCTTAAACAGTTCATGTTGCATCTTGCAGTTTCATTGGTAAAAGGTAACTGTAATTGCATTCTGCCATGGTCATTTCACATCTAGGACAAAACCATGAATCATCAACCTACTGAGTGCATTTTTTTTTACAAGGTTTTCCATTTACTTTCAGTGGACAAGCTGGGTAATAGAAAGTTTTATTTGTTGCGTTCACAAATCTCAGAACAACAAGTAAAGTGGTTTGAATTATTTCTGATTTGACACTCATATGTTCATGGATTGATGAAATAATCATCCTAGTGTATTTTCCATCAATCTAAGTAAATCCTCCAGAGAAATCCTGAGAATGCAATGGAAGACATCCTCTCAGCTGAGGGGTTTTGCCTCTGGGAAAGTAGGATTAATATGTAATGTTGTTGCAGATGTCATATTGACAACCTTCCCATTAAAGTACCCTACATGAGCATTGCATACAACAAGTATAAGAACACCATCAAGGGTTAACATATTTTTTAAATCATTTCCTCTTTGTTCTGATGCTGGACCCCACAGATTGACATCAATTGTTGAACTAGAGAGATCATTAATTTTAAAAATTTGCTTTTTTGTTTCACTGCCATCCTTCCTATGGATTGGAATGACATCTCCAACATATACAATAACACCAATGATGTCAACTAATGTATTATTAGTTAATTGAACCACTTCATTAATAGGGGTGAAAGGGGAGCGGGTTTGAGCTAGTTCATCATCATGGGTGCAACGTTTTAATATTGAAGCATCAGATAAGATGATCTCTAAATGGTTGTTTAATTTATGGTATCTTGTGTTTGCCTCCTTAATGGACCCTTTAGAAATGACATAGTAAGCACCTACTTCCACACGATCAGAATGTAGTTGAGCTATTTGATCAAAATATGTAACCCTAACTTCACAACCCTCAGTGTCGACAATGTCAAAGTTGAAGACCTGGCCATTCTTAGTAGGTATACTGTATGACCGTATTGTTCATTTGTCAGTAAATTTTCCTTTGATTGTCCATTTATTTTGGTAGGGATTTAAACTTTTGATAGGGCTTATATTATCTGAGGTCATACTTTGTGGGGATGGTAATGCACCAACAAACTGAAGAGAACGTTTAGAGGATGATGATGTTTCTTGGCTTATAATTTCTAGTTGTTATTCTTTGAATAGGTATGTAGGTTTACCAAAGAATTGACAGTCGCTTTGTTTGATCTGTAAACTAATTATTATAATAGTCTTGTAAAATGAAAATAGTTTTGTTTAAGTTTCTATGGATTGTAGCTGGAAACGATTGAATATCAAAGAAGGATATTATATTTAATAAACATAGTATATTTCCTACCTTGTGTTTCATATATATCTGCAAGTATAACTTGACAATAGAACTATCGAGCCTATTTTTAGAGCATCTGAATCTATCAGATCTACATACTTAGAAGACAAAATTGCTAGCTGCATGTATGTGCCATCAAACAACACTAGTTTATATCTGTATGTGTCATCTTTGGTACCCTGCATTTTCTAGAATGACAAAACTTGGAGTAATGTTGAAGGAAGCTCATCCCCAGCATTGATAGATTGATTTGCACATGGGGTGGGGGCACACTCTTGGGAAAGTTCCTACAAAAAGATAATATCAACATTGAGGACTTAATGTGAAGGGGTACCAAGACATATATCTGATCATTCATTCACATATAGTTTAGTGTTTTGGAGAGTATGCAATTAAATAATTTAAAACCATTAAATGTCACAACGATTAAAAAATGCATCAATTACAGAATGCTTAACTATATTTATGTATGTTAGAAAATAGGGTGCATGTCAAAATGGAAGGGATGGAATCAATATAAAATGTATTATGAAAGAGAGATATTATGAAAGTAATGACAACAAAGTTGCGGTTTTGAAAAGGTAGGATGTATTAGCTTACCGAAGTATCCATTGCGGATTGTTGTATAGGAGTTGAGAAATACAACCCCACAGTAGCCTAAAGATCTTCTGCAAACCGAATAACCTGTTACAAGGAGAAGCAATGAAGCAAAATCTGAAGAACAAGAAAAACACAGGAAAAAATATTCTCCAAACAAGAGAGCTCCAATTCACCAGAAAAATGTATTGTGAAAAGATAATACAATGAAAAGAAGAAAAAAACCTCTAATAGGTCAAGAAACCCTAAAAAGGGAAAACCCTAGGCTTGCACATAATAATTAATTAAAATAATTAATTATATGCACCTAATGTTAGCTTAAGTGTAAAAAGATAATTGGAAACTTAAAGAATTAAACAAATAATGTTTAATTAATCAAGTAAAGACCCAATTACTCTAACACCCCCCCTTAAGCTAGACTTAGGGAGAAGCTAAAACCTAGATCAACTACTGAAAGTATGAAAGATGGGTCCCGGCAACAAGGCCTGATCAGGTACCCAAATACAATGAAATCTCTATGAAACGGAGACAAAGGAGAAAACCCAGTGGGAAAAAACTTCTCTCCAAAAAGAGATAAAAGAACATGCTGAAAGAAGAAGAAGGAAGGAAGGCCTCATAAAGACCCCCCAAGGACAACTTCCTTCACCCCAAGCATAGAGTGCAATTGAAGATAGCGCGGCGATGCAAAAGGTTTCGTGAAGATGTCTGCAACCTGCTCAGAAGTGGGAATGTACTCCAGAATGAGAACACCATCTTGAATCAATTGACGGATGAAATGCATGTGAAACTCAATGTGCTTCGTCCGTTGATGCTCTACTAGGTTGCGAGAAATATGAATAGCACTTTGATTGTCACACCAAAGAACAGTGAGACTATCAGGAGGAAAACCAAACTCAGTCATCAACTGTCGAAGCCATAAGATCTCCTGACTAGCGAGCACAGCAGAGCGGTACTCAGCCTCGGTAGATGATAATGCATGAGCAGTCTGCTTCTTGCAAGACCATGTGATAGGACCAGAGCCAAGATAGAAAACAAAGCCGGAAGTAGACTTCTGATTAGTGACATCACCAGCCCAATCTGAGTCAGTGAAGCCAACAATGTGAGATTCCCCTAATGTATAATGAATGCCATGAGAACTAATGCCCTGAATGTACCGCAAAATACATTTGGCAGCTTGCCAATGACTCTCATGAGGATCATGGGAGAATCAAGAGACAAGACCAACCGCAAAGGAAATATCAGGACGGGTGTGAGTCAGGTACAACAAACTGCCAACCAACTACCTGTAAAGTGTAGAATCGACTGAAGGAGTGGGACAAGCTGTGGTCAAAACAAACCCTGACTGAAATGGTGTGGGAGAAGGCTTGCAATCAAGCATGCCAAAGCGCTGAAGCATGTCAAGAGCATACTTCTATTGGTAGAGAGAGATCCCATCAGAAGACTGAATCACCTGAAGACCAACGAAATAGTGCAACAGACCGAGATCTATCATCTCAAACTAATCCATCAAGGCACGCTGAATATGTTGAATCATAGAGGATGAGCTACCCGTGATGAGAAGATCATCAACATATAGCACAAGAATCAAGATGTCACCCTCAAGAAGCTGAATGTAGACGGTGTGATCAGAATGACTGCGAGAGAACCTAATGGAGAGCAAGAAAGAGTCCATCTTCTCATACCAAGCCCGAGGGGCCTGTTTGAAACCATACAATGAATGTCGAAGTCTGCAAACCAAAGAACTATCCTGCACAAATCCCTGAGGTTGTACCATGTAGATTTCCTCCTATAGATCCCCGTGCAAGAAGGCACTCTTCACATCCATCTGAAAAATAGGCCAACGCCGACAAGCTGCAAGAGAGAGTACAAAGTGAATGGAATTCATCTTGGCAATAGGGGCAAGTGTCTCGGAGTAATCAATACCCTCAACTTGTGAAAAACCCTTCGCAACAAGATGTGCTTTGTACTTATCAATGGAACCATCAGCAACATATTTAGTGCAATACAACCAGTGACACCTAACCATCTTTCTGCCCTTAGGAAGAGGACAGAGATCCCATGTATGATTCCTCATCAAAGAAGAATACTCCTCCTCCATAGCACAATCCCACTCAGGGTGACCTGTCGCCTCTGAAAACTTCTGAGGATCATCTGAAATAGCATGACTCAAAAGACTAGAACCCACTGTATGAGAACGAGTATGACGAGTATGTGAAGGATCACCAACCAGAGGTTCGACCGCAGCAATAGTAAGGCGAGCCCACTTGGGCATCTAAGGTGGAGCAGGTGGAGGTGGGGATGGTGGGGGTGGGGATGGTGGATCATCAGCACCATCATCAGAATCATCCTCAAAAAGGTCCTGAAGTGGTGTAGTGGTTGGAGTAGGCAGAGGAGTAGACACTGGAGTCAGGGTATCCACTGTGGGAAGACGCTCATCAAACTGAACATCCCGTCGAAACAGGACCTCTCTGGAATCAGGATCAAACAACCTATACACCTTAACATCCTCACAGTAGCCAACAAAAATGAGTGGTCAGCTCTTCCGCTCCATGGATTTCCTCTGAGCATAAGAAATAAAGGCCCATGCCTCACTGCCAAATACTTGAAAAAAGGAAACATCAGGCTTGTCATGAGACCAAGCCTCCTCAGGAGTCATATGTCGAATAGCCTTGTGAGGCATCTGATTCTGAATATAGTTGGCACAATTGATTGCCTCAGCCCAAAAAGATGAATCCATGGACCTGGACTAAATCATACAATTCGCCATCTCCCGTAAAGTTTTGTTCTTACGTTTAGCGACACCATTCTGCTGAGGGGTGTAGGGAACAGTAAACTGATGCTGCAAACCATGCTCAGTGAAAAAATCTCTGAAAGCCTGATTCACATACTCCCCCCCATTATCTGTACGTATCCGCCGAATAGAACTACCAGACTGCTTCTCGACAAATGTCTTGAAGATTTGAAATGAATCAAAGACATCAGACTTGTACTTAAGAAAGTACACCCATGTGCGTCTGGAGAAGTCATCAATAAACGTAAGTACATACTTGGCCCCTGAAAAAGAAGGAGTGGGAAATGACATGAGATCACTGTGAATCAACTCCAAGGGTGCCAAAGCATGAGAGGCTCTCCCCTTTGGAAAGGGATCTCTGTGATGCTTGCCAAGAACACAACCATGACAAACACCATCAGTGTAGGAAATTTGTGGGAGCCCAAGAACAAGTGCCTATGTACTCACCTACTGAAGATATATGTAATTGACATGGCCCAATCGCTCATGCCAAAGCTTACTCACTGAATCTGCATGTGCTCTGAGAGATGAACCTTTACCTGAAGAGGGCTCAAATTCATCAAATCTGTAGAGACGAGATGCAGAATCCACACTACCAGAAGCCACAACCAAATCAGGGTCATGGAGGTCCCGAATAACCACATCATGTGGTGAGAACTCAATTGTCTTACCAGAGCCATAGTGGCAAATCTGATAAATGGATAGGAGGTTCGTCGAGATGTCAGGGACAACTAGAACATCCTATAGAGTACCCCCATCCAAAGAGACAGAACCTAAACCCAAGACAGAAAGATGAACTGAGTCACCCACTGCAATCTGTGAAATACCACAAGAGGCAAGAGAAGTAACCAACTGCTGAGTGTGTGCCATATGGTGAGAAGCACCAGAATCTAGAATCCATGTGGACCCAGAGGTCGAATCTCTAGCAGTGAGAGCATGACCTTTCCCTGTGGAAGGAGAAGACGCTTGAGGTGAGGAAATGTGATGCTGTTGCATGGCTTCCTCTAAAGCCTCTAATCGTTTCCAACACCTGGAAACTGGATGTCCATCCTTTCCACAAAAACTGCAAGTGTCGGATGATTTCTTCTTAGTCTTGAAGGAAGACTCACCGGACTGTGAAGATTTCCCTTGTTTGGGAGGAACTGGTTTTGAATCAGACTTAGGAGCAGGCTTGGAGGAATTCTCACTACCTGCAGAAGGCTTTTTTAGCTTTGGTTTCTGCTTCTGTTTGTCCTTCTCCTTAGAGGACTGAGCAACCAATGCTTTGTTCTTGGAGCCTGAGAACGTATCCAGCTGAGAAAGATGAGACTGCTCACGAGACAAGCGCTCACAAAAGACATCAAAGCTAGGCATGGTGAAATTAGTACCCAAACCATCCATGGTGGAGTAGAAAGCAGAGGCAAAAAACTGAAAGGGACCTCGAAGCTTCGAAAGAATCAAATGAATGCACTCTGTATCAGTCTTGTTCTTTCCACATCCCTAAAGAACAGATCTCGTAGTCTTGAATTTGTTCAAAAAATCCTCAATAGTGGGAAAGGAATCAGGTAATAAAGAAGTCAACTCTGCCTCAATCTGCAATGCCCGAATCTCATTGACCCTCCCGAAGAGAGAATCAAACTTCAACCACATATCCTGAGGAGTAAGCAACTCATCAAGATGAAACAGAAGATTGTCAGAGACATGCAAAGCGATCAAACCCATGGCCTCATCCAGCTTGTTCCGGTACATAAGAACCTCATAAGGATGATGTAGGTATGGCTGAACCTCATCCAAAGTAGCCCACAACCCTCGTGACCTGAGAAGCCTCATGATGCGGGGCTTCCAGGTGTGATAGTTGTGTGAATTCAACAACTCAACTGAAGGATCTGCCATGATAACAAAGAAAAAACTCTGCACCTGCACCTGCTTGTTGGTTGTTTTTATTATGTGATCTTTCAGAATAGACAGAAGATGTAGAAGGGTTTGTTTGTTTTTGAGAGTTTAGGTGTTCCTGATTTCTGATATAAATGATAGAAATCGAGAAAAAAAACACCCCCCCCACAATGGAGAAACCCAAACCCTAGTACATAGTAATGAGAAGGAAGTAGTGCATAAGAAAAAAAAAACCTCAAACTGATATCTCATGTACCTGGTGAAAATTCTGAGAAAAAAGATCACAAATCTGAATAGAGCATGCTGAGATCTTTCCAACACCTATTCATTTTCAAAAAACGGAGTCTGTTTGCCCATTCTATGGCCCCAGAAGTGCAAAAATGAAGGTCGACTTTGACTAGTAAAAAACATAGTCAAACAATAGATTTAGGAAAAAAATCTACCACCACGAGGTCCGGCTCGGAATCACCATTCCAACGCCTATTCATTCGCCAAAATCTGACTCCGGATGCACGATCTAGGCCCAAAAAACCAACCCCCTCTCAAAAAGACTACAGAGGAGGGGTTGGTGGTGCTCCGAGCGGAGGTGGGGCTCGGGCCAGGCGGAGGTGGCACTCGGGTCGGGCGCAGGTGGTTCAGAGGCGGAGCGGTGCTCGGGCCAGGTGGAGGTGGCGCGACCCGGTGGAGGTGGCATAGCCCGACGGTGGTGGCTCGCCGGCGGTGGCTAGAGTGGCGGCTGGAGCGGCGGGAACAGGTTGTGATCGTCGGCGGCGGTTTGTGTTTGGGCGGCAGGAGGCCTGCAGCGCTGGAGTTGGAGCAGCGGTCGGCGAGGGAAGCGGCCCAGAGAGAGTTCACCGGCAGGTGAGCTATTGCCGGAGCCGGCCGAAGATCTGTTGCCGGAGCGCCGGGTGGGGCTGGCCTGACAGCTCTGTACGGTGCCGGACTATCAGGTCTGGTACCCTAGAAAATTTGCTTTGTTAAAAAAAACTTTTTACATGCCTTCCAATTGTTGTTTTTGATTTTTTTATTTTTTTTTGTAATTTTTTTTAAAATCAAAACAATTCGGCCTACATGCCGTAAAAAGGCAAAAAAAAAAATTTCAATTTTTTTTTCTTGATTTGTGTGCCAAGGTCGTACGGCCTAGCTTGGAGAAAAAAAATCACCCAGATGCTCAGGGGTCAAAAAAGTTCAAATTTTATATGACCATAGGGGTTTTCAGACCTTCTGAGCTCGATGGTGAGGTCCGTTTAGGCCCAAAGTGCTCAGAAAAAAAGGTCAAACCCTAGGTACACAAAAAAATTCCTGAAACCCCAAATCTGCTTCCAAAGCCAAAAATCTCAAAACAAGAATAGGTAGCTGTAGATCTGAAGCTCTAATACCATATAGGAGTTGAGAAATACAACCCCACAGTAGCTTGCAAGCTGAATAACCTGTTACAAGGAGAAGCAATGAAGCAAAATCTGAAGAACAAGAAAAACACAGGAAAAAATATTCTCCGAACAAGAGAGCTCCAATTCACCAAAAAAATGTATTGTGAAAAGATAATACAATGAAAAGAAAAAATAACCTCTAATAGGTCAAGAAACCCTAAAAAGGGAAAACCCTAGGCTTGCACATAATAATTAATTAAAATAATTAATTATATGCACCTAATGTTAGCTTAAGTGTAAAAAGATAATTGGAAACTTAAAGAATTAAACAAATAATGTTTAATTAATCAAGTAAAGACCCAATTACTCTAACATGTTGTACAGATTCAGAGGTAGTTGATGGAGACGACATTTTGGGTTGAGTTCTTTAAATTTGAGAGGAATGGCACCACTAAACATACATGACAGTACAGGTTATTAACAAACAATTATAATTTTTTGTACATATACGTTTAATTTATTGTAAGAATATAATATTGTACAAATTGTCCTGAAATAAAGCTATTGACAGGTAAAGATATGTTCATAAATGAATAACTTAGTCAGATGGAAATAATTTTGTGTCTTTGAATAAAATTATAGAAAAGAAGGCAGTTCCATTTGCAGAGAAGAGAGATGTACATTTCAAGAGAAGGATAATTTACTTGATTTTTAGTGTACAAACATTTTCAGTTTCAATTTGAGGAAACGAGTGTTGTCGTCTGGACTGGTATATTGCCTTGCAGAATAAAGTTGATTTTGATCCTATTATGACATTTGAAATATCCTTATTAGAAGTCATTGAACGACTTAATGGATTGAGAAATTCTATGTCGAGGATAAGTACCTAACTAAACCCTAGTGAATCGGAAAGTTGTACACCAAAAATTATGCACAATTTGCAGTTTGTTATTTTTTTATTTTTTTATTTTGTCAATCGGATGATACAGATTCTGAAATACAATAAAGAACTTTGTTGATTGCATATGAGGTTTCATACCAATGTATTTTGACCGACTATAAATGTTTATCATGTTGTAATTTTAACATGATTTATAATGTTTGCAATGTAAAGGGCCATTGTAAATTTCGATACACATATGAATGCATTTAGGTGTTCATTAGAATCGAACAGAAGTAAACTGAAAAATTAGCGTAAACAAAAGCAAAATTGAATCAACATTTTGGTGCATGGATATTTCTATTATATTACTTGTAATAGGTACACCAATACAAAAAATCATAGTACCAATTGATGATTGACATGTATAACAATCAAGTACCAAGACCACGAAGATTACTTTGAATCTCAAAATATAATCAAAATAAGAAGTAAACCGATGAAAGAGTGACTAATTAAATATAGGTTGTATCTACCCATGCAACCCATCCAAGTTGATTATCATTCCACTTAAGCATCTTGTCTCCTAGCTCAAAAATACCTAGTGGATCTATTAACTGTTCAGGAGTTGGTAGAGGAAGAGGGCATAATTCCATACTGGGAATGGTGGAAACAAGAGTGGCAAGAATATGAGGAGGGTTTCTTGAGTGCTTGGCCATATTATGTTCAAGCTGATGAATCAACTTTTTGAGGTTATCCTTTATCTTGTTGTTTTCTTGCAATAGCTTTCTCATGACACTGTTAATGTCCTCTATTTCTTTCATCGCTCTATTCATTGAAATTTTTTGATTGAATTAATGTGGCTCTATTCTATGAGAACCAACAAATGAAAATAAATCGTTAAAAAGTTAATACAGGAGAAAAGACAGGCAATGTGAAAGAAAAACAAAACATTGTTGAAAAATACAAAAAATAATTAATTCACTGCTCACAAGAACCATTAGACTAAAATGTAAACAATCGAAAACTTGCAGGCTTGGAAGAATCCAGACGAAAATGGGGACCGAAAACAAAAGAGAAGAAAATTACAGAAATGAATTTCATTTAATAAATTATACATTTCCTTTACATTATAATAAAAGTGAAATTAGATGTGATCCTCACATTCAGTAAATTACAAACTCGGTTAATATTACAAAAGGAAATGTCATCTAGGCAATCAAAATATTGTACGTTGATGAGCTCTACACAACCAATTGTAGGCGACCTAAATGATGCACCTCAACAAAGCTCATTTTGCAATCAACAAATTTACTTCACAGATAGTTAAAGACAACAAACAAGAAAGGAAACCATAATAAATGTAAACTGGATAATTATCAATAATTTCTAAGAAATTAAATGTACAAGTTATCACGGAATGAGAACAATATCTTTTTTTATAATGGGTACTTACTGTATCGTATTATGTTTTTCTTAGAATCTTAAGTGTTGGTTTTGGTTTATTGATTGTTAATTATGTAAGTTTTTTTATATTCATTGCAAGAATAATATGTCTGTTTAACAAGGAAATTATTGTGGTATGTTACAGACTTAATGATACTAAAAGGAATACACATAAGCAATATACCCATAAAGGGACCAGCAAACAAAAGAGAAGAAAATTGTAGATTACTATTAAAGAGTTAAAAAAAGTCACCTACAAAAGTCGTAATGTATTCACCAAATGCAGAAAATGGCAGTTTAAGGTTAATCAGTTTTTCACTTAAACTATAATGAACCAAGAATTGAGAAAATTAAAACAATTCATAGGTAAATGAGATGCAGAAAACAAAATAGAAGAAAACAACAGATTAGTGTTAACCACTTTTTATTAGCTATCACTTACTCTTTGTAAACCTCAATCAATTGAAAACTTGCAGAATAAATAAACCGAAAACAAAACAAAAGAATATTGCAGATCAAGATTAACCAATTTTCATCACCCATCAGTTACCAATTGCTAACTCCCAAACAATTGAAACGTTGCAGAGCAAAAGCAATTCACGGAAAAAAACACAAGAAAATAACAAATTAGGGTTAGCCTGTTACTATTTCCTTTCTTTTGGCGATCACTAAATCTTTGGGATTCATGCAATACACACGACACAATCTAAGCAAAAATGGACTTGCCCACGTGCTCTTGCCCCCAACATGTCACGACCGCTGGGAAAAAGTTGTCAACAGCCGGAAACCCAAAGCGTCGGAATGTCTTACACTTTGGCAGGCAAAAGCCTCCACTAAAAGCCTATCAGTTTAATGAACAACGATCAATATGCTAGATGTCCAGTAGACTGTTAAGATTTTTTGTTCTAGAGTTTTCCTCTAGACAGTGCAGAATGTTATTACATTTGACAGAAAAATGATGCAGTAATAGTAAGACATAATTTTTAAGTTTTTTTTTTCCTTCAGATTGAAATAATAATCATTATTTTCTTTTTCTTTAGATGCAGTATAATACTTGTTTAAGTTTTTAATTTAAAATTTAGAAAGTAGCAGTTGTTAATCCCCAAGCTGGCAATTGGGTAGATGTACATAGATGAATGTTTGACAAAAAATTATGTTAACCATCCAACTGAGTATTGCAAGAGGGGAAAATAATAGTATCTTCCCCAAAATATGCCAGCTATTGAAATAAAGTAGAGATCCAATAGGAGGAGTTTGGAGTGTATTGCATAAATCTCAGAGTACATGTACATTGTTCTGCAAAATGTTTTTGATAGGAAATTTTGCCACCTTCTCAATCACATGACCTTTCTCTAAGCAGTTAACAAATTTTATATGTGTGTGTGTGTGTGTGTGTGTGTGTGTTCGTTATAAATTACATATATACATATATAAATATACATTTATATATGTTTATATATATGTATGTATCTAATTTTTACAAAGTTGGGTGACTTTCTGTATATATAGACATCTATGTATGTGTTTGTATGTGTATCTGTACCGACACACATACACACAAAGATACATGTGAATTTCAAATAGTAGGGGGACGTAATAAATCTTGCTCCCTACAATGGCTCTATGGGCTCAACAAATTATTCATTATGGATTTTAATTATTCAACAAATTCTTAGAGTTTTCCGGCTACCCCTACCATTCTATAGGCTAGCAATCAACAATGTTAAGTATAGATTGAAGTTACTGTTGTCTAGAGAAAGCAAATAGGCTGGCCACTACACCATTGCAATTGTCAAATTAAAATGCTCCACGCACTATGACTGCCATACACTCGGCTCTACAATTCTAATGGAGGTTCTCAAGCAAGCAATTATGGTTGCTAGATTATAAATATTTTACTCTGTATGATCTAAATTGCTAATATGCTTATTCAATTTCTATTCTAAGATCTAAACCCTTTTAAACAAATACCAAATTGCAGAAGAAAAAATATACCACGCAATTCTCATTTGATACAAATAAAATGTGAAATGAAATATTGACTCATTTTTTTTAGCCCCAGCTAACATATTTTGATAGACAAAAGGGTATTGAGCAAATTAACTAAAAATTTAAAATATATACTTACAGTTTGCTTTCACAACATACAAGTTTAAAAAATTACCTGGGAATTTTTCTTGCCAATTCCATTTTGTTTCGCACCGAGTTTCACAAACCGGCGCTTAGAATGTTGTAGGTCAACCACCACAAAATCCTAAACCTGCACATTAATTGGTGTTAAAATTTTGGATGTCAACCACTCTGAAACCCTAATAAACAAAGCGAAACCCCCAAAAAGTTGAAGCGACTTGTTAGGTTGAAAAAAATAGAAATTTTAAAAGCACTTACAGAGGAAAATCTATTTAGGGTTAAGCAATTAAAAAATTTTACCTGCAAGCAACCGAAAGCCTGCACATTAACGAGTGTTAAACTATTGCACCTCAACCACGACAAAACCCTAATAAATGAAATCACTCCCAACCTGCAGAGCAAAACATAATTAACACAAAAATTAGGGCCAGGAAATAAAATATGAGGAAATTTGCGATGAACGAAACCTTGATCACCCACAAACCTACACATTAATGGGTATTAAATAATTGCATCTCAACCACCACGAAACCCTAAAAACTAAAATCACTCCCAACCTGCAGAGGAAAGATAATGAACGGGAAAATTAGCATTGTGAAACAAAACAAGAGAAAATTGAAAGCGTAATGAAACAAGAACAAGAATAGAAGATTACCTTGCAGAGCAACAAGGATTCATAGCAAGAAAATAATAGATCATGGTAAACCCTAGCGCTAATCAGCCACAACCCTGCAGATTAATGGCTATTAAACTATTGGACGTCAACCATCATGAAATCCTAAAAGATAAAAGAGCCACAACCCTACAGAATAATGGCTATTAAACTATTGGACATCAACCACCATGAAACCCTAAAAGCTAAAAGCACTCCCAACCTGTAGAGGAAAGACAATGAACAGGAAAATTAGCAACGCAAAACAAAAGAGAAGAAAAGTGAAAGCGTAATGAAACCAAAAGAAGGTTACCTTGCACAGCAACAAGAATTCATGACAAGAAAATGATAGATGACAGTAAACCCTAACGAGCCGATAACTTGCACAGCAACAAGAATCCACGGGAAAATGCAAGAAAATGACAGTTCATGGTAAACCCTAACGAGTCGATAACTTGCAGAGAAAAAGCAATTGACAGAAAAAACATAACGAAATAACAAATTAGGGTTAGCCGGTTACTATCCCCTTTCTTTTGGCGATCACAAAATCTTTGAGATTTGTGCAATACACACGACACAATCTAAGCAAAAATGGACTTGCCCACGTGCCCTCGCCCCCAACACGTCACGACCGCCGAGAAAAAGTTGTCGACCGTTGGAAACCCAAAGTGTCAGAATGTCTTACACTTCGGCAAGCAAAAGCCCCCACTAAAAGCCTATCGGCTTAAAGATATTGACTGAGATTCCATGAAAAACTAATGTGCACCATCTTCCTCATCCAAGTGATTCCTCCTAACATCAGTAGAATTAGAACCTATTTCCACCCTTGTTCTTTTTGTTTCTTCTTTACTCTCATAAATCACGTCAGAGCTTGTTTTGTCTAAGATGTGACATCTATAGCATTTTTTGTACAAATGGCGGTGTTATATCCTACTTCTTTTGCCAATTGTCATTTAAAGTGATAAATTCCACCACTAATTTCACCCTGACATCACTTACATTTAATCTTCATACTACCCAAGATTGATATGCAATATGTTCACATAAAGTTTTTATGACATGGCATATGATCAAGATTCAAATCTACAAAAGCATTGTAATTCAGTCTTTTATGGATACAACTACCTCATTCAAATGGTTTTATAGCATAGTTAGACATTAAAGGAAAAAAAAAATTGAAGGCATGAATACTTATATGGGCTCATATCTTGAAGGTATGAATTCTAGTTCTAAGTCTAACATTATACAATGAAGGAAATGAAAGAAAAAATCTTAGCAAATTTAATAAATATGTTCCTATTTTGGGGAAAAAAAATTACATATTATCAAACTACAATGTCACAATTAAATCTTAGACATATTTCAACATTCTACATTTTAACTATGTTTAAGGTGGACCCCACAGTACATAAAATCCAACCATTTATATATAATTAGTAGATAGACAGTCAAAGGTTCATAGCAAAAAGGTTAAATTTAAAACTTGGTAATAAAACAAAGTGCATTATGTGACAAAATGACTACAAGTCACAATTTTCTTGAACCAAAGTAAAACTTCTTTAATGGCATAGAAAGGCGATATAAAGGACACACACCACACACACACACACACACACACACACACACACTCACTCACAAACAAACACACACATACACACACACAAACATATTTGATATCTTGGATGATCTACATTTTGTTTTCAAGTTTAAAATAGTTGTCACTAAATATAATAGTTGTTTTATATCTTGCATGATCTACATTTTATTTTCAAGTTTAAAATAGTTCTCATCAAATATAATAGTTGTTGGCATTGAATATATAAATTTGTAGCATAAACAAGCAATAGGCCACAATAAAAATAGCTTAAAATTATTATTTAATCTCAATGGCTTAAATTATTCACTTATGGATTGATCTTAGGAAGTAGTGCTCATACAATAGTTTTGACTTTATCATGGATATATCTTGGCCCCATGCATTTAATCC
This sequence comes from Cryptomeria japonica, assembly GCF_030272615.1. NCBI lineage: Eukaryota > Viridiplantae > Streptophyta > Pinopsida > Cupressales > Cupressaceae > Cryptomeria > Cryptomeria japonica. The sequence continues at coordinate 645,873,436 of NC_081406.1, read as the reverse complement.
AGGCTTAAACATTTGTTTTTAGTTTTATATCAGGGTTCTTAAGTTTATAGTCACTAACTCACTATTTTACACAAGGTTCATTGACTTTCGACAATCATTGACACTCTATATATAGATGATTATGAATTGCCCTATTTTTTTTCCTTAGCATGTGATATTAATTAGGACTTGATTTGTATTTGGTAACAAAATTCTCAAACAAACTCAAAGAACTTTGGAATAACTTTCTCAATGACATTATGAATAAAGCGAATGAAACATTGATAAGTGCAATATTCAACTAAGTTATTCAAATTTGAGTAATCAATAAAAGTTTTACACAAACACAAATTAGATTTTGTTCGATATGCATGCCTACTGCCATTCTCCTTGGTTGAGTTGAAAACTTAGAGAAGAAAATTTTCTTAGGCCTCTATGCAAACTTTTCACCAATATTAATCTTCTCTTGGCAGTGATGATCCATTTATCTCTCTATTGGTAATTCAAAGAATGTGGAGTACTTTTACTATTGTATCTGTAATTTTCTATAATGATTTTCATGTCCAACAAAAAATGAATCATTGTTGAAAGACATTGACTGACCCCACTTTATCACTTGTTGGTGTGTTCTAGGGTTTTGCAAGTTGTGGGATTTTCAATGCAATTTTTTTCCAAATTAATCTCAATTTTGAACACATTTTATCCAAATTGATTGTGATTCGTATGCTTATAAATTATTGATCAAAAATAAAAAATGTTTCTAATAAATTAGGAAAAAATTGTGATAATGTCCCATTTTTTAGAAATAATGATTAATCGTATTTTTTTAGAAATCACAATAAATCATGATTTTTTCCAAAGTTCTACTTCTATTCCAAAGATAATATAATTAATGTGTAGATTGTTGATATAAAATAATACATCATAAATACCATAGAGGATTCAATTACACAAATGAAATACTAATATTTATTCACAACATTAATAGCCTCAACTATAGATTCTAAACTATCTAATCAACAACTTTCTCCAAACTTCTTTTAGTTGCATGGCCTCCTCCAAAATATTGTGACACTCATTTTTAATTGTACAACAACACATAAGGGATTTGTGATTCACATACAAACAATTGCAGCAAGTTTGAAATGTTCTTTAAGGTTTCATTAGGGAGAAGAAAAAGTTGTAGAGCTTCGAAATATTGATTGCTCATTTATTTGTAGTCTTTATGAGGTGTACGACCTTTTTGAGATTGTAGTGCGGTATGGATTCCTTGGGTTTTGCAAGAGGTATGGATGGGGAAATACTCAACACAAAATGTATTTCATATCTACACACATAAGATGCAATTTTTGTCTTGTTCACCATTCACACACAAAACATTACAAATTTATGTTTTCTTAGAAAACTTCATAAATTTGTTGCCTGTAAACCAAGTAAACCCTAAAAATAATATATTGCATCAACCCAATCTCATACTTTGTTAACATTGTGCCCAAATATGAACTATCTTTGAATGAATCACATAGTATTGGCTTCATAAAATACCAGTCTTACCTTAGGCTTTCATCAAAAGTAGAAGATATCAACAACATTCAACATCAAAAAAATAGAGTACAATGAAATATCCTAAATGACCATTTTCTCTTCCAATGCCCCTTTAAAAGCACTTTTAAAACTTTATAAAAATTATAATTTAAAATAACCTTTTTAATAATAATCCTTTAGCTTCGTAAAAGTGACTTTATTTTATTATTTACCTTTTTAGGCACTTAAGTCATTTAAAATTCACCTTTATAAATAATTAATACATTTTTTTTTAACTCATCCTTTGACAACTTAAATATTTAATTTTTAATATTTTAATTATTTTATGCACATCTGTCCAAAATTATAATAATATAAAAAATAACCTAAAAGTGAATTTTGATTTTGCCAACATACTCTAAAGTTCACTAAAAACCCAACTTAATGAAATTGATACTTTCCAAAAATAGAATACTTCTTCAAGAAGTGTGGAGATCACTCAAAATGTTGAAACTACTCCCATAAGAACCAACAAAATCAACTTGATCTCCTTAATGCAATATGACCATTTGAAATCCATTACAAAAAAGCAAGCACTCTCTAAGAAAGTTTAAGGTTCTGAAGATGTTTGAAAGGCTATTAAAAAGTGGGGGACATTGTAATCCTCCCTTGCCAAATATTGTTTGTCCTCAAGCAATACCAAATCAATCATTAATTGATCTCGACTAAAATCCAATATGATTACAAGATCCCAAATCAAACTCAATAATACTACACCATGCTTTCATTGCACTACTTTGATTAAATTTGGGTTACCACTATGCCAAAGTCTCTTTCTTATTTGCATGTAACCTAGTATAATAGCCATCTTGAAGAACCAAGCTAAGATACATGCAATATTTGAATGCTTATGAGCTCTAAAATAAAACACCTCATACCAAAGTGCTCTATGAAAATCTTTTCATGTTGTATCCTTATACAACATTTGGAACTCACTCAAGTTACTTCCACAAGAGAAAAAAATAAATATTTGTGTATCACTCACAATTTTAGTAATACAAATATCACCTCCAACTCTACTATCAATCATGATCTTGGGCATTTGAAAAAAAAAATGTCCATCAAGTGCACATAATAGCTTTAGTTGTTTTTATCAAAATATGAAACTAGGACAGTGGTTGCAATAATGAATTTCTCTTATTTGCATAGGAGATGTGAGCATTAAAATGATTGAAAACACTTCTTCAACTATTAATTTTTTTTTTTAACTAATATCCAACTAAAAAATACTTTGTTCCTTGAAAAAAAACATGTTATATTCCACCTCTATGTAGCAACAAAAATCATGTGATGGTTGATTGAAATGATGGCAAAATGCACCAAATTAAAATTTGTATCCCATGATTGTTAGGATTTAGTTGCCATTAACCTTGTAAATATGTTAATTAATTATTTTCCTAGTGTCATTTATAATTTACCCATAAGAGATTAAAATGTTTAACCAATGGTGATGAAAGAGACCCTGTAAAGGCAAAGTTAGTTTAATTGTTTGTCCACTTGGAAAAGGACAAAATATCTAGGCATCCCCTTTTGGAATCTCCTATTTTGTGGTTCTTGGAAAAGGACAAAATATCTAGGCATCCCCTTTTGGAAAAGAGATGAGGAGAAATATCATGAATGATATGTCCCAAGATGCCTTGCATGTTCAAGAAAGGCCTAAGGAGAAAGGACTTAAAGGGGTAAAAAGAAGGATAAGTTAAATGGATGCTTGAAGATCCTTGGAAAGAGTACAATTAAGTATTGGAATTGTGGAAAAAGAGGGCATGTGAAGGAGTATAGGAATAATAAGAATATAATTGATGCTTCCATGAATAAGTCCTCTGATGATGGTGATTTTAATGCTTTTTTTTAATTTTAGCTAACTCTATTGGTAAAGATGCTTGGCTTGTTGATTTAGGTGCTTTCTACCATATGACTCAAAAGGAGTGGTTTCCTAAAACAAAGAATATTATGAAAGAGATGTTTTTCTTGTTGATAACACCTAAGTGAAGATTGTTGGCTAAGAAAAGGTAAATGTGTGGTTTAGTGATGGAAGGATTGTTTCCATTGACAATGTTTTACATAGTCTAAGTCTTGTGAGAAATTTACTTTTGGTTTCCAATTTAAATGATTCTAGAATTCATATGACATTTGATAAGTCTAGTTGCAAGTTGGTAAGGGAAAGTTTGATAATTGCTAAAGGATCTTGGACAAGGACTTCGTTTAAGCTACATACTTCTACTCTTTGTAATTTAAAACTTTTGTAACTAGGACTAAAAATGTATGTATGTTGTGTCACATTGCTGAAAAAGGTACTAAGACCATTCTAGATAAGAAACTAGTCAACGGATTTTCTTATTATTTTGTTAGTAAGAGTGATTTCTACGAGGACTATGTGTTTGGTAAACAAAATAGATCTTCATTTCCTAAATGAGTTAATAAGGCTAAGAGACCTTTAGAGATTATACATTTGGATGTATGTGGTCCAATGTATGTTAACTCTTTAAATAGATCTTGATATTATGTTTCCTTCATTGACAATATCTCAATATATAATTGGATTTATTTTCTGCATTCAAAATCTGAAGTTTTCACTAAGTTTAAGGAAATTAAGTCATTGGTTGAAAAACAATCATATTATAAGATAAAAGTTTTCAGACCTAACAATGCGGGTGAATAATGCTCTAAGAAATTTGATGAGTTTTGCAAACATGCAAGAATTCTTAGGCAAAATACTACACCTTACACTCCCCGACAAAATAGGGTAGAAGAAAAAATGAACTGTACATTAGTGGAGAGAGCTAGGAGAATGTTAAATAGTGATAAGCTAGATAAATATTTTTGAGAAAAAGTTGTGTGTTTTGCATGTTATTTAATTAATAGTTGTACATGAGTAAAACCCTTTCGAGATTTAAAAATCCACACTCCAAAGAATATCAATGAATTATAGTAACCAAGACATAGTTAAAATGCAATTTTAGAGCAAGCCTTACATGTGTATCACCACCAGAGATCTAGGGTAATTTTGGTCATATAAAAATAACTATAAACTCACTATCCAATACTTTCATGTTGAGAGTTGTATAAATGAGATACGTAGTACACAAAACCACCAAATAATAATGAAAAAACCACGAACTAAAACCCTAAAAAATATTGGTGCCCAAATACCTAGCTAGAAAACCAACACATGAATCCCAAGATAATTTCATGGGTTAAAAATAATGTCTTCCTTCCACCTATCATAAGTGCATCATAAACCATCTACCAACTTATGCATTCATTTTGGCTTCATTATATTTACTCAAATATTCTTTATGATGTGTTGTGGCATGCACCAAAAGTTGGTTAGCAATGTAACTCTCATATACAACTTTTTTCTATTTCTTAGACATTTTTACATTATGCGAGAGTCCACAACTTTTTATCTAGGAGGTTGTTAGGGTCCCTTTTTTACAATTGTATCTTGCTAAAAAATACTTATGCAATAGGAATCATTGGAAGAATGATGTTGAACAACTTGGAATTTGTTATCTTTCTAAATATCATCGATAGCCCAATATTTAAGTTTTTGTGTTTCATTGTCTAAAAATACTGAACATTAGGAGAAAGTTTGAGAGTCATTTTCTAACACATCATGTATTAGATTTTTTGGATCATACTAATCAAGATAATTATTCATACTCTATATTATTCCCACAACTCTCATGAAATTGCACATCATGCTAATGCTATCTATACCTTTCATGAAAAAATTATCCAATAAAAACTAAATAAATTTAGAAGGTTCATTATATTGGCTCTCCCTTCTCACATAGTTTACAAAAAATTATACATAAATAACTTATCACCTTACCTTCCATCTAACAAATTGATAGATCTACATATATCCTAAAACATTGATATTAATGGATATATAATGGCTAGGTGCATCATGTCAGTTAACAGATTTTGTTCCCTTCAAAAATATAACAATATGACTCTTTGCCCACACAAGAGATCAAACTATCAATCAACAATTGGATTAGTTGCAATTATATCTACAACTTTCCTATGAATTTTAGAGGTACAACTCCCTCTTATGATATATGTTTTTGAGGTTTTTTGGGGATATGCTTTTGACCAGAAAAAGAAAATTTTCATAAAATGAAATAAGAATAGTGCAGAACAAAACATTCAAAACCTCCATAACAAAGTATAAAGATCAGTCGTCATATATCTCAAACTCAAATCATTCATCAGTATTCATACAAAGATTTCTACTAAAGAATAATCACTATATATAAAAGATCATTAACGACAACTCATAGAATATCTTATCTGAATTCACAATAATGTATAAAATGACTCTTCATCATAGCATGAATTCTAAAATAGGAAACCCTTTCTACACATTCAATGAACTATTCACCTATAAACAAGATGATATCATCCAACAAAATTAGAAGTCTAATTGAAACATCACAAAGTTTCTTTCAAACATAAATTCCTTTTTTTTCTCTAAAAACATGCAGAATCACTGTTAATTCAATGTATCCCATTTCTCCAAAAATCCGAACCCCCAATTATGGTTTCGGCCATCTATATATAGTTCAACTTAACTAATAAAAAATAATGGTTTCTAAGAGATAACAAATTAAAGAAAGTTTAAACTTAACAATCAAATAAACGGTTCACCAAGACCAATAGTTCAAGAGACAAATAAAAAAAAGACAACTAACTAAACAAGAAATTAAACAACAAAACCCCCATCCACCTCTTCATCTTCCAACTCCTCATCATCATCATTTGCCTCTTGACCTGCTATCGTTGTGTCTATTGCATTACCCTCTAATTGTTGCACCAACTATGGATTCATCTTCTTCCTGTAAGCTCTATAGCTGGATAGAACAAGAGATATACTTTATGTTGCAGGCTTTGTTGTAGATTCAACTATAACTTTCCACTTTAAGACCTTTTGATTTTCTTCTTAAACTTTACCAGTGACATCATGAACTTCCTCATAAACTGAATTCAATATTATCATTGCATCCTTCAAGCATTCTAATGACTTAGAACTTGCATTGGTTGTAGAGAGACTATCCTCCACTTTTTGGAGGAATGTCTTCTTTGCTATTTCTTTTTCTACCAACCCCTTTTCATCACTTCCAAGTATGCTAATACCAGTTGTATCGAAGACACCCTTCAAATCTCATCGTAAATTTGTATCTTGGACTACTGAAGCAGTGAGTTGTGATTGAAGTTCACTTGCAACGTGGTGTTTCCATTTCAGCATCTCCTCTCAAATGGAAATATCTTCTGCATCAGAGTTTCCAATAATATGCTCATAAATCAAACCAGCTTGATGCAACTTGCTAACCTCTTGTATTTCCAGGAAGGATGTGTATAGTCTACGAGTTTCTTTCTTTATTCTCTGCAATTCAACCCGATGGACATCTATCATTTGATTCAAAGTGTCATAATTAATCAGACCATGCTCAATGAATGATAATCCTTTAACAAATGCTTGACTAGCCCAACTGTAAACTGCTTTGGTGATGGTCTGTGAGCATTTAACAATCTCCAACTTATCAGAGTTGATAAGTTTTGTAATTGACAACCTTGAAGATGAACTAGTAGCAAGGCTTTCTTGGATAGGCAGATCAAATAAAAGAAGTAAGGACATCAACATACTATGCCAACTCTTGATTTTTCTTTTATGTGGATTTGGTTCCTCTGAACAAAACGGTGACATAATGTTTAGCATGATATATGTCTCCCTCCATCGTTGCAAGTCTCATGTCAATCTTGCTTATATTAAACCCCCCCTCTATAATCTCCTGTACATTTTTATCAACACTAGGGTCGACAATCTCCAGGACATGGTGGGTGGTCCGTCTGGGGATCTACAATCATCCTAGCCATTCGGCTTGCCTTTTAGGTTTTGAGGTCTCCCTTAATAGACACATTACTGGATCAATCCTGATTTCAATGACGTGTGATTGCTCCTTCTGCTTCTCGATTGCCTTCCTAAGCCATGGGGTCGATGATGTATTCACTGGATTTTTCACGGACAATGTATTGGTAGTATTTTTTTTTTTGGTCAATAATAATTTATGATTATATTAATAAGCAAAATCAGTGTATACAATATTCAGAAAAATATCAGTTAAAAAACTAATACATCATACATCCCGCTAAATCCACCATTAAACACTAAAAAACCTCAAAAATCAAAATGAACTAGCCTTTTTGTCACCTTTTCTCCCAAACATCTAACAGAGCAAGAAGTCTATCCCCTAATTCCACTTAATCCCCTACATAGTTGACCAGAAATAAAAAAACTAAACATCTATCTCTCGTGTGGATTCTCCTCATTGAACCTATCTAATATTCATTGTGCTTCCTCTGTGCATGGCTGCAATTGCAATTCGGGTTCCATCTCCACCCTTGCTAGCTCATGTGTCGCATGAAGAGCTTCATCCACCTGCATAAGCCTTGCGAACATCTGAAAGCTTCCCATCCATGCCATGTCGCTGCTCTACATCTTTCTTTTACTTTGTCCTTTGGCCAACACACAAAAGGTTTGGGGTTCCCGCGCTCCTCCACGCCTTCAGAGACATCAATTCAAACCCCCAGGAAGACCCATTCAAGAATATACTCCATTCTAACCAAATACTCCTCTAAAATTAGCTCTTTCATAATTTGTTGAACCTTATCAGCTATATCTTCAAATTCTAACCCCCACGCCGCAATTATCAAGTAGATTTCCATATTGGTTCGGTACCTATTCCTGATATGCACAATGTCCTCACTCAACGTTAACTTTACCACCTCCAACAACCTCTCATCTTTGTAAAGGAATAACCCTTGTAAATGTCTATTCGACACCTTTCCCACAAAAGACACAAGTTTCCTCTATGTTTTGAAAGTGAAATTTGCTTCCATTATCGTAAAACTACAATGCCGCCACCTCCAAAGAAGAAAACCAACTCTTCTACAAATAAGAACTATAAAACCACTATAGCATTTAAAGAATGCATCCCCCACATAATCTTTATTACAATTTGATTTGCATTCAATCTACCCATTGAAAGTCGGCCATCCTCACTACCAAAAATTTGTTTCCGCACTACATTTCCATAAATGTTCTGTTAGAAAAAGACTTATTAGCCTTTCCACACAATCCAGTATTAACTCCATCTGAGGATCGTGTGTTAATGACATGTCCTTCAACTACCATTTCAATCCTCCAAATTTTTTGAGGTTGCTAAATGCACCATTACTACCTCCATGTCATCAATCAAAAGATTACAAATATCTTCCACATGATATTCGTGTACTTCCTTGAGCATACTTGCCCATTTAGACAAAACATCTGCTTCTCTATTTTCATTTCTACGCACATGGGATATCTTGAAATCTATGAAATACTTCATGTCGTGAGTTAATTTTTGAACAAGATTGTTTAGCATCCAGACCTGCATTTCCCCATGTATTATTGCATTGATAATACTTAATGAATCGTCTTTTAGGTATAATTTCTTAAGGTCAAGTTTCAACCCCCACTCGAATGCTAAAGATTCTTCTTGCACCTCAGTTGCATTATTTGTGCCCCTCTCCAATTGCTTGGGACCCCACACAATAATGCTGCCCTTCCAGTCCCTAAACACCACCCCTGCACCACACTCTCCCAGATTACCTTTGGAAGCCCCATCAAAGTTTGCCTTTATCCACCCTTCCTCTGGTGGAGTCCATTTTTCACGTAACTGCTCCTGAGGATTGTGAAATGATGGATCATCCTGTCTAGGCCCATAAATAGGCCAACGTATTGGTAGTGGTATCAGGTGTCATTATAGAGGCATTAGGAAGAGGATTCTAGGGATTTCATCATCAATCAAGTAAACTAATGGATTTCATTCTCCCAATTGATGAACAAATTGAGTGTCCTCTTCACTGGAGCTAATCTGCAGAGTTGTCCTTTTCTTCTTGGGTGGTGTTATGGTGCCTTCTTCACAAACAACTTCAGCTTCTCATTCTTCTCAGGTGGGTCATTATTCCCAGCAGACTGTGAGTCTTCCTGAGATGCAGTTGTTTCCATTGTCATCTTTTCCATCACCTTAGTAGAAGATTGAGAGGTGGTACTGGTTTACTTGGGCGTTCCTTTTTGTGGATAAGAACCAGAGTGACTTTTGATTGCTTAATTCAACTAGACCCAGGACTTGAGAAGTTATGTCTTTGATACTCATCTTTTCTTTATTTTCAGGCCATTGAAAAGGGGGTAGAGTGGCATTCTGATATGAAAAATCTATCAAGTTTCAATTATCCTCTGTTACATTCTCGAGAATACTAGAAATGATATTAAAATTCAACATCTAGTTCAAAGTGATCCGCATGAAACCTCTTCTGAAAACTTTTTTCTCATCGACATAATCTTCACAAAAATCTTCCAACTTAGGGACATGGGCATAATGAGCAACTCCATATAAATTCTTCTGACATAACCCTTACTGTCAAAGTGAGTCTTCATGGGTAGAGAACGAAGAGCGAGGTCAACTAGAAGTTTATCTGAAAACCTTGTAGATTCGTTATTTTTGTAGGAAAAGCGAGACAAGCTGAGGGGAAAAGAATAACCCTTCTTCCTCATTTGAACATACTTGATATTGACAAAAGCCATCTGGCGACACAACTCCAAAAATAAAAGGTAGTATGAGGCATACCTAGGGAGCTTCAACGGGGATTTTTCATAACCTCCAACTCTTCAGTATGAAAAACTCTTGAATTGTATGTAAAAACTTCCATACATTTGGATTACGGCCTTAGCCTCCTCCAACATTCTCTTTTCAAGGTTTTCTTCAATTTCCTTGATGACTGTCATGAGAAAGGCATCATGTACAAGAGAGAAATTTATCATACCCTCTCCTTTTTGTATCCGAGGAAAACAACTATAAATGAGGGCACCATCTGAAATATTACCAACTTGTCTCAAACCGGGCCAAAAAACTCTTCTAGCAGCTATTACATATAGAAGCATGAAGCACAAATGAAATTGCTTTCTATTATTGAACTTAACAAGTTATTCATGAAGAGAATCACGTATTAACCTTCCCAATTAATTTAATTTTCATCATCACAAACAACAAGGATAAAGCGGCACATCCATTCCTCAAAAAATTCCACTAGGTTGACCGACCACTCGGCACAACAACATAATGATATCAGTGATATCATCCCTGAAAATTTCTATTTTAATCCGAGATGGTAACTTAGACTTTCTAGGTCAAACAACTTTCAACCACCCTCTAGCAATTGTATCCAAACACCAATCTACCTTTTTGTGAAAATATTCCCATCCTGAATGAAATGACAAATCTATCTGTCCTTCTCTCTCTAGAATCTACAGAGCAAGGGAAATGTTGTCTGTGTCTATCTTGGTTATCACTTTTTTATTTGCACTTTGGATTTCCATGGAATTAGGATGATAATGTTGTACACATGAAAAGACTAATTTGGGACATGCAATAGCAAAGGGGTAACCGCCAGCCTGAGATAGTGCAAACTCAATGACTTTCTGTGTAATGGGGGACTTTTTCTGAATTTTGTAGCTTCTTATTAGTGTCATGCATTGTGAATGGGCTAACCTCTATATCTTTGATAGAATATAATTTATTCTCTATTGGTGAGGGGTTTTGTGCGCCATAGAAATTGAGTGCAGAAGTTCTAGGGTTTCTAAAAGTAGGTGAAAGCTTGAATTGAAATAAAACAAGAAAGGGCTATGACTAAAGCAGGTTCTCATGAATGTCGAGCTGACGAGATTCACTTATTATATCAATAAGAAAACTAGAAATGTCAACAATTTTAAACACAAAGAGATTCAGTTTCCAAACTTGGTTTCGTGCTTTTGCCAGAATTCCCTTCAATTATTTGAAAAGTTTCGATTTCCAAATGCATGAGCAAGGTTGATAGACATATAGAAACCTCAAGTAATTAATCACTCGGCTTTGGCGACTATTGTACCATCTTGGGATTTGAAATGAACCTTTTTTATTAATTGTCTCATTTATTACCCATTATGGAAAAGCATTCGACTGACGTCATCATGCAGATCACTGATTTTAGAGCCATCAATATCGGAGCATCGGGTGATTACGTCCTTCAAGAAAACCATAATAGAAAAGAAAGTGTGTGCGAGAAGAATCCTATTATGCGATTGGCCAATAAGTAACTTGTGAAGGACCTATTGTTATTATACTATTGGGAGTTGGAGTATCGACTGAAATGAGATTGGGTGACAATGCGAAATAACAAAAGGATAACTTCCATCGAGAGGCGATAGACCGATAAGGTATGGTGGGGTCGCTTTTGGACATAAACAAGACTCGACACCTAAAGGCTTTATCAGTTGATTGGAAGTTTCAAGAACTATGGAAAATAAAGGATTTGGGCGATGAAGATGAACTTCACGACATTAAGCATTATCAATGGGTTGTTTGCTAAGATGGGTAACACATCGCTCTAAAATGTACAATTTATTTATTTATGAAAAAAAAAATCATATTGTTGACTAATATTAAAAGAAATTAGCTTATAATACCTCAACAAATAAAGTATAAGTGGATAAAGAGGATTCTCCCAATCCTACTCATGAGGAAGATGTGGGTTTTAATGAAAAGTTTGGTAAAGAATCTTGCACATCTCATATCAATGTTACACACAAAGACATCAAATAACATGAAAATCATGAAAATACATGCATACATGTAATGATCAATGTCATAAAAGATGGCATTTGTGATGGTTTGCCTTTGTACTCTATTTCAAGTAATTTCAAAAATAAAAGGTTGTTAAAAGAATCAATATTTTAGATAAAAGTTCCAAAAAGTTCATCTTTAGCACATGATCATTATACTACCAAAGAAACATCTATCGAAACATACCCAAAACACTTGGGCATGAAATTATAGTGAAACCATCAAAGGTGTCATTTTTATACATATTTGTTCATAAAGATATTTCATGATTAAGATGCATCACTCAATAGATATTTATTACCAGTTTACATTTGTATCCACTACCCCTTATGTCTTTAACTATTATTTTAACTCAATCTGGGGAATGGTTAAGGTACAAGGAATTATTTAACTTATATAATCATATAACAAATCCCATGATGCTACTTAGTAAAATTGTTATTTTACTTGTCCAAATATACATTAGAAATGAGAAATTTTTGTAACTATTGAAGATTAAATTCTACTTAGGGTGGAATCACATGAACCACAATAAGATTGCACCAATAGATAGGATCACTATGAAATTTCAAATAGATAATAGTTTAATATCAAATTATTAGTTATAATATAACATTAATCAAGATTCACTCACCATCAATCTCAAAGTATGTGAAGTACTAATTACTCCTATTCCAATTTTCACACATGTTCATTTACAATCTCAAAATTAACTTATTTCAATTAATTATCATACCCAACTCTTATATCTATAGTGTTAATTTTGAGACTTATTGGTTCATTCACTTATTTGATACACTAGACATATTTTGAAGGGTCATGTTATTTCTCCTTAAATTTTATACACATCTTTTAAAATAGGAAGACTAGTCAAGATAGAGTGAGTAAACTCAATTATATAAATAATGTATAAAAATAAATAACCAGCAATAGCTTTGGTTTAGGTAGTCTAGAAATAATATTGAATTTCATTTGATTAATAAATATCCATATTTAAATTTAAACTATTAAAATATAATTATATATTAAAAATAGTTTGAGAAAAAGTTGAAGCCTAAATTTGAAGGCCATATGGGAACATGCATAAATTGAATAAAGTAGGATAAGGTATTTTTTGAATAATTACATAAAATATAATTACGTTGAGAGGCATAACCGTACAATGGCAACAAGGTGTATAGGAGGTCAAAATAATCCATGTAAGAAAATAAAATGCCAGCTATCAAATAATATTCATCTTTTGATTTCGAAAATAATATTCATCTCCGGATGTAGAAGGAAAAAAAAATCCACAACTAATGGTGAATTATGAAATGCAATAGAAAAATATCGAATGCAATGCACTTATATTATATAGAAACTTTCTTGTAAGAGGCATAGTGGGTAGAAATGCACCGGAAGGCCCAATTAGTCAATTGCTTATCAAAGTTGAATGCTTTTATGACATTGCTTAGTGTTACCTTGATTTTTCATTCATTCCTTTATATGTTAGTTTTATCCTTCGAGTGACCTCATCCTTAAATATGTGCTCAAAGTCAGCTTGTTCCTAAGCTTTTGATACCGACCTTTACAGTATCGAAGTTCAATCAAACACCAATAGTCCAATCTCCTACATTTTCTAACAATCACCTTATTGATTAAACCTGTGATTGCTTCATCGAGCAACTTTGGAACACTGGTTCCCCTTCACAATTAGTTCTCAAGTTCCTAAGATTGTTGATAACCCAACTACTCTTTAGAAATCACACACCATCGGGAGCTAAGTACGTCGGTCAATGCTTGAAGTCGACACGTTGGGTGAATTTCAAACTCTTGCCCAACATGCTTCTTAGTCCATAAGAATGTCAATCGCCCAATCTTTTCTAAGGCTCACATATCCCAAGCCTTAATATTTAAGAAAATCTGGAAAGTATAACTCATTTATGATGGATTACATAGAGAAAGGCATGTAAAGGTGGTGATGCTATATTTGAAAACAAAGGATATTGCTTCCCATGAGACAACATTAAATGATTTTTGAAACCTAATTTATAAATAAGGGATGGTAATTATTATAAATTCATTATTACTTACCAAGTTGGTTAAGGTAACATATTAGTAACTACTCAAAAAAGACATAGAATTGTCAATCCCTGTATTCCCATTTTAATTAAGTTTTTAGTATGGATTATTCACCTGCCTCAAATTAGAATGGTGTTGCCTCACAAAGACCAATTTTGTATGACTCAACATGACTTAAATTGGTCACAAAGTGATATTATTTCAAGATTGTGTGTGTTAGCTTGTAAGGAAAGAACAAATTTTTCATAATACAGAAGGACAATTAATACTTTGAGAGAAGAAGAAAGATGAGCATAAAATCATAATCAACACCTACAAGATAATATTATCGTAGCAAGAAAATGAACTTGAAGTAATTTTGGTAGAGTATCTTATGTCGTAGAAGGAGAATTTAAAATGGTGTTGTTAGCAGATGGTATTGCTTTAGTACTCCAACCCGAGATGGAATTTATAGATCTATGAGAAGATATCCTCTGTGTTAACAACTCTTGCATGAAAATGAAAAATGAGTTTTGTTGAGTATGACCCTAGTACTAGTAGTAGAAGAAGAAAAGGCATAACTACTTGTTGCACAACTCCAACTGGAACTTGAAGCTAAAAGGAATCCAAATCCCCTTGGAAATTGATGTCATTAATTTCGAGTTTGCGTAAGTAGCATAACCTTAAGGGTCTTTTGCGTTTTAAATTATAGCATTTGACAGGCCACATGTGATATGATGTTCTATGTTTTAGTTTTCTTTGTAAAAATAACCGTTTTCTAGAAACCATTATTTCTTTGAGATAATTACGATCTACTAGTTATAAATGTTAGAAAATCAGTAGTAATTAGGGATTCTTTTTTACAGGGTTTTGAAAGTAACTTTTTGTATTTGAAGGAACTCACAAGTTTTTGGTAGATGTGAATAAGATTATCTGAATGCAATGCAATTCTATGAATCCAAGATTTTGTGCTCTAGTTAGTGGAAGTTTATTCTTCTTATGCTGGATATATTACTTCTTGGACAATTCTTCTTTATATCTATTAAAATTCTTTATGATTAAGTTGTGTATATTGTTGTGGAAAAGTTGGCTTTGAACAAATGATACAGTAATGTAGTGTCAAGTTAAATAATTTGTACCATACAAAGGTGATCTTTATATTCTCTTTCTTATCTTTATTATGTCTTTCCACCTTTAAAAGATTTCTAGTTAAAAGCTCTTCCTTATTTGCTTTTGAGTCAAAGGCATTTAGGATTTAATAATTTTTTGTTGATCATTAGAAGGTAGTGTAGACACTTAAAAATAATTATTTTAATTATTTTTTAATTCCTCACATAATTAATTAATTAATTATGTTAATTAAAATTCTTCTCAATATTAATTAAATATAATTAATATTGTCACTATAGCATATGATTGATTTATTTAATAAATCAACCCCTTTCTTTATTCTTCTAAAAAATCAAATCCTCACAAATCTTCCTCTTAGCTAATTAATTTCAATTAATTAGTTAACCTACATGATTCCTACAAATCATCTTCTTAATTCATCATTAACCTAATAAATTCTTCTAGAAACTCCCTAAACTCACTTAACATTATTCTTTTAGTCAAATTCTCCTACAAATATAAATCCCACCTAACATTTCCTCTAATTCCCCTCCTAATGAGTCGTTAATGGCTAATCATCATGATTAGCCACAAAGTCAACTCTTTGTCCTTTCATCCAGCCACTAGCTTTAAATGCTCTTGTTCTAGATGAATGTAAGATTTTCAAAATCTTACATTCCTCTAGGCATTTCCCTCTCCCAAGAAATTTTTAATTCCTTTTTATTCTTCTAATCCCCATAATATCCATTTTTGAAGAATTTTTAATTCCTCCAATGCATCTTGTAGAGTGTGGAGATACGAAATGCCTTTAAGGCATATTTCTTGGTCTCCACACCCTCTCTTGGACCTTGTGTGACCTCACAAGTAAATCTTAGCCGTTCATCTCGAATTCATCCTAGCCATCCGTTTTCCTCTCCTCTTCCTATAAAATAGGGTTTCATCCCTTCATTCAAAACATCTTGAAATTCAGTAAGCTTATGCTGCCCTTTTGAGCCCAGGAAATCATCTTGGCAACTTGATCATCTCATCCTTATCATTTGTGCACAATATTGGAGAGCCATCCACATCCAACAATCAAAGGAGCACATCAAGTAGAGCATTATCAAGGGGCGCCTTCACTTCATCAAGCTCAATCCGAAGGAGAAGGTAAAATAGCAAGGTGAAATGGTCTTTTTATGATATTTTAGCATTCTGCATGTCTATTTCGTTATGTTTTGATCAGTTTACCTTTTAAATCTATTTTTCCCTCTTCAGGTAGTTGTGCCTTTTGAAAGAAGCAGAGATTGAATATAGAAGGACCTCATCCCTATCTCAACTGCTGGTCAGATTGAACTACTTTTTGGGGGGCATTAGAATATGGAGTTAGGTGGAAAAACCTGTCAACCAACACATAGGAAGCACCGATCTACTTTGTCATATGCTTTTCCTATATCTAATTTAATAAGCATGATTGGGCTCTTATTGATATGGATTGAATGAAATTGAGCATTGATGATGAATCCATTTGCAATATACCTACCAAGGATGAATCCAATATGCTCCTCTGAGATATTATTAAGAAGAATCCTCTTCATCCTAGTAGTCATTACCTTTGTTGTGTTATCTTGTAGATTGTGTTGTAAAGAGAGATGGGATGAAATTCTTCTAGAGAGCTAGCCTTCTCCTTTGAATTAAGGAAATACTCGTGTTATTAATCTCTCTCAATAATCTTCATAAGTTTTCAGGGTTTCCACCAACTCCATGCTCATCATGCTCTTGCACTTTTTAACAAACCTTGCCAAAAATCCACCCAACCCTAGGGCTTTATTTGGGTATAACTAATTCGATACACCTTCAATTTCATCCTCAATGATTCTTGCATTCAAAGACTTGTTTTGAGCCTCATTCACTGGTTTAGGAATATATCTGACAAGATCTTGTTGAGATTGAAGACCCGACTCCTCTAAATTATTCAACAAATTAGAAAAAAAAAATTGTTTCCTTAGAAAGCTCATTTGGATCTGCAATGAAGGAAACATTTTATTTCTCAAACTTTGAGATTCTATTCAAATTTCCACACTACTTAGTCATGTTATGGAAGAATTTTGAATTCTTGTCCCCCTATACCATCCAAATTTCCCTCAATTTCTACCTCTAGAACACATCTTGCTTGACAAAAATGTTCTCATGATATTTTAAAAGGTATCTTTCCCTTATAAACCTACCATAATACATGCCATCCTTTAGGACCACTTCATTCAAAGCTAAAAGTTCCTCCTTTTATAATTTTTTATACTCAAAGATATTTTTAAAGTGACCTTTATTCCACTATAGAAGCTTTTGTTTTATCGATTTTAGCTTTGAGAAAAAAGAAGTTTGGAGCCAAAAACTGCTCCTCAACCCACCACTTAGTTATCAAATCAAAACATGTCAAGTATTTCATCCATATGTTCTTGAATTTAAATGGGCATATGTTAGGTTTTATGTCGCCCACAATCTCCAATTGGATTGGATAGTGGTTGGATTTAGAACAAGGGAGGATGAAACCCTCCAAACCAAAGGGAAATTTTTCCAGATCACCTAGGAAGAAGAAAGTATCTAGCTTTTCTACCATGTTACTAAACCCAAGCCTCTTGTTATTCCATGTGAAGGAACCATTCCTCAACTCAATCTTCATAAGATTGGTTTTGGCCACCTAGTCCTTGAAATCCCTATATAACTGATTCATTCTTTGAATGCCCTTCTTTCCTAACTGTGTAGGATGGTGTTGAAGTCCCCTCTAATGATGTAGTAAGGAAAAAGATAAACAATTAAGAACCCATCTAGTTTCTCCAAAAGTTACCTCTTCTTAATGTAAGCATTCAAACCATAAACATTAACAACCAAAAATTGCAAGTTTGTTATTAAGCTATGCACTATACAACCCTATCAATGCTTTGCATCTGCTAGTTTCCCAAGAATCATTGAAGAAGGGTACTAGAGTGTGTCTAGACCTCTATATTCTCCTTAAATTACACTACCTCCACATTCCAACTTCTAATTTTATTATTAAAGAGTTCTATCTCTGAATTGATCAATTTGTTTTCTTGGATTAGTAGTATGTCTGCTTTTGTTAGTCCAACCATATGCTTGACCAAGCATTTTTTGTTAGGGTTATTCAAGCCCCTAATGTTCCACAATAGAAGTTTCATGGTCCCTAGGGAAGGGTGATGCCCTCCCCTAATGTCAAAATTATAGTCATTTTAATTGATCCTCTACTTTGACATCATTGTTTCTCATCTCCTACATTTTTTTTTTGCCTTTAGCCTTGCCTTTTCTCTTACCATAGTCTAGGGTAGGCTTTATAAATGAAGTCTACTTGATACCCAACTTATCCTATGCTATAGACATATCACCTTCCACTCCTTGTTAAGCCACATTTTTGAACAAAAACTTATGTTCTTCCTCCTATATCTCCCCTTCCTCCAATATCTCCTTCAAGAGTTCTTTCTTTTTAGACTGATTTTCATGTCTTGAGGATAGATCTACCTCAAGATCCTCACACCAACTACTGAAGATACCCAGAAGCTCTTATACAACATCCAACTCAAAATGTTTGTTGCAATCTTCATGGTTTAATGATTCCACGTCTTTAGAACATTCAATCAAGTTCTCCTCTTACTTGTTTTCTACCCCCTCTAGTTTGTCTGAGATCTAATCCTCTGCTTCCACCAATACCTTTGTCCTTTTTGAATTATTACTGTATATGGTGAAAATGGATAGCAATAATAACAATATTGAAAGACTAAATGAATTCAACCACAAAACCCTAGCCTAACAACAACAAAGATCCACCATAACATATGAAGATTACCTAAGACAATGAAAATCAAATGAAATCACAAAGATTATACCATCACATGTCCAATAGGGTTTGGATCTCAATTCTTCCTATCTCCATTGATCTTGCTTGATATATTTGCTCTCAGATTTTAAGTGCACAAGAGCTCAACAAAGAATGGAATGTGGTTGCAAGTAGGATCGTAGTGTAGTCAAGTGCATCAAATTCATTAGGGTTTGATAATGAAAGAAGCATCTCCTTATATAGAAGACACTATATGAAATGGAGGGATAAGATTGAGAGGTGTAAAAGGAGGTCGGCTATGATTAGAGGGTAGGTAAAGAAAATAATAAAATAATGAAAGGGGTAGGTAGTGTATGAATTAAGAGATGAATGACATGTGTCATGGGTAGAAAAGGTTAATGACTTAATTAAATAAATAAAGATTTATTTAATTAATCGAAGAAGTGGGATAATTAAATAAATAAGATATTTATTTAATTTAGGAAAAGGATAATTTAAATAAATAAATGTATTTATTTAAATGAGAAATAAGGCTAGAAGAGGATAAATGAATTAATTAAATAAATAAAGATTTATTTAATTAATAGAAGAATTAGGCTTAGATAATTAAATAAATAAAATATTTATTTAATTAGACATGACAATTTTGGGTGTCTACAATTACCATTGCTAACTCCCTGTCCGAAGGGATGTCTGTAGAACACAAGATATCACTGAGAGGGGGGGGGTGTGAATCAGTGATTATAAACAATTTCAAACAATGTGTCCAACCGGTAGGATAATGAAAGCACTAACAAGCAACCACATACAAGAGCACACCAAATATACGAGGAAAACCCAATGTGGGAAAAACCTCGGTGAGAAAAGTTGTTGGAGATCTACTGCTCCAATCTAGCCTCACAATGAAATAATAGTTTTACAATGTTTAGGGCACCAACCCAAGGAGCACCAACCCCTAGCAATTTATGATCACCTACCCAAAGGAGCACCAACCTCTATTCTATTATGAGAACCAACTCAAGGAGCACCAACCCTTGCATCGAGCACCCACTCAGTAAAATGAGATATAAATCAATACAATGATAAACACCTGGTTACAAATGAGTTTTGTAACATCTAGAAAATATTCACTATGTCGGTTAAACTTCTTTTTTGGTTCACTGCTTCTCTTTTCTACCGGTTTTCTTCTATTACTTTCTGAATCCTCTACAACTCAGTTTCAGCCTTGTCAGATCTTTTCTAAAACTCACTCTGCTCTCCTTCACCCCCTATTGCTATCTTACCAGTACAGACACTGTTGATTTAACAGATTGTTATACTCTGTAACAATTTACTGGTAACCTCAACCCTTACCAGTTATAACTATCTTACCGGTTCTTCTCCAACACTCAGTCACTTCAATATTTATTTATGACACTCAGGTTGATCAACTCTCACCTAGTAGAGATTCACTTTATCATAAATCTCTCATCCAGCATCCTCTATCAACATACTTATGTTTTTGATCTGCATATTTATATATTTGCTTTTCCGCCAAAATAAAAACTCAAACTTCACATGCTTAGGGTTTTCTTCATTGATCTCAATCCATATTAAATCAGATCTCATCTTTTTCAATTTGACAACCTGCAATAGTACAACAAAAATCTATGTCCTCTTTTATTCTTCCTATGAACGTTTACTATATTTAGCAAATTGGACTCTGTTCATAAGTCTTGATTTTGTCGATCACAATAAATGATCTAGTAGTTTCCTTCTCTAGATCAACAAGATGATTAGATATCCTGCTTCAATCATAATGTCAAACAATTAAATATATGCCCTTCGATATGCTTTGAGATGCAATCCTCTGCAACCGATTTGTGATTTTTGCAGTCGACATTTAATACCAACCTAGTCAGCAACTACCTCGTCGACGCACCATTCACCTACCATTGCATGTTCGCCACCTGGAGTCCATGTGACATCTCTGTCAGCATCCAGCTCACTTGATTGTGTTGGTTCAAACTCAATCACCGACCAAACATGCTACCAGTATACACTAGCCGGTTAACCTTCATATCGTGCACTTCTCTGTTATGTCAGTTAGAACATGTTATATTAGACCACACTTGCTTACTGGGTTTGCTTGCATACCGATTGACATACTTACTAATTGACATCAACATGCCAACAATCTCCAATGTCGGTAACAACATCTTTCATACCGATTGACATACTTATCGGTTGACATCAATTACAATACAATGCTAACAATGTCCCTATCTGAAGGTTTATCATCCTCTATTCTTGCTACCACTAGCTCAATTTTACCCTTTTGACTTAAAAGTGTCACAGCCAAAGAAGAACCTAGTACTGCCTCTTGTTGTTCGTAGTTTTGGAGCTACATCTCCTAACCAATCAAGATTTCCCTTGGACCTAATAAGCATTTTTTATCAGCTTGACTAACATCAATTTCAACCTTTTGTACCCAACAAGCATTCTTTGACATTATTTTTAGTTCCTCCCAAAACCCGAACATTTTGATCTATCTCCACACAAATCAACACTAAATCCCTTGAATTTCTATTTGTGAAATCCTCGTCTACTACTATAATGGATCTATTTCATCCCCTATAACCCTCAAAATTTCCATATTCCAATAGTTCGAGGAGACATTTGCTAATCTAAACCAAGTTTGCACTTTCCCAACCTTGTGCTTCAAGGGATCAAAGTTCAAAAAATAGTTTATGCAATAAAAACTAGATCCTTCAAAAGAGAGGTAGTTTCCATATAACAATTTTGTTTTCAATTTCAAATTTGTGCATTCAATCAGAAAAATAAAAAAATCATTCAGCAAGGATTTAAATTTTACCTGTGAATTGATCTTCTAGCTCCACGAATCAACAATCCAAGATCTATGGCATCCCTTTTAGCACCATTTACCCAAAAATGTTCGTTCCTTGAGATGATATGTTAATGGGGAGAGAAATCGTGGTGTCATGGCAACCACTTTGCTCTTTAACAGCCTTAGGGGATCCTGATTTTTGGCTTTCAACTCATCTTTCCTTCTCCATGAGCTATTCCTTCTGGATATGGTATTGAACTACACTTGAGCTCCCTTGTCCTTGGAGTAAATATTAAATAATGCTCTCCACCGTGAAGTTTGCTCCCAAGTGGAATCACATTCCCCTTTGTGGAAAATGTCGCAATTTCCACGCTAAGGTTTCCCCATCGATCTATTCCACTTGCAATTTTTTTTTGTATGCGATCTATTACACTCTTTTGCATGAGAATTCCTTCCATAATTTTTAGATTATTATTCTGCATTTTTTTTAAACATGAGCAATGTCATGATAAATTTCTTCAGCCCACATGATTCTTCAAATCAATAATATTTTTAAGATGTTTAGAATGTTTTTAAAAAAATGAAAATAATATTGATGTCATGGAATTGGGGACAATGCAACAACAAAGTTCAATGTTAATAAGTTGTCATAAAACCAAAACAAAGAACTAAAAACCATTCCAAACATATCAAAAGAGATTTCAAAAAGTATGAAAGAAGTTTAACAAAACAAAAGAAAGGAGAAGAGCCTCCCTAAGATGATTCCATGATGCATTTTGATGCTTCTCCCTTGTTTCTCCCCTCTCCAAGTCTCAAACGAGTGTAGCTCTCAGCTTTTAGCACTAGCCATGTATGCCATATGGAGATTCAAGATGGTTGGATGTGATAAACAAATGCCATGCAAGTGTATATAGTGATGCTATGAAAAAGCTCTATGCTAATACCAATATAGCAACAATACTCTAATACTTTCTTTTTTGCTTGAGGAGAAGGGTTCTATTTATAGAAGAAATGGGGAAATGAAGGGTTAGGATTGAAAGATATTCAATCCATGTGAGACTTTCAACCCAATCCCATGTTGACAAGTGTCACCACGAGGAGGCTTGAGAGGAGAGATAAGGAGCATTAAATGCGTGAGGGGACATGATGGTTACCCTAGGGGGTTGGGTTAGGGTTAGGTTAATGGATATTTCTTTTATCCAAGGGTTAAATGGTTACCTTAGTCAAAGAAATAAATGCTTTGAAGAGACCCATGAGTCAAAAGGATGGTTAAATTAGAGGAAAGTCTCTAACCAAAGGTAAAAGGTGAGTTAACCATAAATGGTTATGTAAGAGCCTTTAATGGTTTGGAAGACTTTAGAGGTTAACCATTTGAAGACATAAAGCCTTTAATGGTTATTGAAGACTTTGGAGGTTTTTGAGAAGTGACTTCCTTTTATTTAGGAATGTGACAATGATTAAGATAGGATTAGGCTAATTAGAAGGAGTTAGAAGAATCTAGAAGGGATTTAGGCATGCAAGTGGATTTTGTAGAAGAATGCAAGTGGGGGGAATTTTGGGATTTTCAATTGAAGTAAAATAATTTATTTCAATTAAATGGTGTAATTTACATTTGGATAGATATTTAAATAAATATTAATTTATTTAAATGTGAATGTGAATTTTGGATTTTATTTAAATAAATCTTAATTTATTTACACGAGAAAAAAGAAGATAAAGCATTAAATGCTTGAAGACTTTGAGGGAAACCATTAAAGGCTTAAGAAGACTCTAGAAATAAGTTATTAAGTTTGAAGACTTTAAGAGAAACCATTAAAGGCTTGAGAAGACTCTAGAAGGAAGCCATTGAGTTTGAAGACTTTAAGAGAAACCATTAAAGGATTGAGAAGACTCTAGAAGGAAGCCATTAAGTTTGAAGACTTTAAGGGAAACCATTAAAGGTTTCAAGTGGGTGAAGATAAATAGGATTTTAAATAAAATTTATTTATTTAAAATAGTTGTGCAACTTGCTTTTGTAGGAAAATACAAGTGGGTGGAGGATAAAGGTGATTTAAATAAATTATTTATTTAAAATAATTGTGCAACTTGCATTTGTAGGACAATGCAAGTGGGTAGAGGATAAAGGTGATTTAAATAAATGTTAATTTATTTAAATGTGAGAGGTGGGATTTTGGGGGATTTAAATAAATATTAATTTATTTAAATGTGAGAGAATATTTAATTAAATAAATATGATTTATTTATTTAATTAATGGTCTGAATTTGGTTAAGTGAATTAAATCAAATAAATTGAATAATTTATTTAATTAATAGGAGAAGAGGGTTAAGATGAATTAATTAAATATTAATTTAATTAATTATTAATTGATGGTTAAATAATCAAATAAATACTAAGTATTCATTTAATTAAGTGGACAGATTTATGTGACTACAAGTCTAATGTCTAAAACCCTCAAGGTGAAATGCCCCCAGTGAGGTCAAGAATTTTCCCCTTGTTGTTGATACCACTTCGATATGGATATTTACATTTATTACCAATCCATGGTGGGATATGATCGAGATAACTGATTTAGATAATCAAGGACAATGACTAAACTAAGTATGTCCGGGATAACGCTGCGTGTATAAGTGTTTTAAGGTGGATATGGGGTTAGATCAAATGGAGCCAAAGATATGATACAAGTACTGATAGATAGAGGAGACGCTCTATCACAAATAGTGCCTATCGCCAGGTTTTCACCACTTGTTTTTATTGCACTTTTTATTTGTTTTTCATTTTTTTAAATTTGTTTTTACATTTTTCTCGATTTTTTTATTTTTTTGTGTCACAAGGTGTCTGTTTGCCAAGTATTTACCCTAGTGACGATTTTTTATACTTTTTTTTTTTTTTGCTTTTTTGCTTGATCTAGGCATTGGATGACTCAAGTGTAGAATTTCTTAAGATGGATGTTGTTGGTTGGTTCGTCAAGCACGTCCCCTTCTGATGTTGATAACTGATATGCTCTTGATCTATAAGTTGATATGATGACAAAGGGTTCTAAGCAGTTAGGTTCAAATTTTCCCTTCTTTTCCCGATCTTGTTGATTTTGAGGATTTTCTTTTCAGACTAGATCACCAATTTTGAATGCCCTTGGTATGACCTTGTGATTGTAACTTCATCACATTTTTTGTTGATATACCTTGAGATGATCAAAGGTACATTGTCGACGTTCATCTAGCAACTCTAGCTCTTGCAGCCTGTTGACTCGATACTCTTCTTTTGGAATGAAGCCTTTCAATGATACCCTAAGTGATAAAATTTCTACCTCAATAGGTAGGATAGCTTTTGATCCAAACACCAATGAATATGGTAGAGCTCATTTGGGTGTGTGGATACTTGTTCTGTATGCCCAAAGTGTAGGCTTAAGCTGGACATGCCAATCTTTACCGACATCATTCACTGTCTTCTTGAGGATCTTCAGGACCGTTTTGTTTGAGGCCTCTGCTTGGCCATTCCCTTGTGGATAATATGGTGTTGAAAAATTATGTTGGATATGGAATCGCTCACAAAGCTCTTGGACATCTTGATTCTTGAAAGGTCATCCATTATCTATGATAATAGAACTAGGGATGCCATACCGATAGATGAGGTAGTTCAAGATGAAGGACGATATCTGCTTGTCAGTAACTCTAGTCAATGGGGCTGCCTCAATCTACTTTGTGAAGTACTCAGTGGTTGTGATAATAAACTTGTGTCCATTTGATGAGGAAGGATTAATCTTTCCTACTAGGTTGAGTCCCCATTGACAAAAAGGTCATGATGTGGTGAATAGTTGCAACTCATGTGTTGGTGCATGTATGAGATTGCCATGAATTTGGCACTTAGGGCATTTCCTAGCAAACTGATAAGACTCTTTCTCTATTGTCAGCCAATAATATCCCATCCTTAGAATTTTCTTGGCAAGAGTAGGACCACTTGAATGTGTGCCCCAAATACTTTCGTGAAGCTCATGTAAGGCAAAGTCAGATTTGTTACGATCGAGGTATCGAAGAAGAGTACCATCAAGACCTCAACGATAAAGTGTGTCAGCGGTTAAGGCATAGCGGGAGACTTGTTGTATAAAGATTTTTTTTTGGTTATGAGATAGGTCTGGTGGGAGGGTATTGTCTTTGAGATAGGAATAGATCTTCCTGTATAAGGGAGAATCCAAATCATTTAGGGAACAGATGATTTGGGATGTTGAATTGTCATAGGGCGAGGAAAACAATTGCTCCACCAACAATTCATAGCGATTTTGTTTATCTAAAATTTGTAGAAGTGAGGCGATAGTGGCCATTGCATCAACATCTCTATTGTCTAGCCTTGGAATCTTCTCAAAGGTGATGTGTACGATGTACTTTTTGAAATCATCCACCATGCGTTTATAGGGCATGAGCTTATCATTTTCGTCTGATAATCATCATTGATCTGATTGATAACTAATTGAGAGTCTCCACAGACTTTCAATTCTGTGATTCTCCATTCCACAGCTACTTTGATACCTATCACTAGAGCCTCGTACTCAACAATGTTATTGGTGCAAGGGAACATCAACCTATAGGATCATGGAATCATGTGTCCTTTTGGAGTGACGATAAATAGGATTTTAAATAAAATTTATTTATTTAAAATAGTTGTGCAACTTGCTTTTGTAGGAAAATACAAGTGGGTGGAGGATAAAGGTGATTTAAATAAATTATTTATTTAAAATAATTGTGCAACTTGCATTTTTAGGAAAATACAAGTGGGTGGAGGATAAAGGTGTTTTAAATAAATGTTAATTTATTTAAATGTGAGAGATGAGATTTTGGGGGATTTAAATAAATATTAATTTATTTAAATGTAAGAGAAGATTAAATTAAACAAATATGATTTATTTATTTAATTAATGGTCTGAATTTGGTTAAATGAATTAAATCAAATAAATTGAATAATTTATTTAATTAATAGGAGAAGAGGGTTAAGATGAATTAATTAAATATTAATTTAATTAATTATTGATTGATGGTTAAATAATCAAATAAATACTAAATATTCATTTAATTAAGTGGACAGATTTATGTGTCTACAAATATATATTTCATTATTATATAAATCATTTTATTTAAAGAGTCATGTATTTATTTATCAGTATAGATATTTTCTATGTCAATATTTATGTATAAAATAAAAATAAAAATAACTTTTTGAATTCCTTCATAACTAATGATCTATTCATATTAATGTAACTATATTTTGATACATAGACACTTTACATTCTAAACCATTTTCACACCTATCTAATTTTGTTGTCACTATTATTATATAGATCATATTTACTAAATAAATGGTGTATTGATTTATTATTGTATTTATTTTATGTCAATGTTAATGTATAAAATAAATATAATATCAACTTTTTTATTTCCTTGACAACAAGTGATCTATTCATTTTTTATGGAAGTAAATTTTGATATTAAAATAGTTTATATTTAAAAAAATTATTCATAAGTATTTAATTATGTTTAAATACTATTTCGATAAATATGTATTTCATAATAATTATATAAATCATCTTTAATTAAATAGTCATGTATTGGTTTATTGTATATTTTATAATTTATTTTGTCATTATTAATATACTAAGTTAAAAATAGAAATATTTTTTAATTCTTTTATTCATATTTAATGAAATATATTTTTATATTAAGATACTTTACATTCTAAACTTATTTTTACACCTTTTTTAAACTTGTGAATACATACTTCACAATTATTGATTTTTACTTAAAGAGTTGTGTATTGATTTTTACAGTTGTAGATATTCTATACTTTTAATGTCAATGTTAAATATAAAATACAAATACCTTTTTGACTTCATGACAAATGCCTATTCATGTTTATGAAAGTATGTTTTAAAACAAAGGCACTTTACATTCTAAACTATTTTTGCACACTTATATACTTTTGTTTAAGATTTGATAAATCTATATGTTAGTATTAGATCATATAGAGCATTTTCACCTAAAGGATTGTGTATTGGTTTATTATAATAAATATTTTCATTTTCTTATGTCAATGTTAATGTACAAAATAAAATATAGAATCAACTTTTTTACTTCCTTCACGACAATTGGCCTATTCACAACTTATGGAAGTATATTTTAATATTGAGACACTTTACATTCTAAATTTGTAATCCATAATCATCTAGTTTTGTTTCAATCTTGTTTAGATTTGAGTGTATATATATATATATATATATATAGATTGGTCGAGCAAATATATATTTTATAGTTATCATATAAATCGTTATTACTTGAAGAATCATGTATTTGTTGTTATTATACTAAGTACAAAAATAGAAATAACCGATCAATTAAAAGAGAAAAATAAATAACCTTTTAACTTGCTTCATGACAAATGATCTATTCAAGTTTTATGAAAGTATATTTCAATATTAAGACACTTTGTGTTCTAAACTTTTCTCCAAATTTTCTAGTTTTATTTTTATACTTGTTTAGTTTTGGTAGATATGTATTTCATAATTATCATATAAATCATATTTATTTAAAGAATCATGGATTGGTTTATTATCGTAGATATTTTTTTATTTATGTTATTTTTAGTTGATGATTTTGATGCATAATTATAATATATAATTTGGTTATACCAATTTGTTTATTGATCTTTAATCTAAATCCAATATTTGAATATGTAATATGTTTTTCAAGTTCAAAATATATGTTGTCTCTATTTTTGAACTTTCAAAAATTGACAACCCCTATGAATTTCTACTCAAAATTCGTATTTTTCTTCTCTAAAACATGTTTTACGAGGTTCAAAACTCATATTTGCTAATGCCAAATCATCAATGGGTGTATTTGTCATTGTTGTCCAAGTTTTGGTTAGTTTTGGCTTTCATTTTCTTGGCTTTTTGTGCAATTTTGGGTTTTGAGTCAAACACTGCAAGTAGGAACTATTTGCTCACTTTACAAGTTAACTTTACTTGCAATCGAGTCTTAGAAACCCGATTACAAGTTACTTGCAAAGTCGGGTTTTTCAAGTATCATTACAAGTTCAAACCTATATTACTTGCAATCGGGTCTTAGAAACCCAATTACAAGTTACTTGCAAAGTCAGGTTTTTCAAGCATCATTACAAGTTCAAACCTATATTACTTGCAATCGGGTCTTTAAGACCCGATTGCAACTAAAGTTCATTTGGTTGTGCAGTTTTGTCAAAGTCAAGTCGGGTTTTATGTCCAACATTGCAAGTGTGAGGGTATACGTTTTCATTGCAAGTTATCTTTACTTGCAATCCGGTCTCTAAGACCCGATTGCAAGTCCCTTTTTACCTTTTTCATGCAAGTTATCTTTACTTGCAATTGGGTCTCCCAAACCCGATTGCAAGCATATTGCATGAATGTTTGGATGTGTTGCACTTGTGTTCGGGTCTTGCAACCCTGATTACAAGATTATACTTACCCTTCCCTTGCAAACCTTACCACTTGCAATCAAGGTTTTGAGACCCGATTGCAAGTTTGTTTCTCTCACCATCCTTGCAAGTATTCTGACTTGCAATCGAGGTTCCAAGACCCGATTGCAAGCTCATCTTTACCACAAGTTTGCAACCTTCATCTCGCACTTGCAATTGGAGTTCCAAGACCTGATTGCGAGCTTATACCCAATCAAAGATGCTCACTTGCATTTGAGTCTCCAAGACCCGATTGCAAGTGTAAGTTTCAACATTGTTTTCCAACTTACATTCTTCCATTCCACATACCAAGTTCGCTGCAATCCATTTGCACTCGCATTCCACCTTCCAAGATCTGAAATTTGTCTTGCCTCCACATACTCTCATTCCCACATTTTCCCTTTGCAAGATCATTACTTGCAATCGGGTATCTAAGACCCGATTGCAAGGGGTTTCAATGCATGTAACGACAGCAAGCAAAAACCAATGTTGTCATATGTTGATGACATTAAATGAAAAGAATATGTTGCCATATGCATAGAGAGGGTCAAAATATCATGAACCATGAAGTAGAGAGGACTTGAAAAATGAAGAAGTAATGCAACAAAGGAATGCATTGCAACAACGCTATATGGTAAAAAGCAGTGACTTTCACTATCACAGTGACCAATAAAGAATGTTTATGGATTGATCTTTATGAGGTCACTATCATTACCATTCATGATAAAATGATGCAAGTTGATACCTTCACCGATTTCGACTACTTCAAGTTCCAGCATCTTGTAGCAGCATGAAGACATATTAGATAGAGGATGATGTACATATAGTCATGTCTCATAGGCTTAGATTAGTTTCAATTATGCATTTGTAATTTCCCTTTGACAAATTACCTATAATATCAAAAATTGTAATTACAAGTAGCCACATTACTTACATTCTAGTAACTTGTAATTACATGTAAATAAAGTACAAGTCAAAAGATAATAGGACTGCAATTTGAATAAGTCATAGTTAGTTATTTAGTTGTAGAAAAAGTCTTTGTTAGTTAGACTTCTCTCACTTTTTTCTCTCAGCCCCTCTCCCATATATACATGAGGGTGCCCTGAAAGCAGGGGACTGTGAAGAGTTAATTGATTGCAAAACTTCATGGGCAACAAGCGCACCTTCTGATGTTTCCCTACCAGGAATAAAACCTCCTTGTTGAAGAGATATTACTTTAGGTATCAAGAATTTTAATCGGAGGTAAACAACTTTTGTGAAAATCTTGTACACTAAATTACATAAGGAGATAGGCCTAAAGTCTGCAAAAGATTGAGCGTTATTGGATTTGGGGATAAGAGCAAGATGGGTTAAATTGAAGTTCTTGAGAATTAAAGCTTTTTGTCTTGACTCCTCCAAAGCCATTAAAAGATCAAAGCTTAAAACGTCCCAACACTTTTGAAAGAATAGTATGGTGAAACCATCAGGGCTCGGAGACTTGTCAAGAGCCATCGAAACTACCACCTCTTGTAATTCAACAAGAGAGAAAGGTTGCATCAGATAATCGTTCTCACACTATGAAATCAGACAAGGGATGGAATCTAGCAATATCTCAACACTGGACTCCTCAAGAACAAAAGGAAGGGAGGGAGCAAGAAGATTTTTATAGAAGAGTTCACCCTCTTCCCTAATTTCTTGTTCATTAGTTAATTTTACCCCCAAAGAAGAGGCATTTATAGAAAAGATAGTAGATGTAGCTTGCTTAATCTTTGCAGATACCTGAAAGAACTTAGTATTTTTGTCCCCTTCTTTTAACCATAGATCCCTTGATTTTTGTCTCCAATACTCCTCCTCTCTAGAGCACAATTCTTCCTAGTAACTTTGTAAATGCTTCTGCTTTGAGAAGGTTTCTGGATTAATCCCAGTAGAAAAGATAAGTTCATTGACGTCCTTTAATTCCTCCTCTACATTTGATTTCTCTGCAAAGATATTTTTGAATACTTCCCTATTCCAGACTTTGATATTTGTTTTTACAAACTGCATTTTCATATAAATTTGAAACATTTTGTTCCCCGTACAGAAGGGGGAACTTACCCACCATTGACGAAGCAGAGCATGAAAGTGTGGGTGCCGAAACCACATTCTTTCAAACTTAAAAGAAGGTCTATGATGAGAAGATTCATGCTTATCCAAGCATAATGAGATAGGAAAATGGTCAGATCCAGAGAACGATAAAATTTTAGAGTTGAAAGTATATTTCTGAAGGATCCATTCATGTGAAGTGAAAAACCTGTCCAATCTACTTGCAATTTGAAGGGAAGTTCTTTGGTTTGTCCATGTAAATTGACCATTAGAAGG
This sequence comes from Cryptomeria japonica, assembly GCF_030272615.1. NCBI lineage: Eukaryota > Viridiplantae > Streptophyta > Pinopsida > Cupressales > Cupressaceae > Cryptomeria > Cryptomeria japonica. The sequence goes on along the minus strand of NC_081406.1, from coordinate 645,841,553 downwards.
TGAAATGTCAGAAAGGGTGTTATCAGACACAAAAGATCTAAAGTCTTCAATCACCTTAGATGCAGTAGGATTGCCTCCCTATTTCTCATCCTGAGACAAAATGGCATTAAAATCACCTCCTAAGATGATTTTCTGAACTCCCTGTTGTTGGATCTGACAAGATAAAGTATTCCAAAGAGCATGTTTCTCTTGAGGAGCTGTTGGACCATAGATATTCAAGTGAACAAAGGATAAATCAAAAATTTCAATAAGAATAAGATGCCAATTTGTCCCTTGGTTCAAAGTTTTTGTTTTGATTGTCCTGGAATTCCACAAGGTCAGAATACCACCAGAAGCCCCTACTGTAGGAATATGTATGAAATCCCATAAAGTCCATTTTTAAAAAATATTTTGAGAGGCTTCATCTGAAAGCTTTGTTTCTTGTAATAAAATGATGTCTGCTTGGGAGGAATCCAACTGCTGCTTGATCCTCCCCTCTTGTCAGAGGCATTCAAACCTCTGACATTCCAAGATATGATCCTCATTCCATCCGAGAAGAACAACATGTTCTTCTTGGTCTTGTGTGGGGTGAAAACTTATCTACAATTGTAGTCCAGATACCTATTGCGATCTCTTCTTGGATTTTAAGTTATCTTCTTGGATACCTATTTAATTATTATTAATACAATAAGTTGCATTAATGTTAATTTATTGAAATTTGGAGTTATTTAAATATTGAATGGGATTAATAATAACTCATAATGTAATTAAAATTGGAGGATTTTTATTGAGCGAATCAATTAACTAATAAAGTGGTGATGACTTTATAGGGTTAGATAATTCAGTTGAAGTAATGGTAATTATTGCAATTGTTAAGTAAGATAAATCTAATTTGATCGCTTAGGAGTTAGAGATAAGACCTAAGTCTTCTAGTTAAATTATAATACATCGCTCACTTTAGAAACCCATTCTTAATGTCAATTAAGGTTTCTTTTAAGTGAAACTTTATTAGTTGTCACATCTAGTTAAACGTAGGTCACAAGTAATTAAGTTCTTTAGACAAAAAATATTGTTGTTATATTTTTGCCCAAAAGTTTGGGCATGACAACAAACTCCTTCATTCCTATACACATTATCTAACTTCAGAAAAATAATTGATATGTTGGATCTCACAGAGGCATGTTCTGTTTGTAGAGAAAGCTATGTGGGCATGATTATTAAAAATGTGAACCATGCAATTATATGCATGAGATGTTCTGCTGAGAGAGGAATTCACCATTTCTCTTCATCATACAATATGGACCCAGGTGAGCAACCTTATATTTTAAAGTGTCTTTCTCAAGTAGAAGAAATTCTCATAGCAAGGATTGCTCCTATTTTGCAAGTTACTCATGCAAGGGGTGGGCAATATAAATATTCAGGTCACACAATTAACTTCCCACGGGATATTTCAGAAATTGCTTTATCCTTGCCACAGAAAATTCAACATTTAGACATCCTTATTGTCTGTAGAACTAATTTGGAAGGGTTAACTTATGACTATTATGTTAATAGGTATCACGTCATGAATGCATTGACTTACAAAATTCATCATGACCAATACTATAAAGATTTAGTCATTGATCTAGGTGCACTACACCTATTGCCTGAATCCAGTACTGACATTTCAGAACTTTTACATTCAGTAGCTACACCTCAAGAAGAACCTATACAAGAAAATGTTGATGTAGCCAACATGAACCATGCCAAAGAAGTAATGGAAAACACTTCTTCATTTATTCCACGTCTTCCATCCTCAATGCCTGAACTAGATGCAATCAGGACAATTTTACATCTGAATAGTACCGACAACAATGTTGTCCCTTGGCCACAAATCAGTTCATCACCTATCAATGAGTACAATACAGAAGGTTTGCTTACAATGGCATTCCCAACACTATTTCCTAATGGATTGGCTCTACCACTTCAAGACAAAACAAAACATGTATATTTGCATGAACATGCTTTGCACTTAATAAAATATTATGATCAAATATTTGGCCAACATGTCCATTTTAGATATTATATCTACAATCTTATGATGAGGCATTGATCTCAACAATCAACTGTTGTTTTCATAAAGACAAATTTAGAAGATTCTCTTCTAGACAATCTTCATGCCCTGAGAGAGCACTTACAGAACACACCTTGAAATGAATTTCCAAACCACATCATGCGATATGTTGCCTCCTTGCGTGACACACACACATTTTGGAGCAAATCTCATAGGGATCTTACCACAATGATAAAATAGTTAGGACCACCAACGCTTTTCTTTACGCTAAGCTCAACTGATATAAAGTGGCCCGACCTGCATAAAATGTTTCCAAAAACACTCTCAAATACTTTACAACCCAGTAGAAGGCAATCTATTAAGAATTTAGTCAATAACCTGCATATAACAACTTTATACTTGCATCTAAGATTTCAGATCTTTCGTGATGAAGTGATTGTCAACCAGTTGCATGCCATCGACCATTGGTACAGATATGAATGGCAACACTGAGGCTCTACACACATTCATGGCTTTCTGTGGTTGCCACAAGCACCTAATATTGATAACCTTGATTGGACAGACCATGAAAGCATTGAATTAGTTAAAACCTTCTTTGACCAATACATCACAACATGGAATCCACGCACTGAAGTGAAACGCTCAAATAGGCAGTATACACCTGCAATTTCAGATCCATCTCTCAAATATAGATGTCATTTTTAGATTTGATCCTTGCACATACTACACTGAATTGGTGAATATTGTTCAACGACATACAAAGTGTTCAGAGTTTACATGATTGAAAAAGAACTATGCAACCCTTGAATGTCAATACAAAGCACCTTGGACTGAACAACAAAACTCATCATTGACAATAGACCATAATAATAGCCCATCCTATAAACCAGCAAGGAATGATAGACGACTCAATGTTCACAACCCAACGATGCTAGCCATATGGAGGGCTAATGTTGATTGTCAGGTTGTCTGCTAAAAAAAGGCATTTCTTCGATATATCTCTAAATATGCATCAAAAATTGAATGCAAATCAAAGAGCTATACTGACATGTTAAAACGAATTGTTGGATCAACAAATTCAGAAGATACAACTATCTTAGCATATCAGAGATTTATGATGGGCATTGTTGCTGATAGGGATATTAGTGCTTAGGAAACTTGTCATATGCTGCTCAAACTCCCCTTTATCTCCTACACATGTCAATTTGTCACCTTCAATGTTGGAAAAAATATCTTCGAGCGTATAATAAACTGTGATGAATCTTCTCAGACATGCATTTATTTTATTTCTACTTACATGAAAAGACCATCAGAGTTATCAAACCTAACATTGCTTCATTCAGCCCAGCAATATACGTACAACCAACAATTCAAATCAAGTAAATGGCAAAAAAGAAAGCTACCGGCGATTGTAAATGTCTTCCCCCAGTTCAAATCCTTACTTGCAGAAGATGACAATACTTTTGAATCTTTTTGTTGGAGTGAATTGCTTTTGTACAAGCCTTTCCACAACATCCCTCTACATATAGGTACCTCAAGTGATGAAAATATACTAAATTGGAAACAAGTTCAAAGTACTCATTACATCTAATGGCATGTAAATGGCATTGAAGAACACTCCACTACTGAAAATAGTAAAGACCTGCATTTGCCATTTACTGATCATGAACTCTACGAATGGGAGTTCCTATCACAAATGGGAGCTTCAAATAGCTTTGATGTTGCTACTCTTCAAATGCTTGGGAGCCGTGATTATGACCTTCACTTTAATTGGAGTGATTCCATACCTAATGAATTCTTGCATAGAATAGCTTCTCAATTCGTTTCAATGGAGAAAAGCCAATTAGTTCACACCCTTGGCAACATACACTCAAATGCCCCTAATACCTTTGAGCTTGCAACAAATCAAAAAATTGCACTTGATATTATAACCTCCCATACTGCACAAAATCTGAATACCTCACCATTATGATTAACTATTCAAGGCACAACATGTACTAGAAAATCATTTCTTATTGATTGTATACAAGAAAATAATTTCCATTTAGATCCAAAGGAATACCCATTGCTTGTACTAGCACCAATAGGTGTATCAGCATATAATATACAAGCTACCACAATTCATGCTACCCTTCATATACCTATTCAAGAATACTGCCCTTTGACAAGGCATTCCTTGTTAATGTTTCAAGAGCAATGGAAACATTTACAGTACAATTTGATTGATGAAATGAGATTCCTTGGTCCACAATTACTCATCAATCTTGATAATAGATTGCGACAAGCATTTCCCACTAGACAACACAAATCATTTGCAGGACTCTTAATTGTCTTGGTTGGTGACCTTGCACAGCTACCCCCAGTTATGGACAAACCATTGTATGCATCCCACTTAGCAACACTCGCTTTATGGCACTCCTTCACTGATGTTGTCACCTTAGATGTTTCTTTTCAGCAACAAGGTACATCCCCCTCACAGATGCACTTCCGTGAGCTTTTGCTTAATGTACGCAACACAACACCATTGCAAACAGACTGGGAAAGTCTACAGATGTGGTCAACCCATGGTTTGACACTTGATCAAAACACGCAATTCGACCAACAAAAACATTTGTTTGCAACCAATGCAACTTCAAACTCGCACAACATTAAGATGTTAAAGTAATTGCACTCACCCATTGCATGTGCAACAACAATAATTGCACATCACAAAGAAAAACAAACTCACCAAGATGAACAAATCTCATTTAAAATTCTTCTTTCTATAGACCAGGAAGTCATGCTCATTGCAAATTTATGGATAGAAGTTGGTCTTGTGAATGGTGCTTTGGGTCAAATCAAAATGATTGTCTATGATGCAGGTTCTAAACCACCAGATCTGCCAAAATATGTTGTAGTCCTCTTCCAACATTACACTGGCCCACCATGGGATGCTGCAAATCCAAAATATGTTCTCATTCCACCAATTACTAGAGGAAACCACACACAAATTCCATTAATGATGGCATGGGGTATTACTATTCACAAATCACAGGGTCTGACACTAGACTTTGCAACAATTGACATTGGCAAAACAGAGAAACAAGGTCTTATGTTTACAGTACTGTCTCAAGTAAAATCAATCAATCACCTCCAGATTCACCTACCTTTCACTTACCAGAGGTACTCAAAATTGCAAGGTGGCGCATCGACCATTTTAAGAAAGAATGAAGAAGCTTATTTGCTAAAGCTTTCTCAGATCACAAAAGAAAATTACTTACAAAAAAAAAAAAAGGTACTTCAAACACAATGTCTATCGGATTTTGCATTCCATATATCTTCTTTCATTCATTACAACACATTATAACTCTTGTGTCTTGCAGGGTCAACAAGAAATGTAAACAATTACATCTCAGCAAGAACTTGCCTTTCTCACTGTTGTTCACATTCATAAACAAATAGGTTCGCACTATCTCTTCATTTTGTTTTCCTTCCATCAATTTACCCTCCTTCTAATGGTTACTAAACTTCTCTCATCTTCTTCTACTTGTAGGGCATCAAAGAAGACATCATTTTAAACTGCACATGCTACAAGGGTATCCCAGTCTCTCTAACCTTTGCGCTCAATGATGCTAACTTTTGTTTGTACTTTCCATCTTGTTTGCAGATTTCACAACCACCACAAAGCTTTACCAAACAAATCATCAGCCATACTTTTAATAGTTATAAGTATCATCCTTTCCTATTCTTTTCAGTCTGCAAGTTTTATCGCTTTCACTAATTTAATGCACTTAGAATTTTGTAATAGAATGTTATTTCTCACAAGTACGCAATGACAGGCAAAAATCAACCTACAAAACCAATCAAACACATACAGAACAATACAACATCAGCAACTGTTGCAAGTACCTACCTTTCATATTCTTTTGAATCTGCAAGTTCTATCACACACTTATAATTTCCTAATAGATTGTTATTTCTCACAGGTACGCGATGGCTGCTTAAGATCACTCACATACAGAACAATACAAAATCAGCGACTACTCAATACTCTAATTCAATTTTGCGACCTAGATTCAATATGACATCAATTATGTACATCGCAAATATATACATCAAATGGTTGTATAACATGCTGGCAATGCCAGCATGGGGGTTGGAGGGTGGATGACGTAGTTTTTCTGGGTCCAACAAATAATATTGGCTGGGTTTTATACAGTTAAAATAGAAACTGTAGTCACATAAATCTGTCCATTTAATGAAATGAATATTTGCTATTTATTTTATTAAAAACCCACTAGCCATCAATTAATTAAATTAATATTTAATTAATTCATCTTCAAAATATTCTCCTATTAATTAAATAAATTATTCAATTTATTTAATTAATTCATTAAACCAAAATCACAATCAATTAAATGAATAAATTCTATTTATTCAATTTAACCCCCTTTCTTCTTTTAAATAAATAAAATAAAATATTTATTTAAATCATCAAATCCCCCCCCCCCCCAACTTGCATTCTCCTAAAAATGCAACTTGCACCTATTTGTTGAAATAAATGAATTTTATTTTAATAAAAAATTTATTTTCCTTCACCCACCAAACCCACTTGCAAATCCTAGCCCCCTTCTAGATTCTTCTTACCCCTTCCTAATTAGCCTAATCCATCCACTAATTATTGTCACATTCCTAAGCAACTTGGAGTCACTTCTCAAAGACTTCAAAGTCTTTGAAAAGCATTATATGATTTATGTGTTCAACAATTTAACCTCTAAATTCTTCCAAACCACTTATGGCTCTTACATGACCATTAATGGTTAAATCCACTTGCACCCATGGTTAGGGACTTTAACCCCTAACTCAACCCTCATGTGACCCATGTGTCTCCTTAAGCATTTATTGCTTTGACCATGGTTATCCTCACTAACTCTTGCACAAGAGTTTATCCATTGCATAAAAGCATTATTCTTTGAATAATGAATTTATTCACTCAACCCAACCTTAACCTTAACTCCCAAGTTAACTCTCAGGTCATGTCAAGCATTTAATGCTTCTTCCCTCTCCTCTCAACCCCTCTCATGTTGACACTTGTCATCCTGGGATTGGGTTGAAAGCCCTCACGTGGATTGAATATCATTCAATCCTGACCCTTGTTGAGATTACTCAATCTCAACCATCCATTGCTCCATTTTTCCTATAAATAGAGCTCATTTCTTCATAATCCAGATCCGAAAAACTTGTATGCATTTACATTATAGCCATTTTTAGAGAGCATTAGATAATCAATCATATTCACTCTTTTGTTTTAAAATCAACACTAGCTAATTAGATATTCTCTTATTTTAGCTCTTTTTCACATTTGCATAACATTTTAGATTAATCATCTTTTCATCTTGAACCTCCATAAGGCATCCATAGTGCAAAAAGTTGCTGAGAGCTACACTAATTTGGAACTTGGAGAGGAGAGGAACAAGGAAGGAGAAGCTACCAGCATGGTAGAGAGCATATGGAGATGTTTAGTTACTTTTTGTAGATTCCTTAAGCTTTCTATTTGTTTAGTAGTGTCTTTCTTGATATGCTTGCTTAGGATAGTATTCAATCTTTGATTTGCTAACACTAATGACTAACTCTTGTCTCTTGTGTTTTCTTGTGTGTGTTTAGTTATCAAACCAGGTTTTTTTCTAATCCTTCCATTTTGCAGAGCATCATTTGGTGAACTCGACGTGAACCAAGGAGCAACTTTAAAAAAAAAAAAAAACTAATTTGTTTGACTGTTTTGCTTGACACACAGGTCGCGCTTCGACGCTTTTGTTCGCGCTTTAGCGCTATCATTATTTGGTCTTGCAGCACTTTTGTTTCTACAATAGCGCTATTGCCCAAAATTTAGCGTTGTTGTCTATAGTCTAGCGCTTTTGTCTCTTAATTAGCGCTTTTGTCCCTATATTAGCACGTTTGTCTTTCAGTTTAAATATTTTCTTTTGGCGCTTTTGTCCTTAGTTTCGTGCTTTTGTGTTAAGTAGCGCTTTTGTTCTCACACAGAGTAGCACTATTGTAACAGAGCGTTGTAAAAAAATGTCTTGTAACCGATATATTAATTTTTCTTAGGCTTGTAGAAGCCCACGATGTGTTCAAATTTTACTGACTTTTCGTTTCATATGCAGGTGTAAACTAACCCATTTTATTGCTTAGAATTTTAGAAATTCCTTTCTTGATTTTATTGCAAGTTAAAACAAACTCAAACACTTCATTTCGTGCTTAAAAATTAAAATTTTCATTTAGTGCTCTAAAACTCACAAACAGATTTTGTTTTTCATGCAAGATAGGCAACCTAAACACTTCATTTTGGTGCATAAAACTCAACCAAACAAATTTTGATTTCTTTGCATCAATTCAGGTTAAAAATCACAGTCCACACTTGGTTTTTTTTGGGCAAATAAAAAGAACAATCAACTTGTTTTATTTTACAAAGTGATTTACTTCAAGCAAACGTGCTTTTCATTAAGTTGACCAGGATTTCATTTTTTCCTAGTTTACTCAACATATTGTCTTTGAAGGATAAAAAGAACACCATGACTGTTGGAGCAACATCTCCAGAAAGTTAGATCACCATTGCAATGATAAGTTAAAAAGAACAAGTGTATTTTATGTTTGGCACACTTGTGCAAAAGAGTTTGTCGAGTGGTCCTACTTCTAACACACACTATCCTCTCTCTTGGCTTTCGTGGTCCTAGGTGTGAGAGAAAAGTGTTAGTAACACCCAAAATTTATCTTTTTAAGAGAGGCCTGCCAAGAGACGCATCACTCCTGGGAACGACCTCACGCGGTAAATCCTTCGAGCCGCTATAGAAATCAGGTGAGAGAGAAAGTTGTAGCCTTAAGTATAGTTGTTCCTACAGTGTAACTTGCCGAAAGGACAAATGGGCCCCACCACAAGTTACAAGGCTCTTAAGTGAGTCATTGTAGAATGAACTTATGTCCAAAAAAATTGAAAATTACTAAACATCTTTAAGTAGTAGCCCACAAATTTTATTGATTGAGGATATTTGTGATAAATTCAGTGCAAGAGCATAGAAGTTTTTGCTTCCAAGATACTCACCATACATATTTCCTTGAGTAGAAACATAGCTTTTTGAAAGGTTACTTGTAGCCTGATAAAAGTGGTGACTCCCCCATCATAGGGATCATCTATTTGTTATGCTTGTGCAAGACTTAGTATATCACATCCTTACCTACCACGACGGGATTCATAAGGTATGTAGTACCAAAGTTGAAGAAATATCAAGATGTGGACTGAAATTATCGCAACTGGCCATTTGACCTTAGGGATAAAGTGTGTTTGAAGTGTCTTCATTTTGAGTTAAGACCAGTAATAAACTGAGCCAACTACAATCTTTTTGGAAAAACATACTCAAAAACATTTGGAAAGAAAGGGTCATAAAAAGTCCAAAGATTGGGTTGATCTAGACCCACACTTACTTGTGCCTTTTGAGGCAACATTCTTGTGTTTGTGTGCTTGCTTTGTTTTCTTGTCAAAGAGAAAAATCAAAAATCAATTCCATAAAAAATTATTCATCCAACACAAAACTTTCAAAACACCAACACTTGGCAAAGATAAAAAACAAAGAGCAAACAACAAAAGTATCAAACTATATGACCATTCTTCACATCTCAAGAAAGAAGAATCTTCATCAACATGTCAACTTAAAGAGAAGACCATTAAGCTCAAAGGCTTTCATCAAAAGAAGGAAATTCTTCTATCTTAATAGACAAATCTTTGTCTCTCATATAACCTTCTTACGTCACATGTGTCTATATCTTCAAGGGAAATCAAACGAGTTTGATCAAGAGTCATTAAACTGCAGAGCTTTTACTCAATATAGAGCTTTAAATTATCATTAAAACAAGGGAGGCAAAATCAATCCTGCCTTCTTTCCAGACATTTGCATCACATATAACATAGCTCGGGAAGAACCACTAACCCCCGAGAGAGAAGAAGAAGAATTTGTCCCATATGTGACACAAAGCTTTTATTGAAGTTCACATTTCATCCATTATAACATTCATATCTCATAAAATCCATTCCAGCTCTCAAAACATCAAGAGATTTTTGTCCTAAAGTTCTCTTTCAATATTGCTTGAATCAAACACAACACATCACTTTTTAGAGTGTCTCGACATCTAGGATAAACTCATCCTAAGAGGCATTTCTACGCAGGTTAAAAACTAGTCTATGAGTGAATCATCTCATTACTAGGTAGTTGAGTCTGTAACACATCTCAGATCTCTCTAAACCTTATCGCATCCAACATTGTCAATTAAACACAACAAGCAATTCAAGAAAGAACTTTGGTAACATCTACCTTTAGTGTTAGAGATCCATATGCAAAACACTTCACCAAACATCACTATTTCATTTCATCACCAACTCATCATCATTTTCATCAAACTTCAACAAAAAATTGTAAACAAAATGGCTCAAACCAGATCAAGGTCTAGACAACAATAAATTGAGGAAGAAGAGGAGGAAAATATCAATGAATTCCAAGAAGCTCTTGGAGGAAATCCAAATGATGAAAATCCTAATACTCCTACTCCTGTGGCAATAGAAAGGGAACAACACAACCCTCTCTTTAATAGAATTTTTGATGAAATACTCAGGAGCAATGTTGATGCTCACTTTTCAAGACTTGCTCAAGAGGGAGCTAAACTACCCTCTGATTTTGATGTTGCACAACTAAGGCAAGCATCAAAATGCCACAGTCATAATGAGGATGAAAGAGGTCGAGATCACATCAGATACAACCTTCATCAAGGTAATCCCCCACCTCCTCCTCCAAATGAAATAGACCTGTTACATCAACAAGTTGAGAATCTCACCCAACAACTTCATAGTGGTGTAAAAACTAATCAGTTTTCACTTAATGACATTTGTCCCTATCCCTTTGATAGGAATCTCCATATGCCACCTTTTCCACGAGGGTTTGAAACACCCAAGTTAGAAAAGTACCGAGGAAAAGGAGATCCTCGCGAGCATGTTAGAGAATTCCATTCAGCTTGCCTCGAAGTGGCATACGAGGACACATACATAATGCGACTTTTTCCCCAAAGTTTGGGAGGAACAACCACATCATGGTTTTCTCGACTACCAGGTGGCATTAGGACCTTTGAAGTACTAGTCCAAAAGTTCTTGGCACATTACTCACACAATATTGAATGTGATATCACCATGGCTGATCTATGTAACACTAAGCAAAAACCAGGCGAGCTATTTTTCAGTCTTTCTGCAACAATGACGTCAAATGTCTAGCAGACGTTCTCTTCGGTTACCTGAACAAGAAATGGTGGAAATATTTATTTATAACTTAAACGACGAAATGGAATTTCACCTAGACGTAAAAGACACAGACTCTTTCAATGACATGATCACCAAAGGTTTAAAATGTGAACGGGCTCTCATCAAAAAAGGGCTTATCAAGATATACAATGAGCCAAAGGATGGCCCTCGCACATGCTTCAATAGTGACAAGCCTAACTTCTAGAACAAAAACAAAAACGTCGTCAATGATGGGGTTGTGGATGCAAGAACTATCAAAAGTGTACAACTTGTGGTCCGATTTGCAGGATAGAACCCCCCACCCAAGAATAACACAGTTGCTCCTCCAAATCAAGGACGCAATATATCTCAAGAGGAACCCAGACAGCATCAGCAAAATTTTAAACCAAAATGAACAGACAATCCCTTAGGGGAACCTATTGAAATGGTGTTACATCAGCTAGTTTCTCAAAATCTGGTGACCTTACCCAAAACATCAAATTACGAACCTCAGGTCAAACCTTCATGGTGGAGGGATATTGAACATTGTGATTTCCATCAAGGGAAAGGGCATAAGACAAGCAATTGTCACAGGTTGAAAGACCTTATTCAAGATCTTATTAACCGAGGTGAGATTGAAATCAAAGGACATGACCCAAAAACAACAAACAATGATCATCTCATGTTTAAGAATCCACTTCCATCACAAATTCAAAGGGGCCCTTCCACTTCAGGGCAAGACACGGATACCACTGATTATACGCAAGCCACATATAATTACACTATGAATCACCTATATGATGCCAGTGAACAAATTGCAACTATTACCATCAAAAATCCTAGCTCCACCTGCAATGTTGTTACACGTCGCGACAAGATTACCATAGAAGCAGCTCCACAAGGCACCCCATCAATCCCAAAGTAGTATAACCTTGTGGAACAGTTAGACAAAATGCCCGCACTGATATCTATCTTAGAGCTATTGCACCTATCTCCATCTCATAAAACAATCTTGGATCAAGCTCTCCAAGAGGCGTCAGTCCCTGCAAACCTAAAATACAGATCAATTCCAAGCCATGGTTGGAAATCTAAGGTCATCACCTTGTCTCACTTTATCTGAAAGTGACAACACATCCTTCCAGCAACCTCATAATGCCTCACTCCACATTGAAGGGTTTATCAACCAACATAGGATCAAGTGAGTCTTGATCGACAATGGAGCCGGCCTGAATATCTGTACACTACAATTGGTCACAGCATTGGGATATGCAATTGAATCAGTGGATCCCCGCAAGAAGATAACAATCAAAGCCTATGATGATGCAGAGCGTTCATCCAAAGGAGCTGCCGTGCTACCAATCCAAGTAGGCCTGGTGGTGAAGCACATCATCTGTCAAGTTCTGGACCTTCCTCTACCATATAATTTATTATTAGGAAGACCTTGGATACACGCAATGCAATTCATTCCATCCACCTACCATCAGTGTATCAAGTTCCTGCATAATGGTGTAGAAATTACAATCCTGGGAGATGCAAACCCCTTTGCATATTGTCGCAATATCAATCATCAACCAAAGATTACTGTTCCCAACAATAGAGAAGCCATCTCATCCACATCATATGTAAGTCCAGCCTCTCTTTCTAGTTCAAACACCACTATACCCAAGCAAGAGAAGCTCAAGATGAAAATAGCAGAGGAAGGTCCTCAGGAGTACAATTTAAGCCAACTCTTTTATGTTGGACAAATGCCTACTTCTCTAAGAACTCATGGTAAACCTCAATGGTTACTCCAAACACCATTGGTCTAGCCAGCATGCACTTTGACAAGAAGAAGAGACCAGAGATGAGGACTTAGTAGAATGGATCTATAAAGATCCTATCACCACAAACCTCCCACAAGCTGAGCTTCCCATAGATCAGTATGGGAAAGGCCTTCTCATTATGCCTAAGAATGGGTTATGATGGTCAAAGTGCTTTAGGACCTTGCAAGCAAGGATGAAATGAGCCACTACAGCCGGACTTAAATCCCAAAGATAACACAGGCTTAGGCTTTCAAAAGGCAATCCTTCCTAAACTCAGATTCAAAGGAAAACCCAACAAATCTCTATATCAGCCTACTACAAACATAAAGAGGTCACCTTTGATTATATCAGCAGCACCACAAACCACACCAACTACCCCATTAAGGCTAAAAATCCCAACAATAACATCCACAACACCAATCATCCCACCAATAAAACCAACAATCCCATCAACTACAATAGCCATAACATCAATAGCACCATTAGCAGCAACAATTGTATCAGAACCCATAGCAATATCTACAACACTGATAATTCCAGCAGAAGTAGCAGATTCAACACTACCAATACTCCCTGTATCAGATTCATTGATTCCCATAATTCTTCCTGCAGCACTGATCATTTCATCTACAATGGTACACTAACCGATCACACCTACAATGTCTAACTCAAAGGACATCCCAGTATGGTATAGTAATCGGATACTGGAAAGCGACTCAGAGACTGACTCACATGATTGGGAATTTGATTTTGTCCAACTTAATACTTTAGATGAGGAAGACACATTAATACCTTCACCTTGTAAAGACATCCCTATTTACGGAGAAGCACAGATAAAGACCTCTTGGATTCCTGAACTGGAAACTTCTTCCACAAACTGGTGCAGGAGCACCTAGTTGGGTAAAACTCCCATTTTTGGGTTTTTCATGCTTTTATGTTTGTAAAGTCTTTTTGTAGGTTGTTTTTGTTGTTTTAGGTTGTTTTGAGTCATTTTTAGTGGTTTTGATCTCATTTTGGGCTTGAGAGATCAAATCTTGCATTTCAGGCCTTGAGTTGACAATTTTTGGCAAAAATGTGGAAAAGTGCCAAAAAGGTCTCCTAATGGTTTCAAGAGAATTGAAACATGTTTTTTTAGTGTTTTAAAGCATGTCTAAATGGTTTAGGCAAGTTGCTAAGGCTAGGATGTCAAAAATGCCTTTGTGAGCAAGAAAAGTTGTCATTTTGCTCAAGAAAGTTGTCAAAAAGGTCATTTTCTTGAAAAATGTAATTTAAAAAGTCTCTTGTCCATACATGGGCATGGAAACCAACTTGAGAAAATATATAAGTCCTCTCCTTTCTAGGAAAGGTTGGTGATTGTATTTGCAAGAGTAACTCAATAGAAAACAAGTGTTTTTTGGCTTTTATGACTGTTTTTTTTTCCTTTTTGAGGGCCAAACCGTACTATAGCTATACAATCCATACTGTACCTTCTTTGAAGTTTTAATATGGATGTAACCAAGCTTCCCATGTAATTATTTCATCATTTTCTCTTTTGCAAAGTGTTTTTACAAAAATAATTGGAAACTAGGTACATGCTGCCCTACCAAGGGTTTGGGGTTGCAAAATGTGTCAACTTGGTTGATCCAAGTCTGGGATCCCTCCAATGGATTCTTCCAAGTTTATCCATGTGTATATAATGTACATATCTTTCTTTTTGTTCCAGAGAGATGTTGGGAATATGCAAATGAGTGATTACTAAGCAAGTGTTTGTCATTTGGCTAGTAACTTGAACAAAACTCATAGTTTGCACTCAAAAGTGATTTGAGTGAGCAGATGGATGTGACAACAGTTTGGAGATTGGGCCAAGGGCATTGAGTATCTTCTTATATGGCTTATTTAACTTGTTCTTACTTTAATCTTTCTTTTTTTTTGTAACCAAACAGTGAGTTCATTGTTTTCATGAATTTGTAATTGGCAAAATGCCCATGGAATGCTTGTTGAGCATAATCCAACCCTTGAATCTTGAAGGAAATGTAATAGGTGAATGGATAAATGTTTGAATACCTCCTTTATGGTGTTTTCACATCTCCAAGTTCTTCATTTTTGCAGGTTCTAAAGAGGACAAGTTGCTGACTGGTAAAAGGCAGTAAAAAGCACAGTGGCAGGGTCAAATCACTGTTTTCCTTCTTGTGTGCCAATTGTTTGGAAAAATGGCCGGTGGTAGTGACTTGGATAGGGAACTCCAAGGTGTGGAAAACCCTCTTGAATATTCTTAGGCCTTGGTTCATCTAGGAGAATGCAAATCAAACAAAGCAAGTACCAAACCCTCACTAAACCCTCCTTTTGGGCCTTAAAATGTGGAGAGTCCTCAAACACACCCCATGGAACTCAAAACCACAAAATTCTTTGAGTATTCACTCCTAAAACAACATTCCAAATACATTTCATGGTGTAAATTCCCATCATTGGGCTAGGCAAGGAAAAAGGAGCCAATTAGGCCTCCATAGGCTAGTAGCCTTGCTGCATAACACACAAATTTTGGCAGTTTTTGAAAAAAACTAGAACCTGGTGGGAAAATGAAACTTGGAGGCTTATAAACCATACTGAAACATTCCAAGCAATCCACCAAGTGCAATTTGGGACTCCTAGGATAGTGAGCAGCCATTTTGGGGTAGGTGAGCCTCATGAAGGAATTTGAGCATGTTAAAGGTCTTAACCCTCAAACAAGTTTTGAGCACCCAAAGGAGAGTAGAACTTTTCTGCCCCAGTACTTCTTTGTGTAAAATCCCTAGCTCACTTTGAAAACCTAAGGAAGGAATCCCCAAGAGCCAAGCACAAGCATTTGGAGTTGGGAGGCACAAGCTTTTGAGTAGTTATGGAGCATGGGAGTAAGCCATCGCCAGTAAGGGAGCTTGCTAGGTAAGAAAACCTTGAGTACTTGGCATCATGACAATCAGACAAGTTGAGCAAACATACACAATAAAACCTATAAGCCTTTGGTAACAAATTGATCCTTTTGAGCAAGAGAGCCTTGTGAGCACTTTTCTACCGGGCTCCTTATCACAAACCCTACACCACATCCTACGCCTAATTCTGACAGGGAGAGTACCATCAACGACCTTCACCACAATGTCTTAACCCTTACTAACACATCTAATGAACTTAACCTAATCGATGAGGTAATGCCCATTATCCATCCTGAACTCATCGAATGGAACCAACCTAATCCCCCATGTCTTGACCACTTCCAAAATGATGAGGCAATCATTGACTTTTTGGAACTACGGGATAACATACCAAGCCGGAATCACAAAGCTGGATTCACCATTGAACTTAATAGCGCAACATACTTCGAGGCAGATGCCAAACCTTTCAGCTGCAAAAATATAACAATAAAACATGGATCTTCCAGTGAAAACCACACTGTGGTACTGTTTGATCCCGCAAAAGTAAAAAGAAAGAGTGTATCCAATGGTGAAAACCTCTCTGAGACGCCAGAGGATGAAAGGTTTGACATTCTCCCCTCTAGTACAGAGTAGGAACGATCAACGATTCTCATCGAGGAAACCAAAGAATACAACGTGGGGACTCTTGAAACTCCTCACTACATACATCTGACATCTCTTTTGACTCCAGAGGAATAGCCCAAGTTTGTCAAATTCTTCAAACAACGTCAGATCAACTTCGCATGGTCATATGCAGACATGCCTGGTCTTGATCCTAATTTAGTCATGCACCACCTCGCCGTAGCAGAAGGAGCCAAGCCTGTCAAGCAAAAGCTTCACAAGATGCATCCTCAGATTGCAGTACTAGTCAAAGCAGAACTTAAGAAACTCCTAGATGTTGGTTTCATTAGACCCGTTGATTATGCAGATTGGATATCCAATATTGTGCCTATCGGCAAACCAAATGGGGGCATCTGTATCTATACTGACTTCAGAGATATGAACAAAGCATTTCCTAAAGATGACTTCCCCCTACCAAACATCGACATAATAATGGACCTAACAATAGGACATGCCATGCTTTCACTCATGGATTGCTTTTCAAGGTACAACCAGATAAAGATTGCACTAGAGGATCAACATAAGACGACCTTCACATGTCCATAGGGAACATACTGCTAGAATGTAATGCCTTTTGGTCTAAAGAATGCAGGAGCGACCTATCAAAGAGCAATGCCCACCATCTTCCATGACATGATGCATACCATAATGGAAGATTATGTTGATGACTTATTGGCAAAATCACTAACAAGAGAAGGTCATCTAGAAATATTAGATAAAATATTTGATAGACTGGAACAATATCACGTTCAACTCAACCCAAAGAAATGTGTCTTTAGAGTAACCTCAGGGAATCTTCTAGGATACATTGTCTCAAGCAAAGGCATTGAGGTCGACCCAACCAAAGTCAAAACAATCATGGACATGCCACCTCCACGGAACATCAGTCAGCTAAGGACATTACAAGGATGGCTACAATCCATCCGAAGATTCATTGCACAACTGGCAGATAAGTGTCATCCCTTTACACACCTATTACACAAGAACATCCACTTTCAATTGGATACCAGATGCTAGCAAGCATTCCAGATGCTTAAAGACTATCTCATGAATACACCATTGTTGATCCCACCAAATCTGACCAGACCTCTATTGCTCTATATTTCAACAACAAGTACAACATTGGGTGTACTACTGGAACAACATAATGCAGAAGGGAAAGAGTGTGCTATCTACTACATCTCTCGCACATTGGTTGGCTATGAACTCAATTACACACCTATTGAGTGAGCTTGCCTAGCAGTAATCTTGGCAGCTACTAAACTGAGGCACTATCTGTTAACACATAAAGTACAACTCATTGCCAAGATCGATTCATTAAAGTACTTACTCAGCAAAGCAACATTGACAGGCCGCTTGGCCAAATGGGTGATGATTCTAAGTGAATTTGACATCGAGTATGTGGACCGTAAGGCTATCAAGGGTCAAGTTATTGCAGATCAATTGGCCGATGCTCCCCTCATAGGCGATCATCCTCTCATTTCCAATTTTCCAGATGAAGAGATATTCATGATCACAACAGCACAACCATGGAAACCATACTTTGATGGTTCATACATTAGGCATGGCTCGGGGGCAGGTATCCTATTTATCACACCTCAAGGTGACAGCATCCCGAAGTCTTACAGGCTCACATTTCCATGCACGAACAACATAATTGAGTAAGAAGCCTTGATTACAGGACTCAAACTAGCCATACAATGGAAATTAAAAGAGCTACAGATATATGGCGACTCTCAACTGGTCATCCGACAAGTAACAGATGAATATCAGACCAAGGATGACAAACTCATGTTGTACAAACAAATGGTGGACAATCTAAAAGCATCATTCACTATTATCACCTTTGAGAAGATACCCAAAGATCAGAATCGAGCTACTGACGCTATGGCTACCATTGCATCTCTCCTAGATCTTCCACATAATTCAACACGCTATGATTTCTTGGTCAAATAGCTTTGGATTCCCGCTTATGATATCCCTGAATTAGAGATGATATGTCACCTTGTCGGTTCTCAATCCCCATGGTATGGTGAGTTCTACACCTATCTCCGTGATCACACACTTCCTCCTAACCAATCAAATAACCAACGTAAAACCTTCATTCGCCAAACTGCTCGATATACCATTATTGTTGAAACCCTATACTGACGTAGTCTTGATGGTACTCTCCTTCGATGTCTAGAACATGATGAGATAACAAAGGACTTGGAAGAGGTACATGAAGGAATTTGTGGAACTCATTCAAGCGGTCCATCACTAGCCAAGAAACTCATGCTCACTGGATATTATTGGCCATCCATGGAAAAAGACTCCTACCATTTTGTCAGAAAATGCAAGAAATGCCAAGTTCATGGAGACCTGATACATGCACCAGCACAGGAATTGCAACCAATCATAACACCATGGCCTTTTTGTCAATGGGGACTTGACCTTGTAGGTAAGATTCATCCATCTTCATCCAACGGCCATAAATTCATCATTACCACTACTGAATACTTCACAAAGTGGATTGAAGCTGTTCCACTCACCCAAGTCACTGGCAAGCAAATCGCCTCATTTATCCTTAATTACATCATCTGTCGGTATGGTGTACCCATGTCCATCATCACAGATAATGGGCTTCCATTCAAAAATCAAGATGTCTGTGAGCTCTGTGAGAAGTTTCATATCCAACATCGCTTTTCCACTCCCTATTACCCACAAGGCAATGGTCAGGCCAAAGCATCGAACAAGAACATATTGAGAATCCTCAAGAAGACAGTCAATGATGTCAGTTGTGATTGGCATGTTCAATTGAATCCAACACTATGGGCGTATCGAACTAGCATTCGAACCCCTACAGGCGCAACTCCCTACTCACTGGTCCATGGAGCAGAAGCTATCCTTCCTATTGAGGTTGAGATACCATCACTACGGGTTTCCTTGCATAATCTCACAGATGACGAAGCATATAGAGTATCACGTCTTCAGGACTTAGAGCTACTTGATGAGAAGCGACAAGTTGCATACAACCACCTCAAATCCTATCAGCGATGCATGAGCAGGAGCTATAATCATCGAGCTAGACCTCGTACATTTGAGGTAGGTGATCTTGTTCTTTGAGAGAATACTTGTAACCAACCAAACAGAGAACAATAGGGAAAGTTTGAATCAAACTGGTTGGGTCCATATGTTATCACTGCTGTATTTGGGTCCGGGGCATATCAGTTGGCTACTTCAGAAGGAGAACCGCTAGCAGATACGATCAACAACATGCACCTCAAATGGTTTTATACATAAGCTGCATAGAGCATCAAGCTCCCCTACATACTAGAAAAACACCAAAACATTTAGATAAATGTCCTGCAGAAAATAGTAAACAAAATCATGTATCCAAACGGTGAACAACCACTCCGGTGGCACCTTGGGTAAGTATGATGGTGAAAACCTGAAAAACAGGAGCCACTCGTAAGGGCTATGGCTCCATTGTCTTTCAGACTTGTTGCAATCACATTCATTACATGCACACATCCATCCATCAAAACCATGGCTTGTTATTGATTTGCAATCAAGGATAGTACTTCATGCGTCTTATATCCTGCTTTTTCATAGCGACATCTAACTGGGGGCAATGCCCTTAACCTATTGATGGAAGTGGATTTTGCATTACTTGTGATTCATTGAGTTCTTCATTCAAAACTGTCTCACAAAATATAAAAAAACAACATTTGAAAACTGTCTCACAAAATCCAAAAAATATTGGAAAACTATCTCACAAAATCCAAAAAACATTTTGAAAACATCAAAGAACAATAAAAAACATGGCATACGCATCCAAGCAGATACCAAACACACATTTTGAAATACTCAAACGATGACCACTTCTCACATCAACCAAACAATCAACATCAAAATGCAAAACTGTCTTCATAAGGATGCATCCTTCCTTACCAAAACAAAGACAAGATGACATTTTCTTTGACAAGAAAATTATATTTAAGCTATCAAGTACTTGATCGGTTTATTAGTTATTTATTCATTTATATCAGGTTCCTATGCTACTCCAGGATATCCACAAGTGATTAGAGTGGCCAGGATGGTTCCTAAGCGTTGTTTGCATGTCTTTTGCGAATTATTCCAATGAAAATCTGGGGCATGTACTATTGGTGTCTACGTGGGAAGTTCACTAAGCTGCGTGATCTCATGCAAAATATAGTCATGAATCACTATGGCTTGCTGACTACAGCGTATAACTCGACCATATGAGCATGAACCATTATGGAGGCTCCATATTCTTTATGCTATTTGTTTGCAGGTACAATGCTCGATCCTTAGTTTCTACTACCTCATCTAATTTCGATATTACCATGCTCAATGATGAAAATAAAAGCACTATGGATCATCATTCCATCTCATCTATTTATATTGCATTATGTTGCATATCACACATCCATTTAAATCATCCATTATTCATATGCATGGGTTTGAATGCAAGTGTGCACAAAATTAACACTTGGCTCATAACACACAAAATCATTTGTTTCAAACATTTGGTTTATACATTTTTATATCTACATTCATCTAAAAACCCATCTGGATGCATTTACATAAATAGATCATTCATTCAACACATTACATCATAACCTCATTGCATATCATTATCTCATCATCGCATCGACATAAAATACAAGTACTGTCTATATCATCATTAGCATCATTTCATTATGCATACGTCATCATCATGGCATTACATACATAAAGCATTTCACCAACACATCAGGCATATATATAAACTTGCATCCACATGTTAGCATCCCATTCATAAAACATGCATGTAGACATCATGTAGGAATAAATCATAAATCTAGACATCATATAAATAAATCATCTCATCAACACATCCATATAGCAAGTACAAGTATCCATCTAAGCATAAATCATAGATCATCATCCTGCATAAATCCATACATATCGTCACACATGCATATCATCACAAAATATGGGATCTCCTCATATATCATATCATATTGACAAAAACATACATGTATCAGAGTACAATGAAGTCCAAAATATCGGCTACCAAGAGCCATCCAAGATACAGTCCAAAACGATAATATAAAAGCATACAAGAATGCCCTCTCAGATGCCACTCTAACCGGATGTTGCACCACCATCACCACCCACACCACCATTACCACCTACTCCCCCACTATCCCCCACACCACTTGATCTATCTCTCTGTGGAGGACCCATCACACCACCACTACTCTGCATCCTCTAAGACCGCTCTGATCTTTCTCGCCACATCTGGGAATAGTTCAGTGCTCGCTGACTAGCCGGTACCACCTGCTCATATAACCCCCGCCAATAATCTATCTCAGCTTGTGCTCGCCGCATCTCCCTCATTGCATCCCCAGTAGGACCCTGTGCTCCTACTCCTGCTCCCACCCGTACTCTCTCCTGCAACTTCGCAAATCTCTCCACGACCCGATCTCTCTCCCGCAACACTATAGTCAGCTTTAACTCTCATGCAAACAACTGCACATCTCTAGCGGCCACCTCTGCCTCCATATCCTCTAGTTGAGTCTGCAAAAATAATATCATATGATCCCGCAGATCTCCATCCCCTGTCGCTCCCTCCCTTGTCTCCATAGGTACCTGCCCCTCTCATGCATCCATGCCACCTAATCTCATACCTCCCTGCATCAAAGGTCCTTGAGATAACCGCAAAGGCTACCCACCTCTCCCTCTTCGCTGTAAACATCCACCACCCCCACCTCCACTCCAAATCCACCACCTCCTCCAAAACCCCCACCCCCTCCTCCTCCTCCTCCTCCTCCTCCATCCCCACCACCACCATCTCCTCTCCCTCGTACACCTACGTGACCTCCTCTCCTCCTTCGTCCTTGTCTCCTCTCCTCCCTCAAAGGATGGAATAGGCTCCGTTGGATCCGATATCCGAGGAATTGGATGTGTCGCAATGTACTGAGTGTACTCATTTGACACCCCAGCATCTATCACCCCCCGCCTCATCTGCCATGGTCTCACCTGTAGTGTGCGGAACTCTGCCAAAGCCTGATCATAGGGTAACACTGACCCTCATAGGAACCTCTCTCGGACTACCCTAGCATACTCTCCAGAACCACTCGGCAGTCCCTGCCTCTTCCCTAACTGTCTTAGAATTCTACCCGGAAGCTGTCTCTCCACATTGTAGGTTGTCCTACCAATGCGGTATCATGTCATAAACACATACGACAACACCTCTGCATCATCCTCCCACAACTCACACTCAATGTACAGCCTCCAGATCACTGTATCCAAATCGTCCAGTGCCCGCTTCCACAACTCTAACTTCCCTAGGTGGGGCTGACTCATCATAGCTCCATACATGTATACATATGGCTGGTCCACTGTTGGGAATCTTAGACTAACTGGTCGGGTAACAGGTAAGTGCTCCCATGCCCAAATATGAAGCAAAGTGATCCCCACTCCCAATGAGCCCACCCCTCGGTATGCTACCTCATGTAGATCCTAATATAAGTGTGATAGCATGCACGGTCCCCCTACAAACCAGGTCCCCTCTGTCATCATCTGCTCGATCACCTGACCACAGCCAACGACAAGTCCATGTGATCATCGATCTGGACATAACAGTCCCCCAACAATCCTTGATAACAAAGCCGGTAATGGCTCATACAAGGTTGCTATATCCTCCCAGACTATCGACCCATCATAAATGAAGACATCCTCAACAAAGAATCTATGCATTGCTGATGTCCCCCAAGCTCGGTCATACTTCACTAGCTCTCCACGAATGAGAATGTGCAGGATGCGCCATACATCCTCCAGTGTAACTGTCATCTCCCCTTGCGCCAAGTGAAACGTGCATGTCTCACTATGCCATCACTCTGCCAATGCTGTGATCAACTCGCGATTCATCCAAATCATGGGTATATACATAACATCATATAGGCTTGTCGCTACAATGCCATCCACCTTGGCCTCTGTCAATCGATCGCGCAACACCTGTGTGGCGGGATGCCTCTCGCGCATCTGTAAGACGCGAAGATCCTCCTACACACGTGCATCAACCATCATCATCAGTTGTTTTGTTTCAAACTTTCTTAAGTTTAAACCTAGACTATCAACATATACTTTGATCAAGTATCTTCGGGTCTCAACGGGCAAGCAATCATGGCACACCTAGACTACAACATACATTTATCCTAATGACCTAAATCTCATCAGGGCTGTTATGGTTCAAAACAACTCTCAGCTCACATCTCCATCCATCCATCATTGGTATCAGGAGATTCTTTTTCAAACACACTGGGGCATCAACCTTCCTACCAAAAGCACTATTCTGCACACAACAGCGCTAATATGCTCACAAAAGCGCTAAATTAGTTGACAATAGCGCCAAAACACAGTTTTAGCGCTATTGTGTTGACTAAACTTGGACCAAGCCAAAAACCTATCAAAAATGCGTGAAATTCAAAAATTTAAATTCACATACCGTTGGTATGTAGTCGTCTAGCCACTGGAATCGACGGACTCGCTCTAATCGGTGATCTGCTATGGGAACCGCCATCCTGATTGCTGCTTGCTCTTCCAAAAGGTCACTATCAGAGCTCAAATTTCACTATAGATGCGAATGCAAATGAGCCTATTTTCACCCCTTTCCCCCCATATATACCCTTTGCTGTAAGCCTAATTTTACCCCATAACCCGTCGTGGTCCCCGTGAACTTCCAGAGCCTCCCATTTCTCCATTTTATCTCCGATTTCTTCTTTTTTTTCACTAGTATTACTAAATTCTTCTCTTCTACCACCTGCCAATTTTCATTCTTTTTCGAGAGATCGCCCGATTTTTCAAATTTTTTTGGCCCATCTCGTGTGGGGGCATACCACCCATTAAATTAACATTTTATGGGGCATATTTCTTCACACCTATTTTTCTTTCTTTGAAACAACACGATAAACCACACCGTCTCAAAGAGGGGCAAATGTAATCACATAAATCTGTCCATTTAATGAAATGAATATTTGTTATTTATTTGATTAAAAACCCACTAGCCATTGGTTAATTAAATTAATATTTAATTAATTCATCTTCAAAATATTCTCCTATTAATTAAATAAATTATTCAATTTATTTAATTAATTCATTAAACCAAAATCACAATCAATTAAATGAATAAATTCTATTTATTCAATTTAACCCCCTTTCTTCTTTTAAATAAATCAATAAAATATTTATTTAAATCATCAAATCCCCCCCCCCCCCCCACTTGCATTCTCCTAAAAATGCAACTTGCACCTATTTGTTGAAATAAATGAATTTTATTTTAATAAAAATCTTATTTTCCCTCACCCACCAAACCTACTTGCAAATCCTAACCCCCTTCTAGATTCTTCTAATCCCTTCCTAATTAGCCTAATCCATCTCCTAATTATTGTCACATTCCTAAGCAACTTGGAGTCACTTCTCAAAGACTTCAAAGTCTTTGAAAAGCATTAAATGCTTTGTGTACTCAACAATTTAACCTCTAAAGTCTTCCAAACCACTTATGGCTCTTACATGACCATTAATGGTTAAATCCACTTGCACCCATGGTTAGGGACTTTAAGCCCTAACTCAACCCTCATGTGACCCATGTGTCTCCTCAAACATTTATTTCTTTGACCATGGTTATCCTCACTAACTCTTGCACAAGAGTTTATCCATTGGATAAAAGCATTATTCTTTGAATAATGAATTTATTCACTCAGCCCAACCTTAACCTTAACTCCCAAGTTAACTCTCAGGTCATGTCAAGCATTTAATTCTTCTTCCCTCTCCTTTCAACCCCTCTCATGTTGACACTTGTCATCCTGGGATTGGGTTGAAAGCCCTCACATGGATTGAATATCATTCAATCCTGACCCTTGTTGAGATTACTCAATCTCAACCATCCATTGCTCCATTTTTCCTATAAATAGAGCTCATTTCTTCATAATCCAAATCCTGAAAAACTTGTATGCATTTACATTTTAGCCATTTTTAGAGAGCATTAGATAATCAATCATATTCACTCTTTTGTTTTAAAATCAACACTAGCTAATTAGATATTCTCTTATTTTAGCTCTTGTTCGCATTTGCATAACATTTTAGATTAATCATCTTTTCATCTTGAACCTCCATAAGGCATCCATAGTGCAAAAAGTTGCTGAGAGCTACACTAATTTGGAACTTGGAGAGGAGAGGAACAAGGAAGGAGAAGCTACCAGCATGGTAGAGAGCATACAGATATGTTTCGTTACTTTTTGTAGATTCCTTAAGCTTTCTATTTGTTTAGTAGTGTCTTTCTTGATATCCTTGCTTAGGATAGTATTGAATTTTTGATTTACTAACACTAATGACTAACTCTTGTCTCTGGTGTTTCCTTGTGTGTGTTTAGCTATCAAACTAGGTTTTTACTAATCCTTCCATTTTGCAGAGCATCAGAAACCATTTGTAATTACTACTTTATTTGGATCTTTCATACTGTACAACATGCTACATTCAACATCATGGGGGATGGTGGGTGGTTCACTTCATATTTTAGGAACAACTGTAAACATTGGTTGGGTTATGTACAGTCACATATTTACATATCTATAAAGATTACTCTTTTCTATTACTTCAATTGCTTTTTTTAATTTATGATGCTTCTACAAAGTCAGTGCACTTTTCTATAACTTTCATTCTTTGCAAAATTTCCTTTATCTACTTCTTACTCTATAATGCCTTTACAATCACACCTATCGGCCTCATGTTGCAGGCACTCCCCCTGCAACTACTAGTCTATAGTATGTGCGCCAAAAATAGGTGGGGTAAATATTGATGCTTTCTTCGCACCTCAAACTACACTAGGATCACATACCACTTTGGAGAGTACATGATAGAAGAAGAATGCTCACAAGCTTTAGCTTTCAATTCTGTGTTGCCAAGTCTCCATATTGGCTGCAAGGTGTGGTGGATACTAATACAACTATAGGGCATGGGTTTCAAGCCACATCTTAAGTTGAGATTTATGAGGGTAAAGAAGAAAAAGAAAGAACAAGGGTGGAAATAGGTTCTAATTATATAGATTTTAGGAGGAATTGCTTGGATGAGGAAGATGGTGTACATTAGTTTTTCATGGAATCTGGGTCAACACCTTCTATAGCATGTGGCCTAAACATAGGTGGAGGAAATATTGATGGTTTCTTCACACCTAAAAAATTTACACTAGGATCACATATCACTTTGGAGAGTACATGATGGAAGAATAATGCCCATGAACTTTAGCTTTTTGTTCCGTGTTGCCAGGTCCCCATATTGACAAGGTATGACAGATACTAATACAATTGCAGGGCATGGGTTTCAAGGCCCATCTTAAGAAGAGACATTGAAGGTTGGTATGCTTGATGATTCAGTACATGATATTAATAATTTTGTTAATAAGTATCAAGTAGAGTGGGCAAGTAGTGGTTGCACGATTATGTTATATGAATGGACATATAGAAGTATATTTTAGTTTGTCGAATATATTAGATTTCATTTCTTTGAATCAATATGGCAATTTAAAAAAATTGATTGGACCATCTATCCGATGTATAAGTATCTAACAAAACTCTCTGGATTCCATAAAGAGAGTGATCCGTATCAATCTTGTCTTTTGCAAGCCTCTGAGGGCGCTAAATCAGATGATGCATTTCTATCCCTCTTCCTAAATTCTTTTCACTAGTTCCTTGTTTTATTTCCAACGTGGTATTTATTTCTCTTAGCATAGAAATCCAAATTGTATATTATTTTATGTTGTTTTGTAAGAGAATCCTCAAAAACACAATAATCAAATAAAAACGATGATAATTAGATAATTTTGCCCATAAAATAAAGCTAATTGAATATAGTGGTGGCACTAGTATAGGACAGGAAGTTGAGCAATGGTTGACCAACCTAGAAATATATTTTAATATGCAAAACACAACTAGCTATGCTAGAACAAGGATTGTCACCTATCAATTGAAAAGTAGTGCATTAAATTGGTGGAAAGATACAATTTGATCTTTAAAGATACCAACTGATAAAACAAAATGGTCATAGTTTAAACAATTCTTCCAACAAAAATAATTTTCTGATTACTTTTTACAAGAAAAGAAGAATGAATTCTTTGAATTGAAACAAAGGATACAAACTGTAAGTGAATATAAACAAAACTTTGAAAGACTTAATAGATCTGTATTGTTTATTGAAGGACATGATTGTGTTGTCAAATTTACCAATGGTTTAAGGTATGAATACCAATCTCTAGTATGATGTGACAAGCTAGTTTCAGTAGATGAAGCTCCAGAAATCATTGAAAAATTTGGACCTTATCATCAAACGACAAGGCAAAAGAGGGAAAATCATAAAAGAAATGGGGAAGGATCATACAAGAAAACTTTCAAATGGAAGACACTATTCCAACCAAAATAGAGCTCAATGTCGATCTACCAATATGTCCCATTTCAACAAAGATAGACACACACCATCAAGAATTCAATGTCGGGCTTGTGGTGAGAATCATCTTCATTGAAATTATCCTCAAATGCATCCTTATTGTGGGAAATGTGGCAAGAACCATCATAAAAATGATCGTTCATGCAGCCCACAACAACACCAAAATCGAGATAACAAATATTCTACGCCTTCCAACATGAAGATTTATGTAGTCGTAGATACAGGTATTATACATTACCAACCTTCTCTAATTGAACTTAGAGGTTCTATAAATAATCATACCATTGTTTTTCTTGTTGATTTAGGAAGTAGTCATAACTTTATTTCTCCTAGGGTTGTAGCGCAACTAAACATTTCATCTAAATCAATAGAACCTTTAGATGTTGAAATTGAAGATGGTTGAATAGTTAAACAAACTAGTGCAATTATTGAAAACTGAATATTTGAATTAGACAACCTTGTAACATATGATCATTTTCACATATTGAATCTAGGCACATACGATGCTATTCTAGGTATGGGTTCGTTAATGAAAAACAATGCATTCCTAGTTTGTGAAAAGAAGCAGGTTATTCTAAACACTAACATGGGGACATGCCAGATTTTACAAGGGGAGAAAAGACGTCTTCACATTAAAATCATTTCAACCATGGAAGTTAAGCGTATTGTGAGGAAAAATTGTAAAATGTTTTGTTCTATACTCTTTCAAATATGTGATAAACTTGAAATAGATATTAATACTTGTAGCGTCGTAAATTGTACGCACTTGCTAGGATGGTACAATTTCACACCTAGTTTAGCACCCGCCTTGGTGCATTTTACATTTTGCATTGCATTTCCCCTTTAGCACTTAATTAATCAAATTAATTAAGTCTAAGGTTCTATTTCATCATCTTCCACATCATAAAGTTGGGCCCTTTCATTAAAGTGTGCCCTTTTCATTTTATTCGTCCAATACATCACTCAATCAAAAACCCTAATTAAGTCCTATTTCGAACTTGGGGGCTTGGTTTCGAGGGTCAAAACATCTCGAAATCACCTGTAACTTCGGGATTCTCTCTAAAATCATCATATCCGACGGCCCTGAAAATTTGGTGAAAAGTTGTCGGGACTGTGGCGCCCGGAGTGCACATGGTCCCGGACATTTTTCCCGAAATTTTAGGAGCGCAATCCAATCATAAAATAAAGCTTAACCCCAAGAAATTGGCGGGATATTCAATCTCTAGGTCGGCCAAAAGACGGAATTACGACCTAGGGTTTCATACATAAGAGCTCTCTTTCTTCATTTGAAGGGATCGGATCCGATTTTTGGTTTTCAGAAACCTCATATGCAACGAAAGAGCAGATCTTTGAAGACTTCAACAACATTCAACATCCTTCTATCAAGCATTTATCAATTTCATTCATCCATTTAGGGCTTGGAAGACATTGAAGAACAATAGGAGATTACCGACTGAAGATTGGCTTGTACTCCTCCCCTGTGGGTTGGGTATGATTTCATGTTGTTTTCATGTCTTTGCATAAGCTTCAGTATATCCTTTATTCATGCTTTAGATCACTTTGCATCTTGATTTAGAGCATTTACATTATCATTTACAAGCAATTAGGGTTTACTTTCTAGGTTGCTCTAGTTTGCTTCCTTGCATTTTAGGACCTTGCACACACACTAGGTCTGCACACACAATACATTTTACAAAACAACTTGGCTATTCGTGGAGGTGGAAATCACCGAAGCGGGGGTTTGACTAAGGCAAAACCCTATATAGCCGCTCATCCCATTTTCAGATATAAGTGCAGGTTTCGGGACTCAGACGACGTCGCAGGATACAGATCCGGAGAGAACAGGTCGAGACAGCACTCTGCATCAAATTGCAGAGCAAGAGACTGGGACAGGGGCGCTGGGCGCCCTGGTCCTGCCAGGACAGGGGCGCTAGGCGCCCTGGTCCCTGGGACAGAGGCGCTGGGCGCCCTGGTCCTCCGGACAGACAGCTTTCCGACAGTTTCCGACAGTGTTCCAGAGTGCAAAACAGCAGTTTTCGGTGCAGTTTTCAGGACAGAATCAGGACAGTGGCGCCCGCGCCCCCGTCCCGCACATTTTTAGTCTGATTTTGACTCCGGGTACACATCTGCATTCTTATTTCATCCTTGTATTTACAATTGTTCATTGTTTAATCTCAATTCTGCAATCTTGTTATTAGTTCATACTTGCATTTTGGGATTAGGGTTTGAACTTGCATCATTTGATCTTCCAATTTCAACAAAGGAATAGAAATCCTAATAGATATCCCATGGCTCTCTCTTTCACAAAAAGAAGTAGCCAATTGTGCGATATCTCTAGGCTCTTTCGTATTCCGTAATGTGTGTCAAAAGGTAGGATTGGGGCATGTTAACCTAGTCTCGCTTTTTCCCCTACACATTTTGGTGAACCCGACGTGAAACTATCATTGCTTCCTCTTGCATTGCATTTGTTAGATCTAGATCTAGATTTAGTGTGTTTTCATTTCATTTTCATTAAAAGAAAAAAAAAAGTGTGTTTCTTTGCATTGTGTGTTTAAATTTTATGCAATCTTTTCAAAATGTCAGATTTTTATTTGCAAAATGTTCATGCTTTTGATGATTATTATGAGTATAGCCAAGACGAATTAAATGAAGCTTTAGATGATTTTTTAAACCCTAAAGATGCCAAACCTTCATTTTACCAAAAACTCATAAACCTTGTTACTATGCCATTTAGGTGTGATGAGAAAGATAAGTCGAATGATTCCTCTCAAGGATACATTCCTATCAACTCTTCCCCTGAATCTAGTAACATGGTTGTTTTCAATAATCCCCTCTATGAGGAGATGTCTCCTTTTGAATCAAAAGATAAACCTTTTAACCGATATGATCATGCTTTGTTGGATGATGCTCTTGATGACTTTGTGGCTTTATCGAAATCTTTAAACAAGAACAAGACTTCTAAATTGGTTAACATGATAAACTTGAATGAGCATAACAAGCCTCTCATTGAAGTCCAAGGTGCTTATCCTTCTCCCACCTTTCAAGTTCCTAAATCACCTCTCCTTACTGTCCAAGGAGGGTATGATCATGATTCCTTTCGTACCCCGAATAAACCTATTATCACCGTGCAAGGAAGAAAACCTATAAGTCCTTATAGTTATGCCAAGCAAATAACTAGAGAGAGTTATCATGCGGTTGCCCATACTTATCATACCAGAAATAATAGGCAACCTAATCCTCCTCCTGTTATTCCAGTTTCTCTTCCTAATCCTCAACCAATTCTTCCACAAGCTCCCCGTATTTCGGAAGTTATGGGTAAGGAATATGATCTCATAGAACAACTTAAAGCTACCCCTGCTAAGATATCCCTTTGGGATTTGATTCAAACTTCTTCCGCTCATCATGGAATGTTACAAGATGCCTTGAAAGATTTGAATGTTCCTCCACCGAGTACATCTAGTAATATAGCATCTTTGGTTAACTCTGTGATGAATCCTAAAGCTCAAATTGTGTTTACCCAAGATGAGTTGCCTACTAGTGAAATTCAACAACAATATGATCCCTTGATGATTGTGGTTATCATGAAAGATACTGCTATAAGACGAACACTAGTAGATAATGGCTCTGGCCTTAATGTATGTAGCATTAATCTATTGCATAAGATGAATGTGGATACATCTCTCATTGAGCCTGACTCTCGTCCCATTCGTGGCTTCGACAATGTGGCTAAGACTTGATTAGGCATTATTACCCTACCTCTCACAGTAGGACCTGTTACTTTGCCTACTCCTATCCATGTTATGTTGGGAAACTTAACATATAACTTGTTATTAGGGAGGCCTTGGATTCACAGCATGCAAGCTGTCCCCTCTACATTGCATAGACAAGTTAAATTCATCTATGACAATAAGACATATACTTTGATAGGTGATACTAATTTTCAAGCTTGTCTACAAACATCTACTTCCAAAGGGGGTTCTTCTAAGCCATCCTCGTCTAGTGATGACTCTTTAAACAAGATACCTATTGATGAGTCTTCGCTCTCTGATGATCAAAACTCTTTGGATGAGTTGGGAGCTCCTGAAGAAGATTCTTCTCGACTTGAAACTACACATAAGAAGGATTTTGATCCTGAGAAGATTCTCGCAGAAGACGATTGGGGATCTCTTGATTTCAATCCTACTTTTGTAGGTGAATATAAGGTTCCTTCTAGAGAGCTTAAAGTTGAAAAGAAGGAAGAAGCTAAAAATCAATCAACCGTACCTGAATCTATGAGTAATAATTTTGTGGCCGCTTCTCAAACTTCTTCTCCTCATACCTCTAATTATGAAGAGTTTGATTCTTTATCTTATGAAAAACCACCTTCTCTTCCTGAAATGGCTGATCGTTATGGTCGTGGTTTTCGCATTTTTGCTAAGCATGGGTATCATGGAAAAGGTTGTGGTGCTCATGAACAAGGGATAAGAGTTCCTCTAGAGACTAATTTTCACAATTATGCCTTTGGACTTGGCTATAATCCCTGCAAACGTACTAAAGCTTCTAAAAGACCATGCATTAGTGTGAATGCTATTTCTACATCTCTATCAATGCAACACCCTGAGCATATTGATGGGGATCCTTCAGGTGACTGTGCTTTGGATATCTTCCCTACCGACGATGCTTTAGCTGAGTTTTTGGGAGCCTATGACACTCTTCCTCGTTATCATCACAATAGGGGACTCCCTTATTGTTTGAACACTGAAGCCTATTTTGGAAAAGAGATTGATAATGATGAGATTGTGAAAGAATTCCCTCAGTTAAAGGACACTCCTCAACAAAGTAATCTTCTCATAAGTGATACCACTGATGTTAAGATGGACCTTTGCAATAAAGAGAAAGTTATTAAAATTGGAAAATGTTTGGATGAAGAGGAACAAAAACAATATGAAGAACTATTGCACGAATTCCCTGAGATCTTTGCTTGGACATACTTTGACATGCCTGGTATAGATCCTAAGATTGTTACTCATAATATTGTCTTAGTTCCTAATGCTAAGCCCGTGAAACAAAAGATTCAAAAAATGAATCCCAAGGTGGCTTTACTTGTTAAGGCTGAGAATGAAAAATTATTGGAGGCTGGATTTATCCGCCCTATTGACTATTCCCCATGGATTTCAAATATTGTCGCTGTGGCTAAACCAGATAACAAAATAAGGATGTGTACTGACTTTCAAGATTTGAATAAAGCTTCTTTGAAAGATGATTTCCCTCTTCCAAACATTGACATGATAGTTGATTCTACGGCAGGACATGCCTTGTTATCCTTCATGGATGGTTTTTCAGGATACAATCAAATTTTTATTAACCCTCAAGATCAATTCAAAACCGCTTTCACCACTCCTTGGGGTACGTTTTGTTGGATAATGATGCCTTTTGGACTTAAAAATGCCGGTGCAACTTATCAACGAGCGATGACCCTTATCTTTCATGATTATATGCATAAGATTTTAGAGGATTATGTTGATGATATCTTAGCCAAATCCTTTCTTCGCATGGATCATATTAAAGTCCTTCGTCAAATCTTTGAAAGAATTCGTAAATATCACATGCGCTTGAATCCCCGAAAATGTGTTTTTGTTGTAGATAGTGGAAAACTATTAGGATTCATAGTTTCGCATCGTGGGATTGAGGTGGACACTAAGAAAATAGGTGCTATTGTCAACATGCCACCTCCTAGAAATGTGTCTCAACTTAAAAGCTTACAAGGAAAGATTCAAGCTATTCGTAGGTTCGTGTCTCAACTTGCGGATCGTACCTTTCCTTTTACTCAACTCCTTAAAAAGGATATTACTTTTCAATGGAATGAGGATTGTCAGCAAGCATTTGAAGATTTAAAAGTGTATTTGGCTAGTCCTCCTATTCTTCAACCTGCCGAAACTTCTAAACCTTTCCTTCTGTATACAGCTGCTTCCTCTCATGCTCTCGCAGCATTGTTGGCACAACATGATAAAGATGGTAAGGAATGTCTGGTTTATTACATAAGTCGTAACTTACTCGATTATGAGACCCGATATTCTGCGATAGAAAGACAATGCTTGGCCTTGGTGTTTGCGACTCAGAAATTGAGACATTATCTTTTAAATTCAGAAGTCCGCGTCATGGTAAAGTTTGATCCTTTGAAGCATCTTTTCTCTAAAACTGATTTATCAGGACGCCTAGCTAAGTGGGTTATGATGTTAACTGAATTTGACCTTAAATTTGTTTCACAAAGAGCAATTAAAGGACAAGCGTTGACCGATCACTTAGTTGAGGCCCCTTCACCTTTCTCTTTCTCTAACCCTGAGTCTTTTCCCGATGACTTCATTCTTTCTATAGAGAAAGATGAAACTTGGGAGTTATACTTTGATGGCTCTAAGTGTCGTACGGGATCGGGGGCAGGTGTTGTTCTGATTTCTCCTACAAGGAAATCTATTCCCTTATCCTATCATCTAAATTTCCTGTGTACCAATAACATTGCTGAGTATGAGGCTCTTATAGCGAGAATAAAAGCAGCCTTAGCTCTGAACATAAAACACATACATATCTATGAAGATTCGCAATTGATTATAAGACAAGTAACAGGAATATATCAAGCAAAACAAGACAAATTATCACAATATAAAGATCTTGCCATCTCTTTATTACAAAAATTTGATTCTTATACCATGGAACCTGTTCCTCGAAAAGATAATTGACATGCGGACGCAATGGCATGTGTGGCTTCTCTTGTATCTTTAGAGGACCCCGTGGTTGATCTTAAATTTGTTATTCACAACCTTATTTCTCCAGCTATTGTAGATGATTCTAGCTTGGTAACATGTTGTGACTTTGTAGATTCAGACGAATGGTATTCACATATCGTAAGATATTTGACCGATGGTACCTTTCCTGATTCCGCCAATAGGAACACTAGGGCTAGAATCCGCAAGCTGTCTGCTAGATATATTATTCTTTCTAAAGTTCTTTACCGAAGGGGTTATGATGGTCTTCTCCTTCGCTGTCTTAACAAATCGGAAATCCCCGTTGCTCTTGAAGAGGCACATTCAGGTGCCTGTGGGGGGCATTTTGGAGGCAAATCCTTGGTTCATAGATTGCTTCGTATGGGATACTATTGGCAAACTATGCAAAAAGATTCCTTTTCATTTGTTAAAAAATGTCATCAATGTCAACAACATAATAATCTGATTCATGCTCCTGCTCAAGAACTTCGTTCTCAAGTAGCTTCTTGGCCTTTCTCCACATGGGGTTTGGATCTCATTGGTAAAATCTCTCCTCCTTCATCTCAAGGACACACCTTCATTATAACTACAACAGATTACTTTACGAAGTGGGTAGAAGCTATTCCCCTTTGCTCTACTACTGCTGAAGTGATTTGTCAATTTCTTCTAGAAAACATCATTTCTCGATTCAGGATACCTTCTACTATAATCTCAGATAATGGGACATCATTTAAGAACAAGGACGTGAAGAAATTCCTTGAGAAGTATCATATCAAACATCGATTTTCTACACCATACTATCCTCAGTCAAATGGTCAAGCCGAATCATCCAATAAAATAATTGAACAAATTCTTCGCAAAACCGTGAATAAGCATGGTAAGGATTGGAGTAACCAGCTAATCTATGCTCTTTGGGCCTATCGAACGAGTGTGCGAATTGCTACGGGAACTACTCCTTATAATCTTGTTTATGGTGCTAATGCTATTATGCCTTTAGAGTTAGAGATTCCATCACTTAGGGTTTCTCTCAAAGGTATAGTAGATGATGACTCTTATAGAGAACAACGACTTCAACAGCTTGAGATGCTTGATGAACAACGTATAAATGCTCTTGAGCATATTCAAGCATATCACAAAACTCTACAACGAAGCTATAATGATAAGGTTATTCAACGTTCCTTCTCAGTAGGTGACTTAGTCCTTTATGAGAATCAGTGCAATGTGAATGCCTTACCTGCAGAAAAGGGAAAATTTAGTCCTAATTGGCTTGGACCATATATCGTTATTGAGGATTATGGATCAGGTGCTTACAAAATAGCGGATGTAGATGATACGCCTCTTAAAGAACCTATCAATGCTATGCACTTGCGTAGATACTATGCTTAATTCTTCATTCCTTATTTATCTTCTTTTTAGTTCTTCAACATTGGATAATATGTTAGTATCATCCTAATTAGAGCAAAATAGAATTAAATGTTATGGTGTTTAATCTATATTGCTTCGTTCTTGACAAGCGTGTCTTCTTACTTCATAGTTTGTCTTGAACTCATTTATGTAAATTGCAAAAGATTTACATTTCTATTATGCTAGCATATTATACAGTGTCTTTATGTGTTAAGTAGAATCGTATCATGTTGTGTTTAAATTCAAAAGTAAATCACATTAGTTATATGATTCTTAGACTTAATGCATATTTCTTCCTTATCATCAATGTAGTACTTGATTAAATATTTTAATTAAGTCACACATGTATCGATTTAATCATGGAGCATTGAGAAATCAATCACATGGAAATTAAATTCTGAACATACATGTACGTTTACCAAATGTATTAGATTTAACCAAAACAAAATATACATTGTTTTAAGCATTAAAGATAACACATTTGAGACAAAAGAGAAGCATGTATATATACATATATATATGTGGATCGTATACAAAGGCAGGTCACTGTACATCCAAAATGTGACCTCTCTTACAACATAAAATCATCTCCTATCCCTAGGACTAGTGGCTGGAGAGTGTCGACTGGACGCTCCCTCCTGATCTGGCCGTGAAGGTGGACCCATGGGTGTGTAGTGCGATACAGACCGTGAGTGACTCCGAGAGGAACTCCTACAATCCCTATCCATAAGGATCGCGCGATAGGTGGTAGCCTCGGCCTGAGCTGCTGCTAGATCTCGCCACGCCCGCTGAAGGTCCTCTGATAGGACTCTCTCTCTCTCTCCCTCCATATGTCTACCTGTACTCGGAATGGGGATCTGTGCTATCGTGGAAATGTCTGTCACTGCCTGCTGAATCAGGGAACGCCACTCCTGCACATTAGCTGTGGCAGTAGAACAGATTTTTGTTAGTACCATTCTATATCATCAAAACATTAATCAATCAATATAAGCCTACTATACCTGGGTCTCCCTCACGCCAGTAGGGATCATGATACGGTAGTATCTGCGACTGGGATCTACTAGGCTCCCCTCGCTCGATTAATCTGTGCACGACAGGTGTAGGCTGGACGGTACTAGGAACAGGTCTCCGTATCGCCTCATGTTCACCCTGTTGGGGAATAAGAGGAGGATCCAGAGCTATGGTATTGTCTCCTGAATGGTGGGGAGCTGCATTTGACTCCTCCTCATCATCTCTATCCTCTTCCTCGTCGTCCTCCTCGTCATCCTCATCCTCGTCCTCATCTGCATCCTCCTCGTCATCCTCCTCGTCCTCATCTCTATCTGTGTCCTCCTCCTCCTCCTCGGCGCTGGGCTGATCGCTTGTAGGTAGATCAGGATCTCCTGCCTCCTCATGACCCTCTCCCTCCTTTGACCTGGATCCCTGGTCCTCGTCTCGGTCTCCATGTCTCCATGGGCCTGGATGGCCTGTCGGATGATCTGGTGGAAAGATAGGACCTGGATATGATCTCATAAACCATGAGACATACCTGCGCTGTGCTCCAGGCTCTGCAGAGTAATCAGTGACTACATCCTAATCAGATCCCTCTATATCTGTAGTCTCGATGTCATCTATCGTCGGTCTCGCTACTGCTCTGGGTTTGGGAAGGACCCGTGAGTGTCGAGTATAGATGGGCACATCGGCTGGAACACACTGCTCTAGCCCGAACTGCCTCCGTACTCGGTCAAAGTAGAAAGGGACTATGATGTGTGAATATCATCCCTGCAGTAGGTGGTTCCTCTGTAGGCATGCTAACTGTCTCTCCATCCTATCCCATCTGTGCATCCGTAGGTAGGGTCTCCACACTATCACCTTGGCTGTCAGTCTATCAAAAATCACTCTCTAATATAACAAATCTCCGAATCTCCATTCGCTGGTAAGTGGATAAGCAAACACCCTAGGTCGCTCGCTAGCCGTACTCAGTGGAAAGCCAACAGGCCTGGTGCATGTGAAGTGCTCTAAAATCCACATCTGCAGAAGTGTGCATGTCATCAAGCTGCAACCCTGTCCAAATACATACTCCTCAAGGTCGTGATAGAGATGTGCAAGCATACTCCGACCCCAAGCATACACTCTCCTGTGTCTCTCCATCGCTCTGATGCACCATGTGAGACCCCCATGCATGTGCGTACCTCGCCCATTAGGGCAGACGGCTAGTGCTATGATGGCGATCATAAGGTGTCTCAGAAGGGGTACCTCCCCTGTAGGATGTAGGAGCCAGCTGACCATGATGTGACCTCTCATCTCGCTCGGCATGACTCTCCCTATGCAATATACCTGCTCTCTCTGATGATCCTCCGCTGACCGATCGGTCGCGTATGTAACAGTCGCTCCTCTGATGGGAAGACGAAGTATATGGTACACATCCTCGAGTGTAACTGTCAGCTCCCCTACCGGAAGATGAAATGTGCATGTGTCAGGATCCCATCGCTCCATCAATGCCATCAGCATCGCAGGATGGAACCGAATGGCTGGCATGAGGATCACATACCATAATCCCACAATCGACAATGTGTCTCTCTCTAACTGAGTCAGCCGCGGAATCTGATCTCGCAAAGTGCGAAGAATATGTCCCGCTGTATGCTCTCTCATGTATGGGAGACCTTGCAACACAAAAACATAACCATAATCAGTACTCGATCATCAAAATCGCTCATGCAAATTGTCGAACATCGTAGCCAACCCTGAAACCCCTCACCAAGCCCTGGTTGGGACCATGGCGCCCTGTCAGGGACCATGGCGCCCTGATTGGGACCATGGCGCCCTGAAGGGACCATGGCGCCCTGGGGGGACCAGGGCGCCCCACAGGGACCATGGCACCCTGGGTGGGGCTCGGGTCAGCCTTTAGGGCCCGCATACGATCACAGAAAAGTCAAAATGCGAAAAAATCAAAAGTCAAATGTTCAGTCAACTCACCTCGTCCAGTGGCTCGTCGTCGATCACGGCCTGGCACAGGATATCGATCCTCGTGGGACGCTCTGGTCGTCGTGAAGGCATGATGATGGCTATGTGGGCTCTGCTGCAACGAACAGTATTCAGAAATCAACAAAGTGACAAATGCAAATGTCACTTTCAAGGTATATAGTTTCATTTCTTTATCTTTACTCTTGAAACCCTAAATTTTCCTCTATCATTCATTTTATCATAACTTGGGTTTGGGAGATGCGATTTTCGAGCCGTTTGTTGCGTTGGAATCATATTTTCATTCCCCTACTCTCGGGATGTTCCAAAAAGTGCTCTAATGAAGCCTATTCAGTGAACGTTCCTCATCAATACTCTCTTACACAATTTGTCGCAAGTAAACATGCTACCCTGTTTCACCTCCCTACTAAGCAAGTTGAAACAGGGGGGGCATATAGCTACTCACAGATTTCATCACTTTCCTTAGTAAGCATTAGGTGATTTTGTGATCTAACGTGTGTTTTGTAGGGTGCGGTTCCTAACTGTGTACTGCAGATACCGCTGGGGGCTTCG
This sequence comes from Cryptomeria japonica, assembly GCF_030272615.1. Taxonomy (NCBI): domain Eukaryota; kingdom Viridiplantae; phylum Streptophyta; class Pinopsida; order Cupressales; family Cupressaceae; genus Cryptomeria; species Cryptomeria japonica. The sequence continues at coordinate 645,801,738 of NC_081406.1, read as the reverse complement.
TCCGACAACTTATGGATATATCCTTTTTCAAATGATGTTTACTTTTCTGTACTTTAGCTTGCATATGCACGTAGTACTCATATGACCGCTAAAGTGGGGGTTAAATGTAGCGTCGTAAATTGTACGCACTTGCTAGGATGGTACAATTTCACACCTAGTTTAGCACCCGCCTTGGTGCATTTTACATTTTGCATTGCATTTCCCCTTTAGCACTTAATTAATCAAATTAATTAAGTCTAAGGTTCTATTTCATCATCTTCCACATCATAAAGTTGGGCCCTTTCATTAAAGTGTGCCATTTTCATTTTATTCCTCCAATACATCACTCAATCAAAAACCCTAATTAAGTCCTATTTCGAACTTGGGGGCTTGGTTTCGGGGGTCAAAACATCTTGAAATCACCTGTAACTTCGGGATTCTCTCTAAAATCATCATATCCGACGGCCCTGAAAATTTGGTGAAAAGTTGTCGGGACCGTGGCGCCCGGAGTGCACATGGTCATGGACATTTTTCCCGAAATTTTAGGAGTGCGATCCAATCATAAAATAAAGCTTAACCCCAAGAAATTGGCGGGATATTCAATCTCTAGGTCGGCCAAAAGACGAAATTACGACCTAGGGTTTCATACATAAGAGCTCTCTTTCTTCATTTGAAGGGATCGGATCCAATTTTTGGTTTTCAGGAACCTCATATGCAGCGAAAGAGCAGATCTTTGAAGACTTCAACAACATTCAACATCCTTCTATCAAGCATTTATCAATTTCATTCATCCATTTAGGGCTTGGAAGACATTGAAGAACAATAGGAGATTACCGACTGAAGATTGGCTTGTACTCCTCCCCTGTGGGTTGGGTATGATTTCATGTTGTTTTCATGTCTTTGCATAAGCTTCAATATATCCTTTATTCATGCTTTAGATCACTTTGCATCTTGATTTAGAGCATTTACATTATCATTTACAAGCAATTAGGGTTTACTTTCTAGGTTGCTCTAGTTTGCTTTCTTGCATTTTAGGACCTTGCACACACACTAGGTCTGCACACACAATACATTTTACAAAACAACTTGGCTATTCGTGGAGGTGGAAATCACCGAAGCGGGGGTTTGACTAAGGCAAAACCCTATATAGCCGCCCATCCCATTTTCAGATATAAGTGCAGGTTTCGGGACTCAGACGACGCCGCAGGATATAGATCCGGAGAGAACAGGTCGAGACAGCACTCTGCATCAAATTGCAGAGCAAGAGACCAGGACAGGGGTGCTGGGCGCCCTGGTCCCTGGGACAGAGGCGCTGGGCGCCCTGGTCCTCCGGACAGACAGCTTTCCGACAGTTTCCGACAGTGTTCCAGAGTGCAAAACAACAGTTTCCGGTGCAGTTTTCAGGACAGAATCAGGACAGTGGCGCCCGCACCCCGTCCCGCACATTTTCAGTCCGATTTTGACTCCGGGTACGCATCTGCATTCTTATTTCATCCTTGTATTTACAATTGTTCATTGTTTAATCTCAATTCTGCAATCTTGTTATTAGTTCATACTTGCATTTTGGGATTAGGGTTTGAACTTGCATCATTTGATCTTCCAATTTCAACAAAGGAATAGAAATCCTAATAGATATCCCGTGGCTCTCTCTTTCACAAAAAGAAGTAGCCAATTGTGCGATATCTCTAGGCTCTTTCGTATTCCGTAATGTGTGTCAAAAGGTAGGATTGGGGCATGTTAACCTAGTCTCGCTTTTTCCCCTACACAATACTAAACATGTGGTACAATAATTTAAAGATGCATTTCCTGAAGAATTAAGTTCGTTTCCTAAAGATTCGTAGAACATACAATTGATCTAGTGCCCGAGGCAGAACCTATCTCCAAAGCTCCCTATTGCTAGTCAATCTCTGAATTAATTGAAATAAAAATCTAATTAATGTAACCGCTTAAGGAAGGTAAGACAAGGCCAAGTGTCTCTCCTTGGGGATACCAATATTATTTGTCAATTAGAAAGATGGGACCATGAGGTTAAACATATATTATAGACAAATTAACAAATTAATGATAAGTACTCCTTGCCTCAAATTGTTGACCTCCTAGACCTATTACACGGTGCCAAATGCTTTTCCAAAATAGATCCATGTTTAGGATACCATCAAATTTTCATTAAAGAATCTGACATTTTTGAAATTGCATTTTGAACATGATACAATCATTATTAATTTGTGGTAATGTCTTTTGGTCTAACTAACACACCTACGAACTTTATGACCTTGATGCATGATATCTTCCAACCATTTCTATATGTATTTGTCATCATCTTTTTGGATGATATCCTTATATTCTCAACAAATGAACAAGAACATGAACAAGATTTGAGGATGGTACTAAAAACCATATGAAAACACAAATGATATGCCAAATTGTGCAAGTGTAAATTCTTTAAATTGAAAGTATCCTATATAGGTCACATAGTTTTAGAAAAAAAGGTATTTCACCCGATCCTGCTAAAATTTAAGCAATTCAAGACTAGCCTATCCCCAAGGACCCTCATAAAGTAAGAAGTTTCCTAGGATTATCTAGATTCTATCATCGATTTGTTAAAAACTATTCAAAAATTAAAAAGATTGCTAACAATTGCACCTATTCTTTGCATCCCAAAATTTAGTTTACCATTTGTTGTGACTACATGTGGGAGAGGTATAGGTGGTGTTCTAATGCATGATAGTCAAGTAACATGTTATGAATCAAAAAAATTGTTACCTGCCGACAAAAACTATCCTAGTCATGACCCTTAATTATTGGGAATTGTCCATGCTTTAATGGTTTGGCAAAACTATCTATTAGGAAACAAGTTCATTTTGAAAATTGACTATCATATTCTTTAGCATATCTTTACTCTACCACAACTTAACATGAGACAAAGAATATGGATGAAGCTCCTAATTGAATTTGACTTCACCATCCAATATGTTATTGGAAAATGAAATGTAGTGGCAGATGCTTTAAGTCAAAAATGTTTATGTGTCAATGCATTGACCTTGGTAAGAAGCTAATTTGAACAAGATATCAAATCCAAATTACCCATTAATGACTATTTCCAACTAATTTGTGAAGGTCTCCAAATCAATCCCCTAACGTCCATTTGAAAGATCGATTAGAACAATATTTGCTAAGTAGAAATGACCTCCTTTATTACAAAGGAAGATTATGTATTCCCAATATCCTTGACTTTAAATCACAAAAATTGAAAGATTCTCATGATATACCTATAGTAGGAAATCTTGGATTTTAAAAAACCTATCTTTCAATGAGGAAAAATTATTTTTGGACTTAAATGAAGAGTGAGATCCATACCTATATCCAACAATGTTTAACTTGCTAAAAGGTAAAAGTGAAACAATGTAAACCTCTTGGCCACTTGCAACCCTTGTCGACCTCAAATTAGAAATGGAAGTCAATTAGTATGGATTTTATCACTAGACTGCCTCAAATAGGAAAAGGTCGTGATTCTATCTTTGTAACTGAGTGGATTGATTAACCAAGATTGCACATTTGCTACCCATTAAGATAAAATCTTCTACTTCTGACATTGCCCACATTTTATCAAAGAGATTGTTAGATTACATGGTCTCCCAAAGGACATTGTTTATGATCGAGACCCTAGATTTACATCATGTTTTTAGAAATCTCTTTTTTATGAACTCGATACTAATTTAAGCTTTAGTACTATCTCAAATTTGATGCACAAACTAAAAAAAAAATAGAGTCCTATAATGGATAAACCTGAATCAAGTGAAGACTACTTACATTTAGTTGAGTTTGCCTACAATCAACCATTAAGATGTTGCCTTTTGAAGCTAGGCATGGTCGAAACTGCAATACACATATCTCTTGGTCTAACCATGTTCATAAGATTTGGTATGAAAATGAAAACCTATTAGAATTGGATGCTATTATTAACAAAGCTAAACAAAATATGAAAGTACCCAAGATCGGTATAAAAGTTGGTTTGATTCAAAGAGATCTACACAAGAGTTTGATGTTGGTGATTATGTTTTTCTAAGAGTCAAGCCTAAAAGGAGCTCTTTAAAACAAGGAAAGTATTCTAAAATATCTTTTTGTTTCTATGGTCTTTTTGAAATATTAGAAAGAATACAAAATGTTGCTTATAGACTTGGTTTACCTCAGTTACAAATTCATGAAGTATTCCATGTAAGTTTACTTGATAAATATGTTTATAATGTAGATCATGTTATTGATTGGAAAAGTATTTCTATTGAACCTTCTTGTAAATTTAAGATTGAACTAGGAAGAATAGTTGAAAAAAAGAGCTAGAACATTAAGAAATAGAGTTATAGAGGAAGTAAAAGTTAAATGGAGTCATTGTGGCAATGATAGTGCTAAATGGGGAAAAAATGATTTTATTAGAATTCAATATCCACAATTGTTTAACTAAAAGTTATTTTATGTATGTTTATGATATAGAAACTCCTCATGCTATCGAGGGCAATTGATTTACATGGGGAGAATTGTTACGAGACTTTTTCCCATGGAATTACATTGTAAAATAGATTATTAAATAAATGCAATTATGAACATTATTATTATTATGAAGGGGTGTGACTTTTGATAACCACCCCTGCTACAATATTTAAACTTATGAATTAATAGAGAAGGACAGATAATGAATAATAGAGGAGAAGGAATAATTAAAAGGAGCACAAAAGAGGGGATAATTAAGGTCCATGGTTGGACATTGCACATTAGAGAAGGGGCACATGATAGCGTGTGTCCAACTTAGGGTACATTGTACACCTAGGATTGTCTTGCCCAAGGTTGTGTTTATTTCATGTCGTGAAGGCATACAAGGTTCTATGTAGGAACCATGTCCTCCTAGAGTGTTTCCTTGCTTGAAAACCCTAGACTTGTAATTGATCCTTTGCGGGTCAAAAAGTAGCACTCTTCGTGATTTACATATACACATTAATCAATTTTATTTGTAGTCATTGCCCTAATGTTTCATTGCTGCATATTATTATTATCAATGTTTTATTATTTGATTATTGATATACATTAATGTTTATAAAATTTCATTTGTGAATATATTTATTGTATAAATGTTATATTGCCATGTTTCAAATATTCATTCAATATAAATTTGTGAGTAATTCACCTATTATTACATTAAATAGTACCTTAATTGTGAAACTATTTACATTGGATGAAAAGGTGAATTACACTAACCTTATAACAAATTGTTGATCCCAATATTAATACTAAATCAAAATGAATCCTAACCTTAACAATAAATTAAAATGAACCCTAATCCCAAACCAAATCGATCCCCAATTGTAAACCTAATTGAGCACTAAACCAAATTGAACCATAACCTAAACCAAGTTGAGGCTTAAACCTAAACCTAATTAAACACAAAACCAAATTGAACCCCAACCGTGAATAAAATTGAGCACAAAATCAAATTGAATGCTAAACTATATTACATTACATTTAATATTTTAATCTAAACCCTGACTCTAATTCTATATCTAATTCTAAGGTTCCTAACACTAAATCAAATTGAACCCTATCCCTAAATCTATTAATTAGACATTAAACTAAATTGAAGCATAATCCTAAACCAAATTATACCCTAATCTTAATATTAAATCAAATTGAACCCTAGCCTTGAACAAAATTTAATCTTAACCTAACCTTGATTAAACATTAAACCTTGATTATTTTTTTAAAATGTTAAAATAATTATATTAAAGTTAAATTATGTAAGTTAAAAAATATTATTAATTTCTATTAAATTTTATTTAAACAAATAATTAAAATATATTATTGAAGCTATAAATTTATTATTATTACTCAATTTTTAAGAAATATGAACATTAAATAAGAGTTCATTTAAATTATTAAAATTAAAAAATATTATTTCATTTAATTAGATTTAAATAATTTATAAAAAATTATTGACATTTATCTTTTTTTTTAATATTTTGCAGATGTTACTAGCATATATATATATATTTAAATTATGTAAGTTAAAAAATATTATTAATTTCTATTAAATTTTATTTAAATAAATAATAAAAATATATTATTGAAGTTTTAAAATTATTATTATTATTATTCAAATTTAGAAAATATGAACATTAACTAAGAGTTCATTTAAATTATTAAATTCTCATTTAATTTGATTTAAATAATTTATAATTTTTTTTATTGAAGTTATAATATTTTTTTTTGCTTGGTAAATTATTGAAGTTATAATAATATTATTATTATTCATTTATCTAATTTTACATATATTGTAGATGCTTCTAACATATATATATATATATCTTTTAATAATCTATATAAAATAAGCTCGAAACTTTAATTTAATAAAATAATGAAAAAATTAAAATCTAGATTTACTTTATATAAATTATTATATATATATATATATATACTCGTAAACTGACATATTAAAAAAAACTAATCATTGACAAACCTCAAATTACTAAACAATTCAATTAACAAAATACTTCATCATTTCTTTATAATTTTACTCATTATCAATAACTCAAGAAAACTGTGAAGTCCCTCCATAGAACCAGATCTCTTTTGCATAACAACATCCTAAATATTCTTGATTTTTATATACACAAATAAATCTAAATCTGTATGTGATTATTCTTCTTCCGCGTCGCAAAGCAAAAGATATTCAACCCAAAGCATTCTATAATTCAGGAGACCAAAAAATATGTGGATATTCCAGCGCCACTAGTTTTAGCCACAGCGCCAAATTTGATCGAATCAAAGCTAGCCTACAGACACCAACAAACTTTCCACTATTTCTTATCTCTGTTGTGAGACGATTTTTTTCTCTCTTTCTTATATCCCTAAAAACTTGGGATTCTGTGCTCTTACACAGGAGCTATTTGTGGGGGCAATTCTGTAACCGGGTAATAATTATATTTATATGAGGATTTGAAGCCTTTTCATTTGCACGGGTAGATTAGTTTACGAAGAAGTCGGAAACGAAAATGGTGTGGGAAGGCCAACGACAGGAGGGTTCTGTTGAATATGATTTCTTCTCCTTCGTCCCCAAGGCCAAGGTACTCACTGCAATTCTGAATTGGAATTCATTCTATCATTAATGGCTGAAATTAAAAAAAATAACAAAATTAAAAAGAAGTTGCCCGTAACCCTCGTTCTTATAGTGACAAAAGTTTTCCTTGATTTTTCATCTGGATTCTGATGAATATTTAACCGTCTCGATTGATTACGGGAAATTACAGTGGCTAGTAATTATCAGCGAGGCTTTGAATTTTTCCTTTTTTGGTTGTATTGTTTTATTTGGATTGATTAGAATTCGAATCCAGACCTTTCTAAGCTTGCTGGGTTGCATTACTACTATCTACTCGTGGGACATGTGTATTGTTCTCTCTGCAAGCGGCTCCTTTGCTTGGGGTTCATAGCTCGGATAGAAGCACCTACCTAAATTTGATCAGCATATGCCACAACATAATTTTATGAGTAATTTGCAGCCAAATTGGTCCCATGTTTTAAAAATCTTGAGGCATGTCTACAAAATTTAGAAGATAGTATTTATAACTCTCGGTTTTTAGAATTAAATTGGACCATTTGTAGGCCCTTATGAAATAGGTTTATACAAAATAGTACAAGTGTGGGAAACTTCTAGCCCTTCCTCTTTTTCCTTTTTTTTTTATCTAGATAAACTGGCTATTCAGCCTTATTTTTTATTGCCGAGTTTTGGGGTATGGACCCCTGAGCTGAGGTGAGAATACCTCAATGGATGACTGAGTGCAGCTGCTGGGGTAAAATTATCCGGCGAGTGTTGAACCTTGTACTTGCATGGAAAGAACCCAACCTTAGCACAACCTTACCAATCGTTTGAGCTATGGGTCAAAGCCCTTCTAGCCCTTACTTTTCTGTCTACCTGCTTAAAGTTTTTATCAAAAAGTTTTCCCATCCTCATTTCGAGGAAAATTATTAAGAAAGTGCCCATTTCTGTCATTTCCATTTTTCATGGAGGTAGCTGCTCATTGAAGATAAGAGCTGCGGCTTCTTGCCCAAGAAGCGTGCACTAGTCTGGCTTGGATACTATGTCGTTTTCTATGGACAAATTAATACATGGATTGAGGATCTCGTCTTAGCATGCTGGTTTGTTACTGACAGCTTTATAATCCCGGATTATGGATTATTTTTTCAAAATTTGGAAGGATGGTGTGAGCATATGAGCATCTCAGGGACGTCATGAAGAACGGTATTTTTAACACACTCTAGGGGCAGCATTCGCTCCATTCCTTTTAAGATGCACTTGGCCTAGCATTCAACCATGGAAACTAAGGGACGGAAATTATACATAGGTAAGACTAAGTGTGTGCAATAAAAGATTAATTAAATTTTGATAGTAAAGACAAGAATTAATAATTAAAAAAATTGGGTGTATTTTATGATGCTATGCATATATTTATACGAAATGTTTATAATATTTTGTAGGAAATTTGCCAATTGGTGAATTTGTCACTTGCAATTGTTTTAAAATCTAAATAATCAGGGAAAATTAGCTATAAAAATTACCTTGCATTACAGCAGAATGGGATCCTGGTGGGCTTTATGGCAGCCAAAACAATTTTACCATCGAATTGGCTTTTCCAATATTTTAAAGATTTGGCCACCTCAAATTTAATTCTTCTCCGATTTATATTATATGAGATTTTTTTTTTCGTTTTGACTTTTTGTCAATTTACCAAGCCATAAATAAGATGAAAGAAAACTAGTTTGTAAAGATTTTTGGTTAAAAATTGTAGAGATATCTACACCAACATTTCAGATTGCACTTTGTGATCCATCTTTTGGATGAGATTAGCAAGCAATTGTAAGGATTGCAGATTCTAAATCGCTAAATGAACCACAGACAGGAAGGAATAAGTTAATGATAGTTAAATAAAGAATGACAATGAAGAGCAAAGACAAGGAAGTGGGAATAAAAAATTAAAATGAAAACAGTGATGAGAGGTGAGGGAGGCGAAACAGTGATGAGAGGTGAGGGAGGCGAAGTTAAAGGAAAGAAAATTATTGAAAGGCAACTGATCACAATAAGCTATCAAATACAAAAAGCACAGAGGTAGAGATAAAATTAAAAGCAAAAAGAGAAATGAGGTTTTAAAATACAAATAAAAATAAAAAGACAGGGAGAGCATGACAAGAGTTAAGAAAATGGTGATTAGAGAAATGTAAAGCTCACAGGACGAGTAGGTAAGAGCAAGACGAAAAGAGAAAAAAGAGGACGAGTAGGTAATAACAAGATGAAAATAGATAAAAGAGGAGCTATATTAAATTATAATGATAAAAGTGATGAAATGCAAGTGGAGGAAGATAAAGTAATAAGAGAGATGCTGAACAGAAACTTGAAGGATGCAACGAAAAATTATAAGAAGACGAGATGAAAAGAGAGATTGAAATATGTAGGTTTATTGACAAAGAGAGTTCAAACTAATTGTAAAGAGGAGAGCAACAATCAAAATTGGAAAGAAAAGAAAGCATTGTGTGGACCACAAAACAACAAGGCAACCAAAAAAATATATATCTCGCCAACAAGCATTTCAAATTCAATTTATTTTAAGGGAGTTTATTATGACAGATCACAAGTGGTTCACCCCCTTACCTTGGCCTCTATTGAGATTATTGTCTGAATGTTTATTGTTTTGATGACCTAATTGTAATCATCTTTTGTAGAGGTTATCTTCAATAGTTGGTACCCCTCTTAGACCTATTATTGACATTACATACTCCTTGATCAACAGATCAGCAGCTTACGTCACGAAGTTAATCAAGCTCCTCCCTATCGGGGAATTCTAGTTCATTTATTTTGTACTACAACTGTTTAATCAATATTATTGAAAGGCAAATAAGTGGGAAGGGACAACATTTTAGTTAGCTTCTATATAGTATCTTTGTTTACCAAAATCTCAATTGAGGAGCAGCATGTCTTTGAGTTTTTGGGACAGGGTAGAGATGTTTGTGAAAATAACTTAAACAAACTAAAGACAACTGAAAACTTAAAATGTAAATACAGTATTCCATTTTCAACAACAGTTCTTCCTATTTTAGGATTTTATTTTAGCATTTATTCCTTAAAAAGTTAGCTTTTTATTTTATGCACAATTGGAACAGGTTATCTAGTCCTGAAAAGGGTGATGAGCCCTCCAAGTACCCAAGTCCTTGTTATGTTTTGGATATTGGAGACATCACCTGGAGTCTTGAGGATATGTTTTTGTTGAATACTTTTGAGGAGGCTATCAATATAGTCTTTTGTATTTTAGATAATTTAGTGAGAGATCTACAGGGGCCCTGCTCAAGAAAACTAAACAATTAGTTACAAACACAATTGAGGAGGCTATTAATACAATTTTTTTGGTTTTTGATCGTTTCGTGAGGGATCTACAGAGGCCATGCTCAAGAAAATTAAACAATTAGTTACAAACATAACAGAATAGTCCAGTGATGAACTATCAAACAAGAAAGCCTTGTAAAAGAAGACATTACAACAAAGGACCCACAACAGTCCACCACCAAGGAGCACTATTAGCAAACAGAGAAAAACCTCAAGAAAGAGTTGAGTAAGCGGTCAAATTAAACACCTGCAATTCTTAACACCAGCAGCAGGATTGACACCCCATCCTTCAACATTCATCACAACCACATGAGGCAGTGCAACTTTCATAGACATTGAAGAGATTCCACCCAACGAGGGGTCCAAGCCAGGTTATTTAACACCAACCTGGTCAAGAAAACAAAACAATTAGTTACAAACATAACACAACAGTCCAATGACCAACTATCAAACAAAAAACCGGATAATAGAAGACATTACAACAAAGGATGTAATTTCCCCTTTTCTTTTGATAGATAAAATGCAGCCAAGGGGGCTGCTCCCATTTCTATTAAGAATAAGCAAAATATTTAATTTATCTGATCCAAGCCATTGCTCAATTGACCTCACATGTCCAGATAACGACAAAACCTGAATGTCTTTTGTCTATACTTACTATCTACTTAGTTTGATATACTATAACTTTGGACTCCATCCAACCAGAGGTCTTTTAGATTTGTGTGAATGTTGTCAAACTCGGTAATCTGGTTAGGACTGGATGTGACATATTGAGCAATAGTGGAAGATAGGTTTGTATGTGGTGTGTTGAGCAATAGCGGAAGATAGGTATGTTCTACCGGCGTTATTTCCGGAAGATCCTCTTCTCTGAAATCTCGTGCTTTGCTTATTATGGTTTGTATCCAGTACTGATATCAGTTGTATTGCTATCCGAATGATTACATTACATCATGATTTATGGTTCTATGTTCTGGAATTTGTGACATTGGTATCTTGAGATTGGGAGTTGCCTTTGTGCTTATGGGTTTGAATCTATGGATCTGGTAAACCCTTGTTTTGTTCTGGTAATTGAGGCTTATGTTTTGGTAAATGAAGTGTGTGAAGGAAGCGTGTAGAAGATCAGTGAAGACCGACTTGGTTCCCTGTTTTTGGTTGTGGCATGTTTTGGATAATGTGTTGATCCGAGCAATGCATTATTTTGTGTAAATCATTTGTGCTTGACCGACATATTATTTCAGTGTATGTGCTTACCGGTGTATATATATGTGTGTGTGTGTGAGTGGAACAGTAGAGTATGTGTGTGTTGTGTGGCAGAGTAAGAAGTGTGCTAGTGACAGAGTTGTGGACAAGAGAGCAGTAGTAGTATGCGAGAAGAATAAAGTGTGAGCAGTGGAGTATGATATATGTGAAAGCAAAGGTGTATGTGAAAAGTGCAAGAGCGGATAGTATTGCAGTCATCCTTCATCGGATCTGCTGCAAGCAGTTGACAACGTGCAGATAGTGATGCAGTAACCCCTTATCGTATCTGCTGCAGGCAGTTGTGGACAGGTTGGAGAGATCCCTTGCCGGATCTGTTGTGAGTTGCTGTGAGTTGTTATTTAACTTTATCTTGGAATTGACCTCATGCATTTGGAGATGCAATTTTCTTTAGTTCATTTATTTTCTATTGCAGTGCGTTGTTTTGTATTCTGGCAGTGAGCCATCTAGCAGTGAGCCACTCCTTTTTGTAAACACCATATAACTAGTTATATTATTTTGAGATTTAGCCCTCTCCGTGGTTTTTCCCATTTGGGTTTTCCACGTATAAAAATCCGGTGTTCATTTTGTGGTTGTGTTGTTTGTTTATTATGCATTTGCTGATTCAAGTTGATGAGGTTAATTGCTGAAGTTAATATATTTGTAAAAGTTTTTAGTTAATGTGGGAATACTAATTCACACCCCCTCTCAGTATTCCGGTCCATTCAACCATTTGACAAGGTCTACAAAAACTAGAGACATAGTCCGATATATTCTATTGAGAGTGTTAGTGATTACACAATATAACATTTCTCTTTAGATTCCTATTGGATTGTAACTACAAAACATCACCCATGAGTGAGAGACCTTTAGCCCAGTTGGTCCTCATTGATGAATTCCATCATCCATTCGATCCTGTTTGTGACTTGCAAACCTAGAATCTTCTTCAGAAAAGTCGAGCCCTTTGTAGCATTTTGTTGACGACGATCCAAATTTGTGGTCTTGGAGGTAAATAGAAGGGGAAATCATTTCACTGAAGTCCTCAGCCCCTTAAATTTAAGGAAGCCTGTGGGGAGAAGAATGCCACCACCTGAACCATCGACCTCCAAGATTGCATCTAGATCACTCGAGAGAGCTTTGAAGAGATCTTTCATTGATTCCATTGGTTCCAATATCCAATAGTGAAGCCAAAAACATAGAGGAGATGTCTGAATTTACGTTTTATTTGTGATCTGCGGCCAAGAACTCATCTCCCAACACACACTTAATTGCAAAAAGGATTAATCCATGATGGGTTTTGAAACACATTTTATCCTTTTCTCTGTTATGGCCCCTTGGAAGGCCATTTGTCGAAGAGAACTCGTCAGTTAGATGGGGGTGTCCATATTTCTGCTGCTATAGAGTCTTAACCTCCGAAAAGAATGTGAGGAAAAGCAATGCCTTCCCCAGATGAACATCACTTCCCCTGCCACCTCACACGAGTCGAAGGGACTAGAATTAAATATGAATGGATGGAGAGCTCACAAGCTCATTCCTCGACAAAAAATCATTAACTTACTCACAATCGGGGAATGATTAACTATAAAGCTTTGTTGATCTTCATCCAGAAGATGTCTGTCCATGTTATTATGAGGTGTCACCACATCAATCTGCTCAATGCCATTGGCAAGACAATTTTCCTCAAGATTAGCTTCATAATAAGTAAGGTGATTGTTGAGCTTTGATAATAATGCAAGGGCCACATCTAGTAGAGCCTTGACCCTCCAGCCTTGCAAAAACTTTTTCCTATTTTGCATTTTTTCAACAAGGTGTTGTCCTCATCGATTATGACATTGGAGAGTTTTAACTTCATACATTATTGCAAGCTGGGGATGAGCAGTTCCACTTCATTGTTTGTGGTGGTTGCCATTTGACCTCTTTGCATTTTATCAGGGACTCAATATCCCCAGCCCCATTATAGGGGGATGTTATTTCCCCTTTTGTTTTTTATTTATTTTCTGATTATTTTGAAAAGAAATGAATCCAAAGTTATCCAAATAGTAGCAAAAATCGTTTGGGGAAAAAATCGGCAAACCAGAAGTATAAGATTTTTTGAAAAAATTGGATTTAAAAAAATAAAATAAAAAATTGTATGAAAAGAGACAAAAACTATTATTTTAAAAAACTTAAGGGTTATCTCCATAGCATAGAGATATAAAGAGCAAATAAAATAGAGTTTAACCCATGAATTGTAGAAAATAATTTTTTGTTGTTTATATTACATATTGCTGATTACATAGGAAAATATTGAGTAAACTTTTTAAGATGGTAGTCACCAAATACACCAAATAGTTGTCTAAGTCCGAGATTGAATGTTAACATACAAATAGTAAAAGTGGAAGCCATTTTGAAGTGATCCAAGAATTTCATTATGATTAAGGCAAGGAGTTTTGTAGGTTTGATTCAATATTTTAGAAAGCTTATCAAATCATATTCCACAATTGCAATGCTTTATATCATAGCTACAAAAATCATTTGGGGAAAAAATCGGCAAACCAAAAGTATAAGATTTTTTGAAAAAGTGGGTAAAATATTGGATTTAAAAAATCATAAAAAATTGTAGAAAAATAAACACAAACTACTTTTTATAAAACTTAAGGACATTTCCATAGCATAGAGATATATAGAGTAAATAGAGTTTAACCCATATGTTGACGTGTTTTTTATGACAGCGTCTAACACAGAATAAAGTCACCAACGATCACCTTATCCTCTCTTGATCAAGATCAGTCCATATGCTAGGATTGCTTAAAGTTCATACGGCTAATTCCAAGGTTCCTTCAGTGTGTGGACGTGACTCAGATGTTTGATGGGTTTGCTGATAACCCAAGGGGCCTTACGTGTGTTCAATTGAAGAAAACTCATGCAAGCTCAAGGATTCCTGCACAGATGATTTGCAATGAAAGCTCTAGTTTTAGATCTTTTGGATTTTTCGAATTATGTGGAAAGTAAATGAGAATGGGGTAGAGAGAACTATGCTAAAGCTAATCTAATCCTAAGAACAGGAGACGAGATAACTCATGCAAAATCAAACCACGCTTCGTTTCGCCAGCAGAGGACAACTACACAAAGGTGGTGCAATCTTCAAAGGGTGCGTGGAGGTTTTTCAGATCATCAATATAGACCATCGGATCGAACAATCTTTACTGATGATCGAAGTTAATCGTATACACATCAAAAGGCTCAGGCTAACTTTGCACGATATACAACAATCAGCTGCACACCAAAAGCATGAGCTTGGATTCTCCAACAAGTAATCCTATTAAATCGTGTTCTCCTAACAACATATAAGCAAATCTAATCTAATTGAAGAGAGAAAGACCATGCAGATTGCCAAAATAGAACAAGAATACACCATCAAAATCGAACAATGTATTAAGTTGGCTACTTCACAATCCTGATGCAACAATCTCAGATAATAATCTCTCCTCCTTTCAAATGAAGGGGGTCACCCCCTTATATAGGCCTCAGGCCATGCAAACCCTAATTAGGGTTTCACCCTAGAAGATTCCCCACTCGATGCAACAAGGTGGGAATCGGCAATTAATAACCCATCATGCCCATATACAATTAATTCAAAAGCCTAAAATAGCGCCCACTAGTGCATTAAATGCGCCCCATGATGCTGATTATGCCCAAAATATAATAAACACCTCCATGCAAGGATTAAATGTCCATCATTCTTCATGTGACAACAACATGCACGGAGAATCTGTCATAAAACCATGAATGAGGAGGCTGCATGCAAGAAGATTCCTCATCCAACGACGACATGCATTGACTGGACCCACACTTAGTCAAAATACCCCCAACAATAAATATGCCACCACTATTCAACTAAAAGATTCTCGTCCAAGAATGGACGACCATTATCCCGCTCATTTATGGCATATGCAATGAATTTGTTGACGACGGCTTCCAGCTCTCCGATGGAGACACTTGGCACATTTTCAATGTTGAATTCCATCAAGGCAATTTCTTCCTCGCTCTTGGAAAAGCTCTCCCACTCCATCATGATTTCCTGTGTCTTCTTCATTATACTGGAGAATGAAGAAACATTTGCAAAATGCTCCTTAGGGAATGAACCTATGAAGAAGAAATCGTGCAATTGAGATTTCAGGGAGTTCACTGTTATTCCACCGTCATTGAGTTTCCTTACGAATAATGCCTCAATTGCACTGATGATTTCCTCCTGCACCCCTCTGATGGAATCTTTCAAAGTAAATGAGTCTACGCTGAATTTATCGAAGGTGTTCTTTTTGGAGCAAACGACGTAGAACCATCGGGGAAAGTCATAAGCTTCATTCTCCTGAATTACTTTCCCATCAATCAGAATTTGCCTTGGAACCTTCGTTAGACCTCAGAGTCGTGGAATGGTTAAGTCCTGGTAAACGTGCACATCTTCCCACAATCCTTCTACTATATCTAATCTGCTCAGGAGGGTCACGAACTTTGAATGAAGCTGAGCCAGGTCCTCGACGAATTTTCCCGCTTCAGTATAAACATCTTCTATCCATTCCCTAGAATTTTGCGCCACCGCTCTAATAACTTCCACATCATCAACAACTTACTTAGGAAGGGTGGAAGGAGGAGTGAATGAAGGACTTGCCTCCCTGAGGGGTCTTTTGAAACTCCTGATGTACTCGCATAGGGCTCTATTTTCTTCCCTCGGCCGCTTACATTTCGCCTTTGATTTCAGCATCTTTTCTCTCATGGCTAAGGAAGATTCTTCAAAGTCTCCCATTACTTGACCTGTGGAAGCATGGCTAAGATCAATCTGTTTGATAATATAATCCTCCTGCCTGATTTCGTTACTGTCTTTATCTACTGCAGGCTCAGCAATGTGCAGGGTCCGGGATCCAGATTCTTCCTTGACAACCTTGGAAAATTTCCAAGGAGCCTTCCTTTCTGTTGGCTGATCCATCCTTTCCAACAATTCTTCCAACTCCCGAACTGGATCAGTTTCCCTTTCTGATTCCCTTCTCAGCCTTCCCACCAACCAATCTGGAGCCGGGGATGGAGTGACTATGATCCTCTACGTACTCCTGTTCTTGTGACTCTTCCTCCATTTCACCAAGGATAGCTTCCACAAAGCTATCCTGGCGAGCCTCTTCCTGATGTGGGGGACTTTCTTGTCTTTGACTTCTTGGTTGATGGTGTCCTTGTGAAACGTTAATGCTGAGATTCTGGTGCCGGAATGCTCTCTGGAAGTGGACTTGTTGGATGTGGAAACATCTCTACCTCCTGCACACTCGAGGAACTTGCTGATGAATGCTCCCTCTCTGTCCTTGCTTTCTTTTGTGGAGGTTCTTCCTGCTGGACTTCTTGTTGAAGGTTTGTTTGGGGCATTTTTTCCTTTATCCATCTGAACTTCCCCTCCTGCCTGAACCCATGAAGAGCCCTCGGTTGCCTCACTGTGGGAATCTAGACTTCCCATTAGCTGATATGTCAGATAAACATTCACTTCTGCCAACTTCCTTAACTGCCTGCCAATCTAGTGCTTAGTGAATTTCAGCACTGGCCTAGCTAAGACACTCAAATCATCCATTTTGAGCTCTGACTAGTCTGGCAACTGAATGGGCTGATCTTTCACCTTCTCAAATTCAGGTTGTACCAAATCCGAATCCTCCTTCACCTGATCTGGCACCTGATAAATTTCACTTAACCTGATGGTGTCGAGGGGCAATCTGGAATGCATTCTCTTCCGGACCTCAAGGTCATCCTTGACACCTGCCCAATAATCTTCTAAGTGAAACTTGTGTATGAATTTGACGCCAACAACCTTTCTGATTTGGCGGTAAGGATCATATTGGGCCCTGGATGTATAAAATTGGCAGGCAATAGAATGCCAGTTCTCCTGCTGCACTTTCAGCGGCTTCCAAGCCTGGGCATATTTCCATGAAGTCACCCAAGACAACTGGGAATTCAATTGATTGCTTTTTCTTCTTCTTCTGCAATTGATCATAGGCAATTAACTGTCTCATGAGCTCTAGCAATACGAGCTTGTCTGATGGATATCTTGGCAATTTGTATGATTGGAATGAGAATCCTTGCGTCCTAATGTAGGTGAATTTAATAAATTGCAAGAACGCAGCTCCATACTTCTGGACCAAGGCACTTGCTTGCGGCGACACCCTTACGTGCAACTTCTTCTGCATAAGCCGTGTCAAGTACATAGTGAAGGTGTCATTCGCCAACCTGTAAGAATTAACATTGTGAAGATGCAGCTGGGGATAACACTTATGTACTTTCAGCTGAGCTGGTCCGCAACCCATAATTCCTCTTGCTGGGAGACCATTAAATCCTCCCCTTCGCGCAAGCATATAGAACAGGTAGGAGCTCATGAAAAAGTATTGGGACCTTTTTTTCTTTTAAGTTTTTCAACTGCTCATGCAAGTAGTGACTGATCAATTTGGCCCAGTTAATTAGCCCATTTGAATTCATGATCTCGCCTATGTAGAAGAACATCTAGGCCTCAAAGTTCACAGAATGTGAACACCCCATTACTCTGCTCAGCGTCTTTATCAGGTCCACATACTCCTGCTTGAACTCGAAGATAGTGAGAGTCTTTGGCATCTTGGAGGCATGCACCCTAGGCTTCAGCAACCACTGTTTATTAATCAAATCAGCACACCTGGCAGGACCTGCTTCATATACTGCTTGAGCTCCGCTGCTGCTCCTGTATGTCATGGAATAGTGCGAAGGAATAAGGAATTCCAAAAGCCTCACCAATTGACTCTGGAGTCAATGTTGCTAGTAGCTTGCCATTTGGCGTTGAGATTGTCTTCCACTCCAAATTATAATGTGCTGCACATTCCAGGACCAAGTTTGGGTGCTGAATAGCAGGAGGAAAACCAACTGCCGCAACTATTCTGCTTTTGACAATTTTGACAACTGTTGGTGATGGACTGTGCCCTGTTGCCTCGAACATTCTGATCTTGAATGCAGCCAAATTGAATGTGCCTAAATTAGTATCGTTGATTTCTTCCCACCTTGAATTTAGCCGGGAATGAGGAAGGAAACCTTTCATTTCTTCCTTGATCAATGCTTGCCTGGAGAGGGTAGCTGCCTTGCTTGATTCTGCCATCCGGGAAGCACCTTGGAAATGATGAAAATAGAGACTAAGTACGACCACCCTTCACTTCTCCAATTCTTCTTTCTTGAATCCTGCATGTGAGAAATGAAATGCCTCTCCATGCTTATATAGAATTCTTCAAAACGTCTTGCTAAGCTAGGAGGCATTAAATTAGCAATTTCATTCATGATGCGTCATACTTTCCCAATCACCGCGCCATGCAAAAGAAACTTCCCATGCGAGTGAGTTTGAATTTAGAAGTTTCATTAAATGCACTAATTCATGCGTCATACTTGGAAGATTCTCCTCGTCACCTCATTAATTTCAATTCTTTCCAACTTTGGAGGGAAATTGAAGGATTTTTTCAGGATTTGCTTGATTTCATTCTAACTCGTTGTCTTATGCTTTTGAAGGAATTTTCACGCCCTTTTCCACATTCCCTATTTTCTAGGGATCCCCCTAAAATTTAGGAGCTAGGTTCATTGGATAGAGAATTCCACCACGATTCCAAATTTATAAAATTTCCCACATTTTGACAAGATTCGGTGTCTAAAAATAGAAAATTCAAAAATTTGCCGGAGGGGATTTTATTTTTTGATTCCTCCTTGACCCTTTGACTTTCATGCCTCAGACAAATTTTTCAATTTTCGAGCTTGTGCGTGGATTTTCACTGGAGGGGGAATTTCATCAATTTTGTGAATCCTCCATGAATGCTTGATTTTGGCACCCAGCTGGAGAGTAGGGCGGAATTTTGACTTGGTGGATGATATTCATTCTTTTCTTACTTTCCATGGAGATCCTTGTTTGGCTCCCTCACCTAGCTCTTGGGCACTATTCCTTCCTGAAGGAGGAATTCATCATTTTGTATGTTATCCATGACTCCTCTGCTTTGGCGCCCTTCCATGCTTCTGAGCAGAATTTTCACCCGAGGAAGGAATTCATCATCTAGTGCATTGTCCATGAGAAGACTCTTTTAGCCCCCTCCTGTGTTCCTAGGCGGCATTTTGCACTTGGTGGGGAATTTCTTCACTTCCATGGATTCCTTGCATCTCCCAATTTGGCACTCTTTCCCTCTCTTGGGCGCTATTTCACCCTAAGGAAGGAATTCATTGTTTTGTCCATTTTCCTTGAGCATGCCATTTTGGCGCCCTTGGTGAAGTATGGGCGCTAAAACCACCTAGGCAAGGAATTTCACATTCTCCACGTTCTCCATGGACTCCTTTGTTTGGCGCCCTTGGCCAAACTTGGGCTCTGAATTGACTTGGGGAAGGATTTTCGTGATTTTGCATTCTTCCATGCCTTCATGGATCTGGCGCCCTTTACTCCCTTTGGGCGCTATCTGGACTTGGGCATGGAATTTCTTTGCTTTGTGCTTTTCCATGACACTTCTCCTTGAGCGCCCTTTCAACTCCTAGGGTGGATTTTTGACTTGGTGAAGGATTCACTGACTGCGGAGTGAATTCCATGATGCATCAACTCTGGCGCCTTCATGGGTAGTAGGGCGGCATTCTTCACTGGTGGAGGATTCAATGAATTTGTGAATCCTCCACAGGACCTCCATTTTGGCACCTATCTCTGGCCTGGGGCGGAATTTTGACTTGGTTGAGGATTCAGTGGATTTGTGAATCCTCCATGCCTTCTTTATTTTTCTAGACTTAGAGAATTTTCCCGAGCTTTCCATTTTAAGAATGGGCTTCCAGCATTCAACCATTTTTTGGCTTTCTCTGTTTGCTTTCTGACTTTCTGGAATTAGAAATATTCGCCAATGCCTGATCTTTGTCACCTTGCCCGAATGTTCTTGTCAGAACAAACTTTCGAAAAATAGAAACCTTCAAAGTGTCAGCATTAGACCCCTAGACAGGATACATGGATGACTTACTATAAATAGAAACTTACTAAAAATAGAAATTACTAAAAATAGTAAGTTTGATTTTTGGCAAAATGAAGACATTCCGGGACTCAACAAAATCCCTAAAAAATAGGAACTTTCTAAAAATAGAAAGTTGCTCCGTTTTGGCTCAAATTTTACTGGGAGGTTCCTTGAAGGGTCTTGATTCCAGTCGTATGTTCAGTTTAATAGAAACCCCTAAAATCTAGGACAAAAGGCAAAAACCCTAAAAAGGGACAAAACAGGCCCTAGACTTCTTAAAACTCGCCCAAACGAAAAGCAGATTAATTCCAAATGACCCTCGAACATCTGCAAAGCGGATAGACTGACGAGACTGCCACCAAAACTCACAAAAAACCAAGGCCAAACGATCAAAAGGGCCTAAAAGTTAGGGGGGTCCCTATCTGGGATGCGGTGATGTGTGATTAGGTCACAACACCATGATTGTAGAAAATTGATTTTTGTTTATATTCATATTGCTGATTACGTAGGCAAATATTCATTTGGGCAGTCACTAAATACACCAAATAGTTGTCTAAGTCTATGAAGTAGCTGAGATCAAAATTTATCAGACAGAGATCCAGCTATTGTTAAGAATTCAGTAAAAGTGGAAGCCATTTTGAAGTGACCCAAGACTTTCATTGTGATTGAGGCAAGGAGTTTTCTAGGTGTAGTTCAGTATTTGAGAAAGCTTAGCAAATCATATTCCACAGTTGCAATGCTTTATAATCCCTGATGGCAATTGGTAAGTCTTTTATATGGGGTAGAATTCAACAAAAGACATTTGTTTAGCTGAAGCAAAAGATTAGCAAGCCACTGGTTTTGGCAATAACTAGCTTGCAACTACTATTTTAGGTAGAGACAAATTTTAATGATTGTGTGTTAGAGGCTCTTTTATTACAACTATGTAAGCTTGTTTGTTGTCATTCAGATTTATTTCGTGGAGCACTTTGGATATATTGCTCACATAATGAAAAGTATGCCTTTATTCGAGTAAAAATTAACTATATCAATTATAAATTAAATATCATATATCTATATCTATATATATTATATAATAAGTTGGAAATTTTTATAAGTAAAACTATTATAAATTTTCTATGTTGGTTATGGCCAACTTGAATAAATATTTTTTAATTTATTTTTGTGTTTGAGCTGACCTGAGTCGGTTTGGGCTAACACAGCACAAGGTCTCTATTTAAGGAGGCATTGTAGTTTAATTTGATATGCTTGATTGATCAATAAGGCCTGGTGCACAAGTGGACTCCTGGACTATACCCCAGAGCCACGCAGGTTAGGACAAAACCACTGAGCCTGCAATTATCAGTCTGAGCAACCATATGATAGTTCCAGTTAGTCAAAAATCACTGTCTAAATCTGCAGGTGAAACCTTGCGTGAGGAGGAAGGTGCGAGTATTTTCTTGAAATCATTGGAGCAGCCCCTGGCACCACTTTCAGGCGCCCTAACTGCTGGCAACCCATCACATCATCCTGCCCAGACCTTTGCAGCTATTGTGAGAGCAGACTGGAGCATAGTGATATTAAGGATCAGATGGATGGAGTGCGAATAGAGGGATTGCCTGGCCTTATTCCACAGTGTGTCTACAACTTCTGTGAAATAAGGGAGTTTGATAAGGCTAACAATCAAACCATACAGAATGATGCGGAAGCCCTGCCTAGTTACATAACATTTGTGTGTAAAATCGCAAGCTCTGCCCATTCATCTCTGAGTTATATCTGTAATCTGAACTTATTTCTGTAGATGTATAAAAATGACCAGATTCCTAAATGAATATTTAAATGTTCATTTTATTCTCATTCCTCTATTTAGTTAAATCTAATTTAATTAAATCACTCACATTCCTCTATTTTGATTAAATAAATTATTCAATTTCCATTTCATTGCACCGCTTTTCCTGCATACAATTTCTAATTTGGAATAATATACTTGAGAAAGTCAGATTGATGACATTTGTGGTTTAAGGATATCAATGAAATCTGGGAATAGTACTGTTATTTCTATATTAATTGGGAACTGCATTCCTCTCTGCAATTTATTAGAGTGCTTGGATAGTTTTGTGTATTTGGCATTTTTTAGTGGTATCGGAGCCTAAAGATCTGCTAGCCTGTCAGAACTTTTGATGAGTGAAAGAGCTCAAAGGTATCTGCAGAGAGAGAAGGAAGGGTATCAGCATGGGAGACGGAGAAGAGGATGTTGCTAAGGCATTCTTCAAGAGATCTGAAGAGCTGCATGTCAATATGTCTGAAATGTTGGAAGAAGTGGCCTAATTGCTGATAGGTCTCAATCAGCATCAGAATGGGGACAAGCCTGCGAATGATAGGGGTGAAGAAAGCAACTTTTGACAAATGAAGTTGGTGAAAGTCAACCTGATCAGGCCAATGAAATGGATCGCCTCCCAGCTGAATACAATGCCTTTAGTGAAGCTGTCAAGAACAATATGACCTACACTGAATATTGCGGACTAAAAATCAAAAGGCAGACGTAGAAGGAAAGGGTATGTTGAAAGGAAGGATATGCAACATTTTTTGGGGAAGATCACAATTCCCAATTTTGATGGGACAAGTAGTACAACAGCAAGGTCATGGTTACAAAAACTAGACACATATTATTCATTGAACCTAATGATGGAGGTAGAGGCTATCAAGTTTGCTACCCTACATTTGGAAGGAGTAGCTCATGATTTGTGGCACCATGGATTAGTGACTCAAGAGCGTGATTCTATTTCCACCATAGAAGAATTCAGTCAAAGATTGGTCGAGAGATTTGATAGGACAGACTGAGAAGTTCATTTCAGAGATTTAGCACACTTGAAACATGAAGGCAAGGTGGAGTATTATGTAGCTGAGTTCCAAAAACTTGTTGTAATGGTGCTCGATGTGACAAATAGGAAACTTATAGTAGTCTTTGGAAAAGGATTAGCTGAGCCCCTCAAAGGGTTACTTAAGGCCTTAAACTCTACTACTTTCCAAGAGGCCATCACAACAATATTTAGAAGATTTAGTTGCAAGGGACAGTTTCAGTAGTAAGAAGACATCTCCATCTATGCTGCCCAAAAGGCCTTTTCAAAGAAATACAATACCTCCCAGGGTACCTAGAATGAAGACAAAACAATTGGACGCTACCCAGAATGAGCTTTAAAAGGAATGAGTTATGTTCTCAATGCCAATAACCTTGGCAGCCAGGACACCGATGTTTAGGAAAAGGGAAAATCCATTACATTGAGGTAATCTCCAATGAAGACACAGAAAGTGAGGAAGTTGAATTTGAAAAAGAAATTGAAAGTGTAAAAAGGCCTTCAGGAGGTACTCTTGCAGTCCTCATAGGAGAACCACGTTATAATGCTTTCTGCCTAAGAGGGGTCTTGAAGGGACAAAAAGTGACCATTCTCATTGATAGCGGAGCCACTTATAATTATATTGATGAAGAAGTGGTGAAGAGGCTTGAATTGAAAACAGAAGCAATTGAAGGATATGATGTGAAGGTAGCTAGTGGGACAATTCTTTCATGCACTAGGAAGGTTCCTCAAATGGAGTTGACAATGGGATAATATAAGTAGAAGGATGACTTTTATGTGATCAGCATGGATATGGAAGTAGTATTGGGATGTCGATGGCTGTATGCAATTGACAAATATGAGACTAGCCATAGAACCATGGAGATTTCTTTCCAACATAATGGAAAGAAGGTAGTCCTACATGGTTATATAGTAAAGGGCCTATGGAATTTCAGCAAAAATTATGGAACGAGTGTTCTGCAAGGGACAAGTGGCATGTTCAGCTGAATGCCTCATCATCGATACACACTCTACCAAGAAGGGTGGAATTAATAATGTGCAGATTTAGTCTATCTTGGATAAGCATGGTAAAGTATTCAAAGACATTCCTCTAGGACTACTCCCTAATAGGGGTTTCCAGCATATCATTGAGCTTGAAGAGGGAGTAAAACCAGTAATGATTACACCTTATCGACATCCTAAGGTGTACAAGGAGGAAATTGAGAAGGCAATCAAAGAACTTTTGGATATGGGGCATATAAGGCCTAGCTCCAGCCTTTTTGCATCATTTGTAGTGCTGGTCAAGAAGAAGGATGGAACCATGAGAATGTGTATTGACTATCATGCTCTCAACAAGAGAACTATTAAGAACCGCTACCTAATACCACAAATTGATGAGTTACATGGGGCCAGGTACTTCTCGAAGATCAATTTGTGTTTAGGATACCACCAAATCAAGGTTAGAGATAAGGAGGTGCACAAGGCAGCATTTAGGTGTTATTATGGGCACTATGAATTTTTGGTGATGCCTTTTGGTCTAACAAATGCACCAACGACTTTCCAATTGTGTATGAATCAGGTATTTATAATTTTATACTACAGTTGAGGAAATTTGTGTTGGTCTTTTTTGATGACATCTTAATTTATAGCAAAACGTGGGAAGATCATTTGAAACACTTGGATGAGGTGTTGAGTATTTTAGAGCAGCAATCTTTCTATGCCAAAGCATCTAAATGTGAGTTTGGGTTCCACAAATTCTTGTATTTGGGACCTAAAATTAGTGAACATTATATCAATTGGACCTTTCATTGGCCATGAATCTGCTACTTTCTTTCCTTGATGATTTGATGAAGAGGTGGAAGTATCGGGCAGAAATCATGTTCTTATTCTCCGAATTACATCTTTGTTGGGACGTGTTGCTAGATATAGCTTCAATGATCAACCTGTAGTGATCTTCAATTTCTAGATTTATCACGTTATGCTAACAGGAAGAGGTAAAACTTTGGAGCATTGCATTAGCTTCAGCCATGGTATTAAAAGTTTTTCCCATGTACAAGCAATAGATAAGTCCCGCTTTGTCTTTTCTGTTTTTAACACTACAATTTTTGGCAGGCCATACAAGTAAAATTTTTTTTATCTTATTTCCTTTCTAGGATTCTAACTAGCATTGGGTCTACTAGGCTTATTTGTGGTATAATCCCATTAGCAGGGATGCTTTTCACTTTTTAGGGATTTTCATTTGATGGTTCTATAAAGACTTAAAGGTAACCTTAGAAAATTCCTTTTAGTGAAGAGATCTATTTGTCTAGGCTTTAGTTGTTTCTGTTTTCTTGCCCTTTCACCAAGGTAACTAGCCCAGGTTCCTTAAGCAGACTTGCAAAAATGATTACCTATGGACCATATGCATTGTGTTTCCAATTTTATTTCCCTTGTACAGTTCAATCAATGAACTCACTTCTAGAAGCAGCTTATTTATGCAAGATTTTCTTCTTTCCTTATTTAAGCTGTTTATCTTATGTGAGATTTGTTCTTTTGTAAATAAATGAAGCGAGTCTAATAGTATTTGGCATGGTTTCTTATTGCAAATAATTGATGACTGAATGTGCTGCTTTCTTGTTTAGGATTATTACCAAATATTGGAAATTGACTATGATGCTTCAGAGGATGTAATTCGAACCAGTTATCTTCGTCTTGCTTTGGTGAGGTTTCTAATATTCTATTGCTCTTAAGAGTGTTTCATTTATATTCTTTAGAATTTTCAGCAAGGACGTGCTTCTGGTCTACTACTGTACTTTTCTTTTGAACCTGTGAGTTCATGCTAAGGCTCATGATGCTTGTGTTTCAGAAATGGCATCCAGACAAGCAGCAAGGACACGATAGTGCAACCGTAAAATTTCAAGAAATAAATGAGGCCTATAAAGGTAACGTTTTCTGATATTATTTTCTTGTTGACATGTGATCTTTTCTGTTGTTTGTCTTCAGTAAAATGACTACTTTCTGAGGTCAGTTTTATCCATTACAAGTCATCACAAAGCTGTTGTAGATTATTAATTAATTGTTTCAGTAGCATCATTCATATCTTTGCCTGGAACTTATCGGGAAGACTTGGTCCCTTGGGCATTTGCAGCTATAAGCATTTGGGCATTCCAAAACATTAAAAATCTTTTTTTGTGAAGTTAGATGGTAACAGTAAGTCATACAGATTTAAATACCTAGAAGCAGCTGTTACGCTTGTTTTGCTAGAGTTGGTGGCCCCGAGACTAGCTATTATTAGATTTTATTTGATAAAATTTTGTTTTCCTGAATAATTTTGCCTGTAAGAAAACAGCTCATGATTATATTAAAGAATCCTTCACAGATGATGTAAACTGTAAATAAAAACTTGATTTTCGTTGTGCTTATCTAAGCACATTAAGAATGGTAGGCATATTGCAATCAATTTAGTTCTTTATGAGCAACAGAGACCTGATACAAAATTCAATATAGAATATTGAATTTGATATGATATTATTTTTATAATAATTATGGCCTGTAGTTGTGTGTTACGGACGTAACATATAAGCTCCTTTTGTTCAATAATTAAAAAATTACCATAGCACTTTTAGACAGGCAGATTGTTATATTTGGATGTGACTGATTATTTTAGTTCTTACTTTGGAACTGACATTGGTATGTCCATGTTTAATCTTTACCAGTTTTAAGCGACCCTGTCAAAAGGCGTGAATATGATGTGAATGGAATTTGTAATGTCCAGGACTACAACTTAATTGTGAGAATTCAGCTTTTTAAAGTCAATTATAGTTTTACTTTGGGCTTATATTTGTATGTTAATTGTGGTAAATTGGGCTTACTCTTATATTGACTACACAGGAATATCTTCATCGATTTAAGGGGTTGATTTTGACATGTAATGGTCTTGGCATGGCAAACGCCCCTGGATGGTAAGCTTTTCTATATGCATATAATTACATTGTTCTATCTTGTTATTGCAAATCTTATGGCATTGTATTGGGATTTGTTTTTTGTGGGGAACTATTTTTTGGCATGAGCTTGGGTGTAATTGACAATTTAATGAAGAGTATTAAGAAACTCTGTAATATCTATAGAAACACGGACTTTCAAAATTATTTGGCTACATGATTTTTTTTTTTAAATTTCATTTTTGGTTTATTTAAATTGTCCTAGTTTGTTAGCTATTATTTATATCTGCATATATTTCAAAATTGCTATCAAAATTTCTGTCTTCTGAGTCCTGGCGAAATGTTTACAAGGTTTGTATAAAATTATAAATATTAGTCTGGGAATAAATATAATTTACGTATATAGAGTAAACTTAAGCATATTTATTTTATATGGAACACTCAAATAATATTATATTAATATTAGTGATGAATACACAAAATTGAGATCCTTGCTCTGATTGTTTGGTGGTGCTGCAACATGGCTCTTGTGAAGGTATTTCATGAGGTATGCACTTTGAAAGTCCAGTAGATGTGGTTTTGCCCATCCTTGAATGGGATAGTGCATGTCACTGGTTAGAGCTTTTTACTCTCATAGGGTATTTTGTGGGGAAAAATGGTTATCTACAACATGTTTATGATGCCTATAAGAGTAAAAATCGGTGATAGGGCCTCCAAGAATTTATTCCAAGCCCTTAGAGCTTGTCACACTTCCAATGGCATCAAACAGATCAAGGATGGTCAAATTGTGCTTAAGGAATTGTCGGATATTCGCTAGGCTTTTGTTTAGTATTATGAGCAAGTTTTCATTTCCGGGAAAATTCTCTTGAATGAGACCTTGCCCTTCAGGAATGCCTTCAAGTTGTTCCTTGCCATCTTTCTTCCTCACAACAAACCTTTTGTGATCAGTTGCTCTCCATTGCTGATCTCAAGGAGGTTGTTCACTCAATGGTTCATGACAAGGCCCCTAGGTGTGATGGTTTTCTATAATATCCCAAATCAATTAAAAATCTAGATAATTGGATTTTAGCTCATTGTCATATTTTCGGTGAGCTATGGTGAAGTAATTAGGAAATATTTTATTTGATGTTTAATTGGTCCTTTTTTAATTTATATTTCACAAGAATTTGGCCATTAAATATTAAATGATATCCAATTATGCGAATTGGGCAATGGTTCTCACATGGGGTCATTAGAGGCTATTTCTTGAAGTTTTTTGACAGTTATGTTAAGTTGTGCAAGGTTTTGGGCACCATTTGGCAGTAGGCATTGGTGGGAGTTCTATGCAAATTCAAATTTGGTTTTCGCTCCAAATGTGGCGTCGTCTTTTATGGGTGCCCAAATTGGTGTTGATTTTTTATATATTCACGGCTCGAGGTTTCATTTGGGATCTTTTGCTAGTTTATCTCTACTTTCAGATTGTTTGAGCACTTGTGTTTAGCAGTTCTTCCTTCCTGGACGAGAACCTAGAGAGAGATTTCAACTTGTGGAGGAAACCTCATGAGTTGTGAGAGTCATAGGACAAAATCCCTGTGGTTATGGAGGCAATTCACTTAGAAGTTGCACAGGAGCTTCAAGGAATGCAAATATTTCAGTTTCCATTTCTTTTGGTGTGATTTGGGTTTGCTGGTGTGAGTTTTTAGTTTGCTGTTGGTTTTGTTGTGGGTTGTGTGTTTGCAGAGGGTATCCATGTTGTTTACAGGTCATTTTGTTGCAGTTCTGCTGTATTCTGGCATGTTGTTCCCAGAAATATTGTTCTAGATGTGCTGTTTCCAGAAGTTCTATAAAGTGTCGCTGTGTGTTTCTGAGTGTGCCATTTATTTTAATCTCAATAGAAAACTGGGTTTACGTTGCGAAAATTGTAGTTGTGCAAATCATTGTCTCAGATCTGATTTCTTATTGTCTCTATCAAAAAATCAAATAAAATATTTCTGGTGTCCATGTTCTCCAACTCATTCTGGTTTGCTGTTTCTTCACTGACCGTATATTTTTCTTTTGGTGTGATTTGGGTTTGCTGGTGTGAGTTTTTAGTTTGCTGTTGGTTTTGTTGTGGGTTGTGTGTTTGCAGAGGGTATCCATGTTGTTTGCAGGTCATTTTGTTGCAGTTCTGCTGTATTCTGGCATGTTGGTCCCAGAAATATTGTTCTAGATGTGCTGTTTCCAGAAGTTCTATACAGTGTTGCTATGTGTTTCTGAGTGTGCTATTTAGTGTAATTTCAATAGAAAATTGGGTTTACGTTGCAAAAATTGTAGTTGTGCAAATCAGTGTCTCAGACCTGATTTCTTATTGTCTCTATCAAAAAATCAAATCAAATATTTCTGGTGTCCATGTTCTCCAACTCATTCTGGTTTGCTGTTTCTTCACTGACTGTATATTTTTCTGATTTAGTTTTTGTGATCTGTGGTAATGATATCAATCCCAGAAGTCTTAAAATATATTGAAGATTGATAATTAATGATTTGGGGAGTTTCTGATAGAATTTGAGAGTTTAATGATAGAAACAAGTTGCCATGTTTTCTGGGTAGTGTGGGGAATTAATTTTTGAAGTTGCAGGCTTGCAGCTACTTGAAATTTTTCTTGTTTGGGGTATTATAGTGATACCAGAGCAGAGATCTTGCGAGCCTGCAGGGTATTGTTTGGTTAATGTGAATCATGGGAAGTTTCTTTAAATTTTTGTTTAAGAGTTCCCTATCAAGACATTTTGGAGACTCATCCAAGTTTGTCCGGCCTAGGCCTTTACACAAAGAAAATGAAGTGGGAAATATGCTTTATGCATTAAGAAGAGATGTAGAGTTTCAACATACTTTGCTTAACAATTTGAAGAAAATAGAAGCTTGTTTATCTAGGGTTGACCAATCAAACTGTGGAATTTTGCAATGGGCTCTAAATCCATTAGTGGTTGCTTTGGTCCAGCCCAAGTTTACGAGATGCCTTGATGAAGATGTGATCCTTGCTGATTGTGGAAAGTTTTTGTGGTTTGGATGACATTGGAAATACTTCTTTTGCTAAGAGGGTAAAGATTCTAGAAACTTGTGCAAGAGTTGGTTTTTGTATTGTGATGCTAGATCTTAATTGTGAAGATCTTATTTTTGAAATGTTTCAACATTTCTTGGCTGGTGTTAGTTTGAGTCATGCAAAAAGTGTTACGATTAGTAGATTTTGAGGAAATTGATAATATCTCCTTTCCACTCATATTTATTATATTGGATGGTTTGAGGCAAGAACATAGTAGTTCCCCTGCTGCATATATGTTAGCTAGAAATGTTGTTAATCAATGTGAAAAAAAATTGAAACCATTCATGACAGGGGAGCATAAGGAAGAAGAAATGAAAGTCTTAAGAGGAAGAATCAGAAGTTACAAAAGTGGAGGATGAAAAGAAGGTGGTGGAATAAGAAGACTTTCAGACTATCTTTTCAGAGGTTGCAGTTGAGTAGCATGCTGATTTTGTGAATGAATCCAAGGAGAATGTTTGGGTCATCGCTAAGTTGTGAGCTTTATTTTATAAAAATGAAGGTGGTGAGGATATCTCAACAATATTTCTTATGACAAAGGTAGATGAACATGCTGCAGCCTAATGTATGAAAAAACTTCATATTTGTTGCTTCCTATGTCATTGCAAAATTTGTGTCATCATGGTAAACATGCAAAAATGGGTGATAGATTAAGGGATACAACTTGCAGTAGGCATGTGAACTCTTTGTTTCAAATTCTGAATTGTTTTTGTATATGGGATCCGAGTAAACTTTCGAGAGGCAAAGTGGTTAGAAGCATTGATGTCAATATTGGGTTCCCCAGGTTTTGCATTTGGATTGTAAGGAAGTTTATGAGGAATCACATGTTATTTTATTTGTTTACTGAGATATCGCATCACACACACTGTATATATCTCAGGCTTCATGCAAATACTCCCAGCAGATCATTCACAGAGATCGCAGCTTATACCCGATCACACCTGGCAGACTAATCATCCAGGTTCAGCAAATACGATTCTTCATCTTCTCCCTTTCTAAGGCCCACGACTAGGAGATAAAATACCCGATAGGAGACGTAGACTGACATGTCCCAATCGGAGAGTCATAAGGAAAAGGGTGCAATTAGTTATATGTAGAACACCCGATGCATAATGCACTCGATGAATATTAGTAATCTGCTAAGTAAAGGTAACGTAGAAAACTTAAAACTATTTTTATAGTTTAAGAAATAACAGCAATGAAATTGCTGACAGCGATCATAAGAAATAATTAAAGGTTGTGACAGTGGTCAGGAGAAAGATATCTCCTGTCGCTATAACATCAACATCACATAGGGTTTGTTGTACAATTTAACCACATTGTGAAGGATTGATGTTCACGATTTCTACATCACTCATGGGGGCCAAGTACCACAATTGAAGACATGATCATGTGTGATAAAAAAATGGAGATAGTCACCTTGGGATGTTTGATGGTAGATCAGGATGTTTGATGGTAGATGATGGTAAGCAAAATAGAGGTCATTTTGATATTCAATATTTTATAACTCAGCAGAGTGTGGTGTTTGTGCATCTGAGCTACATACAAAATGTGACCCTCCACGATGGCCTCACTATTTCTTGTATCATGAAGATGCAACTGCTTACTATCACTTTGAAGGGACACACGATATGCAAAGATTTTAATAGCATGGATCTAAAGAGATTTAGAAAAAAATTGGGCTTGCAATGGGTACAATTAATTAAAGAATTAACCAATGGATTATGCTTAGGAAAAACACTTCATATGATAATGTTTGTTTCAAAGTTACAAGACCTGGACTCGCCTCAGACTCGTTCTTGGCAACCAGACTTGGCAAAAACTCGGCAAATTGAAAAACCCAAGAAATTCAGAGATTTTAAAGGATCTAAAACTTGTTTCATGGACCCTTTAATAAATATATATTAAATACACAATAATCATGAAATAGAAGCTACTTTGAACACACATGCAAGTATACATTGATCACATAAGTATAAACGCAAATTTTAGCTGAAAGAATAACACATTAGATATATAAATAATGTCAAATATCTACAAAAGCCATGGAATATGAAATCCATGGCATCAAAAGTTCCAAACAAATATCAAAATAAAAGCTAGAAGACTATCGCTCAGAGGAGCCTATATCAGCCTATATCATTCGGCACCCTGACCCTCCTACGTGTGCGCCTAAGATAGATCTTGGATGATGCTGCAGCCATGATAATTGCCTGTGTCTCAAACTTAGTGAGATCCACATCCTCCTCCTCCAGTTGGTCTTCTCGTGCTCTAACCTCCTCCTCTGCCATGGCTATTGCCTTTGCCTCTCGATCCACTTGGTCAACCCATGCCAAGTCATCATTGCTGAAGATAGGATCTTCAATCTCAGTGATCCAATCTGATGGTGGATCAACCTCCTCCAAAGTGATAGGAGACGCGTCAATGCCCAAGATCTATTAATGACGGAGGTGAAGGTTGTAATCAACATACACAAAATCATTCAACCTTTGCATTGACAACCTGTTGTGCTTTTTGGAGTGTATGTGCTCAAACATACCCTAATTGCGCTTACATCTTGAAGCACTACATGGCTAGGTCAAGGTACAAACTGCAATCCTCTATAGATTAGGCACCTTAGCACCAAACATCTCCCGCTATGCATCTGATATGAGAAAATATAAAAATCAATGAAGAAATGCATCTCCAAATTAGTTGTGGCCTCCAAATCCTTCTTGAGATCCTCTAAATATGTCAGTGCAAGCTACCATCCTGCCCAAATGATAAGAATGCCTTTTAGAGGTTGGGGAAACAAATATAAATGTTTAGCTTTTAACTTAACTCATTATTTTATTATTTTTTTCTGACTTTTGCATCTTGATGGGACTCTGCTGGAATTGTCAATTCTAGCAGACTCGGCAAGTCTGGCGAGACTCTGCCAGCGTTGGCCAAACTTGGCGAGTCCGAGTCTTGAGGCTTGTGGATTCGCCTTGGGAATCAGTTATTTCAGCAGATTCTTGTAACACTGGTTTGGTTTGTTTGGGAAATAATCAATATTACTCTCCTAAGGTGGTTACCAAATGAGATATTTTCAAAATGGGAATTTCATGTTGAAAGTCACCACCTTGTACATGATAGGGATAGGTATTGACTGTAAGAAACATGAACCAAAGGTCACTATGTAAATGGTTTCCAACTTTAGATCTGCTGTTCTCAATAGTTCTAGGCTCTAGCTACTACAATTCACTATTAGTAGATGAACAAGTGTTTTCCGTCACAGGTTTGTTGATTTTGAAGGGTTTTGGGAGTATGCAGCTCTTTGTTGGTGGATTTTCAGTTACTGTTAAGTTATTTAAAGTTTTCAAATTGTTGATAGTGCTGATTAATGACCACTGTACCAATTTTATATTGCTGATGTTAATATTTTCGGACTTGGGATTTGTTGCAACTGTACATCCTTGTAATATGTTGATGAACTATTTAAAAATGGCTAGATTGAGAAAGTTGTTTTGACAATCAAGCATTTGAAGAAAATGGATGTACAGCTAGATTCGTCTATTTATAGAATTTGGATTAATGCACATGACTCTATGTGTAGCAATGATGATGTAGAAAAGATTGTGCATGAATTAAATTTGTTAGTGATGATGGTGTAAAGTGGACTGCAGGCATTGCTTTAGCAAACATTTACATCAAGGCTGGTCTTGTAGGCAAAGCAGAATCTTCCTTGAAAGGTTGTTAAAGGTGGTCATGTAGCATATTGTCATCTTATTACCATGTACACCTCTACTGGTAATAAAGAAGAGGTTTATAAGACATGGCAATTCTTAAAAACAACCTTCGATAAATTAAGTAATCAAAACTATTTATTAGTGCTTCCTTTGCTGGTAAAGGTTGGAGACATTAAAGGAGCTAAGAAGACATTGATAGAGTGAGAGTCGTTTGAGTTATGATTTTAGACGCCCTAACATACTTATTGCTGCATTTGTGAGGGTAGGTATGCTAGAAAATTCTGAAAGTTTTCACAACCATACTGTAAAGGAAAGTGATGAGCCAATTTGTAAAATGTGGGAAATTATTGTACAGGGCTATTTACAGAGCAAGCAGATGGACAAGGCAGTCATAGTCACGATGATAGTTTTATCAATAGTGAAATCTAGTTATTGCAATCCACGTTCTAAGAATGTCTTGGGCATTCTGAAATATACCAAGGAGCAGGGAAATGTAGAAAGAGCAGATGCTGTTTTGAAACTTTTTAGAAATATTTAGTCTGTGACTACTGGGACTTACAACTCACTTCTTTTGACATATGTCAAGGCGAACCGAAAGGAGGTGACGCTTCAAGGAATTACAAATGGGACCCCAAGCATGGCTGAATTAAAAAGCTTGGAGATAGTCCAAGATTCCTTCCAGGGTAAGGTACCCCACTATGATAATGTTTCATCCATTTAAATATATTCATGGGAGCAGGCAAAAAATGGTCACCATATGAGGTAGGAGGAAAAAAGGAGATTTTGAGGAAGAGTTATTATCCTAACTTGGCTGTTTGGAATTTTGGAGGTAAGAACTATAATAGAGGGACCCTTATGTGTGCTGTCTTCCATCTCATTACTGCTGTTTTTCGCATTTTTAGTCTATCCCACCCCCTTGGGACAGCCACTGGGCAGAGGTTGATTACTTGGAAGGTATGTTTTCCACCTTGGTCTTCAAAGAGGTATTTGAGATTTATGCTAGGAGATTTCCAGCTTCATTTTTGAGCAAAGGAAGGCATGGGACCAATCATGACAGAGCATTTCAGCTGATTGGAACACCATTGAATAACTTCAAGTCAGCATATACAGAGGAAACTTTTGAGTTTAATGAGGTGAGTTGGTGGTACCACACGTGGAGAGCACCAAAGACCTGCGTAACAACATTGTTTGCAGTATCAAGGATAAAGTTTGGGGTAAAAATTGATTGCTGTAATCCCCTATTTGTACTCATAAAATCTGTTTTATGTCACTTTCCGAGAGGGACAGCATGGGGTATAGCAACCAACAATTGGATATTTCCAGATAAAACTCACAACAACAATCTGGAACTGGTGACTCCACATGATGTTGAAGTTTACACATATGATGGGGAAATTATTAAGAAATAAAAGGTTTAATGGAAGCAAATATTAGTGAGTGTTACTGCTAAAGAAGATAATTTATTTGTTGCAATGCCCAAGATCGATGAATATGAATCCATGTTATGCTGCCTTGGCATGAATTGGGCAGTCTTCTGAGAGTTGGCATTGCTTGAGGACACGCAATTTTGGGGAGGATAGACTTGTAATGTCCCAAATTAATTAAAAATCTAGATAATTGGATTTTAGCTTATTCTCATATTTTCAGTGAGCTATGGTGAAGTAATTAGGAAATATTTTATTTAATATTTAATTGGTCCTATTTTAATTTATATTTCACAAGAATTTGACCATTAAATATTAAGTAATATTCAATTATGCAAATTGGGCGATGGTTTTTGTAATGCCTCGCCAGAAACCCTAACACCTCCACTGATGCGATCATTCAAGCCCCTCAAGAAGTGTTGTACAAGCATAGCCTCATCATTACCAATTCCAGCATACTGCTTGAGCTCATACTGGTCTACCGTCATACCATACTGCCACAGTGCATGGAACTCGTTTGCCCGAGTCTGTCTCCACTGGGGCGAGAGAAACCGTGCCCTGAATCTCTCCAGAAACAGCTCCCATGTCACGGTGTTAATGCACACACCGATAATTTCCTCCTCCAGTCTCCACCAGATCGAAGCGAAGTTTTCGAGACGCATAATAGCACATCTCGCCTTGGTGTTGCTACTATATGGGAACATAGCAAAACACCTATCCAGACCGATAAGCCAAGTCTCTGCCTCGATTCCGGTACCCATACCATTAAAGAAAGGAGGGTTGGACCTCATCAAGTCCTTTATGTAACCCAAAGAAACTGGATCTTCATTGACTGCAATCCCTTTCCTTCTGGGTGATCTTTCCCTCTCTCTCTCCTCTGGAACTGGCTGAACAACCTTAGGCCTAGGGCCTAACCTAGCAAGAACCTCCTGAAACATTTGTCTCAGCTCTTCCCTTTCGGGAACCTGTTCTTCTGCATGAGGTAAGTCCTGATGAACAGACTGTTCGGGCTCAGCACTAACATGAGTAGGTGGTGGTGAAGGACTGTGATGATCAGAACCACTGCCTCGTCCTCCACCTCTACCTCCACCTCTGCCTCTATTGCGACCACCCATACGGCCACCTCCCCTAGCTCTCCTAGCCATGACCGAGTACTACAAAAGAGAAAAGATTCAGATTTATGACAAGGATAAACAAGGAAAACACAAATGTTAAGACCTAAATGAAAGGTCAAGTTGAATAGGCACACTACAAACCCAAAGTACCCAGTGTTGAAACTTGGGCTCTGATACCAAATGTAATGCCTTGCCAGAAACCCTAAATGAAAAACATCACAATCTATGCAACTAAGGGTGAAATAATTTTTTTTTTTTTAAAAGAACAAGTGCTTGAAATAAACCATAGCGCATCTAATAACACAGCGGAAGTCTAACTCCTGAATTTCCTGAGGGTCACCAACGATTATTACTTCGTAAATTATATTAACACCACGGAAAAACCTACTGTTCAGCTTATAGGAAAATTAAACGTTTAAGATAAAATTTCCACAATGAAAGAATTCAAAGTACTCCAAAACAATTATTTAATATATACAAAAGAATTAAGTAACTGAAATAGCATACATTACAATGTTTCTTTGCTTTACAATATTCGAAAATACATGTTTTCAAAAAAATTACATCATGAGTTAAAATGTTACAAAATGAAAGTTACATAAAGTTTCGTTTCAAGACCTCAAGTTTTCAACTGAACAATGGTTACAAACAAGCGCTGGTACATGAACCACGAACCAAGAACCTCAGCGAAGTCCTTCCTCACCTGAAGATACATTCCAGTACATCCGATGGGAAGTGACACTACCACCCAACCATGTGATTCCGAAAAGGAACCACCCCACCGTGCTGGAGATAGTAGATAACCCTCAAGCAAGCAAAATAAGACAAGTACGAAAGGACTACATGACTCCACACACATCCATGTGACTCAACTCACCAAACACTAGTGACTCTAAGGAGAAAGTGTCATTGCATGTCTTACGGTGGATACCATGGTACAGCCTCCATAGGTTCCGGCCCCCATCCTGGGATATCCTGGTAACCTCTTCCGAACCTCCGATTCCAACTAAGTCTCATGCGGACCCTACCAATCCTTTCATGAAGACAAGGTGGTAAGTTTGCCATTCCAGGCCTTCTCGCTACATTATGAGCCCTGTACTAGCACTCACCTATGTGCGAGGCACATTATTTTATTTAACATTTATTCTACCCTCCCCTAATCATTTATTAGGTTATCACTTTCTTAACCAACTTCCGACGGGTTATCCTGTCACCACTTCGGGCACGGCCTCCGCTCGAAAGCCACTCTCTCTCTTAGGACACTACAGGATAGTTCTCTACGGAACTCTATGGCGACACAGACAACCATACCTAATCCTGACATACCTCAGATGAAAGATACATAATTACTAACCTAAGGTTGACCATTTGGACCAACTTACAATGGCTCATTTCCTTAAGGTTATACATCTAAATATCTGGCCAAAACACAGTAACACAGGACATACTGACAACATGACTCAATGTACTTAACTGCAACCACCATATAAACAAGGCAATCTTACGTAAAAACATCTAACACACAACTAACTTGCAGTACGAATATACGTTGCCAAGACACGAAGAACAGTTTAGGCGGCATAACTTAGAATTTAACACTTAATAACATGTTTAAGAGTTCAATTACTCTTGTTAACTACTATAGGTAAGCAACCTCAATAATTTCCACTTATACCATAAACTAAGATCAAAATAGATATATTTATTTCTTCAAAGAAGTCTTACAAGAAGACATAATACATTTCTCAATAGAATAATGTCTTTATTTTTATTTTATTTTTTGACACTAGAGTGTTACATCACTCTTCCGAGAAAAACGGAGAAGTGCACTCGTCAGACTCTACAGGATCTAAAGGAGTATAACCTTTAGATTCGCTTTCACTTAGGGGAAAGTACCCCACGGACTCATTATCACTTAAGGGGGTATACCCCTCCGACGAGTCAGAACTTATAACTATCGGCCTTACTGGCGAGCACTCTAGCTTAGGTTCTTTTCCTTTTTCAACAATAACTTCTATAGTTGGACTCTGAGTAGGACCTTTTTCTATCTCTTTGCTCTCTTCAGGAGTTGGGTTCTCTTCAGTAGGGTTGTCATCCACAACAGGCTTGACAGG
This sequence comes from Cryptomeria japonica, assembly GCF_030272615.1. Classification (NCBI taxonomy): domain Eukaryota; kingdom Viridiplantae; phylum Streptophyta; class Pinopsida; order Cupressales; family Cupressaceae; genus Cryptomeria; species Cryptomeria japonica. The sequence goes on along the minus strand of NC_081406.1, from coordinate 645,762,980 downwards.
TGTCAAAGAATCTTTCTTGACTTTCAAGTAATGAGCATATCCAGCTACGGATTTGCGAGCTGTCTGTTTGACACGCACCATCTCTGTAACGTATCAACAGTAAGCCATTACTTCCCAGACTCTCCTAGAGCAACATCTAATAAATCTTAACAACTAGGCTTGAACACAAACATAATTCCTTTCATAAAATAATCAAGTGTGCAATATGTACAAAATTTCCACAGCTATAGCTATAATACAATTACACTTAATATTCTATTATTTTCCACGAACTAATCCAAACAATAATTTAATAATTTTACCAAAAACATAAACTAGACCATAAACATTACTTATCACTAAGGCTTATAAATAATAATGTTCCAAAACTAAATATATTCCTGACCTTTTGCGGTGTTAACTCGTATGCAAGATCTCTACGTCCTTTTGCCGAACGATAGCGCGCCTTTCGAACCTTATCTCCAATAGACACCAATACTCTATGCCAGAAACCAACTCTCTTTGATTCTTCCTAAAATATTCTCTCTATCTCTCTATTTTACTCTATCTTTCTCCTCTATTCTAATTCTCTCCTCTCGAGTTCACCGTCCTCCCTTCGATGCAAAATGAATTCTCTTTCTTACTTCCTTACTCCCCACCTCTATTTATACTAGAATTACCCATGACTTCTCCTACGTCTAAGGCTCGGTTATGGAGTTGATGAGGAGTCTTTTAATGAATTACATTCAGCTTCATCTTCAATTAATCTCCACTCTTCAGTTATACGCCAAAAATCGTGGTAGACTGATACAAAGGATGGAAGGATCAGCAAGTTACAAGCAACTGTCAAACACGTAAGTGTTTGTCATGGGTGAGATAATAGTCCTCGCTGCCAAGTCGCCTTACTCTTATGTCACGTATGCCTCGCATTAAACTTACCACTCGGTGTCCCTTCCTACATAGTCGCTATTATCGCCATGAAGAGTTGGTCCAAAACAAACTGTTTTTACCATGCCTCCACCGCATTTACCAACGTGCTGTTTGGTTCCATCGCGAAGGAGGAGTGGCGGTTTAGTGTGTTGAACAGCGAGAGGGGAGGGGTGTCATTGTTTGCTGCGTTGGCGTGAGCAAAGGAAGAGAGGAAGCGTGCGGGCTATGAGGGAGGAGGGTGGTCGGTGGTAATACCGACCCCTCCCTTTATTAAGGGGGGGTGGTCGATATTACTATCGACCACCCTTTATATTAGACCACTGACCACCCTCCTCCCTCATAGCCCGCACGCTTCTCCTCTTCCTTTGCTCACGCCAATGCAGCAAACAATGACACCCCTCCCCTCTCGCTGTTCAACACACTAAACCGCCACTCCTTCGCGATGGAACCAAACTGCACGTTGGTAAATGCGGTGGAGGCATAGTAAAAACAGTTTGTTTTGAACCAACTCTTCATGGCGATAATAGCGACTATGTAGGAAGGGACACCGAGTGGTAAGTTTAATGCGAGGCATACGTGACATAAGAGTAAGGCGACTTGGCAGCGAGGACTATTATCTCGCCCATGACAAACACTTACGTGTTTGACAGTTGCTTGTAACTTGCTGATCCTTCCATCCTTTGTATCAGTCTACCATGATTTTTGGCGTATAATTGAAGAGTGGAGATTAATTGAAGATGAAACTGAATTTAATTCATTAAAAGACTCCTCATCAACTCCATAACCGAGCCTTAGACGTAGGAGAAGTCATGGGTAATTCTAGTATAAATAGAGGTGGGGAGTAAGGAAGTAAGAAAGAGAATTCATTTTGCATCGAAGGAAGGACAGTGAACTCGAGAGGAGAGAATTAGAATAGAGGAGAAAGATAGAGTAAAATAGAGAGATAGAGAGAATATTTTAGGAAGAATCAAAGAGAGTTGGTTTCTGGGATAGAGTATTGGTGTCTATTGGAGATAAGGTTCGCAAGGTGCGCTATCGTTCGGCAGAAGGACGTAGAGATCTTGCATACGGGTTAACACCGCAAAAGGTCAGGAATATATTTAGTTTTGGAACATTATTATTTATAAGCCTTAGTGATAAGTAATGTTTATGGTCTAGTTTATGTTTTCGGTAAAAGTATTAAATTATTGTTTGGATTAGTTCGTGCAAAATAATAGAATATTAAGTGTAATTGTATTATAGCTATAGCTGTGGAAATTTTGTACATATTGCACACTTGATTATTTTATAAAAGGAATTATGTTTGCATTCAAGCCTAGTTGTTAAGATTTATTAGATGTTGCGCTAGGAGAGTTTGGGAAGTAATGGCTTACTGTTGATACGTTACAGAGATGGTGCGTGTCAAACAGATAGCTCGCAAATCCGTAGCTGGATATGCTCATTACTTGAAAGTCAAGAAAGATTCTCTGACACCTGTCAAGCCTGTTGTGGATGACAACCCTACTGAAGAGAACCCAGCTCCTGAAGAGAGCAAAGAGATAGAAAAATGTCCTACTCAGAGTCCAACTATAGAAGTTACTGTTGAAAAAGGAAAAGAACCTAAGCTAGAGTGCTCGCCAGTAAGGCCGATAGTTATAAGTTCTAACTCGTCGGAGGGGTATACCCCCTTAAGTGATAATGAGTCTGTGGGGTACTTTCCCCCGAGTGAAAGAGAATCTGAAGGTTATACTCCTTTAGATCCTGTAGAGTTTGACGAGTGCACTTCTCTGTTTTTCCCGGAAGAGTGATGTAACACTCTAGTGTCAAAAAATAAAATAAAAATAAAGACATTATTCTATTGAGAAATGTATTATGTCTTCTTGTAAGACTTCTTTGAAGAAATAAATATATCTATTTTGATCTTAGTTTATGGTATAAGTGGAAATTATTGAGGTTGCTTACCTATAGTAGTTAACAAGAGTAATTGAACTCTTAAACATGTTATTAAGTGTTAAATTCTGAGTTATGCCGCCTAAACTGTTCTTTGTGTCTTGGCAACGTATATTCGTACTGCAAGTTAGTTGTGTGTTAGATGTTTTTACGTAAGATTGCCTTGTTTATATGGTGGTTGTAGTTAAGTACATTGAGTCATGTTGTCAGTATGTCGTGTTACTGTGTTTTGGCCAGATATTTAGATGTATAACCTTAAGGAAATGAGCCACTGTGAGTTGGTCCAAATGGTCAACCTTAGGTTAGTAATTATGTATCTTTCATTTGAGGTATGTCAGGATTAGGTATGGTTGTCTGTGTCGCCATGGAGTTCCGTAGAGAGAACTATCCTGTAGTGTCCTAAGAGAGAGAGTGGCTTTCGAGCGGGGGCCGTGCCCGAAGTGGTGACAGGATAACCCGTCAGAAGTTGGTTAAGAAAGTGATAACCTAATAAATGATTAGGGGAGGGTAGAATAAATGTTAAATAAAATAATGTGCCTCGCACATAGGTGAGTGCTAGTACAGGGCTCATAATGTAGCGAGAAGGCCTGGAATGGCAAACTTACCACCTTGTCTTCATGAAAGGATTGGTAGGGTCCACATGAGACTTTGTTGGAATCGGAGGTTCGGGAGAGGTTACCAGGATATCCCAGGATGGGGGCCGGAACCTATGGAGGCTGTACCATGGTATCCACCGTAAGACATGCGATGACACTTTCTCCTTAGAGTCACTAGTGTTTGGTGAGTTGAGTCACATGGATGTGTGTGGAGTCATGTAGTCCTTTCGTACTTGTTTTATTTTGCTTGCTTGAGGGTTATCTACTATCTCTAGCACGGTGGGGTGGTTCCTTTTCGGAATCACATGGTCGGGTGGTAGTGTCACTTCCCATCGGATGTACTGGAATGTATCTTTAGGCGAGGAAGGACTTCGCTGAGGTTCTTGGTTCGTGGTTCATGTACCAGCTCTTGTTCGTAACCATTGTTCAGTTGAAAACTTGAGGTCTTGAAACGAAACTTTATGTAACTTTCATTTTGTAACATTTTAACTCATGATGTAATTTTTTTGAAAACATGTATTTTCGAATATTGTAAAGCAAAGAAACATTGTAATGTATGCTATTTCAGTTACTTAATTCTTTTGTATATATTAAATAATTGTTTTGGAGTACTTTGAATTCTTTCATTGTGGAAATTTTATCTTAAACGTTTAATTTTCCTATAAGCTGAAGAGTAGGTTTTTCCGTGGTGTTAATATAATTTACGAAGTAATAATCGTTGGTGACCCTTAGGAAATTTAGGAGTTAGACTTACGCTGTGTTATTAGATGTGCTATGGTTTATTTCAAGCACTTGTTCTTTTAAAAAAAAAAAAATTATTTCACCCATAGTTGCATAGATTGTGATGTTTTTCCTTTAGGGTTTCTGGCGGGGCATTACAGTTTTCACACTGGGTCATTAGAGGCTATTTCTTGAAGTTTCTTGACAGTTTTTGTTGTGCAAGGTTTCAGGTGTCATTTGGCAGTAGGCGTTGGTGGGAGTTACATGCAAATTCAATTTGGTTTTCCCTCCAAATGTGGAGTGGGCTTTCTTGGGTGCTCAAATTGGTGCTAATTTGCTATATATTCACAGCTAGAGGTTTCATTTGGGATCTTTTGCCAATTTATCTCTACTTTTACATTGTTTAAGCTCTTGCATTCAACAATTCTTCCTTTTTGGATGGAAACCTAGAGAGGGATTTCGGCTTGTGGATGAAACCCCATGAGTTGTGAGGGTCATAGAACGAAACCCCTGTGATTTTGGTAGGCAATTTCACTCAGAAGTTGCACAAGAGCTTCAACAAATGCAAATATTTCAGTTTCAGTTTCGTTTGGTGTGATTTGGGTTTGTTGGTGTTAGTTTTTAGTTTATTGTTGGTTTTGTTGTTGTTGCTGTGTGTTTGCAGAGGGTATTCATGTTGGGTTGCAGGTCATCTTGTTGCAGTTGTGCTGTATCCTGGTGTGTTGTTTCCCAAAGATATTGTTCCAGAAGTGTTGTTTCCAAAAGTTTTGTATAGTGCTGTGTTGTGTTTCTAAGTGTGCTATTTGGTGTAATTACAATAGAAATTTGGGTTTATGTTGCATAAGACTGTAGTTGTGCAAATCAGTGTCTGAGACCTGATTTCTTATTGTCACTATTAGAAAATCAATTAAAGTATTTCCGGTGTTCTCCAACACATTGTGGTTTGTTGTTTCTTCACTAACTGTATAATTTTCTGATTTAGATTTTGTGATTGGTAGTAATGATATTTCAATAAATCAGTTTCAGATTTCTCAAAATATATTGATGATTGATAATTAATGATTTGGGGAGTTTCTGATAGAATTTGAGAATTTAATGATAGAAATGAGTCCCTAAGTTGCTTTGTTTTCTGGGCAGTTTAGGGAATTGATTTTTGATTCAGCAGCTACTTGAAACTTATCTTGTTTGGGATATTACATTTTCCTTGTGAATTCTACAATGCGCTCTAGGATTGCATTGGGGAGGACCTCCATAAAGTTTATTTGGAAGCTTTCCATTTCAAATCCTTAAGGAGAGTTATTAATAAAGGAATTACTAAATTCATATCTAAGACTAATGATCCTGAAGACATTTTCAATTGGAGGTCTATCACTTTGCTTTATGTCTCATACAGAATCATCGCCATAGCTCTGGCTTTCAAGTTGCGTCATCTCCTTTCGCAAATAATTCGTTCTGAGCAAACTGGCTTCATTAAATCCATATATATCTTGGATAGTATCATTGTTATTTGGTAAGGCATGGAATGGGCTTGACACTCCTAGCAGAAGGCTCTCTTCTTAAAGATTGATTTTGCCAAGGCTTATGATCGTATTCAATGGTTGTTTATTATTGCCATGCTTCAAGCTGTGGGATTTGGACCTCACTTCATTCAATCAGTCAGCATGCTTGTTGCTGATGCCTCTGCTTGCATAACTATTAATGGACATCAGTCCTATGGTTTTGGCCTCATGCACTTTATTTACTAGGGTTGTCCTTTGGCCCATGTGCTCTATGTGCTTGCTACTAAAGGGTTTGGCTAGCTTTAGCCCATTTGGTTTCCCAAGTATTAGTCAAAGGCTTTGCGTTGCTTGATTCATCGACTCAGCTTGTTAATGGCCATTTTGCAGATGACTTGTTTCTCACTCTTATTGAAGAGGAGCAAAATATCAAGAATACCGTCAAATTCTTGGAGATCTTTTGTCTAGCCTTTGGTTTAACCATCAGTGGCACAAGCCTTAGTGTTACAGACAATCCTTCTTTCCTTCACCTCCTTGGCTTCATGCTTTCAGTTGGAAATGGATTGGTCATGGAGAAATATTTAGATTTATAGGCATTCCCTTTGCATTCTAGGTTTCTCAAGTCAGTTTATGTCACATGGTCCTTTCTTGAATTGAGAAGAAGCTTTTCTATTGGATTACGAAGCCCTATTCTTTGGTAGTGAAATTTCAAGTTTGATAAAAAATGTTTGTGGCGACTTGTGTATTATTCTTTGTGTCGAGATCCTTCTAAAGCCTTTAACATGAAATTGGAGAAGCTTGTGTAAGATATTTTTTGGGCCTCCTTTGACAGCCATTAGGGTTTTCATTGGGTCACCTAGGAATTCTGTTGTCTCCCTCGGTAGTTTGAAGGTCTTGGGTTGCTGTCCACCCAATGACAAGGGTTAGTTGTTTGTGTCAAATGGATCATTTGTGCACTTGCCGAAAATGAAGCTTGGAAAATGTTGCTTCAACATTGCATTTTCTCTGGCTGTCCAATTAATTAGCCTGCCTAGAATGTGATTGGTTTTCAAACCCTTCTCACTATGAAGGATGTTGTTCATATTGAGGGAACTTTTTTGGTTAGAGCATATGGAAAGCTTGGGAGGTTGCTAAACCTTTGCTTTTCTAGAATCGTTTTGGTTTTGTGATGGAATTTCTATTAACCAACAAAATATCTAGTGGTCTCCTCTTTTGCACAACTTAGGTTGGCCTTTGGCTCATTTACCTTGGGTGCGTGCTCTATAGTTTCACAAGAAAGACATTTAGTGGCTGCGGTATTTATTCATCAAAGAATTTACGAGTCTTATGTCATGGAATGATGCAAAGGCTACGTTTCACATCTCTAATCAGGATTGGGAGACCAACACCACTATAGGGAAATTCTAGTTGACATGGTTCACAAAATTGGTATTTAGTGTGCCAAACCTTGGTGGAAAGATTGGAAGTGAGGTCCAAACATAACCTCCCACAACTATAAGCACTGTCTTGGATATCATTGGCTTTCTCCCCATTTGCCCATGGTACCAATTTTAAAATAGAGACAAAATTTGTAGTCATTGGTCTCAGTTTGGCAACACAAATTTTTCACGGTCTGGTTCGCTATGTTAGAACCAAAGTTGGCCCACTCCACTTGGTGTTTTCTTTTCCAAGGTTTGCTGGTGGGATCACGGTTAATTCATATGGGCATCTAAGACCCTCGTTGCCCTTTTTTTGGGCAGTTGGAGTTTTTTAAGCACCTTTCTAGTTTTGTCCCAGAGCTCAAAATTGCCCTCTCACCCCTCATAAGTTCAATGAGATATGGCATGCTTTCAAGGTGGAGATTCTCTTCAATATTTGAAAAGATAGGAATTCTACAACTTTTACTCTTTACTTTGCTAATCAGCATGTTTCACTTTTTTCTAAAGCAATTATTTGTTTTAATGTGAGGGAGATGTGCTACATCCTTTTTCCTTATAAAAAATTATATGCTTGTTGATGTCAACTTCTTTTTTAGTTGGATCCAAAAATCAATATACCTTCGACTTTGAATTGTATCCAAGAAAAATACTTTTAAAGGACTTCTTATCTATCTTTGTCCACTACACCTTGGGAAGGTGCATGAAAACTATACACTAAAGCACTCTCATACGTGAAATGAAGGGCTTCTTCCCAATCCATGCTTCTTTAGGAGTGATTTTTGAGCACTTTGGTGGGTGCTCAATTCAACAAATACATAGTTGTATGGACTGCTTTAGCCCATAATTGATAACTACAGTTCTTGACAAAAGGGGGAGGGCCTCTAGCCAATCTAACCCACCCCAATGCCCGCCCAATGGTTAGAGGTGAAGTGGGCATGTTACATATCGTTTCGGCCAACCCTTTGCTAATTAGAAAAGGCCCCTATCCATCCTTAATGGGTCAGGAACTAGATTTGCATCCTTTAACATGCATCTCACCATTTCTATAATGTTATGGTTATACCTCTTTGCAACACCATTTTGTTTAGGTGTATATGCTATGGTTAATTGTGTTTTGATCCCATGTTGAAGGCAGTTTGAAAACTCCTTACTAGTGAATTCCTCCCCTTGATTTGGGTAGATAAGCTTGAGGGAGTGGCCCAATGACCTTTTTTAGAGGGGCTTAGAATTCGTGGAATTTTTTGAAGGCTTGATCGTTGCAGGTAAAGGAATAAAAGACCTACATTTTTTTTTAATAATCCACAAAAAGAAGAAAATACTAGGCATGATTATGACTGGGTGTTATGATACATAGATTGGTGTGACAAAATCCAAGGAACTAGAGGAGCATTTTTCCATTGTAGGAGAAGGAGCTTGATGTTGTTTCTTGACAAGATAGTTGGAGCAAAGAAATTCCATTTTCTTCATGGTGGGAAGTCCTCACACCATGTCTTTTTTATCTAATGCAAGAAGATACTCCAAATTGAGATGATCAAATCATCAATGCCAAAGAGTAGTGGATGAAGGTGTTTTAACTGCAAAGGTCTTGTCTTCATGGATGACATCATTCAACTAAAATATTTTATCAATCCCTTAGGCATGAGCAACAACTTCACAATTGCAAGTCTTTCTTGAATGAGACAGTTTCTCACCATTATATCTCTCAAATTCAACTTTCAAGTTGTGCTTGAGCAATTGCTTTAATGACAACATTGACAAGAGGTTTTTAGTGAGCCTTTGAACATATAGAACTTTCTTAAGTTTACACTAGTGAGTTTTGAGTCATAAAGGCATATCCCCAATACCCTGCACTTCGTGGGATGTATCATCACCATTACAAGTTTGGTCTCAAATGAGACAGTTTCACACCATTATACCTTGTCAAATTCAACCTTCAAGTTGTGTTCGAGCAATTGACTTAATGACAAGAAGTCCTTAGTGAGCTTTGGAAAATTCTAAACCTTTGAAAGTCAACAATTGTGAGCCTTGTGGGGTAAAGAAAAATCCCCAATACCTTGCGCTTAATAGGATGTATAATTACCAAGTGAAACTTGCCCGTATAAAGTTGAAGGGATGAGATTGTAAAACCACTGTTTTTTTCTTGTCATGTGTTTGGATGCACTTGAATCAACATACCAAACATGATTGCTAGATATGGAGGCTTGAGTCTCCACAAAATACAATAATTCTTCTTTGTCAGAATCATTGATCAAAGCAACATTTCCATATTGCTTCCTGTGTTTTTATGCCAACAGGGATTTTCTTCTTGCCCCCCCCAAAGAATTTTTGGTGTGTTTTTTCTTCCCATAAACGAGACATTTCTTTTCTTGTGTAGATAAATTGTCTTGTTTGGATTTTGTTCAAGCAAAGTCACCGATCTGTCAAATGATGGCTCTTTGTTAGCTACATTAAGACATGTGACAAACACATGAAAGATAGGGGGTTGTGCTCTCAAGATTTCTGCATTACCTCTCCTAACGCTTGCATTGATGACTTAATTTCTGCATTTTATTTCAATATTTTTTTCCATTTTTACACCATTTTGCAATTGCAAATGATGTTATTGACCATACAAATGTAGGATTTGATTTTGATTCTTGGATTCATACACTATCTTGAGGCAATCTCAAGTCTCCTTGGTCGTTGTGGATGTGTGGATGTGAGGTTGGACCTCATCTAAAACTCTCAAGCAAGATTATCAATTGGCCTTTTGGTTGGCCTTATCGTACAATCTCTAGTCATCTTCAGCTTGTAATAGTTTGGTGATGCAACCAACAACATCCCAAAGATCTTCAAACTCAATTTGAGTTTGGACCTTGGTTTTCTAGGCCAAATAGTTGTCACCTCTCAACAATTGAGAGCCTAAAAGCATTATTTTTGGAGCATTTGAAGCCATTTTTTATTTGAATGAGTGGGGTCCTTATGTCTTCAAAATAAAATTTTCATTCTTATTTCTCTCTAATGATTTTTAGAGTCAATGCCATAGATATTGTTGCAACTATTTTAGGTATTAGATGTAGTATCCTCAGATGTGGCTCAGATTTTTCATGTTTTTCTGCAGATATATGCATTAGTCTCACACTGGGAGCATCTCCACATCATTAGCATTTGTATTTTGTACTCAGATCTTCCCTTGCAATCTCGTCATCCCACACAAAACCAATCGCAGAATCATGGCTTGTTCTCACAGCACAGGATCAGAAAGTGCTCTGATACCATAATGAAGACATAAATGAACAAGCAATTTGATTATGAGGGGAGAATGCAATATATACAAATGAAAGTCAGTTGAAGGAAAAACTGACGAGGAATACTGAACCAAATTATCCTTTTTTTTGATTGGTTAAGCACAAGGATTTTTAGCCTGGCCCTTGCTCCAGGAGAGGCCACAAATGGGAGACCTCATCCCCGGGATTAACTCATATTCACGTCGTCCTCTTCCTCCTCTATCATGACCTCCTCCTTCATGTCCTCCTTCGTCTTCTCGTCTGCTTCCTTCTTTTCTTCCTTCTCTCTCTGCCCTCCATGGGGTTTGAACCTTCGTGGCACCATTAACAATGCCACTTTTTCACTGTTTGCGGGGTCAACCCACCAAATTATCCTATTTTAATAATAATGTGTTATTTTTATTATTATTGTCAACACATATACAATTATGTAATCATCAACATATATACAATGATGTAATAATACATTGATTTATTCTAACAGTTAGATGCTTGGTAAGGAGAATGCTCTTGATGTTTGTGTTTTTGTTGCTTGGATAAGTATAATATTTGTCAATTGCATTTCCTTTTTTGTTATCTTGTCTTCAAATTTATGTCGACATTTTGCAAGTGGATGCAGGTATTAAATGTGGAAATGCACGGAGTGTACATAATTTTTGTAGTAGGAAAGGTACAAAGACTGAGGTTTTGGCAGCATATTTATAGTAAAATGGAGATGGGCAGACAGGGAGCTAATATGCTATCAAACGATGACATTCATAGTGACACACCTTATTAGATTGTAGGAGTGTATATAATTTATTTACCAATGAAAGTTAACATAATGTTGTAAAAACTGTATTCCTGTCAGGCAAGCTCTATTGTCATATCAATATCGTATTAGAGAGTTATGAATCCTTATAATGCCACAGCAGTATGGAATGCTGGTTCACGCAGCTCTAATTTGTGACAACTGTTTGTGGAGATCTATTGGTTAGGAAATACCATAGTTGTCATATATTTTTCTCTCTTAAACTGAAAGAGCATGCTCAATTGGAATTTGTTCATTTTGAATTAATGTAGCAGAATCATCTTCGATTGATTTCACATGAATAGGGATTAGGGGTTTCCATTGGTTTATGTGTTTTAATTTTTTGGTACTCGTTAGCAAGTTCGGTATGCATTTGCATCTTCTTGGTAGTTTGATGTAAGTGGGAAATGTGATCGAGGTTCTGCAAAATGGGTCTATAGCAATTTCACAGTTCTTAGTGTGAGTTGTTTAAATGCAGGAAGTTCTTGATTGCAGTAAACTTTTTACCGTCTAAAGTGTCAATAGTCTGTTGATAAACCTTTTGTCTCAATAACAAAAAAGGAATATATGGAGATAGAAATGTGCTGGGCAAAGGAATTTTCTCTTTCAAAACAACCTATGTCCTCTCGGTCAGCACTCAGTACATCTTGATGCTGAGCAAACATAGGTGATTATCAAGAACTTGGTTTATTAGTGCCTTATTGAGAGTGATTTTTGTTTTTAACTTTTTGTCAAGCACATTTTCCAACAGTGCAGTCAATTGATTCATTTAACTTGATTGGAAATTATCCAACTCTACCCTGCACCATCTAATTTAAAGCTACAACTTTCTGTTGACTATGAGGGTCAATAAGTTATAGATTTGAATTACGTTAGTGACAATTTGTTACTTATTATGAAGTGGCTTACGTTTGATAATGTTTTAGTTATCATTTTAATTTCAACGAGCTGTCAGATCAGGCAAGGTTGTACACAAACTCGTTTAAGCAGCTTGGAACATTAGGGAGCCCCAGTTAAATTTCTTTTTGATGGCCTTGTGAATCATTTGATCAAATAATAGTTGTTTAGGAGGTCCTTTTTGCAACATGGTTTATTTTAATTTTTTTTTATTCTTTAGGAATGGTTTCTCTTTTCTAACCATGTTTTTACTATGGTTATACAAGGATAGACGTTCTCCTCTTTAAATAAACTGAAGGCAATATGAGCATGGTGACAGTATAACTTGAATGGACATGACGAGGGGGTGTGTGCGCCTTAGAGGTCATGAGTTAAATTTTGATAGGGGTAGGGCTTGCTCTGTGGAACAATAAGGTAAGTGTTAAAACAATCTTATTGTGGGCTTCCATGTGCTTCTCATAAATCAAATTGGTCTCTGTGGGTATCATATATGAAATTGGTCTCTCTTGGTAGTGACGTAAAAATGTATATCAGTCGACCTCAATTCAATCTCTTTTTGATGGCTTTATAAATCATTTGGTCAACTAATACCTATCGAGGAGGTCCTTTTTACAACATGTTATGGTTTCGGTATAACTATTCTTTTGAATTAGTCCTATTGAAATTCTTGATTAAGCCTCCTTGAAGGATCTTGTTATCATTCTCCTCGTGCAACTTCTAGCCATTAATATTACAATAAAGAAATTATACAAATTGTTGCTCCTTCGAGTATAAATGTTGCATCAAAAACTATTGTAGACTCTCATTATTCATCATGACTTTGAAATGTCTTACCATTAGATATTGGTGCCATTAATTGTCATGATTGGTATACTAGATATTGGATACACAACACAATTAAGCTCATTAGCAAAGTATTCTACAGTCTTATATACTGTTTATATCAATCAGCACTACAACCTAAGTGTTTGTGGTGTGCTTATCCAATGCAATACATGTATGGACACAATATGGCTTTCTTCCTACTTAGAATTCACATGCTTAGGTTCTACATTTGGTTTCTCTATGATTACTTATTCGTCTTTTTCAACCTCATTCTTAACAATCATTGATTTTTTTTTTACTAGTGACACTCTTATGACATCAAAGCATTTGCTATGATAATGCCAACATAGACCTTATCTCATTTATATGTATGTCTTTTGTTGAGTAAAAAGCTTAGTAATTTGTTTGAGTTAAAGAATTTATTCATATTTTTTTAGCAAGATTAGTCATGCTTTTCTGTCCATGCTATGCTTTGGCCGTGCATGGCTCTCCTAGTGATAAGAGTTTTGTTTAATATAGTGCTTGTCACATATCTTCCTTAACCAACAAACATCATGTTCAATTTGGTTATCAAGTCTTGTTAATGTACATAGCAGCCTTTGATAAAGTATTACCCTCTTAGCTTAGATATCTAATTACATATACTCAAACATTATATTCAGCTATAAGTTAGGTATTTGTTTCAAATTTGTCAGACCGGATGAAATGACTTCCTTTCCATGGTTGCTTGTAGTGGGTTGTTAAGTCGTAGTAAATTTTTTCCAGCTAGGCACTTGCCCTTTGTCTTAACCAATCATTAGTATCATCGATAATATTCATATTCTAAGTATAGTGAAGCTATGTTAATCAATGTATTCATTGGTATATAATGAAGTTCAATTTAGCTTATCGATTAAATACTTGTGGATTTCTATTTTGGGTAGGTTTAATTTAAGACCTTGAAAAAACTAGCTCATCCCTTGATTTTGTTTGTTGTTGTTGTTGTACACACCAAGTGGCTTAAGTGGGTTTCAATTTAGACACTAATTCTTATTTAGGTATATCGAAACCTTCATTTTAAAAAGCTATAAATGGGGCAAACTTAACATCTTCAATGAAGTCAAATACACAAGGAACAAAAAAAAATGAAATTTACATTATTTTGCATCTTTTGAGGAAATTTTTTCTTAACTTAAGGTGGTGAACAATAAAAAGTCATTGGATTCAATATTTGTCGTAATGTTTGTTCTTCAAAACTAAACCAAGATAAAATCCAATGGCTCATCATAATTTCTCATGGGTCTTGGGAATTTTGCACTAGATAAATAGGATTATAATAATAAAATAAGAATGCCATAATGCCACAAAAGGGGCCACTTAAGGGATATTATAAAGTGATTATAATAAAAAGGGCCTTAAGTGAAGTCAAAATATAAAATAAGTCTTATAATTATTATTTTTAAAAAAAATTCGTTTTAAATATCAATAAAAATTCTTCATGAAGGAAACTAGAAAAGTTATGTTTTTGGCTGAAAATTTCATTTAAGCGAGGACAAACAAGGAGGCATATTACTCAAGCATTCTATTTTCTAGTTTCTACTCCCTGTTGGAGTTTGGACTTTTATTTAGTTTACCCGAGGATGAAAACCGTCAAGTCCAATTCAATTCTTTGGAGTGATTTCATATTAGAGTCACCATTGGGCTAAATCATTGAAATCTTTAGATTGATATTAATATCACACTTGTGCTAAAGAGGTGCTTTGATGGTTAGAGTAATTTACATTCTTTTGGGAAGAAATATATCAAGTTTGTAGCTATGATATGCACAAATAATGAGTGTGCTAACAACTAGGCATCATATACCATACAAAGACTATTATTAGAACATGATATGTTTTGTTATGATCATTAATTGTTATTGATACATTACATCATATATGTAGTAGTAAAAAAGGTTTTGTATAGCTAGTCACTAGATTCCACATATAAATTACATCATAATCTCCAAGGTAGTGTTGCAAATTGGGGCATAACTAAGATATATGGTGGATGCATATGGTGTACACAAATTGCTATTATAACAACATGAGTTTGGATTATGGTGCACAACCTTGAAAAATCATTCACATCTAAGACATTGATCATTATGGCAACTTCATTATGGGTCCAATCATCAAGGATTGTAAGATTTATTATTATTGAGGTTTCAAGACTGTTGGGATGAGCATGCTTCATAACAACCTTGTGTAACTATTCCATAAGCTAGTTTTCCTTTCAATCGAAGTATTTGATTTATTACATCAATATTGTTCATTTTTAGACTTTAGGTAATCTATAAATTTGGTCAATATTGTTGTTTACCTGCACTATACTAAAGCAATATTTTAATTTGTGTAATAATAAAAATGCCATAAGGGAGGGAATAAAATTAAAAAATACCAAAAAAAAAGAAAGATATGTTTTTGATTTAGGGATAGTACAAGGGTATTAGAGATAAATCTTGCTATCCTACGAGGTTTCCTTCTTATGTAGTCAAATGATAGAACCATCGAGTATCATTTTAAAGGGAACTTAGATATACTTTACATCAATTTCCCAAGAACAAAGAAACATAACCTTTGAGATTTGAGGTAGAAGTCAATATGGAAAACTTTGAAATAATTTATAGATAAATCTTAACCTTATGTTAGATATGATGGAGTAGATGTTACAGATGAGGCATAACAATATAATACACATAATAATATAGGAAATTCCAACAATCAAAATAGTGAGGTAAATTATTTAATAGCAAATAATAATTAGAAAAGAAACACACATAGAACCATGGTTGGGTTTGTTGATAGACCTCTTTCTTTTACTTTCAATTAGAGGGAAAAGTTCATGTGAGGAAAGCACAAATTCAATGCAAGAGGATTTTACTCATTGTTTTTGTAGAATTTTAAGAGAGAAAAAAGTAGATTGAGAATTGAGCTTAAGCATCAACCAAGGTAGAATGACCATCGACAAGCTTTGGGTAAATTGATACTTTCCACTTTTGATGGTTCTAATAAGTGTACAATTTGTGCATGGGTATAGAAGTTAGAGACATATTTGTCTTTGAAACCTATGATTGAGGATGACACCTTCAAATCCACCCCTTTCGTTTGGATGTCGTAAGACATGAATGGTGGTATCATGAGCTGGTAATCCAAGGTCATTACTAATTAACACATTTGATGAATTTTGCAAAAGGTTGATTGAAAATATCTTGACGTTCGTTTTAGACAGTTGGCCCAATTAAAGCAAGGGGGAATAATATAGAAATATGTGGAGAAATTCTAAAAGTTATCTATAATGGTGCTTGATGTTACATAAAAAATATTGATTATCTTTTTCATAAAAGGGTTAACTTAGCCTCTAAGGGGTTTGATTAAAATGTTTGATCTATTGTCTTTATAGGAAGTTATTGAAAGATCCCTAGATTTGGACACCAATTCTTAAGTATAAACTTCACTCAAGGATTCCATCTTTGCACTAGTCAAAGGAAGTTTCATAGAATAAAGACTCTTATGCACAACTCTAGAAGAACATACCACCAAAGACAGATAGAAGGCGAGATCAAGAATGATCTTAGGAGGAAGAGTTTGTGTTTTAATTATAGAGAACTTTGGGAACTTTGTCATCAGTGTACGGGCAAGGGAAAAACACATTATATTGAGATAATTTTTTAATGAGGTGGAAGAAAGGGAGGAACTTGAAGCACATTCAAATAGTGGAGGAACACTTGCAATCCTTTCAGAAGCATTAAAATACCATCCTTATAGATTTCAATGAACTTTATGTGGAAGAAAAAATTAAATACTCCTTGATAATGGAACTACTCATAACTACATTAATGAATATTTGGTAGTTGAGAAAGGAGAAATTGACTTGATTTTGGGTATTCAATGGTTGTGCTCCCAGCTTGGGGAATCACTCAAAACTTTCAAACTTCAGAATTTAAGTCACAATATGAAAGAAGGGTAAGTGCACCAAGATGTGATACCAAAAGGGGGTCTTAAGGTGCCCTTTTTTAATTTTTTCTTTAGCAAGTTTGAACTTCAATGAGAAGTTAACAATATTTATGCTTAAAATTTGAAGATGCAACAAGAAAAAGAGTTGTAGTGCTCTAAATCTACTTTCTAAAGTACTATTTTTTTTGAAAATGGTGGACATTAAGGGGTTTCAAAATGGGGGGCCATACAAAGTGGTTATGTTTTTGTATAAAAACATAGTCTGTTGTATTTTTAGAATTTCAAAAATCACTCTAGCGAGAAATTAGCTAACACTATGTAGTTTATGCCCAATTTTTTAAATAATTTTAAATGATTATATGTTTTTTTACTAATTTTTGATGTGGCTATATCCTTGAAAACAAAAAATTGAGTGTGTTCCCCCCTATTTTTTTGAAAACTGTGAAAATAATGTTTCTTCAATATGCGTAGAATGGAGTCTAGTTTCTAAAAATCTCTTTCCCACCCTCTCCACCTCTCTCCCTGCCTCCTTACCTCTCTTTCTCTCTTGCTCGATCTTCCCTAAGTCTCAGTCACTCCTTGTCTACCTCTTCGTCCCTCCTTCATTGGCCCTCTCTCTCTCTCTCTCTCTCTCTCTCTCTCTCTCTCTCTCTACCTTTTATAGGGTTTAGGTAGTAGGGTGTAGGATATAGGGTAAAGGGTTGAGGGTTTAGGGTAAAGGGTTGAGGGTATAGGGTACATAGGGTTGAGGGTATTGGCCATATTGATACTTCCCTCTATCTCTCCAACTCCCTCCTCCCTCTCTCTCACTCTCTCTTCTCTTCTCTCTCTCACCTCTCTCTCCCCTCACTAGGTCTCTGCCTCCCTTTCTTCTTCTTTCCCTCTCTATCTCCCCCTCGCAACTTACCCCCATAATAATATCCCTCCCCCATTCTCTCTTATTATCTCTCCCTCTTATTTTCTCTCCCCATTATCCAAGTCATCACCTCTCCCTCCATAGGTCTTTCCCTCCCTATTTACCTTTCAACCTCTTCCTCCATGTCTTATTACCCACCTCTCTTTCCTCCTCTATCTCTCCCCCTAGGTCTCTCTCCTCTATCTCCCTAGGCTTTAGGTCTTTCACATTTATATCTCTCCCCTCTCTAGTTGCTTCCCTCCCTCTCCATCTCCCTTTGTCCCTCCTTACCCCTCTCCCCCTCTCTCTCTCTCTCTCTCTCTCTCTCTCTCTCTCTCTCTCTCTCTCTCTCTCTCTCTCTCTAGTTTATCACCTCTCCTTCCCTTGCATTATGTTTGGGTAATACGGTGTAGGATATAGAGATTAGGGTGAAGGGTTGAGGGTATAGTGCACAAGATTGATGGTATAGGGTACAAGATTGATGGTATAGGGTTTAAGGTACACAAGGTTGAGGGTATTGAGCGTATTGATACTTTCCTCTCTCTCTCTCACCTCTCTTTGCCCTCTCTACATCTCTTCCTTCCTTTATCTCTCCCTCCTTTCCCCCTTATCTATCTCCCTCCCCCACTTTCTTTTATTATCTCTGCCTCTCTTATTCTATCTCTCCATTGTCCAACTTGCCACCTCTCACTCCCTAGGTCTCTCCCTCCCTCCCTCTTTACCTCTCAACCTCTTCCTCCCTGTCTCATTACCCACCTATCTCTTCCCCTCTATCTCTCCCCCTAGGCCTCTCACCTTTATCTCCCTAGGCTCTAGGTCTCTCACCTCTATATCTCTCTCCTCTCCACTTCTCTCCCTCCCTCCTTACCCCTTTTTCTCTCTTTGTGAACTTCTATCTCTCATTTTCTTCTCTCTCCTTCCATATCTACCTCTCCCTCCCTCCTTACATTCTCTTTCTCTTTGCTTACTCTCTCTCTAGGTCATCACCTCTCCCTCCCTTGTATAGGGTTTAGGGAATAGGGTGTAGGATATAGGGTTTAGGGTATAGGGTATAAGGTTTAGGGTTTAGGGTATTGGTATAGGATACATAGGGTCGAGGGTATTGCCCATTTTGATACTTCTCTCTATCTCTCCCTCTCCCTCTCCCTCTCTTTTCTCTCTCCCTTCTCTCTCCCCTCTCTAGGTCTCTCCCTCTCTATCTCCCCCTCCCTCCTTACCCCCATTTCTCTCTCCTTATGCCACTCTCTCTTATTCTATCTCCCTATCTTATTCTCTCCATCTATCTCTCCGTCTCCCTTCCTCTCTCCCTCCTCCCCTCTCTTTCACCTCTGTAGGTCTCTCTATCCCCCCCCCCCCTCTCTCTCTCTCTCTCTCTCCCTCTCTCTAGGTTTCTCTCTCCCTCCATTTGCACCTGTCTACCTCTCCATACATGTCACATTACCCATCTCTCTTTATCCCCCTTTATCTATCTCACTCTTTATCTCCCCATCTAGGGAGAAATCTAGAGAGGGGAAAGAGATAGGATGGGAGGGAGAGGTGATGACCTAGACAATGGAGAGAGATAATAAGAGGAGAGAGAATAAGAGAGTGGAGATACTTATAGAGGGTAGAGAGAGAGAAGAGGAGAGAGAAAGAAGAACAATCAATCCCGTTCTTTAACCCTATGTAGCCTAAACACTGTGTTATCCCCAATTTAGATATCTAGATAAATTAGGGTTAACCCCACAAATTTTTGGCCTATTTGTGGTTTAAACGCTCTATGCACACATTTCAAGACAAATCCATTATCTAGTGCATGATTGTCGTTTGGTTTTTCCCATTTAATAACCAACTTTGAATTCTAGATGTCAATCGGGCCTATAAACCCGATTTATACCAACTTTGATTTCTAGGTGCGAATCGGGTTCATAGGCCCAATGTGCACCTATTTTATGTCTTTCCTTTTTGCACTAGGTGCAAATCAGGTTTGTAAACCCGAAATGCACCTTGCCAATGGCTAGTGCAAATCGGGTTTACAAACTCGACTTGCACTCATTTATGGCACTAGTGTTTTTATTAATGCTTCTTGTTTTAGTTCGAATAGGAGTTTTATTGCTTTAATTTTATATCCTTCCTCTATGCTATCATTTTGGATTCCCTTTTCGAGCTAAGGCGTCTTTGTTCGAGTTTGCATCTTTCATCTTTGATTGAATTTGCAGCATTATCGTCATAATAGGTAAGTTTTTCCTTTTTGTCTTTATTGGTTTTTGATGTTGGTTTTTCCCTTTGTAGCCATATGTTGTTTCTTTCGTTTGATAGGGTTTTGTAAACCCTAGTTCTTTTTCTTTTTATGGCTTTATGTTCTCTTTAAATCAGTTCCCTTGTAATATCACCAAGCAATGGTATATTTCGGTTGATGAACCCGAACCACATTGTTCGAAGGTGGTATTTGGTTTCATCAATCTGACTATACACCTGCTTCTTCTATTCCTTTCGATGGTTTTTAACTTTGCAACCACCTATGTTTTGATGTTTTTTAGGTCCATTGGCCCGAACAACACCACATTCATGTTGTTTCTCGAGTATATGAACCCAAGCAACATCCTTTTTCCTTTGCTTTGTATCAACCCTTGGTGTGGTGTGGGTTCGTAAACCTGAACTACGCCAACCTTTGGTGGAGTTTGGGTTTATGGACCCACACTGCACCTTTATTTGTTGCCTTTTGCATGAGAGGTGTATGACAGGTCTACAGGCCCAACCCACACCACTTGAGTTTGTGATATAAAGTGTAGGGTGGGTTTGTGGATCCGCCTTACACCGTGAAACCTTGTATGATGTATGGTAGGTCCATAAACCCGCCCTACACCGATTTTTAGCTTTAACAATGTTTTTCCCTCATACATTGTTTTTCCCTCTAGGTGTATGTTGGACCTATAGGTTCAACCTACACCATATTTTGTCTTATGCACTTTGTAAGTGTAGTTCAGACCTATAGGTCTGACCTACACCTATGACAAGCTTTCCTAAGGTGCAGTTCACGTCCATAGGTTTGAACTACACCTAGCTTTTTTACCAAGTGTAGTTTAGGCCTATGAACCCAAATTACACCTTTAAACCACACTTTGTCTTAAGTGTAATTCGGGCCTATGAACCCGAAATACACCAATTGCACACATGTAAATAAGGTTCATAGGCCCAATTTACATTTGAATTATCATTATGGAATGAGGGTTTTTGAAACCCTAATGATACCAAATGCAACTCATTCATGAGCCTACTCAGTTCAAGATGATTGAGATAATTGATGTTTTCTCTTCTCCAGTACTGATGATTTCTTCATGTTAGAGTGTTATTATTGTACAGATGACATAGCCATCCTCAAGCAAGAAGGCCATGAAATTCAAAAAGCAAAATCCACTTCCGGTCTTCCCGCCTTCATTAGTTTCATCAAATATTGATCATATAATGGACACTGAGATAGGTCATGTTGACCTATCAAAATTTATTGAAAGAATTGAAAAGATACCTTCATACTACAAGATGGAATCCACCATCAACTGTGGTATTCATCTAGTTTCAACATTCCCCATGTCTGCTCAGGATCCTGGATTTGTCATGGCTATTGCAAACCATTTTGATCTTGCTAGTAGGAGCATCAAGGACACTAGTGGCAAGAAACTAATCAGACTGGATGAAGATTTCTTTGACACCATCTTCAAGTGTCCTAGCATTGAGAAGTATTCAAATATCAACATGCAATTAGCACAAGCCTTCTATGACAATAATTCAAACAAGTGTAGGAAGAACATGAATGGCAATTGGTTGAAGACCCCAAGGCCTATAATCGTTAGACGACCAAAGAATTTTCCCAGAAGTGATCTAATTGAAGAGGTCAATGATTTGGTTACTCTCCTAAATAGCGTAAAAGGGTTTCCTACTTCTAAGACCTATTATGAGTGGATGTATCGGTATATGCATGTCATCAAACAAAACACAAAGAATGTATTTTAGGGGAAGAAGATAAGTGATGCTATATGTGAACAACTCACCAAAGTGCCAACCACTCTCTAATTCTACATGACATCCTATTTAGTGTATGCAACAACCTTTATGAGGTATTTCTTGGGCCTGTCTATATCAGGAGATAGGAGGCAAGTTGTTGTATATGAGTATTACTCCTAGTTGGTACTAAAGAACAATTTCAATCATTTTCGAAGAGTGAATGATGCATTCTTTGGTTATCACGTGTGCATGTTGAACAAAGACTTATACAACAAAAGGGTGATCCTTGGGATGTTGTGAATGAATATGGATGCATGTTCTTGCAATTCCCTACCTTCACCTATCTAAGGGTGGTTTGGTTCAATGGTGAACTTTTCATGCTCCCTAGATATCCATCAAATAAAATTGTTTTGATGGAATTGGCTCGTCAGATGGTGGTAGTAAACACAACACAATTAGGTTCACATAAGATAAGTTTGATTTTCTCTTTGACTATTGGTAAGTACTCTATTAGCTCAATCTTCAAAGCCAGGGCAATGGAGGAAGAGATGAGGAGAGTAACTATGAGATTCTTCAACCCAAGAAGAGACTTTGATTATTGGGTAATGAGGAACAAATTGAAGAAGGCATATGTTCACGTTTATCGCATTGAAGACATTTGGATTGATTGCAAGACAGATCACGATACAAGGAAGATTGATTACTATCGGCTCATAGTGGATCAAATTCAGGAATTTGACCTTGTTGACATCTCAGATGATCTTGAAGAAAATGGTAATGTTCTAGACCTTACCTATGTTGAAAAGAAAGTTTCATCAACTCCCTTGCTGATGCAGGAGCACCAAGTGAACCAAGTGTACCTCTTGATTCCAATGACCAATATGGGGTCAAATATGAACATTTTGAGTTCTAGATGGTTTCTTGTGTCAAATAAGGTTTAATGAGACCAATATCATTGTAATAAGGTCATTTGACCATTCATGTAATGAAGTTGTCTAGATGGTCCTAATTTGGCCAATATTGTGCAAATGAGTCAAAATGTGTCAAATTGATGTAATAATGTAAAAGTTGGTTCCAACGGTCCTTTCATGTCTATTTGGACCTATTTCAATGTGTTTAAGGTCATGGTTTATCAAAATGTTGAAAGTAACCAAATCATTTTGCGGACTATGATATTCTGGAGTCTAAGTTGGTTGAGTAATGCAAAATTTGTCATATTGTCAATTTGTTGTTATAACAATTTTGCACTTTTTGTAAGTTGTGATTCTCCAACGGTCAGTTCAGTTTAAAAAACAGTTGGAGGAGGTTGTGTTCATTTGGGGTGACACCTTTAAGGATCCCAAACCCCGACAAATGTAAGTGTGTGTTGATGTGATTGTTTTGAGAAGGAATTTGAAGCATCAAAACTGCTGTAAACGCATGAAATCGTCTAATTTCCGTTGATTGCAAATTGAAGGTGGATTGGCAAGAATGATCATCACATAGATCCTGAAAATAGATTGTTTTACCTTTGTTTTGCATTTGGTGTGAAGCCTTGAAGTTATAGTTGCCTCATTCTACAAGCTAATCTCTACCAGGTAGCCTAAAATCCTCAAACCCCTAGGGTTTGATTGTAATAATGGGTTTTGGTCTATCAATCCTTAACTGAACACTCTGCCGTTATAGGAGATGATAGGCCAATGTATCATATGTCAATTTCAAGAGCCATTAAGAGGACACAACATGGTGAAGAGGATGGGGAACTAACCCTAGGTCTGACATCTCTATGTGCCAGTCTGGTTTGATGAGTACAATGCGGGAGAATTGAGTGGTAGAGCACTGGAAAGGGGTTTGAATGTGATAGAGGAGTATTTTGGAGGTTGACACAACATATCTAGGTTAGAGATAGTTATCTTTTAGGAGAACCAAACAAGTTTGTGACAGGTGTTCAGTCAAATAGGCCTAATAGCCCTATTAGGTTTGTTAGTGCAGTATTGGTTGAGATATCTGCAAGTTGGTCTGGTATTGGAAACTGAGATGTTGTTGTGAACTCCCAAAAGGGTATTTGAAAATATAATTTGTTTGCCTAGATCCTCAGAGTGTCGAAAGTTATCACTCAATTCCTTCAAATGTAGGCCTAATTGCAACCGGTTCTGTTTGTGGGCAGGTGAGTCAAAATTGATGTTTCAGTGGGTCTAAACAAAAAATCCTGTTTCATTTGTGTCAAGATGTTGTGAGAACACCCCTCCAAGGGTTGTTGTATTGAATTGGTCAAGTGGGCCATCCAAACCCCTAAAGCCTAGTAATAGCCCACTCATGTATGCAAGGGTGTGTGTAGTCACACAAGACTTGAGAGTGTTAGTTGTTTGTAAGTGGACATTTTGGAGCCCTTGAGTCTCCGAAGGCATTGTTTAGTGTCATCGAACCATTGCTTGACAAGGACCCTTTGGTAGTAGTGTTTTGGTTGAGTTTGCGATCCTTAGAGGTTGGTTGGTTCAAGGTTATCCTTCCAGTCTACTGCCTCCTCATCACTTGCCTCTCATTCAATGGTCACAGAAGGAGTCAACTTCAATCAGAGATAGATTTCAGAGTATTGTTGCAAATACCAATGTTGGGCTTTCAAGCAAGGGAATTTAGTTGAAACCCTTCTCTATTGGATCTGATGATGATATAGATGGACGTATTGGTAGAAGGTCAGAAATGAGAACAAATAACAAACAAGATCCTACCACTCCTCAAAAGGCCCAGAAGTTGAAATTTACAGTTGGGCAAACAAAGGAATAGTTCAAGGAGAACCATCTGTTGGCATTATGTGAACCAGTATGAGGACATAATGACATTGTATGTTGTCATTGATGTCAATATGCTGAAGAGGTGAGAACCGACAAATGAGAGAACCGACATAACACTGTGAACCGACATTTGTGCCAAAGTGAAGCGATGTGCTTGTTCAAGGTGAACCGACATATGGTTATGGGAACCGGCACATGGAAGCATTGTATGACTATCGGTTGGTATTCTCAACTTCAGGGTTTCCAGTTGAAGTGCTTCAAGCTTGTGTGGCTCAACCGGTGACATTGTGTGATGAGTTAGCATTGTAATGAAGAACAGATCATGTTGCCATGTTAGCCTTGTGCGCGTGAAGGATCTTGCATGAAGGAGATTGTTCCTATCTACCTTGGGAATGTGCGAAGTTTGTAAAACGGTGATAACGTGTGATGGGTTATCAACTGCCATGAAATCAGTGAAAATGGACGATGGAGAATGTCTTGAGATTGGATCAAGACTCTTGCAATTAATGGAGTGTTCTCAACGGTCAGGATTGAACCGTTTGAATTCCTTAACCTAACAGGTTTTAGGGTTTAGGGTTTATGCTACCGACCTATCTGTTTTCCTATAAGATCGATGTTGTGTCTCTTTCTGAGGTTGTTGGCAAAAGTTGTGTGTGTATCCAAAAGAAGGGATACGTGATTCTTGCCAGACCAAAAGGAGAGAAGTGATACCTGCAGAGTGTAAGTGCAGAAGGTGAAGAGGAGCTTAAGCGGATCTGCATTGGCATTGAGTGCTGTTACCAGATCATTGTAATACCGGTTGATCTCTAACCACCTCAACAGTTGGAAAATCCCTTAACAGGGTAGCCTTAACCGGCTTGCTGTAAATCCTTTAACAGGGTAATTCAAAGCTATTGAGTTCGAAATCCTTTAGCTATTGAGTTCTTGAAATCCTCTAACAAGGTAACCTTTGACAGGGTTTAACCCTTAACTGGGTATTGTAGCCATCCCTTAACTGGGTGATCTCTAATAGGATTGGTTCCTAGCAGAACCTATTGTAATGTCTCTAACCGGACAAGGCTCCTAACAGAGCAGACTTCTAAAGAGTTCAAAAACAGCTTGTGGGTATTCATCCCCACCGTGGTTTTTTCCCAGTTGGGTTTCCACGTGAAAAATATGTGTGTCATGTGTGATGCTTTTATCTTGTGATGCTTTGCTATTGTCTGTCAAGCATACGATGGTTCTGTGTTTTATGCCCGTCAATAAACATGTTGAACTAGTAGTTATTATAATCTGATGATAGATTACATGTTTATGCATAAGGGAGAAATGGTAGGGTAGTCTTGAGTTGAGTGAAGAACTAAGTGAGTAACCGGTTAATGCTTGTCTCAGTCATTTGAAGTGTCTGCTGTCAGACCGGTTTAGGACTGTATTTTTGTCTGTACTGATTCACCCCCCCCTCTCAGTACCGGGTTAGTACTATCAGTTCATCATTGAGTTATCACCATCGACTTCAAATGATCAGGAGACAAACACGTCTGAAGTACAAGATGAACATTTGGATGATGAACATTTTGATCAAGAGCCCATTGATGTCGATCAACTTCAAGATGAGTAGGAGGAAAATGAAGAGCATGATGAGTATGATTAAGAAGATCTACCACAATTAGATAAGTCCCATGAATCCCTACCCAAGG
Source organism: Cryptomeria japonica (assembly GCF_030272615.1). Classification (NCBI taxonomy): domain Eukaryota; kingdom Viridiplantae; phylum Streptophyta; class Pinopsida; order Cupressales; family Cupressaceae; genus Cryptomeria; species Cryptomeria japonica. Next base: position 645,736,837 of record NC_081406.1, on the reverse strand, counting down.
TATCTCTCTCTACCTTTACCATGGTGCATGCTCCTGTTTCTACTTCAAATTCAGAACCTTTGGAATCTATTGTCACATGTGTCACCACTAGCACAATTGTTCACGTTTCTTCCACTAGTGCTAGTGAGTCAACCTTAGATACTCCACATGACAATATTGAGAATGTTTTCTCTGATTTTCCAAATTTGTCTGAAGTATTGGCTACCATGTTGGATGACTTTGATAAGTTCATAATGGAGACGAGTCTTAGACCCAATGAGTTAGCTTTAGAAAATCCTCATATTGTTGTTACCACAACATCACCTATTGTGACTACTACTCAAGAGCAAATAGATCCCTCTCAATCCCTAGTCATAGGTGTTGATGATGATTCCTCCTTGCCACCGTGGTTATTCTCAAATGCCCCTAAGAGGAAGAAACAAGTTGTTTCCCTCGATATTTTAACTTCAGTCAACTCAATCCCACCAAGCCAAAAACCACCATGAAAGCAAATACCATATCAACGGTGAAGGTGGATAAAGCTATAAACAAGTATGCAAAGATTGCCATTCCTCCTCCAGGTAAAGAAATTGATCAAATCCAAGAATCAAATTATATCATCAATAGGGTTAAAATGGGCAAACAAATGCGCTTAATTTCATTGATGATTTTGTAGAGAACATGTCAGATATGTGCTTCACAAGATACATGATTAGTTTATGTGGCTCGACCGACCACATAAAATTTTTAAGGAAGCCATTCACGTAGTCACCAGACTTTGTGCCACCGGTGAGGTCCCCTTACTCAGATCCGTTCCAAAGAATGATGTAGAAAAATTAACAGGATCCAAATGGGATGGCAAAGCAATGACAATGAACAATATCAATGATCCGTCAGTGAAATATTCTTCAATGGTGATTGGTTACCAGATATACTATTCAAGCAGGATGAACAGTGTACCGACAACTAATATTCATACTGCTTACCAGATGATCAAAGAAGATGTTGATTATGATCTATCAGAAGCATTGAGGAGTCAATTGATGCTGAACCCGGAGGCCATTAAGAAGGACAAAAAGTTGAGGTTCAAATTTGGTCAACTCATTCTTGGTCTATTCTTTTATTTTTAAAATTCCTTTCCTGTTATTGGTGATATTCAATGGATTGGAGACATACCTGCTTTGATGCAAATGAAGAATAGCATTAGAATGCTTGGTAATGATTTTGATAGGATTGCATGGGGATACCTTAAGGATTTTTTAGAAGGAAATGCATGCAAGAGAAAGGATACCGGTAAAGGTAGTTAACCGGTATGATAACACAATTTTCTTTATGGTGGACACAGACACTTGCATGATGGAAGGTGTAGACCCCCAGACTACTTGGGTTATGCCCATGGTGTATGAAGTTGATAAAGAACTGCTAATTGCATACGCTGACCATTTACTTGGACAATTGGTTGATACCACAACATAGAGGTTTGGTACTTACAAGGAGAAATCCCTTCAAGTACATTATGAACTCCAAAAACCGGTAATAGCTAAGAAAGTTAGGAAGGAAGTTGAAGCCTTAGCCGAGCGAGCAGGATTCACAAAGGAACAAATTGTTGAAGCTAAAGCAAAGCATGCTGCTCAACAGTCTGGAACATCAAGTGCTCCCACTGACACCTCCACCAGTATGCAAACAAGAGATGAAAAAGAGAAAGCTGTAGAAAAAGAAAAACCAAAAGCTGTTAAGAAAGGGAAACCAACAGAAAAACCATCAAAGATTCGATTCCAGAGAAGAGGAAAGAGTGTTGATCCTCCAACTACACCTGTTAAAACTGGTAAAGAAAGAAGCAACAAGCACATAAATTAGCACCGGTAGATACAGATGATGAAGACACCGAATCTGAGAAAGAGAAGAAAGCCCTATGGGCCAGCGGTAAGAAATCTAAGGTTGTTGGAACCTCCACTATCAAATTTGTGAAGAAACCGGTAAATAAACCTACTTCTCTTGATAAACTGTTAAGAAGTATTAAGGATTATGGTGTTTTTAAGGGATTAAACAAATTGTTTGATAATTTTGGTGAGAATGAACAAAGGCAAGTAGAAGATGCAGTTGTTTACATGATTAATAAATATAGTAAATCCCTTATTGAATTGCAAGGGAAAATTCCAAATTCTTTATACAATAAAATTGATGCAAGGTGGCAGGCTGCAATGAAGCAGCTGAGAGAATTTATTGAGTACACACTCTAAAATCTTCAACCGGAAGCCACAAAGGAAGAATTAGATGATATTTTGTTGAAAGCAAGATCTTCCTTTAGATCTAAGAAAAGACTGACAAGGATGTTAATAGGTGAGACCCAATCAGTCCAGAAAGAGACTGAAATTTTGTTTAAGAAATCTTTGGGTCTAATTCCTACTGAAGTGGAATATGATGAGGATGATGAACCTAAAAATCTTAAGGGTGAAGATTTTCTAGAAGGTGTTAAACCTACTGATTTTGAGCCCGATGACATTGTGATGGGAGTGATAACTCAATGATAAACGAATCGTACCAAATCGGCACTGAGAGGGGGGGGGGTGAATCAGTACAGGCAAAATACAGACCTAAATCGGTTCAGCAACAATCACTCCAAATGACTGGCAAACAGTGACACCGGTTTGAAACAGAGTGCAACTGGTAAAACTCATAACAACTAAAACAATCATAAACTTACTCACTGAGCTTTCCACTCAACTCAAAACTACACTACCATTTCACCCTTATGTATGAACAGGTAATCTATCATCATATCTTCACAACAGCTGGTTCAACATGTTTTATTAACAGGCATAAAATACAGAACCATCATATGCTTAACAAGTAATAACAAAGCATCACAAGATAAAAACATCACACATGACACACATATTTTTCACGTGGAAACCCAACTGGGAAAAACCACGGTGGGGATGAATACCCACAAGCTTGTTGTTGAACTCTTTGGAAGTCCGCTCTGTTAGAAGCCTTGTCCGGTTAAAGACATTACAAAAGGTTCTGCTAGGAACCGATCCTGTTAGAGATCACCCGGTTAAGGGATGTCTACAATACCCGGTTAAGGGTTAAACCCTATTAAGGGTACCTTGTTAGAGGATTTCAAGAACTCAATAGCTAAAGGATTCCCAGAGCTCTCTAGCTTTCCGGAACTCAATAACTTTGAGTTACCCTGTTAAGGGATTTACAGCAAGCCGGTTAAGGCTACCCTGTTAGGAGATTTTCCAACTGTTGAGGTGGTTAGAGATCAACAGGTATTACAATGATCTGGTAACAACACTCAATGCCAATGCAGATCCGCTTAAGCTCATCTTCACCTTCTGCACTTACACTCTGCAGGTATCACTTCTCTCTTCTGGTCTGGCAAGGATCTCATATCCCTTCTCTTGGATATTCACACACAGCTTTTGCCAACAACCTCTGAAAGAATCACAACATCAACCTTATAGGACAACAGACAGGTCGGTAGCATAAACCCTAAACCCTAGACCTGTTAGGTTAAGGAATTCAAAACAGTTCAATCTTGATCGTTGATCATACTGTATTAAATGCAGCAGATCTTGAATAAATCTCAAGACATTCTCCATCGTTCACTATCCACTGATTTCATGGCGGTTGATAATCCATCACGCGTTTTCACCGTTTACAAACTTTGCACATTCCCGAGGTAGATAGGGATAGTCTTCTTCATGCAAGATCCTTCACACGCGCAAGACTGATGTGGAAACACGATCTGTTCTTTGTTATATTGCTTACTCATTACACAAAGATCACCGGTTGAGCCATACAGGCTTGAAGCACTTCAACCGAAAACCCTGAAGTTGAGACTACCAACCGGTAGTCATACAACGCTTCCATGTGTCGGTTCCCATAACCATATGCCGGTTCATCTTGAACAAGCACACCACTTCACTTTGGCACAAATGCCGGTTCACAGTGTTATACCGGTTCTCACATATGTCGGTTCATACCTCTTCAACATATTGACATCAATGACAACATACAATGTCATTATGTCCACATACCGGTTCACATAATGCCAACAATCTCCCCCTTTGGCATTGATGGCAATATACAAAGATATCTCTCTGCTTCACATTTTCTCCCCCCAATTTCTACAGATATCTTCTCCGCTCGACATCTTCTCCCCCTTTGACAACAATGCCAAAGTGGAGCCACAAGCTTCTCATTTCCATTATGCTGCTCCCCCTGAGGAGTAGCATCCTTCAACACATCAATCCTGAAGAAAGATTTGACTATGAAATACATGATTGATGTGGAGAATATACCTTTAGTTCACCTCTTGAAGGGGCAATACCCCTAATTCACCTCTTAAGTGTGTAAATGTAGTCTTTGGAAGAGGCTTGGTGAATATGTCTGCTAACTGCTCCTTACTGGACACATGCTCCAGTGCAATCTCTTTGTTCTGAACCTTTTCCCTTAAGAAATGATACTTAAGCTCAAAGTGCTTGGTTCTAGAATGTAAAACCGGATTCTTTGAAATATTGATAACACTTGTGCTATCACAGAATATACTTACCGGTTTAGGTACAGGGATTTTGAAGCCTTTTAGTACATGCTTCACCCAAATTGTTTGAGTCCAGTTCATGAAAGCTGAATCATACTCCGCTTTCGCTGTAGACTGAGAGATACAACTCTGCTTTTTACTCATCCATGAGACCAGTCTACCACCAAGGAAGAATGCACCATCGGTTGTGCTCTTCCAGTCATCTACATTACCAGCCCAATCAGCATCTGTGAACACTTTCAAGTTGAAGTCCTTGCTATATGGATACCACAATCCATAGTCAACAGTTCCCTTCAGATACCTAAGAATCCACTTGACTGCAACCAAGTGGGATTCTCTTGGACTTTTCTGGAACCTTGCAGTAATGCCAACTGCATGTGCAATATCCGGTCTGCTATGTATTACATAATGCAACTTACCAATCATTGATCGATATTCCTTCTCATCAACCAATGCAGAGTCATCCTCTTTGGATAGTTTACAACCGGTCTCCATCGGTGTACGAACCGGTTTGCTATCTTCCATGCCAAAGATCTTCAACACCTCTGACATATTTGGATTGAGTGATAAAGATTCCATCCTTCATCTGTTGAATCTGTAGTCCAATGAAGAACTTAATCTCCCCTATGAGTGACATCTCAAACCCTTCCTTCATCTCATCAGCAAACTCATGACTCATCTTGTCATCACCACCAAAGATAATGTCATCAACAAATACCTCACAGATCAGGATCTGATCTCCTTCAGACTTCAAGTAGATATTGCTATCTTCAGTTGTTCTCTCAAATCCAATCTTCACAAGATGGGAATGTAGGCGCTCATACCATGCCCTAGGTGCCTGCTTTAGACCATATAAGGCTTTATGTAGCCTACATACCATGTCACTATCTTCAGATAGGGCAAACCCATCTGGTTGCTCAATATACACCTCCTCTTCAACTACACCATTTAGGAATGCAGATTTTACATCCATTTGATATACTTTGAAGCCTTTAAAAGTTGCATATGCAAGAAGCATACAAACTCCTTCCAATCTGACTACAGGAGCAAAGGCTTCTCCATAGTCTTCTCCTTCTTCTTGAGCATATCCTTTGCACACCACTCTGGTTTTATTCCTAATCACTGTGCCATCCTCATTTAGCTTGTTTCTGAACACCCATTTGGTGCCAATGACATTTTTATGCTCTGGTCATGGTACCAAGGACCATGTACCATTTTTCTCTATCTGGTCAAGTTCCTCTTCCATTGCCTTGATCCAGTCTTCATCTTTATGAGCCTCTTTGAACGATTTAGGCTCAAATTCAGAGATCATACATGAGTTTTCTTTGATCTTTCTTCTTGTAAGGATTCCTGCATCCTTATCTCCTATGATCTGCTTGGGATCATGATTCAGCTTGACATACCGAGGAATGGTCTTGACTGGTTCTTCTTGCTTTTCTTCTTCATCCTCATCTTCATCAGTATCAGTATTCACCGGTTCAGGAACACTGTTACTGGTACTTGGTTGACTGACAATCGGTTCCCAGAAGGTTGCAACCGGTTCATTTACAGCTTGCTCACTGCCGGTTTCCTCAGTTTCCTCAAAGGATTCATCAACTCTTACATTGATACTTTCCATAATTCTCTAAGTCCTATTGTTGTAACACTTGAGAGCTTTACTCTTGGTGGAATATCCTAGGAATATTCCCTCATCGCATTTAGCTTCAAATTTGCCCTGATTTTCACTCCTCTTGATGTAACATTTGCTACCAAATACCCTAAAGTAGCTAACCACAGGTGTCTTACCGGTCCAATACTCATAAGGAGTTTTGTCCTTACCTTTCTTGATGAGTACCCGGTTCATTGTGTAAACTGCAGTGCTCACCGCTTCTCTCCAAAAGGTGTGAGCTACCTTTCCTTGAATCAACATGGTTCTAGCTGCTTCAACCACAGTCTGGTTATTCCTCTCTGCTAAGCCATTCTGCTATGGAGTCCGGGGGGTAGACAGTTGCCTCTTGATGCCAAATTCTTCACAATACTTGTTGAATTCATCAGAAGTGAATTCCCCTCCTTGATTAGTTCTGAGACACTTGATCCTTTTACCGCTTTCCTTCTCTACTAATGCTCTGAAAGCTTTGAACTTCACAAAGGCTTCAGACTTGTCTTTCAAGAATGTGACCCACATCATTCTTGAGCAGTCATCAGTGAGAATCATGAAGTACCTATCACCCTGCACACTTCTAGTTTTCATAGGACCACACAAATCAGTATGCACAAGATCAAGCAAGTTGTCAACAGTAAAAGATTTACCTTTAAAGGTTGAGGAAGACATTTTCCCCAATTGACACTCTCTACACAAGGTATTATCCGGTTTGCTTAGCGCCGACAACTCTCTAACTGCCTTGATCTCACTAGCCTTCACAATGTTATCAAAGTTTACATGGCAGAGTCTCCTATGCCATATCCATCTATCATCAACTTTAGCCATAAGACATGTACTTATATTTGCATTCAGATGAAATAGGTTCCCTTTGGTCTGCATGCTGGTGGCCACCAATTCACCATCTTTTCCTTTGATTCTGCAAACTCCATTCTTGAATTCCAGAGTGAGGCCACTGTCATTCAACTGGGAAACACTCAGAAGGTTGTGTCTGAGACCATCAACTCAGTACACATTGTCAGCACTACTCTTTCCAATCAGAGAGATGGACCCTCTGCCTTTGACCATGCATGGTGCATCATTGCCAAAGCGAACCACACCACCATCATACTCCTCCAAGGATAGAAACTTGCTCTGGTCACCAGTCATATGGTGAGAACAACCAATGTCAATGATCCACTCATTGGAATTATCAAACCGGGAGACAATAGCCTTCTTGTCTGCCACATCTTCCTTTACAACAACAAACACAATGTCTTCATTCTCTTCATCTTCTGATTCCTCATCTGTGACACCTTCATCAACTGCCACAAAACGGTTTCTCCGGTTTCCTCATTTGAATTTCCTGAACCTTTCTGGTTTGTCCTTGATATCGCCATTAGGACAGTTTATAGCAATATGTCCTATTCGGTTACAAGAAAAGCATTTCAAAGGTAGCTTACCTTTGTATTTACCGGTTCCTTTAGGAAGCTTCTTGGCAAGGAAAGCCTCAAATGCCATCAAAATCTCCTCATCATCCATTTCTCTGCTCTGTCTAGGTTCACCACTAGTGCTAGCTTCTTTTCCTTTTCTGGATGGTATAGCAGAGGCTTTAAATGCTGATTCAGTCTTTTGAACACTGCCATCAAAACTATTTAGCTTATAGGCTATCAACTTGGCTATGATGGAGTCCAAGGATACCTTAGTCTTGTCTATTGATCTCAGCTCCTGAATAGCAGCAACCCTTATTGCATAGACCGACAATTGGGATCTTAGGACTTTGCTTACCACAGTGGAATCTTCTATTTTACCACCTGCACTCTTGATTTCTCCAACAACTGTTTTGATTCTTATTCCATACTGCTGAATGGTCTCACCTTCAACCATCCGCATATCTTCAAACTTCCCTCTCAGGCTTTCTTCCTTAGCCTGTTTTACATGTTCATCACCACCATAGATATTTTCAAGAGCATCCCATACTTCTTTGGGATTTACCTTGTCCTGAACATCAATAAACTCAATGTCAGATAGACTACTAATAAGGGCTTCCATGACTTGCCCATTTTCTTGTATCTCTCTTTTTTGGTCATCGGTGAGAGTACCAGTAGGGACAACACAGACATTCTCAACATAACTCCAGTGTTGAGCACCCATGCTTCTAATGAATATCTTCATCCTATCTTTCCATATACCAAAATTTTCCCTGTTAAACTTTGGACCTTCCCTCTTCATCATTTGACTGGGATCTTTACCTCAAGTGGTTAAGCTTAAAACACAGAGGACATGGAGGACGCTTTAATACCAATTGATAACTCAATGATGAACGAATAGTACCAAATCGGTACTGAGAGGGGGGGGGGTGAATCAGTACAGGCAAAATACAGACCTAAACCGGTTCAACAACAATCACTGCAAATGACTGGCAAACAGTGACACCGGTTTGAAACAGAGTGCAACCGGTAAAACTCAAAACAACTAAACAATCATAAATCGGTTACTCACTGAGCTTTCCACTCAACTCAGAACTACACTACCATTTCACCCTTATGTATGAACAGGTAATCTATCATCATATCTTCACAACAGCTAGTTCAACATGTTTTATTGACAGGCATAAAACACAGAACCATCATATGCTTAACAGGTAATAACAAAGCATCACAAGATAAAAACATGACACATGACACACATATTTTTCACGTGGAAACCCAACTGGGAAAAACCACGGTGGGGATGAATACCCACAAGCTTGTTGTTGAACTCTTTGGAAGTCCGCTCTGTTAGAAGCCTTGTCCGGTTAAAGACATTACAAAAGGTTCTGCTAGGAACCAATCCTGTTAGAGATCACCTGGTTAAGGGATGGCTACAATACTCGGTTAAGGGTTAAACCCTGTTAAGGGTACCTTGTTAGAAGATTTCAAGAACTCAATAGCTAAAGGATTCCCAGAGCTCTCTAGCTTTCTGGATCTCAATAACTTTGAGTTACCCTATTAAGGGATTTACAACAAGCCGGTTAAGGCTACCCTGTTAGGGGATTTTCCAACTATTGAGGTGGTTAGAGATCAACAGGTATTACAATGATCTGGTAACAACAGTCAATGCCAATGCAGATCCGCTTAAGCTCCTCTTCACCTTCTGCACTTACACTCTGCAGGTATCACTTCTCTCCTCTAGTCTGGCAAGGATCTCATATCCCTTCTCTTGGATACTCACACACAACTTTTGCCAACAACCTCTGAAAGAATCACAACATCGACCTTATAGGACAACAGACAGGTCGGTAGCATAAACCCTAAACCCTAGACCTGTTAGGTTAAGGAATTCAAAACAGTTCAATCCTGATCGTTGATCATACTGTATTAAATGCAACAGATCTTGAATAAATCTCAAGACATTCTCCATCGTTCATTATCCATCGATTTCATGGCGACTGATAATCCATCACGCGTTTTCACCGTTTACAAACTTTGCACATTCCCGAGGTAGATAGAGATAGTCTTCTTCATGCAAGAGCCTTCACGCGCGCAAGGCTGATGTGGCAACACGATCTGTTCTTTGTTATACTACTTACTCATTACACAAAGATCATTGGTTGAGCCATACAGGCTTGAAGCACTTCAACCGGAAACCTTGAAGTTGAGACTACCAACCGGTAGTCATACAACGCTTCCATGTGTCGGTTCCCATAACCATATGCCGGTTCATCTTGAACAAGCACACCACTTCACTTTGGCACAAATGCCGGTTCACAGTGTTATACCGGTTCTCACATATGCCGGTTTATACCTCTTCAACATATTGACATCAATGACAACATACAATGTCATTATGTCCACATACCGGTTCACATAATGCCAACAGGGAGATCAACCGTTAGATAATCAATCGTTGAACACACCGACTGAACCGATGACTATACCTGATGATGATAATGGTGATAATGTTGATAATACTGCTGATAATCTAGATGTGTATGATGTAGATGTTCAGATGTCTGAACAACATGAGCAGAATCAGGAATAGGAAGGAAAGAAAGATGAAGAAGAAAAGAAGGATGAGGAGCCATCGGTAGATAATCAGATTGTAGATACTCAACTGCCATCGGTAATGAACATTAATAAAGAAAAACAAGAAGAGAAGACTGAAGAAACTGAAAAGGAAAAGGAAGAAGAGAAAAATGAAAACAAAGAGGGAACAAAGGAGAATAAGACAAAAAAGACTGAACCTATAGTGACACCTTTGTAACTTGATTCTAAAAAGAATGTTGTTGATGAAGAAGATGATGCATTAAGCATCCAAGGACCCCTGGACATGGATAAACTGAGTTTTACTGAGTTGATGGAGATTGTAACTGCCATGCAATCCCGAGCTAAAAAGAAGATGATGAAAGAACAAGAAAAGGAGGTAGATACCATAAGGAATGCAATAGAAATTTTGTCTAGTCTCCTACCGGACACTGATACAGGAAATTTTGCCACTCCTATTGACAAACTTGGACAACTTGTTTCTGATGCCAGTGAGTAGATGAAGTCATTAGAGGATGCAACTTATGTCAATTTGGAGAAAAACTACAAGAAGAAGAGAACAGAGGACTTAATGCTTGAAATTGACAAAGGAAAAAGTGGCTCTTACTGTTAATAAGGATTATTTGATGGAAGCACTGGAAACCGGAGGTAAAATCCTCTCTACTATTTCAACATTTTTCTTATTTTGTGTTGATTTGAAGAAGACAAGGGAAGAAGCTGAGCATGAACTTGAGGTTCTAAGTGAGTCATTTAAGCCCCTTAATGACTTTTCTATTAATTTGGTTAGATCAGTTGTAGAACTTCAATACAAGCTGAACGTATATGAGCACGAACAGGTGAAGAGAGTTAGATCCCTGCAGGAACTTCAAACACAACTTATACCAAAGATTGAAGTCTTGCAAAGAGCATACAAGGAATCTGAAGCCATTCTTGCTACACCTAAAATGAGCACTATTGATGCAATGGAGGAGCTAGCTGGACAAATCAAGACTCATGTGGAGATCGCAGACATAATTTTAGAGACATGGCACATTGACTTTAATTATTTGAAGTCTCATTTTAGTGATGTTTTTTCAAGAATTCATGTGTAAAGACTTAATGACTCTTATATCTATATATATGCTCTGATGCAAATTTTGATATCACATGTATTTATTTTTGATGTATGTACTTCTTTATTTAGCATTGTTGTCAAAGGGGGAGTAAGAGTTGGAGAGTCAGTCAAAAGAGTTGGAGAGTCAGTTAGTCAAAATTTTGTATGTAATAATATGAGTATTGTACTTGTTTGTTATAGCATGCAATTGCTAAGGGGGAGTATATGTCATGTAGTCAATTTTTGTTTTGCACACTTAGTTAACAAATTTTTTTCTAAGTGTTGCCATCAATGCCAAAGGGGGAGAATGTTGGCATTTCACTGAACCGGTAAAGATTGTTGTTGATATGCAACCAGTAAATGATTGATTAGTGAATGTGATGAAGAGATCGAGATTCATGTTTGATGACTAATTCTTGTGTTGTCATTGATGGCAACAATGTTTTTGTGGTCATCTAAGTCTTGGAAGCCAATCGGTATAGATGACAACTTACCAATGAACCGGTAATTTGGATCTCAACCGATAAATTGAGACAGAGTTGCATTCCGACAACCGGTATAGACGATTCATGAAAAGTTGGATGATGCGGTTTTACAATAGTGATGGAGACAAGCATTTGGAGCTATGTTCATAACCGCATTGGCAGATTCAACTGGACAAGTGAGATTTGATGTACAAAGTAGACATTCTAATGAACACTTAACTGGTAGTGATATAGTCACTTAAATCGATAAAACGACATGTGTTTTAATTTCTTATGTCGGTGGCTGACATAAGTAAAGCGTGCGATGTAAGTTTGTCTAGATTCATTGAACCTAGGAAATTGTTCCAAGGTTGTAGTCGACTAAATGTAAATGTTTATAAAAAGTGTGGTGAGGTATCAAGTCGGTATGTATATAAATGAGTATGTGCGTGAGATCGAAGGTGAATACAACGAAGTTGATTGTGCGATGTTATGAGAAGCTCTGTATTGATGTTTTGAGGATTTGAAGTGGATCTTATCAGACACAAAGGTGTTATATGAAGATCATTATAACTGTTATTTTCCAAATAGTTTTCAGCAGTAAAATCCCTTAACCGGATAGGTCCTAACAGGCCTTAACTTGTAAATCCCCTAATAGGGTAGCTCTATATCAGAGTGTTAAATCCTCTTGCGAGTTTGATCCTAACAGGGCTTATCATTTAAATCCCTTAACCAGGTGACTCCTAATTGGGTCTGCTCCTAATAGGGCATAGTTGTAAGACCTTAACCGGTCAATATTTCTATTCTGTAGATAGTGAATCTTGTGGGTATTAACTCCCATCGTGGTTTTTCCCTTTTGGGTTTGCACATATAATCTCTTGAGTTATGTAGAATTTGTTTTATTGGGCATTGGCTTATGTGGTGATATTCCTCTTATGCTTGATAAGTTTTAAAGTGTTTAAGTTGGTGATCAGACTCATATTGTTTTTGCTCGCACTGATTCACCCCCCCTCTCAATGCCTTATAAGTTCATCAAGTATGTCTAGTGGCTCAACCTTTGCCTCTATTGTATCTCAGATGTCTACGATTAGCGCTAGAACTACATCTGCCGGTGGCACTGGTCCTTCTAAAGGTTTCGATGGAGGTGGTGGTGGATTTGGTCCACCTCCACCTCTTCCGCCTAGCAGTCCAATCTTGAACACCATCCTATAAAACATGGGGCAGTTGTTGTTACTGTTGGCTTGATGATGGTTGTAATGTATTCATCACTTGTTGTCATTGATGAAACACTCTCACACACACATATGATTACATTGACTACCGGTGTAACTTCAATTGGTTTACACTGTCAACCGATATGTTTAAGGTTTATCTCTAACCGGTACTCTGTCATGTCAATTGATATGTGCTTAAGAGATAACCTATGGCTACACTAAGTCGACATCAAAATGAAGATGAAGATGAAGATGGAGATCAAGCGGAAGATTCCAGGACAACGGTTCACATGTTTTGTTCCAACCCGTATTGACTGTTCTAACCGGTATCTGATTTTGTGATGAGTTACCAGCACTAACTTCTTGGCGGTCACTTTTGTGATGAGTTTTGGTCTAGATACACTACACCTAGGAAATTGTGTTTTGATTTGCTTAGGCCGACATAAGATTTGAATGTCTAGTTAAAGACATCTTAGTGAATCATTTGTAAGTGATGTAGAGGATGTTATGCGAATACTAATATGCATCAAGAGTGAAAGCTTTTGTTGAAGAGCGATAAGTGTTAAGATGAAGAACAATGTTGAATGTACTTAGAATGATCTGATCAAGCAAGTATTGTGCTACTCAGAACAAATCAAACCATTCTTGTTGTTTTCTAATCATTGCAACAGAATCAAATCCCCTAATCAGATAAGCTCTAACAAGCTTCATTGTACAAATCCTCTAACAAGGTGATCTATTAGTTTGGATTCTCAAATCCTCCAACGAGGTTACTTCTAACAGGGTAGTACTCTTAACAGGGTATAAGCTTCTAATCAAGCTTTGGAATCTCTAAAAAGATTCACTCCTAGCAGAGCACTTTGTAGACCTTAATCGGTCAGTTATCTATTATTGCAGATAGTTAACTTGTGAGTTCCATCTCACTGTGGTTTTTACCTATTTGGGTTTTCCATGTATAAACACTTGTGTTATGGTGGATGCTTTACTTTTTGTGGATGTTATTATATCATTTTGGATAGCATGTATTTTGTTTAAATGCTTGGTTAAGTTCATCTACCGGTTAGTGTTTGAAGTAGTGTTGTATTTGGTGTCACTGGTTCACCCCCCCTCTTAGTGCTTTTCAAGTCCATCAATTGGTATCAGAGCCTAACTTCTTTGAAGCCTAACCACTTAGAAGGGAGTCTTGAAACTACCATTGGGACAAGAGCTACTTCGAGATGGCTAGAGAGCTAGAAGCTAGCAGAAATGAAGTTGAATCCCTTAGGGGAAAACTGAAAGCTTCTCAAGTCAAAAGGAGAGAGCTATCTAAAAACTGTTAGAAATATCTGATAATAGTTCTTCAGATGAAGCCAATATTGAAGCTTTAGTAGGAGAAGTTGAAAAGTTGAACGGTGAGAAACTGAATCTAAGGAGAGAGCTATAAGGTCTCACTATCCACATGAGTCGGGAACTGGAAGCCAGAAGAGATGCTGAAGATCTTATCAAGGAAAGAGATCAAGAGATTATAAAGATCAAACGAGAAAAAGACAGTATGCATGAGAACTTGATTGCTGAAACAAAAGAAAAGGAGAACTTAAAGCTAGGTCTTGAGTTGGCATCGTCTTTGAAAGAGAACCTATCTAAGCATAATGAAGATCTTGTCAAAAAGCTTACTGGAGCCAATGAGAAATTGGAGAAGTTTGTCAAAAGTTCTACCATGCTGGAAGAACAAATTGAATCACATAGAATGAAGGGTGATATCTCTAGACTTGGTTTTCATACAACTGAAAAAGGTGAATCCTTTGGTACAAAGAACAAAACTGCTCCTAAAGTCAATAAGACTACCGGTAAGAAGGTTTTTAAACCTGTCTGCTTTGTTTGTCATAAGCTTGGTCATACTGCAAATGTCTGTAGAGACAAACCTAACAGAAATGCAAATTACAATACAATTGCTAGGTATGTGTCTAGAAAGTTTGAAGGTCATTACTTCACATGTGGAATGTATGGGCATAGACATATTGAGTGCATATATGAAGCAAACAATCTTGTACCACACATGCATCCTAGACCAAATGGTGACCGGATAAGGAACTTTGACAACCGGGTAAACCTGAATTGGCAAAGATCCTATGGCAACCGGTTTAGTCCATTCGAGATGGAAAAGGTAACAAATGTTATTTGCACCTTGTGTAATAACTTTGGTCATGTGGCTATGAACTGCAGAAGAAGAATAGGAAGAGGAAATGCAAGACCTTGGAGATCATCTGGTATGGTCTGTTACCACTGCAACAAACCGGGGCACTTAGCAAAATTTTGTAGATCAAAGAATAGCAAACCGGTCAACTTTTTCAAGGATTAGAAAGAAAAGCAGAAAGTTGATATTGAGGAAACCAAAGAAGATATGAATTAGATTTGGAAAAAGAAAGGTGATGACTCGCCTGGAAAAGAAACCGTTCCTTCACCCAGTGAAGAGAACCCAACACCGGTGACTTAAGCCTATTTTAACATGGCTAAGGGGAGCTTAAAGGTAAAACATCTCCGGACCCCTTGTAAAATGAGCTGGAAAGAATTTTTGAATCTTGAATTTTGGTAACTTTTTGTTGACGTGTTATCAACCAGTATTTCACTTGAGTGGTGAAATTAGGGTTTGTAACCTAAAGTGCGAGCATTTATTGAAATTGGTAAAAAGGGATAAAAGAAAGTTTTACTTTATCATTTTTACCCTAACTCTTTCGAGAAAGAAATTTGAAGCGATTGCAGAGCCGAATAAGATTGTCTTGTTGTTAGTTGGTGAATTGTTTCGTGTTTAGAGAAATCAAGTTGAATTGAAAGTTGCAGAGAGGCGAGCGGGTGTGCATTTGGGCATTTCAACCGAGAAACGAAGCAACGTGCAAGAAACAAGGTATTTCTTTGTATACCGCTTTGAAACTTGCTTATCTAGAATGGCATCTACTTCTAAGTCTATAGAGAGGTTGATGATCACTGCTGAGCCTCAGGAAGATCTAAAGGCAGATCAAATTATGTCTTATAATGCATTGTCGCAAGTTCCGAGCGGTGTTGTGGTCAAAGGTGACTTGTTTAGTTATATAGATTGCAAGATAGAAGATTTAGGAACTCTACACATTTATACACAGTTGAAATCACTTTGTGATAAGAACGAAAAGATTGAAACAAAATATGCTAGGGTTTTTGAAAAAGGTTTTCATAATACTGCATACTTTCTTGAAGATTTTGAGAAAGAATACATCAGAATCATTTTGAGTCGAGTCCACAGAGAGAGCATATATTTAGAAAGGACTCACACAATAACCAAGGAAGCTATTCAAGCTGTAACTAGTTACTTGTGACCGGTGAAATTCCTGTGCTAAGACAAATTTCAAAGGACACTGTCTTCAAATTAACCGGTTATACATCTGATAAGCATGCTTTTTCTATCAACAATATTAGAGACCCTGCAGTGAAACAAGCAGCAATGGTGATAAGCTACCGGGTATTTTACTCCACTAGACTTAATAGTGTTCCATCTGTAGCAATTCATACAGCACACATAATGATTGTTGATAATGCAAATTATGATCTCTGTGAAGCCATCAGAGTGCAATTATTTCAAAATTTGAAATCCATTAAGAAGGACAACACTCAAAAGTTCAAATATGGTCAGCTATTAGCTGGGTTATTTTTCTATTTCCAGAATCCTACCAGGAATCAGAGACATTGAATGGTCAAAAGACCTACTGGTCAATGCACATATCAAGAACATCATTAAGGCTGTGAAGAATACTTTTTCAGCTGCCTTGAATAAGTATTTTAATGAATTTTAGAAAAAGATGACATGCGAATGAAATTGCCTGAAGATGTGGTAAAACACTTTGCAAAAGACATCGTCTTCACTGTTATCACTGACTTTTGCTTGATGTAAGCAATTGAGCCTAGAGAGGAAGAGATGAAAGATATGAGCTATGAGGTTAATCATGATTTACTGGTTGGCTCTGCTAATACCCTGTTAGCATCACCTAAAGATAAACAACAAACAAAATTGGACATTGTGGCAGTCCAAGTTGCACCAACAAAAACCGATACTGCACCTGTAGCTAATGTGAAAGCAAAGAAAAAGAATTCTGATGAAAAGTCTCTCGTGAAAAAGACCACAAGGGTGACTTGGAGTGTCCTAACCAAAAAGGAACCGACACCTAAAGTATATGTAAAGAAGAAGGGTGCACCAAAGAAGAGAAATCAAAAATTGATTTTGCAACCAGAGTTTGAGGGAACGAATTCTGAAGAAGAACCGAAGAAGGAAAAAGCAACCGGCATAACATCCAAGAAGGTAAAGGTAGTGCCAAAGGAAACTACACCTATTGATATAGCTACCTACAAACCTGACCCAATTTTTGAGAGAACAATGAAGATGCTAGGAAGAAATAGGTTTGACAAAGTCAAAGAATATTTTGATTCTTTCACTGAAGATGAGCAGAAGCAAGTCATTCGACAGGTAGTAACTTATTTGGGTCATTACAATAGATTTCCGCATGACTTGGAAAAAGATGTTTCAATCTCTTTGTATAATACTCTTTTAGATAAATGTGAGGAAGCTATTCAATTGGAAAAAAAAATTATTGATGAAATATTTGTACAATACTTTCCCAATTTATCCTCGGATGGAATTAGTGCTTTAGTTGACCAATACAAAGTATATTTTGATTTTAAAATGAGAAGATTGAAGCTTCTGAATGAAAAAAAGGCAGTTATTGAGTCTGAGACACATAAGCTAGCCTGTGTAATCAAAAAGAGGGAAGAAGTCGTCCACTCTAGGAATAAGGATAATACTATAGATGATGTTCCTCTACCGGAAATGGATGAAGAGGATATTGTACAACTTGACATAGTCTATCCAATCAAGAAGAAGGATGATTTCATTATTCTTGTTGATGAAGATGTTCAGAACACAGTAGACCTATCTGGAGACAACACTGCACTAGATATGGAGCCTCCTACAATCACTGAACTACAAGTTACATTAGTTGATCACCCGACTATTCAACTAAAAGTGAACAATGAACCAACAACTGAACGACTGGCGAAACCCCAATCTCCACCGGTCATTGAAAATAATCAAAAGGAGTCTACTGAGAAAGTTGTCACTCAGTTACTTGAAGAGACAACAAAGCATAATACAGAGAGAGCTATCATTAAGAGTGTACCCCCTGAACCGGCGAAGCAAAAACTACTTGAAGATGATGATGATGATGATTCTTTAAGTATTTCAGGACCCATTTATATGAACACTCTGAGCACGTCAGAAATGTTGAAGATTGCTAATGTTATGCAATCTCGAGCACATAAGAAGAGACTGAAAGAGAAAAAGATTGAAGAAGAGACAATCTAGAATGCAGTAGAAATTTTGTCTGGTTTACTACCGAAAACAACAATTGCACATCTTCCTACATCCATTAGCAAACTTGGTCAGTTAGTTGCAGATGCATGTGATCAAATCAAGTCGCTTGAAGATGCTGCTCAAATGTCTGCTGAGAAGAGCCACAAGAAGAAATATGGAGATAAATTGGCAAAGAACATTGAAAGTGGCCAAATGACTCTATCTCATAATGGAAGTCTGTTGATAAAAGCTATTGAATCTGGAGGAAAGTATCTTGCCTCTACCTCCAATGTTTCTTTCTTTTATTTTGACATTTCTAAGAGTCAAGTTGAAACCGAGCAAGAAATGGAAAGGATATGCAAGGCATATGTCCCACTCCAGAACTCCATTCATGCCTTTAACTGGTCTGTAGATGATTTGCATGACAGATTGGTCAGGAATGATAATGAGAAGGCTAAGAGACTCCGATCTCTAAAAGAGCTCAAGAGTCTGCTCACCTCACAGGTCGACATTTTTTAGAGTGCCTACTCAAATGCAAAAGCTATTCTTGCTACTTCTGAAACCTGCACGCTAGACTCAATGGAAGAATTCCATTCCCAGCTGATGTCTACATTTGAGTATACTTCTAACATACTCGAATCATGGTAAAATGCTTTATCACAGATGAAGTAGAACTTCAATGACATTTTTATGAGATTAGCCAATGCATGAACTTTTTTAAGTTGTTAATATATGCTGAACACTTTGATACAAATTTTCTATATATATGTATATATTTTACTTTTTCATTTTGGCATTGTTGTCAAAGGGGAAGTAATAATATGTATGTGTGTTTTTGAAAATTTTGTATTTATGCATGCATTAAGGGGGAGTATGAGCACATGTGTAAATATGTTGTGTATGCACACTTAGCGGTATTGTATTACTCTAAAATTTTCTAAGTGTTGCCATCAATGCCAAAGGGGGAGATCGTTCGCTTGATGATGACTGTAATGTATTCATCACTTGTTGTCATTGATGAAACACTCACACACACACATATGATTACATTGACTACCGGTGTAACTTCAATTGGTTTACACTGTCAACTGGTATGTTTAAGGTTTATCTCTAACCGATACTTTGTGTCAACTGGTATGTGCTTAAGAGATAACCTGTGGCTACACCAAGTCGGCATCAAAATGAAGATGGAGATCAAGCAGAAGATTCCAGGACAACGGTTCACATGTTTTGTTCCAACCAGTATTGACTGTTCTAATCGGTATCTGATTTTGTGATGATATACTGGCACCGACTTCTTGGCGGCCACTTTTGTGATGAGTTTTGGTCACTTGTCTAGATACACTACACCTAGGAAATTGTGTTTTGATTTCCTTAGGCCGACATAAGATTTGAATGTCTATTTAAAGACATCTCAGTGAATCATTTGTAAGTGATGTAGAGGATGTTATGCGAATATTGATATGCATCAAGAGTGAAAGCTTTTGTTGAAGAGCGATAAGTGTTAAGATGAAGAGCAGTGTTGAATGTACTTAGAATGATTTGATCAAGCAAGTATTGTGCTACTCAGAACAGATCAAACCATTCTTGTTGTTTTCTAATCATTACAATAGAATCAAATTCCCTAACTGAGTAAGCTTTAACAAGCTTCATTGTACAAATCCTCTAACAAGGTGATCCATTAGTTTGGATTCTCAAATCCTCCAACGAGGTTACTCCTAACATGGTAGTCCTTTTAACAGGGTATAAGCTTCTAATCAAGCTTTGGGATCTCTAACAAGATTCGCTCCTAGCAAAGCACTTTGTAGACCTTAACCGGCTAGTTATCTATTACTACAGATAGTTAACTTGTGAGTTCTATCTCACAATGGTTTTTACCTATTTGGGTTTTCCACGTATAAACACATATGTTATGGTGGATGCTTTAATTTTTGTGGATGTTGTTATATCATTTTGGATAGCATGTATTTTGTTTAAATGCTTGGTTAAGTTCATCTACCGGTTAGTGTTTGAAGTAGTGTTGTATTTGGTGTCACTGATTCACCCCCCCTCTCAGTGCTTTTCAAGTCCATCAATTGCAACTCACGAACATGGCTTCCGTCTTTGTTCAGTCATCCATGCTTGCATATTACAGGAAAAGTCTCCTCGACATCACCATCTTGAACATTATCCTTCCCACCACGATTGAGTCATTGAAATTTGATAGGTTTAATGGTGATGGGGACCCTAATGTGCACATTGATTCTTTCATGACCATGTGTAGCGACTATCATAGCTTGGACTTTGTGTTGATTAAACTATTCTCATGGTCCCTTAAAGAAATTGTGTTAGAGTGGTATAGCTCTTTACCAGACCATTCCATTCATACACTTGATCAACTCATGGACCTCTCTCTCGAGCGGTTTCAGGCCAACATTGGTAGTAGGGTCACCATCGCTAACCTTGTTCATTGAAAGCAAAAGCCCAATGAGAAGATCATAGATTTCATCTCGAGGTATCAGTTGATCTCCAATAGAATCCCCTTTTACCTACCAGATAGTGATCTACAAAGGATGTTCATTGACAATCTGCAGTCGACATTGAGGGAGAAGGTATCTCTCAATCGATATCAAACATTTGCTAACATGTGTTTTCCACGTATAAACACATATGTTATGGTGGATGCTTTAATTTTTGTGGATGTTGTTATATCATTTTGGATAGCATGTATTTTGTTTAAATGCTTGGTTAAGTTCATCTACCGATTAGTGTTTGAAGTAGTGTTGTATTTGGTGTCACTGATTCACCCCCCCTCTCAGTGCTTTTCAAGTCCATCAATTGCAACTCACGAACATGGCTTCCGTCTTTGTTCAGTCATCCATGCTTGCATATTACAGGAAAAGTCTCCTCGACATCACCATCTTGAACATTATCCTTCCCACCACGATTGAGTCATTGAAATTTGATAGGTTTAATGGTGTTGGGGACCCTAATGTGCACATTGATTCTTTCATGACCATGTGCAGCGACTATCATAGCTTGGACTTTGTGTTGATTAAACTATTCTCATGGTCCCTTAAAGAAATTGCGTTAGAGTGGTATAGCTCTTTACCAGACCATTCTATTCATACACTTGATCAACTCATGGACCTCTCTCTCGAGCGATTTCAGGCCAACATTGGTAGTAGGGTCACCATCGCTAACCTTGTTCATTGAAAGCAGAAGCCCAATGAGAAGATCATAGATTTCATCTCGAGGTATCAGTCGATCTCCAATAGAATCCCCTTTTACCTACCAGATAGTGATCTACAAAGGATGTTCATTGACAATCTGCAGTCGACATTGAGGGAGAAGGTATCTCTCAATCGATATCAAAAATTTGCTAACATGTGTTTTGTGCTTACGGACTACCAACACACCATGTTGCAGTTCGAGGATTCTACTTTGAACCTTTGCGGTGGGTCCTTTGTAGGCACATCCATAGAAGGGTCTAGGAGGAATAAGGTAGTAGCTAATGTCCTAGCTGTGCCTTTGACAACTACTGGACAAGGCTCACAACAAAGTAGAGTCTTCATGAAATTGAATGACTCTTATTTGAGTATAATGAAGTGATTGTTGAAAGACAATCTAATCACCCTTCGTGAGATTAGATCATTGTCTGATAGCAGACCCTACATGCGGTGGTACAATGGATCCAAATTTTGCCATTACCATCGTGTGCCTCGCCATGACATTGAGTGATGTTATAATCTTTGACACATTGTCCAGGACCACATCAACAATGGTGTGCAATTAGAGTTGATGCATGGAAACACAAGTCGAACAAGTCCATTGACAAGACCAATAGTGACTTGCAAATTTATACCGATCCATTTCCTCTGCACTCGATAAATTTTATCTCTGCATCGGATCATTCCTCAGATGATGGTCCATTTGTGAACATGGTTACCATCACTCCTATTTGCTCACCTCCTAGCCAAAAGGAGGTGTCTGACATATCTTTATCATTTACTCCTCTAGAGGCCCCGTATTGTGGAGAGCCTTCCAGCAGAGTCGATGTCATTATGAAGGAGACTATTTGTAAATGGTTGGCATAGGCTTGCATATGATGAGTGTTGAGCAACGTTAATAACACATGACGATTTTTCTATCTCTCCTTTGGTTAGCATCACCTTGATAGTCTTCATAGGACCCAAGGCGATATCTTCCACATTTATGATCATTCCTGAGTCAAATCTGTTTTGAGCTAAGCTAGTTATTCTCTGGCTGATTGCCATGGAGGCAGTCCCTTCCCTAATTCACAAATGTCTCAAGTTTCCTCATGAGGGTTCGGTGCATGTCATCTAGGATATTGGATATTGACCCCTAGTATCCCGTGGGGACTTTTCACTCGACCATTTTTGGCCTGCTCCAGTGGGGCCCATGCTCCTTCCTGGTGACTTGATGTACCACACATACTATTAGTATAAGACGAGGGAGTCAAATCCTAAATCAGTGCCTCTTCTTGCATAAACCTCTACTCCATCTATTCCGGTCTTGGAGCTAGTGGTGCCTTATGTCCCCTCATTGTTGGGGGCTGAGGCTAAGCCTGCTCCTTCGAGTAGACCTTTGCATCCACCCAGGACTGCGCAACCTCTAGTGGTGTCTTCTGTTCCTGCAACTGCACCTAGTGCAAACAAGGGAAATACACCCATGTTGTCAAAGTCTGCAGCCCGCCCTCCCTTCGACCTGCCGATCATGGTTGATATCCATCGACCCTCTCATTATGAGAAAAGGAAGCGCTCCTCTCATGTTCGTCCATCAACACTCGCTCTTACTTCATAGCTTGTGGTTGCACCCTCCGTCCCTCCGACCACTCCTCGAGTGAAGCGAGGTAGGGTTCTCGTTGTTGTGAATGTAGTTCCTATTCCGAGTGCACCTCCTGTTTCATTAGTTTGGTCTTCTCCTATCCCTGACATGGTTACAAAGGCCCCTCCTATGGATCATGATGCTCTTGAATCTTCTCGAGCTTCTGTTGGTGGCCCTCATCTTAATCGTAATCAACGTGCACGTGAGTGTAAACACTATCGACGGGCCATAGCTCAAGAGTGTGCTGTCGCTATGCAGGCTGATTCTGCATCTATGGCACCCAACTCTGTCGCATCAGCGCCTGTTTCGTTTAACATTCTTGTTTCTGCATCTTCTTCGATTTTGCTTCCTGCTACTTCGGGGCCCGTTGATGAACCTCCCCCTAAATGAGTGCAGATCTTCATTGCTCCTTCTCTAGAGATGCCCCTCATCACTTCTTTGTCGTACATGCCTCCATTGTCTTGACCCATTAATATGCTGCATACGGAAGTGGCATCTAGCGCAACTCTTTCTGCTCCCCCTATATCACAACTACTCCAACATTAGAGCTTTCCTGGAGTCCTTCAGCTTGCTATGGTTGATAGGATACCTCTTTCTCATGTCTGACCCAAATACAAGCTTGTACAGGGTCCCATTATTGAGTTTCGACGATGGAAATCCTCGCAGGTATGCTCCTCACCCTCTTCTATGTAAGGAAACTTGCAACCATCTTTATGGTAATTTTCACATAACACATTTAAGATTTCATTCAAATCAACACATAGAAGCCATATGCAAATAATAGACAACATACCCATGAAAATGTGACACAAGATATATCGCAGGAAAACCCTCATGAGGGAAAAACCCAACCTCCAAAAGCATCATCCACCATGTATTATCAACAATGCGTCCATTACAATACAACTATAGAAAGCCTTCGAAAACCTAGCCATAACCAAACACTCCATGTGACCAAGCATGAATCCACACATCCCATGCCATGCTTCCTCCACAAATGCTAACCTGGCTAACCTATATAACTACCCTTGTGGTGCTTTTATAGAGACAAGCAACCACAAAACCATCAAGTGGTATTACATCAAAACCATGTGCCCAAAACCATGTGACAATAAAATATAATATTTTTCCTACCTATCCTTGACTCACATTTAATATTGGGTACGTCATCACAATTACGTTCTCCAATATTAAATAAATATAATATAATAATACCAATATGTCAATACAATTCATCAAGTGGTTACACGAATATTCTTAGGGAATCTCTACATGTTGCACATCCATTTAGGTGCTCCTAGGTGCAACAATACAATATGATATTACAATATAATCCATGTCCACCTCACACAATAATAAAATAATAGAATAATGAAACATTATTATGCAAGGTGTACAACACCATTTTCCCAACATTCTATACCTGTTTCAGTTCCTGTTAGTTTGCCTGTTTCTATGTATGTGATTGAGAATGTCTTGTCTTCTCCTGAATTTGTCATTGCCCCTCTTCCGAAGGCCGACAATCCTGTCCTTGTTTCATCTTCTCCGAGCGAGTCACCTGCTTCTTCTACAAAGGCTTGCATGTTCAATTCCTTGGAGGATATCCTGGCCTTGTCCATGATCTTCATGCGATCATTGACCCTTACCTCCTCTAAGCCTGTGGGCGTAGACTTTGCTGCTGCTTTGTCCCTTCCCCTCATTGCTGGTGAGGTGCCTGGTGAAGCTCTTGCTATTGTCCCTCTCTGAGCTTGTTGTCCTTCTCCTTATGATCTATATTGGGAGGACAATGATCTCCTATGGGATGACCTTTAGGGTGTGTATCTCTTCCCTCCATCTTTTGTGTGTGTGTGTGCACTTTACTGTGTTCCCCTGTAGTTGCTTTACTTGTTTTTTCCCTCTTGGAGGACCCAGGTTACTCTGTAGGTACTTGGATACGGGAGGTTGACTGTCTTTATCTGTTGTGCTCTCTCGAAGGACCCGAGTTACTCCGTAAGTGCTCAGATACGAGAGATTTTCTGTCATATATATTCTTCTATTTGTCTCTCTTCTTCTTCTATCTGTCGTATGTTGCCTTTTGATATTCGGGAACGATGCAAAGAGTTGGGGGCATCTTTTCACCTTATTTCATGTTGATCCAAATTTTTATTTTATCTGTCTTCATGTGCTCTTCTTTAGATTCGAGAACTTTGGCACTATGATGATATACACATCTTGTAGTTGTCTTTCATATCTTTTGTCACTACTATGGGTTATGATGCCAAACTATCTGATCCCCCTATCATCTTGCATTTCCTTTGCGATGTTGTGCTGCTCTTCTCCTTAGAATGACATGCTTTTCATGCATATCATTCTAAGGGGGGGCCATCATATCTACATTTTTCCATGATCTGCTTTTGTCATTTAGTCTTTTGCATTAGTATTTCTTGTTGGTCACTTGATCTTTTGCTTGCTTAGGTGGGAGCCAAACCACTTGATCTTTTGCTTTATCTTTTTCGCCTAGATGCGGGCCAAACCATTTGATCTATCTCTTTTGTTTGCCTTAGTAGGGGCCAATCTACTACCTACCAAATCTATCTCTGATCGCCCAATTGCATGGCTATCTAGCGTATCGAGCTACTCATGTCAGAAAAACCTATCTATCTTATCACCCTATCATATGGTTATCCACATCGTCATATCTTATCGCCCTATCATATGACCAGCATATCTCATCGCCCTATCGTATGGCTATCTAGCATAATGCACTTTGCTATCCATACCGACGTATCTCATATCATGGTGATCGTTTATCTTGTATCTTTTCATAACAATGGGCTTCCCTCCAAAGTGAGGCTCGTTTCTATTACGCTATCTCATTTATCATTTATCTCTATCTTTTATCTTATCATCCCACATGTTAGTCTGTAGCTAGCATGTTTGTGATGTATAAATTAGCAATATCTATTCCAAATCTCATCTACCTCTCGCTAGGGGAAACCTTGTTTGATCAATGAAAATATGCTCCCCTATCGCGACTCTCTATCTTCCTCTACTTTAGCTTTGCATCGCTTGGCAAAGACATGCTCGCTAAAGTGGGGGCAAAATATAATATCAAAAATATCTCCCTTTGTGATTCAACATGACAAATGGCACCTTCCTCCATGTCATCAAAGGTCTGACATTGCCACCTTTGTTCTTTTGTCCACTCAGATCACTTATTCAACTCTGACCAGGTATTTCACCAACTTTGCCAACCTGTCACCTTCAGGGACTAGGGCACGCATGAAGATGTTCGCGCGACGCACTAGTATCCTGCGAATCTGACAGTTCGTAGGCGGTCATTTGAGCGTTACGCCTGCACTTGGAAGGAATCGTAATTCCTCTGGATGCGACCACCGACATTGGGTTTCCTTCTAGGGCCTTTATCTATCCCATTTGAAGGCATTTGGGGGATTCTTTTGAAAATTTGATCACTTCTTATAGGTTGGAGCTCTTATCAATTTCTTTGGATAACATTCATAGTCTCTCTTACGAAGATACCATTGTTACAGCTCTCTGGATAGCTCACAACACTATTTTCATAAGCATATCGGAAAGGGGAGTTCACTCATTCCCTTCTCCTTTTGTTTTTCGTATTACCTTTCTTCTATCTTGCATTGTTTTTTAATTATCTTCGTTGTTTATTTCCTCGTGGCTTTATCTAGGTTGTCCATGGAAGTGGAAACACCAAAACGGGAATTTGACTTAGGCAAACTCCAAAACACAACCTCCAACATATTCTCTCTCACATGTGTGTACGTTCTCAATCGTGGGAAGAAGATCATTTAGCAAGAGGGTTCAATCATGGACCATCTATGAACCTCCTTTATCCCCTTTTCTCAATTATTTTTCGTGTTTCATGTTATTAGTCTATTCTGTTATACTTTCCACGAGCATTTAATATTATAAGTATGTTTATTATTCTCATATGATTTCTGTGCCCTGTCCGTACAGGACGACTGTGCGCCACGTTGGTGTTCCAACTTTGTACGCTCGTCCCTAGGATAGAGGCTCCACAGAGATGTCTGGGAGCCTTCTGTTAACTTAGTTTGATTGTTTTCATCCCCAGGATCACCTTAGCGCCAGTTTGAGTGAGGTATCGGAAGATGGATTTGTTCTCTAGGATTCAACATCCTTGAGGTAGAAAATTTCCTCCATTACACTCTCTAAATATCACATATATGCAAGATCATTTATAAATATCAGTGATTTCACTTTCACATTAAACATACTTGATACCAATATGGTATAGGAATTATGAAATTTCTTTCTAAAAAACTTCCATTATTTCAACATCTTTACAGGTGTTATGAGTCTTCTCCCAAAACAATAGAATAGGGCAATAAAGACTTTGAGTAATGAAATAGAACTACAGAGCTTCATAGATTACGTAAAAGCTCCATAATTGTTTTGGATTTGTAGACGTATAAAAATGATCATATTCCTAAATGAATATTTAATGTTCATTTTATTCTCATTCCTCTATTTAGTTAAATCTAATTTAATTAAATCATCCACATTCCTCTATTTAAATTAAATAAATTATTCAATTTATTTATTTAAATTCACTTAAGCCTTTTATATCATTTAATTAAATAAATCATTTTATTTAATTAAATCCCTTCTCTCTACTTTTAATTAATTTTACATTTAATTAAATAGTTCACCCCAAATAAATAAATCTAATTTATTTAAATCCCCCACTTGCAACCAAATTAAAATAAAGCAATTTATTTTAATTAAATCCTATTATCTCTCACCCACTTGCATTTTCCTACATCTCCTACTTACCTTCTAACCCTCTTCCCAAATTCTTCTAGAATCTATCTAATCCTAATCAATTAACCTAAACCCTTCAATTATCCCCTTTCCCTAAATTTGAGGAGGTCACTTCTCAAATTTGGAGTAAAGTCTTCCAAAGGCATTAAAGCCTTTATGCCTTCAACAAGCTAACTTGTTGAATACCCCCAAATTTGGAAGGACTCTTACAAATTTGTCCCCAAAATCTTTCAAACCATTAATGGTTAACTAACCCTTTGTGACATGGTTAGAGACTTTTTGCCTAACTCAACCTTCATCTAACCCAGGGGTCTCATCAAGCATTCATTGCTTTGACCATGGTTATCCCTTTAACCCTTGCACAAGAGTTTACCCTTTGGGTAAAAGCTTTATCCAATGGATAACCTTAACCTAACCTTAACCCTTACCTCCTAAGGTAACCATGGGGTCTTCTCAAGCATTTAATGCTTCTTGCATCTCCTCTCAAGCAGTCTTATGTTGACAATTGTCACCATTTCATTGGTGAGAATTGCAAACATGGATTGATAACTTTCAATCCCGACCCTTGATTAGATCATTCAATCATGACCATCCATTGCCCTGTTTCTCTTATAAATAGAGCTCATTCCTTCTTCAAAAGGATCCAAGTCTTTAACATCATACTTATACTCAATTTTAGCAAGCATCTAGCCTCTCTTTGTAATAGAAATAAATCTAATAATCATTTTAGAAGCATTTTGATCATCTTAGATTAAATCATATGACTAGTATATCATGTTAGGATAGTATTTTTACTAATCTTGTCATCTTATCATCTAGTTTAGTTCATTTGTTAGAATGATACATAGATAGGATGCATTCATACTTATTTTGATCTAAAGCATCCCTCATTCTTGCATTTGTCATCCTTAAGTCACTTTGCTCAGTGATTTGAGAGCAAAGGCATTGGCTTGAGGGATCTTGTGAGATAGAGAACCATGGAACACCCCTTGGGAAGTTGAGCTATTCCTCATAGCTCCATAACTTGCACCAAGAGTCCCATGGGTGTGTGGGCAAGTCTTTGAATAATTTTCATAATTTCAGTTTCATTGAACCGTTTTTCCCGCATACATTTCTAGCGCCCACCGTGGGGCTTAACCCCATTAATCAAATCGGTTTTTGAATATAACCAACTTTGTGGGTATGCGGGAAACGGGAATCGGCGCGTGGGGAATCTGTCTTAGCGCATCCGGTTAACACTTCAGTGCATCCAGTATACTGTTCAGCGCATTAGACTCATTTCTTAGCGCGTAGGAATCCTTCCTTAGCACATAGAGTTTGTAGTCTTTCCTGTAGCTTTCCACGCGGAAATTTAACAGTCCAACGCATTTACCAAACAACTTAGTGCGTCGAGTCTGTCTGATAGCGCATCTGGTTAATACTTTAGCGCATACAATGTATTCTGTAGTGCATTATAGACAGAGGGCAGGAAATAATTTGTAATAGAGATCTCGAAAATTAGACTTGTGGAAGTCCACAAAACCATTTTTTTGCTAAATGATTAATTGTTGTTTTGCAGGTTACTAACAGTTTGATTGCAGGTTTGGAGTCTACTTTATTTAGGCTAGAATTAAAGTAGTTTGAATTTTACTAACTTTTAAAAGTTAGTTAAGATTTAAATTCCTTTCATTTCTTGTTTAAACTAAAAATTTAACTCACACCTTATTTTGGGCACCTTAAAAAGAACAACACCAAAAATCTTTCTTAGGAGAAAATTTTCGTTTGGGCATTTAAAAAGAACCAACAAACTTTCATTTTTGCAAAAAGAGCTTTAAAAAGAACCTCACCATCCTTTGGTGTTTAAAAAGATCAAATTAAAAAATTTTGCAAGGTAAAAGAACCTCACTTGTCCAATTTTATTCCAAGTTAAAGAGGGAAGTTCTTCCCCTTTGTCAATTTATTTTGTTGACCAAAATCAAAATTTTTGCTTTGTTGACCAGGTTTCTTTACTAGAATAGACAATCACCGATTTGAGGAAATAAAATAAACACCATGTTTTTGTTGGGCAATATCTCCATATAGACTTTAAAACAAATCATTGCGATAAAAGGCTAAAAAGAACACTTGTGTGCTTTGCTTCGAAAGTGGAAGGTATATGCTCTCCCCTTAACTGGGTGATCAAAAAGCCAAACCACTCTTACACTTTCAGTGTTTACAACATTTTAAATCCTTTAGTAGGCCTGCCCTCCCGAGGAGTCAACAAACTCTTAAAGCCATTCTTTGGCCGATGTGAGGGGAACGAGTGAAGTGGGAACGACTTTGACGCCAAATGTTCCAACCCACTATAATCAAAAGTGGAAAGTGACGAAAGTCCTTTTCAACGGTTATGCGTAGCAATTAGCCTTCCCCTAGTATCTTTACGATACGTAAAACCTTTGTTCTAAAGGTTGGGAAGCCTCCTGAGGGAGTTTATCACTGATGACTGAACATGAAGCCTGATTATGAACTTTAGCATTAAAAACCTTGAGTTGAGTTAGTATCCAAACATTTGCAGTATCATAGCGCAAGGGTGGGGAAGAATCTGCCCCCAAGATTACTCACCATATATCTCCCAAGATAACTACTCAATTGTGAAACAATTCATTTTGAGTTAATTTCTGGTAAAAGGCAAAAAAACGGGCGCCCCCTAGGGGGTGACAAGGCTATTTGAGCTGATGGAGTATCGAGACTAGTGAGCTATGGTACTGTCAATGACCCTTGAAAAAAAAGTCTAACTGAATTGTTTTATCTATATCAAAACCTGTTGAAACACTGGGGATTTGAACAATCCTTGCAGAATATACACTTTTTTGTTTAGTCTAGGCAAAATGGTTATCTCTTTTGTGTTGTGCTTTCATTTCTTACTTCAGAAAATCATTCATCATAGTTGAAGACAAAATTCAAAAATCACAGAAAAATGACCAAGGCAAAACAACCAGGGTAGTTTAGCACGTAAGAGCAACATCTTAGCGCTTTGGAACCATATTTTAGCGCGTGCAAGCTTCAATTTAGCGCATAAATTCTAATCTTTAGCGCATAAGCAATCCCAAAATTCAACAGTTCGAACCTTAGCGCTTTATGAAAACAGCCTAGCACGTTGGAGCAACAACTTAGCGCGTCAAGATCAAACATTAGCGCATTAAAATCAATAGTTAGTGCATTGCTAGGACATATTAGCGCATAAGCTTTCAAACCAAACCAAAATCAAACAGTCCAAGTTAGCACATCAGAAAGGCAGCTTAGCGCGTTGAGATCATTTTCTAACGTGTTGAAGACATTGAGTAGCGCATTGGGTTTCTGGCTTAGCGCGTAGCCGGAACTGAGAAAACAAAGAGCAAAACAGAAACTTTTTTTGAAAAATTCTAAAAACAGTTTAGGAAGCCATTTTTCCTCACTTGAACTCCATCAGACATAAATTCAAAACCAAAGTATCAAAACTACTCCAAGGCGAGATTTTCTTAGAACAAAGTTGTCAAAAGCGAAAAACTAGTCAAAGGATTAACACATCTTTCATATCAGAATCAGGTAACACCATCGCACGTATCAAAAGGTCTTCCAATCAAATGGATTTTATTCCAAAAACATACTTGTTTCAAACTTAAAGTTGTCAAATCGAGTTCCCATATCGGGAAAGCTCTTATTCCATAACATTTGACGCACTTTGTCGTGAGGGGGAATCTAAACCTTCATTTGATAAAAAACAAGTTTCCAAACAAGATATCAAAATCCAAAACACATCAAAGGAAACCATTGATCGCCTGTGCATGACTAATCCTCATATTTTGAGAAGAAAGAGTATTTATCATAACACTAAGTTGAGAAAACAACAACCTAGTTCTCTGAGACTAGCTAAACGAAATAGATTTTTATACATCAATCGCCAACTCTTCAAATCTCATCGAACATTCCTCTGTCATATACGCTTGTATCTTCAAGACAAAACAAACAAATTTGACGAGGAATCATTGCAGAGTAGAGCATTCTGTCAAAAAGCAGCATTCAGCCAACACTTTAACCACGAAGGAAAAATCAATCCGACTTTCTTCCCAGAAGTCTGCATGACTTATAACGTACCTCGAATAGAGCCGCCAACACCTGAACAAGACACAGAAGAAGAATTCGTTCCCTTCATCACATAAAGTTTCTATTAGATGCCCGCTATCACTCGCTCTCAACGAAACAAACAAAGAGAAACACAACCAGAATCCAGTATGGGACGACGATTATCAAATCCCTTTGACTATCCAAATCTAGAAGACACGAAGATCACTGAAGAACTCCTTCAAGAATGCCAAGAAAGTGCCTCGTTCCAAAGACTCGTGGAAAGACTCATAGAGGCTGACAAAGAAAAATATCTACTCATGCTCACAAGCAAAGGAGTGAAGATTCTAGAAGACTTTGATTCAAACACTTTTAGAACAAGGTCTCGACTCTATACTTATCAAGAACAACAAAGAGAAGAAGACGCAGGTGACTTTGAGCAAAACATCCCTGAGCAAAACATACTTGAGCAAAACATCCCCGAGCAAAACATACCGCTACACACGCCATTCCAAACTAGAAACAATGAGAAGGGAGAACTCTTCCCTTGGCAAACAAACGCACCCTTGGTTGCTCTTACACAACAAATGCAAATGCTGCAAAACAAATGCAAGACATGCAACAAGGATCAACAATACGATATTCCTTGAATGAAATTTGTCCTTATCCTTTTGACAGAAGGTTAAACATGGTACCTTTTCCCCCAAATTCAGATGTTCCCAAATTCGATAAATATGATGGAAAAAGCGATCATTGTGATCATGTCCGAGAATTTTGTACCATGAGCCTGAAGTTTTCCCATGATGACACCTATTTGATGAGATTATTCCCAAGAAGCTTGGGAGGGCAAATGATGGAATGGTTATCCAAAATCACACCTCTTGTCAGATCCTTTGATGAATTAGTCAACAAATTTATCACTCAATATTCCTACAACATTCAACATGCCATCACCATGCTAGATGTCTGCAATACCAAACAGAAGAACAACGAAACATTCATGGTGTTCCTTCAACGTTGGCGATGAATGGTCGCGAGATATCCTTGAGATGTGCTTGAAAAAGAAAAGATGGAAATTTTCATCGACAATTTTGAATAGCGAGATGAGTTACATACTCAAACTCCAATGCATGCCATCTTTTGCCAAATTGATTGAAAATGGCATCAAAGTAGAGGAGGTATTTGTCAAGAAAGGAACATTGAAATTCTTCAAGGAAGGAACAAATTCATCCAACTCTCATTACAATAACCAAAACAACAATAACTTAGACAAATCTAGGTTCTGGACCAGAAACAAAAATACTCGAAATGAAGGAGGAAACGAAGCTAATGATGTGAAGTCCAAACAACCAGTGTTAGCTTTATCAGGAAATCCTCAGACTAACAAGAATCAAAAGGGTGCTAACCAAGGTACTAACACTTATGCACCAACTACCAATCAAGATCATCTTAACACAAACAACACCAACAATGCCCAAGACAATAACACCAATCAAGGACCTAATACAAACTCACGAGGTAACACCAACAACTTTCCAAAACGCATCTACACACCATTAGGGCAATCATTGGAGTCTGCAAACAAAATTATCTCCTTACCAGCAATCAAAAACTTTGAACCGCAAGTCAAACCACCTTGGTGGAATGACTCACACTTTTGCGACTTTCATCGAAACAAAGGACATCAAACAAATGATTGCATGAGGCTGAAAAACATTGTTCAAGACATGATTGATAGAGGCGATTTAACAGTCGATGGTCTCAAGACAAATGATGACCATGGAGCCTTTAAGAATTGTCTTCCAAACTACAACAAGGATGGAGCTTCGACCTCAAACTATACACGTGGAGCTCGTATCAATCACATATACAATAACACCATCAATCATATATCAACGAAGGACAATCAAGTAAATGTTATTACAATCAACGACAAGCGTGAACATGGATCAATCAATGTAACCACCAGAGCTCAAAAATATGTCTTGAAGGGGCATACATCAGTGACAAACACCATACCCAAGATTCAATATGATCTGGTCAATCAACTGTGCAAAACCCTTGCTCAAATATCTATACTTGAGTTGCTAAAACTTTCTCCAAAACACATGGACATCTTGGAACAAGCACTATTGGAAACAAATGTACCCCAAGATTTGGATATTGACAAATTCCAAGCCATGGTGGGTCACATGACAGGGCCTCATAATCTCACCTTTTCTGAACAGGATAATATCTCATTAAGCCATCCACACAATACTCCACTCCACATTGAAGTCTTGGTCTACAAGCATCGAGTCAAAAGAGTATTAATAGATGGAGGAGCTGGACTCAATATCTCTACCTTAAAACTTATCTGTGCATTAGGCTTCTCTGAGAAGTCTATTGATCCACGCAAAAAATCACTATAAAAGCATATGACGATGAAGAAAGATCACCCAAAGGAACAGTGGTGTTGCCAATTCAAGTGTGACCAATACAAAAGGACACTATGTGCCAAGTCTTAGACATAGACCTCACATATAATATCTTACTATGTCGACCTTGGATACATGAAATGCAAGCAGTACCCTCAACTTATCACCAATGTGTTAAGTTCCCGTACAATGGATAAGAGATTTCTATATCAGCAGATCATAACCCTTTTTAACATTGTAATGCTATGGGGGCAGCCCAAGACAGTTTGGTTCCACATAATAGAGAAAAACACATTTCCTCAACACCAAATCTTCAGCAAGAAAAGCCTAAATCTCTATCTATGGATTTCAAACATAAAATGAAAAATAAAGAACAAGGCATGGGAGAATACTCTATGGAACCCTTGTGTTTAATCAACTTACCAATATCGCCTAAATCTCATGGGTTACCTTCAGCATCAACACATCAAATAGCATAACCCATCACCAAGTTTGATGGCAAGTTTATTCAACTAGGCACACTAGCACATGAATCAGAAGAAAAGGACATCCTTAGTTGGCTATACAAGGATGAGGAAAAAGACAAAGCAGCTACTATGGAAGTAGCTATACCAACATAGCTGTATGGAAAAGGATACCTGATCATGCAACAAATGGGATATAATGACAAAGGACCTATCGACAAGCGTTAGGAAGGTGTCACAGAACCATTAGATCCTCCTTCACAATTTTGTAAAGACAAAACAGGATTGGGATATGAACACACTCTACCCCCATGGAAGACACCAAGTAAATATCAAAAACCTCAGTGGAAGGCAAAGAAGAAATACAAGGAAGACTCATGGCAGGAGGCACTATTTGAATTAGCAGAAACAATACGAAAGGAACATGAATACCAGGAAAAAGAGCAACAACATACGAAGTCAGCCATTCAAGAGGCACCTTGTGAAGAAGTACATCATGTTCAAGAACCTGTTACAAACAAAGAAAAATCACCCCTGGACAACATCACTACTCCCCTAAGAGAGACAATATATGAGCAAATGCAAAGAGTAGAAGCAGGATCTGATACATAATCAAAGAAAACTATCAGACTAGTATCAATTATCAAGGACCTGTTTTCACCCTACAACATACCAGTCCACAACACTGAAAGAATTTGGGATAATACCTCGGAGACTGATTCAAATGAATATGAATGGGGCAGCTATTCCAATGTTACTGAAGATATTGTTGAAAACACCCTTCATACACCCCTTTCTCACGAAGAACAAGACACAGAACCTAGACTAATTGAATTTGGTCCATAAAATATCTATGACACCAAGGAAAGCGAGCAACGACATTACTAGCAAGTTTACACGAAAGATGATACCATTGAAGACCTCGACAAAATCATTAACTTATTCAATATCCCAGCCAACCTTGATGATACGTCCATCCTGACACTTACAGCGGCTGAACTCGACCCACCCAATGACTCTTTACCACTCATCTTTCCTGACCTCATAGATTGGGATGAACCTGAAAATCATGACATACCAATTTTCCCAAATGATGAGTCTATTATCCATTACTTATGTACCGTTAACCCAGAAATAGACTCTACCAGTAAACAAAGTAACAACATTTGCAATCAGGGGAGTACCAAGTCTCTCAGTCGTAAAAACGACAAAAATAAAGGATCTATTGCTGAAAACTAGTCAATGGCAACACTAGATCACAAAAAAGTAAAAATAAAGGACGCATCTACAGGTGCAAACCTTTTTAAGGCACCTAAAGATGAGAGACTTGACACTCTTCTTGAACATTATCAAGAGCGATCACCCATATTGCTTGAGCCCACTCAATAAATCAACATTGGTACAACAGAAGCAACCAAAAACATACACCTAGCAGAATCTTTGATAGAGGAAGAAAAATCAGAGTTTGTCCAATTTTTCAAAGAAAAGAAAATCAATTTTGCTTGGTCTTATGCAGATATGCTCGGGATTGATCCACAGTTAATCATGCATCACTTGTCCATTGCTCCAGGAGCTAAGCCAGTTAAGCAAAAACTGAGAAAGATGAATCCACATTGTAGCACTCATGGTCAAAGCTGAGCTAAAGAAACTATTAGACGTCGGATTTATTCGACCTATAGACTGTGCTGAATGAATTTCCAACATTGTGCCAGTTTCAAAACCAGATGACAGCATCGGGATATGTACCGATTTTAGATATGTCAACAAAGCTTGTCCAAAGGATGACTTTCCTTTGCCCAGTATCGACATAATTGTAGACCTCACAATAGGCCATGCAATGCTATCATTAATGGACGGTTTTTCTGGCTATAATCAAATCAAGATAGCTCTAGAGGATCAAGATAGAACAATGTTTACCTGTCCTTAGGGAACGTATTGTTGGAATGTCATGCCTTTTGGCTTAAAGAATGTTGGGGCAACTTATCAGCAAGCAATGACAATAATCTTTCATGACATGATGCACACCTTCATGGAGGACTATGTAGATG
Source organism: Cryptomeria japonica (assembly GCF_030272615.1). Classification (NCBI taxonomy): domain Eukaryota; kingdom Viridiplantae; phylum Streptophyta; class Pinopsida; order Cupressales; family Cupressaceae; genus Cryptomeria; species Cryptomeria japonica. The sequence continues at coordinate 645,699,933 of NC_081406.1, read as the reverse complement.
ATTTACTAGCTAAATCCTTTACCCGAGCAGAACATCTAGGCATCTTAGAAAATATTTTTGACAGATTGGAAAAATTTCAAGTCAGGCTCAACCCTAAGAAGTGTGTCTTCAGGGTTACATCAGGCAAATTATTAGGCTACATAGTCTCAGCAAAGGGCATTGAAGTAGATCCAACAAAATTACAAGCCATCATGGAGATGCCACCACCTAAGAACATCAGTCAACTTAGATCCTTGCAAGGACAACTCTAGTCAAGTAGGCGATTCATCGCTCAACTAGCAGATAAAAGTCTACCATTCAATCATTTGCTACATAAGAATGTACCCTTCAGATGAGAGGCCAAATGTGCAGAATCATTCTATAAAATCAAGCAATACCTAATGAACCCACTAGTTATGGTACCACCAATAGCAAGGAAGCCACTTCTTCTCTACATATCAACAACAAACATATCATTGGGGGCACTGTTAGCACAAGAAAATTAGGAAGGCAAGGAACGAGCTATCTATTACATTAGTAGAACTTTGAATGGATATGAGCTCAATTATACATTCATTGAGAAGGCTTTTTTAATAGTAGTAATTGCTTCTCAAAAGTTCCGACACTACATGCTAGCACACACAATCAAGCTAGTAGCAAAAAATGATCCTCTAAAATACTTGCTCAGCAAAGCATCTCTCACAGGCAGATTGGCTAAATGGGTAATGATTCTCAGCGAATTTGATATCCACTACATAGAGCGACGAGGTATCAAAGGACAGGTAATTGCAGATCAATTAGCCGATGTGCCACTACTAGATAAACAACCAATGGAGATCGAATTTCCCGATAGGGATGTTCTTACTCTTAACACTAAGCAATGGACCCTATACTTTGATGGATCCTACACTCAACATGGCTTAGGTGCTGGCATTATATTCATCACTCCTGATGGGCACACCATACCAAGATCATATAGGCTCATGTTTCCATGCACAAATAACATTGCTAAGTATGAGGCACTGGTTACATGGATGAAAATGGCTGTGGGATGGAGAATCACAAAATTGAAAGTTTACGGAGATTCACAACTAGCCATAAATCAGCTCAACAATGAGTATCAAACGAAAGATGACAAACTGCTACCATACAAATGAATGGTGAATGATTTCAAACAATATTTTGTAAACATCACCTTTGAGCAAATACCGAGGTTGGACAACAGAGCAGCTGATGCAATGGCTACTATCGCTTCACTGCTACAAATTCTAGAACAACAAAGTCGTTACGAGTTTCTGGTAGAGCAATTTTTTTCCCCAGCCTATGACAACTCCGCATCCCATGTCATCTATGCCTTAACTGGTTCAGACTCTCCGTTATACGGAACAATATAGGACTATCTCAAAACCAATACCCTACCCATTGACCTATCTAAAAATTAAAAAAAACGCAACTTTATCTGGCAACCTGCTCGTTATACCCTCACTGTTGATACACTTTACCATCGAGGTCTAGATGGTACTCTTCTTCGTTGCCTTGATCGTAATGAATTTGACTCTGCTTTACAAGAGCTTCACGAAGGTATCTGTGGCACACATCCAAGTGGTCCTACTTTTGCTAAAAAGCTTCTAAGAATGGGATATTACTGGCCGACAATGGAAAATGATTCTTATCATTTTGCAAAGAAATGTCCTAAATGCCAAATCCATGGCAATCTTATACATGCACCAACACAGGAACTGCATCCATTCACGACATCCTAGCCTTTGTGCCAGTGGGGACTGGACTTAGTCGGCAAAATACACCCTTCATCTTCAAATGGACACAAGTTCATTATCACTGCAACATAATACTTTACCAAATGGATTGAAGCGGTCCCCATGACCACAATAACTAGAAAGAAAATTGCTTCATTCTTAATTATCTGATCTGCAGATATGGCATTCCAAGTTCCATCATCACAGATAATGGATGACCTTTCAAAAACCATGATGTGCGAGAACTATGTGAACGATTCAAGATCCAACATTGTTTCTCTACGCCTTACTACCCACAGGGGAATGGTCAAGCCGAGGCATGCAACAAAACAATATTGAAAATCCTCAAGAAAATAGTGAATGATGCAGGAAAAGATTGGCATGTGCAACTCAATCCAGCACTTTGGGCATACAGAACTAGCATCCTCACACCTACAGGAGCCACGCCATATTCATTGGTGTATGGATCAGAAGCAATTTTATCCCTGGAGGTGGAAATTCCATCACTCAGAGTATCTTTAAAAGGTCTCATTCCAGATGAAGCGTATCAAGTAAACCGACTGCAAGAGCTAGAACTTCTAGATGAAAAGCAACAACAGGCCTACACTCACCTCAAAGCATATCAACAACGCATGTGCCGAGGCTACAATCACAAGGTCATCCCTAATTTTTTAAAAATTGGTGACCTAGTACTCAAAGAAAATCCCAGAAATCAGCAAGATTGAGAAAAGAAAGGGAAATTTGAACCTAACTGGTTAGGCCCCTATGTCATTATATCAGCCTATGGATCATGCGCCTATCAGCTAACAACTTCAGAAGGAGATGTGCTCGACGAACCAACCAACAACATCCATTTGAAGAAATACTATACTTGAGCAGTCTAATGCACGGAAAAGTCAAAAAATAAAAAAAGTTAAAAAATACAAAAAATCAAAAAAATCAAGAAAAAGAAAACAAAAAGGTACAATAAAAACAACTGGTGAAAACTTGGCAACATGCGCTATTGTGAGAGGACAACTCCTCTATCTATCTTTACTCTCGAACTTTTGTATCCACAATCACGTACTACCGGCCATCGCCCAACACTTTATCGAAATAGCATTATCTAGGACATACTTAGCGTAGTCACTATCCTGGTTTATCCGAATATCACTTTATCATATCCCACCATGGCTTGGTAATCACTGTACATATCCAGGTCAGGGGGTAAATTTAGCTAGGGGCAACATTGATCAACATTCCGTCATAAGTCAAAACTTGCAGCAGACTAAGAGCATCATTTCCAGCAAACAAACAAACAATCAAGAGAGCAAAACATTGATCACTTAACAAATTCACAACACATGATGGATGATTTTCTGAAGTATAAAATGTTTGTATCTTGCATGAAGTTTTGACTATTTTTGCACTTGAATTTTTTGAATTATTGGATCCTCTACATTTTCTCAACGATGCATCGAGCTAGAGAAAGTCATTGAGACTTCAATATCTTTTTAGTTTTCTGTCTGTGAGGCGATCACTCATATTGTGCAACTACTTGTCTCGAGATGTGATTCAAAGCATATCACTAAAGACATGGTTCCACTTTGCGCATACAAATGGTTTAATCTTGTCTGTTTATACACAAGCTGCACTCAGGTCGTCTTGGTTCAATTATACCTCGACGCTTGTGCCATCTTGTAAAATAAAAAATCATGTAAATTTTTCTTAGGTCATTATGGTTCAATTATACCATTATGCTTGTATAAATTTTCAACATATCCCAACAAACCAATGCTCAATGATGATAACCACAAAGAAAGCAAAAACATGTGACTATACAAGAATGACAAACGAAAGAATGAGGATGATCAATTAGTTGCATATCATTTTACATTTAGTTGCATATCATTTTTAAAATTAGTTGCATATCATTATCATACATCTCATTTTCAAGATAAATCTCATATCATTATCATACATTTCATTTTCAAAGATACATCTCACAGCATATCATACATCTCATTTTCAAGATACATCTCACAACATATCATACATCTCATTTTCAAGATACATCTCACAACATATCATACATCTCATTTTCAAGATACATCTCACATATCATATAAAACATCATCGCATCATTCTACATCAAATATCAAATCACATAAATCACATGCACATATCTAAAGCATTGCATCACCATCATAAAAGCATCAAAATCATATAGAAAGCATCATCCATAAAAAACATCACATGTGGATTAAAAAAAATGATGTCGTATATATATATAAAATGATCAAGTACAAAATATGTCATGTCTGTCCCAAAATACAACAAAATGATCAAAATACAATAGAGACAAGGTCTCTCAGGTATGACTATCTCCTGAAGGTGACGGTCTCGCAGCAGATGTCCTAGCACTTGGATCTCTAGTTGGATCCTGACGAGTAGGCCCGGTCATGCCTCTGCTCTTTGTCCTCGAACCAGTCTCCCTGGAACGATTGGATCTCATCGTCGTGAAACTAGGAACTCTGCGCTCCTTGGGAACAAGATCCTCATAATGCTGTCAGTAATACTCAACCTCCTTGGATGTGTACTGCATCTCTCTCAATGTAACTCTCATTGAACCACTAGTCACTGCTCTCTCCAAACTATCTGCTTGCATCTTTGCTCGACCCAAGCGATCCAAAACGGTATCATACTCAGCGGTCAACTGCGTAATTTGACATTGATGCACCAACAACTGTGTCTGTAGATGCTGCACTGACAAATGTAAGGATCTAATATGAGCATCCTCACGGTGTGTGGGAATTTGAATCTGCAGGGGTACCTGTGTAGTGGTACCCCCTGTCCCTCTCCCTGTCCTCGGCATTGGTGGGGGTAAATCATCTGACCTCCTCCTCTAGGCCGGCCACCTAAAATCATCTGCCCCTCCCACAGCTGCTATCACCTCCCCCACTTGCCCACCACCCCCAGCTCCAATCACTAAAGCTCCCTTGCTTCTATCCTCCACGGCCCACCGCACTACTCTCTCAACTCGTATCCCTCTCTCCCCGCCAACTCCACCTCTATCTCCTCTCCTCCCCCGATCTCCTCTCCCTCTATGCCCACACCGCCCTCGGCCACCTCCTCCACCATCTCCATCATCACCTCCTCCACCATCCCCACCTCCCTCATCCAACTCCTCTCCCTCCTCTCTCCATCTCCCTAGCCTCTCAGGCTACTCATCCTCATCCTCATCAAAAGCGGGAATCATCTCCACTGGATCAGATATCCTGGCTACAACATGAGCCACAAAAAACACCACGAACTCCTCTGTCATGGCTGCATCCACTACCTCGTAGGCATAGTCCCATATCTGGTCGACTAGGTGCATGTACTCCTCAACCACTGAAACGCTATCAATAATGGGTCCCCACTCTAGCACATCCTGCCTCCGTCAAGCATATAAGCATGCTCCTTGTGGTATCCCCTGCTGTCGCCCATACTGCCGCTGAACTCGGCTATGTAGGAATCTCTCAATAATAAAGGGCGTCCGCCCTATCAAATATCGAGACATGTAGACATAAGGCATCTCCATCCCATCCTCTTCCCACACCTTGTACTCCATATACGGTCTCCAGACGACCATGTCAATATCATCAAGCACTCGCCTCCAGTGCTCTAGTTTGCCCAACTTATACTGGACAACTATCCCTTTGTATCCATAAGCATAAGTGCACCCAACATGCATGTCTCTATCTACAAGTGGCCTCGTTGCAGGAATATGCTCCCACACCCACACCTATAGCAACGTAACCCTAGCTGACAGACTCCCAGATCCCAAGTACACCCCCTCATACAGGTCCCTGTATAAGTGGGCCAACATAGCAGACCCCCATGCAAATTGACGACCCTGTGTCACCATGTCCTCCAAAACCAATCCCCATCCCACTGCTAGTCCCTTCAACCTACGGTTGGGACATAAGAAGCCACCTATGAAGCCTGCCAGTACTGATGGTAGAGGAGCGTAATCCAAATCAATAAACTCCTGCCATAGGATCTCATATCCACAAATCATATCATCCTGTAGGGTTCGACGAAGAGCCTCTATCTCACCCTCCTTAGTCTGCTCATATGGCAATAGTGCACCTACCACGGGAATTCGCAAAATCCGATAACAATCCTCAGGTGTCACTGTATTCTCACCTGTCGCCAAATGAAAGGTGTTGGTGTCACTATGCCACCTCTCGATCAAAGCTGTCAACAAACCCTGATTAATGATATACTGGGGCATCTCTAACAAAGAGGATAGTCCATATCTCTCAATGATGTCCCTGTCTAGCTATGTCAGTCATGGTATCAAAGACCACGGTCTTGAAAATCGCTCTCGCGACTGCACAATCACAAGCCGCTCCTGTCACAAACAAAACATGTCCAATATCAGTTTCCTCATCAAATCAAAATTCATATCAAAATCAAATTCATATAAACTTAAAACATTGAAAATATAATCAAGTTTCCTCATCAAATCAAAATTCATATCAAAATCAAATTCATATCAACTTGAAACACCGCAGATCAAATCAAGTTATCTATCAAATCCATATCAACTTGAAAAACAACTCAAGTTTCACATCCATATCAACTTGAAACACAAATCAAGATTCACATCCATATCAGCTTGAAAAACAAATCAAGATTCACATCCATATCAGTTTGAGAAACACATCAAGTTTCACAACCATATCAGCTTGAAAAACAACTCAAGTTTCCCCTTCATATTAACTTGAAACATTGCATATCAAATCAAGTTCATATCAAACATCCATATCAAAATCCACATCATATCCAAATCAAGTTCAGATAACATCAACTTGAAACATTGAAAACCACACCAAGTTATCTATCAAATCCATATCAAAAATCAAAATCAAAGCACCATATCGGAACTCATATCGGACAATTTATCAAAACAAACAACAACAGGCACGTAGACTAACTATCGCACCCATCCTAGAAAAACTGGCAAACACCTACCTATCTTCATTCTACTCAAAATCCCTCGCAAAATCCTATTTTCTCCAACATTTTTCGCCTACGCGCTAAATTTCTAGCTATGCGCTACACAAAATCTGCGATGCGCTACCGCATTCACCCTACGTGCTAAACTAAACCTATGCACTACCCTGTTCTATCCTTGCGCCACCTAAAACACCCTATGTGCTAACCCTCGTCTATGCGCTATCTTCATCTACCTTTGCGCTGCAAACCTAACCCTACGTGTTGGGCTTTATCTATGCGCTATCCTAATCTACCCCTGCGTCGCTGACTTTACCCTAAGTGCATAGGTGCGCTAGGTTACACCTATGCGCTATCCTATTCTACCCATGCGAACCCCTGTTGACCCTATGTGCTAGGTTTTACCTATGCGCTACCCTTTCCCTCGTAAGCGCTAGCTTGTTAACCCACTGCGCTAAATGACCTTGATGTGCTATCCTAACCTACCTACGCGCTACCCAACCCAACCCGGACGCTACCCTCATTTTTAAAACTCTACGCGCTACCCTTTTTATCGTATGCACTAGGGTGCACTCTATGCGTTAAAATGTTAAAATGCACGTTGAAAATTGGAAAACATGACCAAAAATGACAAAACAAAAAGGAAAAAGGGGCAAAAATTGATGACATACCAGTGGTCCATACGTGGTGGGCCTCCGATATCGCCGAACGCGCTCAAATCGATGAGAAGCATGAGGAACCGACATTTTTTCTTTCTCTCCAAATGTCACTTTCTCCAAAGTCAAAAAACACAAATGATACAAATAAAACAACTTTTCACCTTTTTATAGGGTAAATGGAAATTAGGGTTAGGCAGTGAAACATGTAAACTGCTCGTGGTCTCACTTCTAACCCTAACAAACATCATTATCGGGAGATGAATCAAATTAACGCATTCCACATAAACAAAATTTTAAAATGCAATGAAATTTATCAAACATTATCAAAATCAAATACAATTTTCAAAATTTTTGATTCATCTCCCGAGGGGGCATTATCAACATCATTTATCAAATCTGGAACATCATTTATCAAATCTGGGCCACGACATGAACATCTCAATACACGACATCACACTGGTCATGATCAAATTTTAACAACACATCATTTTCTTTGAATCAACATGTGTAAACACATCACTTCAAAGAGGGGTAAAATGTAGACGTATAAAAATGACCATATTCCTAAATGAATATTTAATGTTCATTTTATTCTCATTTCTCTATTTAGTTAAATCTAATTTAATTAAATCATCCACATTCCTCTATTTAAATTAAATAAATTATTCAATTTATTTATTTAAATTCACTTAAGCCTTTTATATCATTTAATTAAATAAATCATTTTATTTAATTAAATCCCTTCTCTCTACTTTTAATTAAATTCACATTTAATTAAATAGTTCACCCCAAATAAATAAATCTAATTTATTTAAATCCCCCACTTGCAACCAAATTAAAATAAAGCAATTTATTTTAATTAAATCCTATTATCCCTCACCCACTTGCCTCCTAATCCTCTTCCTAAATTCTTCTAGAATCTATCTAATCCTAATCAATTAACCTAAACCCTTCAATTATCCCCTTTCCCTAAATTTGAGGAGGTCACTTCTCAAATTTGGAGTAAAGTCTTCCAAAGGCATTAAAGCCTTTATGCCTTCAACAAGCTAACTTGTTGAATACCCCCAAATTTGGAAGGACTCTTACAAATTTGTCCCCAAAGTCTTTCAAACCATTAATGGTTAACTAACCCTTTGTGGCATGGTTAGAGACTTTTTGCCTAACTCAACCCTCATCTAACCCAGGGGTCTCATCAAGCATTCATTGCTTTGACCATGGTTATCCCTTTAACCCTTGCACAAGAGTTTACCCTTTGGGTAAAAGCTTTATCCAATGGATAACCTTAACCTAACCTTAACTCTTACCTCCTAAGGTAACCATGGGGTCTTCTCAAGCATTTAATGCTTCTTGCATCTCCTCTCAAGCAGTCTTATGTTGACAATTGTCACCATTTCATTGGTGAGAATTGCAAACATGGATTGATAACTTTCAATCCTGACCCTTGATTAGATCATTCAATCATGACCATCCATTGCCTTGTTTCTCCTATAAGTAGAGCTCATTCCTTCTTCAAAAGGATCCAAGTCTTTAGCATTATACTTATACTCAATTTTAGCAAGCATCTAGCCTCTCTTTGTAATAGAAATAAATTTAATAATCATTTTAGAAGCATTTCTATCATCTTAGATTAAATCATATGACTAGTATATCATGTTAGGATAGTATTTTTACTAATCTTGTCATCTTATCATCTAGTTTAGTTCATTTGTTAGAATAATACATAGATAGGATGCATTCATACTAAATTTGATCTAAAGCATCCCTCATTCTTGCATTTGTCATCCGTAAGTCACTTTGCTCAGTGATTTGAGAGCAAAGACATTGGCTTGAGGGATCTTGTGAGATAGAGAACCATGGAACACCCCTTGGGAAGTTGAGCTATTCCTCATAGCTCCATAACTTGCACCAAGAGTCCCATGGGTGTGTGTGCAAGTCTTTGAATAATTTTCATAATTTCAGTTTCATTGAACCGCTTTTCCCGCATACAGGATTATGGCAAAACAGGTTTTGAAGGGGTCTTAAAACCCTTTACAAAAAGGATTCTAAAAGATTTAGAATCAAATAGAACTACAAAGCTTCATAGATTACGTAAAGCTCCATAATTGTTATTTGGGTGGCTTCTTTGGATTTATTTCTCTGATGTGAAATATATACAAGTAGTTTTAGTGATAGAAAGTGTGGTATCACTAGCATCTACTTGGTCCAAGACACCAAAAGAGAACAATATGGAAATAAAACTCCATAGTTATTATTTGAGGGCCTCTCTCTTGCCTTATTCCACCACTCTAATTCATTCTAATTTTTCCCATCCTAACTCTAAGCAAAATCCATCTTTCTTTTCCTCTGAAATTGCATAACTAGACGGAGGAGAATTTACAGTACCCCCAATAATATGAGTGTCATCCTTATTAACCTAACAAAACTTGTTATTTGAATTGAGAATACTACATTCAGAACTATTTTATTGGATATAAGAATGGTTTCAATTGAATTCAACATCCCTATTTATAGAATTTTTGTGTGGATATTATTAACTAAGTACTCCATCATTAAATAAAGGTTATCATTACATATCCAAAATATATCTGATTAAACTCTTGCAAATCCTTGAAAATTGGAAATGATTGCGATCACACTCGAAAACATATAATCAACATTAGTAATAATTAGGAAAAAATAATTTATTTAATTGTGGAAGAAACATTAGCTAATTAAATAATTAAAATTATTTAATTATAGTGGACTAGAAGAAATAAAGGATGGATTAATGTGTAGAAGAAAATTTAATAAAATAATAAAATGATTAAAAATTATTTAATTTTTGTAGATGAAGGAATGTACTGTTAGCTTAGTTAAATAATTAAAACTATTTAAAAAATGTCAATAGAAGAATTGTTGAAAGATGATATGGTGATGAGATGGAAATGTGTTGATGGACTTGTAAAGCACCGAGAGGGGTGGGGGGGGTGGGGGTGAATCAGTGACACCAAAAACAAAACTATTTTAAACACTGACTGATAGAAATACTTAATAAATTTGTTAAACAATATGCATGCAATCCAAAATGATATAAGAATATCCACAATAAGTATAACATTCACCATAACACAAGTGTTTATACATGGAAAACCCAAAGAGGTAAAACCGTGGTGAGATAGGACTCACAAGTTAACTATCTACAGTTATAGATAAGTGAACGGTTAAGGTCTATAAAGTGCTCTGCTAGGAGCGAATCCTGTTAAAGATCCCAAAGCTTAGTTAAAAGCTATACCTTGTAAAAGGTAGTACCCTGTAAGGAGTAACCTTAGTGGATGATTTCTGAATCCAAACTAATGGATCACCTGGTTAGAGGATTTGTACAATGAAGCTTGTTAGAGCTTACCCGGTTAGGGGATTTGACTATTGCAATGATTAGAAAAGAACATGTAGTGTGATCTAGTAATAGCACAACTTGCTTGGATAGATCCTCTTCTGCGCACTCAACACTTCTTTACCATCATACTCTGCAACTTAATACTTTTTCCTTTGCACATAACATATCTCCTTAGCTCATACAAAATAATTCATTGTGATGTCAATATATAGACATTTAGATTTCATGTCGGCCTCTAGAAATCATATCACAATTACCTAGGTGCAGTGTATCTGGTCAAACAATCATAACTCATCTCAAAAATACCGCCAAAACTTGTCGGTAAGGATAACTCATCACATAATCAATGAATACCAGTTGGAACAAATAATATCGGTTGGAGTTAAACATATAAATCATTTATCCTTTGATGCTCCTTTGATAATCTCCGCTGGATCTTCATGTTGATGCCGAGGTAAGTATAATCACTGGTTCTCTCCATGCATATACCGATTGTCACCATGTACCGGTTAGATATAAACTTCTAGTATATCGGTTGTAATATAAACAACTTTGAAGTCACAACGGTAGACAATATGAACATATGTGTGTGTATGTGTTTCATCAATGATAACATATGATGAAGTTTAATCATTACAATCATCATCAAGCCAACAATCTCCCTCTTTGGCATTGATGGCAACACTTAGAAAATTTTATAGTAATACCACTAAGTGTGCTTACACAATTTTTTTTTATACACATATACATATACTCCCCCTTACTACATACATCATACAAAATTTTCACAACACACTTACATATTTCTACTCCCCCTTTGACAACAGTGCCAGATTGAAAAGCAATATATATATATATATATATATATATATATATATATATATATATATATATATATAAAGAAAAGTTTGTATCAAAATGTTTTACATATACAAAAACTTGAAAAACTGAATCAAGATTCATGCATTGCTAGCCTCATAAAAATAGCATTAAAGTTTCATTTCATTTGAGATAAAGCATGTTCCCATGTCTCCAGCAAGTTCTCAGTGAACTCAAGTGTAGACATAATTGGAGTATGGAACTCTTCCATTGAATCAACTGCACAGGTTTCTTGAGTAGCCAAAATAGCTTTTGCATTCGTGTAGGCTCTTTGCAGTATGTCCACTTGGGATGTGAGTAGACTCTTCAATTCCTTTAGCGACCAAAGTCTTTTTGCTTTTTCAAGATCATAAGTATCTAACCTGTTTTGCAAATCATCCACCGATTTGCTAAAATAAAAAATAGAGTGTTGAAGTGGTACATATGCATTGCATATCTTCTCTAGCTCTTGCTCTGTTTCAGTTCGTCTGGTATTGATATCAGAATAAAAGAATGAAACATTAGAAGTAGAGGCAAGATATTCTTTTTCAATAGCCTTCCTTAATAAATCTTTATGAAGAGATAGAGCAATTTTTCTTGTATCAATCTCTTTCATAAGTTGCTCTCGACGCTTCTTCCTGTAACTCTTCTTAGCATATATTTGAGCAGCTTCTTCTAGGGACTTAATTTGGTCAGATGCATCAACAACTAATTGACAAAGTTTGCTAATAGGTGTTGTCAAATGCCCTGTAGCAGTTTTCGGTAGTAGACTTGTTAGAATATCTACTTCATTCTGAATGGTTTCAGCTTCCATTCTATGTTCTTTAAGTCTCTTCTTATGTGCCCTAGATTGCATGACAGTTGCAATCTTCAACATTTTAGATGCACTCATATTATCAACAATTATAGGCCCTGAGATGCCTAATGAGTCATCATCATCTTCATTAGTCTGCTGTAAAACTAATGATGTTACCGGTTCAAAAGATGTTACCTTAACGATCTCCTCTTTCTCTTGTTCTTTCTCCATTTGCTGTTCAGAAATATATGTATCAACTTTTTCAACGAATTCTTTTTGAATGTCTTGTGAAACCGATGGCAGTTGAGGTTTCACTGGTGGTTCCTTGACTGGTGGAATATCCACTCTTGGTTGAGATGCCGGTTTCTCAACTGAAGTAACCTGTGATTCAGTGATTTCAAGTTGCTACATATCTGGTGCATTAATGTCTCCAGATAGATCTATAGCATCCTCAATCTCATCAACAAGTATGACTCGTTGGACAATAGTGTCATCCTTCTTTTTGACGTGATAGACAACAACAACTTGTACAATTTCTTCCTCATCCATCTCAGGTTGATCAACAGTATCTTGCTCATCCTTAGAGGAATGTATAAGATCTTCCATTTGTTGGATATTGCGATCAATCTGACGAGTCTCAGTCTCAACAGGTTGCACCTTTCCATTAATTAGCTTCAATCTTCTTGTTTTGTAAGCAAAATGAACTTTGTACTTATCAACCAATTCATTCAGCTCATCCTTTGACAACTCAGGAAAAAAATGTAGAAATACATCCTCTATGATTTCTTTTTCTTTCTTTATTGCTTCCTCCCATTTATTCAAAATAATAGTATACAAGGAATTAGAGATATCCTTTTCAAGATCATGAGGTAATCTATTATAATGGCACAAATAATTGATTACCTGTTGAATAATTTGTTCCTTTTCATCTTCATTGAACGAATCAAAATGATCTTTGACATTATCAAATCCGTTTCTTCCTAATGTCTTCATTGTCCTCTCCAAGGTAGTCTTAGGCTTGTAAGTTGAGATATCAAAAGACACAGTTGCCTTTGGCACTTCCTTTCTTTGATTAGTTGCTTTACCAGTTGCTTTCATTTTCTTGGGTTCCTCCTCAGTATCAGTTCCTTCAAATTCTGCTTGGAGAATTAATTTCCGACCTCTTTTCTTTGATGCGGTCTCCTTCTTTGCATATACTTTAGGTACCAGTTCCTTTTTGGTTCAGACACTTCATGTCACTCTTGTACTTTTTATTACCGGAGGTGCTTGCTCAGGTTTCTTCTCCTTACCTTTACCTTTACCACTTATGGGTGAAACAATATTGGTTTCAGCTATTGCGGCATGAACTTCAACAATATCCAATCTAGCCTTCTTTTTGTCTACTGGAGATGCCAACAGGTTATTGGCATAACCGATCAATAAGTCATAGTTGACCTCATAACTCATGTCTTCCATTTCTTCTTCTCTAGGCTCAATAGCCTCCATTAAACAGAAATCAGTGGTAACTGTGAAAATAATGTCCTCAGTGAAGTGTTTTACCACATTCTTAGGCAATCTTACTCTCATACTCATTTTCTTCTGGAATTCATTGAAATATTTATTCATGGCAACATAGAAGGTGTTCTTCATAGCTTTGATGTTGTTCTTAATCTAGGCAAATACCGGTAGATACTTAGACCATTCAAGATCACCTATTCCCGGTAGGAAATTCTGGAAATAGAAGAATAGACCTATCAACAACTATCCAAATTTAAACTTTAGACCGCTATCCTTCTTGGTAGACTGAAGATTCAACAATAATTAGCTCCTTATGGCCTCACATAGGTCATAATTAGCATTTTTAGCTATCATCTTGTAAGCAGTATGTACCGCTTCTGATGAAACACTATTCAATCTGCTAGAATAGAATACCCGGTAGCCTATAACCATAGCTGCCAACTTTACCGCTAGGTCCCTGATGTTATTGACAGAAAAAGCACGCCTATTAGATGTTGATTCAGTTAGAGTATTTACTGTCTCTTTTGAAATACGCCTCAACTTAGGTACTTCACCAGTTGAGTAAAAACCAGTTACAGCTTGAATAACTTCCTTGGTTATAGTATGAGTCCTTTCTAAATACACATTTTCCCCATGAACACGACTCAAAATAATTCATATGTGTTCTTCTTCAAAATCTTCGAGAAATTATGTTGTATTATGAAAACCTTTCTCATAAACCCTAAATATATTCTGGTTGAATCTTTCTGTTTTCATTGCAAAGGGATTTCAACTGAGAATATATCGACAATGATCCTAAATTCTCAATTTTGCAATCAATGTAGCTGGACAAATCTCCTTTCACTATGACACCACTAGGAATTTGTGATAAGGCATTATACGACACAGTTCGTTCTGCTTTTACAACTTCCATAGGTTCAGATGTAATCATCAATTTGATGCCATTTCAGATAAACATGATTCAAAGCAGGATTTTTCAAAGAAATACCTTATTTCACGCGCACTGCCTCATTTACTGGTTGAATACTCAAGTGCACACCAGTTCAGTCTTCGCCAACCTTCAAATCAGCTTGATTACTCAAATCACAATACAACTTTGACTAAAGTCAGCTAACAATCCTTTCTTAGCTCTGCAATTGCTCAAAAATCTTTCTTGTATGCATTAGGGTAAAAATAACAAAGTGAAAACTTGCTTTTATCCTTTTCACCTACTACATTAAATTCTCTCCTGTTAAGGTTACAAACCCTAATTACACCGCTTAATAATACATACAATTTTGACAGGTGTAAAACCAGTTGATAACCGATTGTCAGAAAGTTATCAAAATTTCATGCATTCAAATTTTCTTACCAATCATTCATCTCAAGGGGTCTGAAAGTGGATTTACCGTTAAGTTCCCCTTAGCCATATTGAAAAAGCTTAGTTCACCGATGCAGGATTCTCTTCACTGGGTGAAGGAATAATTTCTTCTCTAGGTGAATCATCTTTTCTTCTTCCATATTCGATTCATTTCTTCTCTGGTTTCTTCAATAGTGACCTTCTGCTTTCCTTTCAGATCTTTAGAAGGATTGATCGGTTTGCTCTTTCTCGATCTATAAAATTTTGCCAAGTGTCCCAGTTTATGACAGTGATAGCAGGCCATGCTAGATGTTCTCGAAGGTCCTGCATTGCCTCTCCCAGTTCTTCTTCTGCAATTCACAACCACATGACCAAAGTTGTTACAGATGGTGCAAATGACATTTGTTACCTTTTCCATCTCAAATGGACTAAACTGGTTGTCGTAGGGTCTTTGCCAGTTCATGTTGACCCGGTTATCATAATTTCTCATCTAGTTGTCATTTGGTCTTGGATGCATATGCGGTACTGGATTGTTTGCTCCATATCTGCATTCAACTGATCTATGTCCATACATTTTGCATGTGAAGCAATGACCTTCAAATTTCTTGGACACATACCTACCATTTGTATGTAGCTTGCATTTCCATTAGGTTTGTTTCTATAAACATTTGTAGTGTGACCAGGTTTATGAAAAACAAAACAAATAGGTTTAAAGACCTTACTGGTAGGCTTTTTGTCCTTAGCAGCAGATTTGTTCTTTTGAGTGTTTCTCTTGGTACCAGATGATTCTCCTTTTACAGATGTGTGAAAACCAAGTCCAAAGGTATCACCATTCATTCTTTATGATTGAATTTGTTCTTCAAGCAAGGTAAAACTTTTGTTGAACTTTTCCAATTTCCCATTTGCTTCAGTGAGCTGTTTGGTGAGATCTTCATTGTGTTTTGACAGGTTCTCTCTCAGAGATGATGCTAATTCAAGATCTAGCTGTAAGTTCTCTTTTTCTTCTCTCTCTGCATTCAAATGCTCATGTAAGGTAACATTCTCTCGCTTGATCTTGGCAATCTCATGATCTCTTTCCTTGATGAGATCTTCAGCAGTTCTCCTGGCTTCCAGTTCCTGACTCATGCAGATAGTAAGACCTTCTAGTTCTCTCCTCAAATTTAGCTTTTCACTGTTTAGTTTTTCAACTTCCTCAGCTAAAGCATCAATATTGGCCTCATTTGAAGAACTATTATCAGATATTTCTAACAATTGTTCAGTTAACTCTCTTCTTTTGACTTGAGAAGCTTTCAGTTTGACCCTTAGGGTTTCAAGCTCATTCCTACTAGCCTCAAGCTCTCTAGCCATCTCAAAGTAGCTCATATCCCCCATGGTAGCTTTAGGGTTTCCTTCCAAGCGAATAGGATTTAAAGGATGGACTTGTAAAGCACTGAGAGGGGGGTGGGGGGGTGAATCAGTGGTAGCAAAAGCAAAACTACTTTAAACACTCATCAGTAGAAATACTTAATAAGTTTGTTAAACAATATGCATGCAATCCAAAATGATATAACAACATCCACAATAAGTATAACATTCACCATAGCACAAGTGTTTGTACGTGGAAAACCCAAATAGGTAAAAGCCACGGTGAGATGGGACTCACAAGTTAACTATCTGCAATAATAGATAATTGACCGGTTAAGATCTACAAAGTGCTATGCTAGGAGCGAATCCTGTTAAAGATCCCAAACCTTAGTTAAAAGCTATAATCTGTAAAAGGTAGTACCCTGTAAGGAGTTGGAGGATTTATGAATTGAAACTAATGGATCACCTAGTTAGAGGATTTGTACAATAAAGCTTGTTAGAGCTTACCCGGTTAGGGGATTTGACTATTGCAATGACTAGAAAACAACAGGTAGTGTGATCTAGTAATAAAACAACTTGCTTGGATAGATCTTCTTCTGCGAACTCAACACTTCTTTACCATCATACTCTGCAACTTAATACTACTGCCTTTGCACATAACATATCTCCTTTGCTCATACAAAATAATTCATTGTGATGTCAATATATAGACATTTAGATTTCATGTCGGCCTCTAGAAATCATATCACAATTACCTAGGTGTAGTGTATCTAGTCAAACAATCATAACTCATCACAAAAATACCGCCAAAACTTGTCGGTAAGGATAACTCATCACGACTAGTGATAACTCATCACATAATCAATGAATACTGGTTGGAACAATCAATACCGATTGGGGTTAAACACATAAACCGTTTATCCTTTGATGCTCCTTTGATAATCTCTGCTGGATCTTCATGTTGATGCTGAGGTACGTATAATCACTGGTTGTCTCCATGCATATACCGGTTGTCACCATGTACTGGTTAGATATAAACTTCTAGTTTACTGGTTGTAATATAAACAACTTTGAATTTACATCGGTAGACAATATGAACATATGTGTGTGTGTGTATGTGTTTCATCAATGACAACATATGATGAAGTTTAATCATTACAATCATCATCAAGCCAACATGTGTTAGTAAATTTTAGATGTCTACAACACAAACACAAAAGTATGGGGATGGAGAAAGCATTATAATAAAGAGGTAAAATTATGAAAATGTGCAAGCACTAAAATAGCGAATGCATTGAGATTGCTAAAGTACTTCAATAAAAAAGGTGCTAAGAAACAATGTGAGAGTATTGATTTGGATGCCGATTTTGGTTGTGGATTGTTAAAGAGATATAAAGAAAGTAAAAGACATAATGTCTAACTTTGGACTTTAAGGGGTTGTCTAAATCATCAAATTGTATATGCACTAGATTAGGCACCTTCATAGAATAAGAGACAAACATTAGTGATTTTTCTTGGAAAATAGAAGAGACCTACGAGATAGAATGTTTAAAATGATGAAAAAGATAGGGGAATCTATTAGGAAATAGATAAAAAATGGAAAACCACATAGATAAAATTTTAGAACAATAAAAATATAGAAAAAATTCCTAGGCACAAAAGCATTGGATGACAAGGTGGAAGCACTGATTTGTGTATATACTAATTCATAAAGTGTTAGTACATATTTGTGTATATATTAATTTATAAAGTGTAAGCACTGAATCAAGTTAGGAGATAAACACTTGCAAGAAAACATGTTATCTTGCAAACAAAGGGTCAAAAAATAATGAAAATAATGAAATAAGACAAAAACCTTATATTATAAACAATAAAAAGTAGAAAGATAATAATAAAATGTTAGAAATGAAACACAAAAAGTCAAGAAAGAAGAAATTGCATTAATGCCACAAGATGTGAGACTATTGATTTGGGAATGTAAGCACTAATTTAGAGTGCAAAGTGCTAAACTACTAACCTACACCAAAAAAAAAATCATTAAAAAATTGAACAAAAATTAATAATAGGGATGTGGATTCCTCTAGGCATACAAGAATTAAGGCAATGAAATTGGAATAAATGACATAATGAAATAAATAAAACAACTACCTTGTTCCCCTTTTTCCTCTAATTGAGTTGAAATAAAGTGCACCAAAGCTCCACTTATGTGCTCAATAAGATGTTTATTGATTATTATTATGTAGGGATTGCTTAATGTGCCAACGTAACAATAGCTAAGGATGTAATAGATTAATTCTCAAATAGACAAAATACATGGATAATATGTGAATAGTTGAAAATCGAGTGAAATTAGTTTCTGGATTCAATTGTATATAAGCTTTTTGTATCAACGTTTTGGATCACACTTCGTGATCCATCATCAGGATAATGAGAGCCAAAGGAATCAAATGATGGATCATAGAGTGATTTGAAACGTTGATACAAAAAGCTTATACACAATTGAATCCAGAAACTAATTTCACTCTATTCTATGGATTGTGGAAATCTCCTAGCATTCATTAATTGAAAATCATCAACATGATATTACTATGGAAGTGGACATATGTTGTTTTATGATATGGAAGATTGATACAATGTATTCATCATGGAAGTAGTTGGTGTAATAGGAAGGGGAGGTCTCTAATTTATAAAATTTCCACAAGGAAAACCAAGGGCCAAGATGCAAATTTGATGGAGGGCTAGGTTTTGAGGAGAATGGACAAGTGCCACAAGAGGGAAGTGAAGGAATCAAATGGGGAAGGTGTATGTCCCATTGCATGGAAAGGAAGACATGCTCATACATGTGTGAGCAAAGTGACACGTGTAAAGGATATGCTCCCACATGTGTGAGAAAATGAGTGGGGGTGAAATGAAGAGCTAGGAAGCTTCCAAGCTAGCATGCTTACTTGTGTGTAAGCATAGACTGGGATGAGTCATCCTCACACATGTGGGAGGATGAAGTGGAGTTGATGCAATTTTCAAAGATGCTTCCATGAGCACATGCTCACACGTGTGAGCAAACAAGTAGGTTGAGGTGACATACTCACACATGCGAGCATGAGTAGAATAGTGGGATGGTAAATGATGGCAAGTTTATAATATAATCCATGTGAGGATATTTTATAGATAGGATTGAAAGTTGAAGGATTGAGGTGATGTGGAATTAAAAATAAGAGGTAATAGTAATTAGCTTCAATTAATTAACTAATCATGGAGATTAATTTAATTGAGTTGGAAAAATTAGAAGCTAATGTTATTTAATTAAATTGATTTGATTTATTAATTTAAGGAAGAAGTGAAAGTTAATTTTAGGAAGGGTAATTAATCATGGGAATGGGGAATAATTAATTAACTATTTATTTATTTAATGAAAAATGATGAGTTGAGATGAAGTGATGAATTTCATGGTGTCTACGGATAGAATCCTGCATTTTAACACCAAAGTCAAACAAATAAATTAAAAAACATCTTCTATTTTTAATTTTAAGGGATTGAGAACGCTGAAGTCAATTGCACCTATCATTTTCCCTATTACAACTTTCAAACAAACAAGAAGTCCTTAAAGCCATGAACACTCCATCGATAGTGACCCAAAACATGAATCTTCCCATAGCTATAGCCACAATCATAAGAAATAGTAAACACCTAGGAATCCATTCCTAGGCTACAAAACTCCAACATAGAAAGTTGATCAAAACCCTCCACTACAAATAAAATCACCTTTCTCTACACCATTAGTAACGAAGACATGTTCACACATATGTGAGGAACTGAAATGTGCAAAGGATATGCTCTCCCATGTGTGAACAAATGGTCAAGGGAAGAACTAAGAAGCTTCCAATCTAGCATGCTCACTCGTGTGTAAGCATAGAGTGGGATGAGTCACACTCACACGTGTGAGCAAAGGAGTGGGTTGAGGTGAAATGATCACATGTGGGAGCATGAGGAGAATCAAGACACATGGCAAATGATGGAAAATTTAGATTTCAATCCATGTGATGATATTTTACGGATAGGATTGAAAGTTGCAGGATTGAGGTAATGCAAAATTAAAAAAAAGAGAGGTAATGGTAATAGGGATTAATTAGCTTCAATTAATTAATTAATTAATTGAGTTGGAAAATTTAGGTGCTAAAGTTATTTAATCAAATTGATTTAATTAATTAATCTTATGGAATAAGTGAAAATTAATGTCAAGAAGTGTAATTAATTAAATAAAAATTTATTTAATTAATCATAAGAATTAGGGATAATTAATTAGATATTTATTTAATGAAAAATGATGAATTGAGAGTTAGTGATGAATTTCAAAGTGTCTACATATAGAAGCCTCCATTTTAACACTGAAGTCAAACAAATAAATAAAAATCACCTTCTCTTTTTAATTTCAAAGGGATTGGATTGAGAGGGCCGAAGTCAATCCCACCCATCATTTTCCCCATTACAACTTTCAAACAAACAAGAAGTCCTTAAAGGCAAGAACACTCCATTGATAGTGACCCAAATCATGAATCTTCCCACAGCTACTTATAGCCATAACCACAAGAAATAAGAAACACCTAGGAATCCATACCTAGGCTACAAAACTTCAACATAGAAAGTTGATAGAAAACCTCCACTACAAAGAAATTCACCTTACACTCTTTATTTCAAAGAAACTCAAATAGAAAAAGTCAATTCCAACCGTGACTTTGCCAAAACAATTGAGAAGGCGCAAGTCAATTCCACCCATGACTTTCCCACAATTCTCAAACAAATGTAACCCTCAAAATCAGCCACACTCCACCTGTCTCTTTCTACCCTGACTTTCCCAGAAATTCACTTTTATTTCTAAACAATTGAAAAATCACAAGTCAATTCCCCACCCATGACTTCCCACAACAACTCCCAATCAATTGAATAACCCTCAAAATCAGCCAAACTCCACCTATCCAAACCCTAAAACTTGAATCTTTAACCATCAAACAAGCACAACCCAACAAACAGTAAGCATCCAAAGGATCCGTTTCAAACCCTAAATCAAACCCTAGAAAACTTCAACATAGAGACTGCACAGATACCTCCATCATAATCCAGATGGATACTACCTCCAATCAAACCCTAGAAAACTTCAACATAGAGACTGCACAGATACCTTCATCATAATCCAGATGGATACTACCTCCACTATAACCCCGAAAGCCAAATAAACAAAATAAATTTAAAAAAAATATCTCAGAAAACTGTAGCAGTACTGTTCCAAAATTAGCCGCCATCAAATTTAACGCTTTCTTGGAGCCGGATTCCGTAACTTTACTAGTAATATAATGAATCGAGCTGGAAAGATTCCCTTTATCATCATTCCCTAGGGTTTGATTAGGTACACCAATTCTCTCCCATAACCAGTAATAATCATTGAACCTGCTTTAAATATCAATTAGGTCTGGAAAAGGGCCCTCATGTTCCTCTGGAAGATGTATACATCTCTATTTAACAAGAGATTTGTTCGATGAATCCCACGTAGGTTCAATGTATCTGCAAGTAAGTCAGAAAGCAAAAGAATATTTCGACATTTTCGTCATCCATACCGTAGTAAGATATTTATGGTTTGTTACATCATACCTAGGGTTTTCAAAGCTTTCAACAGCGCGAATCAGGTCATTTCATTTACAGCCCATTGTTTTCAGATTTCACCGGCGGTTTTGAATTTTTAGGGTTATTATAATACTGAATACTTTGCAGCCGCCATGCTCTACTGTGGATTGTACAATCGAGGTCAAAATCAAAATCCAAACCCCACGCTGACAAGCTTGTCAACAAGTCATATGCGAGGCAATGATACAGAAAAACACACACACACAGAGTCCAAAAGATTTTTCCTTGGAGCGTGCATGAAACTGGTTGGATCCATTTTATTGTGTTGATTTGGTTGAATTAAAAAAGGGGAAAAACTTTTTTCAAAATGATGTCAAAGAATTTAACTTTTATAGGTTTTTTTTTTTTTTTCTTGTTTTTGTTTTGCATGGTTGTTTAGTTTATTTTGTTAGTGATTTAGGTTTAAAATTTTGAATAGTTTTTTTTTGTGGAGTTAGTGGTGTGATGATTTTTAATTTTTTTATGTGTGTATTTATTTGGGTTAAAATAATAGAGATAAGGGAAGGATGCATGTCATTATATGGTGTTTATTTTTTTTTTATATTAATCGTTGTATAAATTTAATTTTTTAATTTTTTGAGTGTTTATTTCTAATTATAGTTGCTCTACCACTATAAAAGAAGATTTTAAATTCTTATTTCTAATTATAGTTGCTCTACCATTATAAATGAAGATTTTAAATATTGTTTTATGTTTAATTCAAAATTTATAAGTAAAGAATCATAAGCTTGAATTATTGGTGTAAGAGATGGCGTACATACACTCCAAGTTATCTTGAACAAATCTACCCCTTACATTGCCTTGTTATTTGAACTGCTTTAATCCCTAGTCTATAGTAGCCACACCATCATTAGAGAAGATTCTAAATTATCATATATGCTTAATATGAAAATTAAATGGGATCTTCAGCATTGGAGCTTCTCTCTTATGGGGGGTATACATTGTCTCTTCTTTTCTATTCTATGGGGGGATATTAATTGTACTTATATAACCGATTCAATACTTGGGGGGACATCTTGAGTCCTTCATGCTTAGTCACATTTACTCTTTTTCATTTTTGTTTCTCTCTTTTGGAGAAGAGTTTTCTTCTACTTGATTTATCTCCTTTGCTCCGTCTGCGAGAGATTTGCATTGGTTTGCACATGGGCACCTAATTAGGTCTTTGTTGTTGAGATCCATTCATACTTGCATCTTTGTATTGATCATTAGCCTTTTAGCTCATCCCTAAGTTAATTTTAAGGGGGGGTGTTGGAGTAATTAGGACACTTTATCTAATTATTCGTTAATTAGGTCCTTTAATTACTTTATTCACTTCAGATAAACTTAGGTGCTTTTTCCTTTTATTTAATAGGCTCATAATAGTTTAAGTTGTCTCATTCATTATGATTGTGACACTTGGCACTAGCTAAATTAATCTAGCTTTAGGGTTTTGCATCTAGGGTTTCGGTCATCCTTTCATAAGGATTCATTCATTCATCATAATCATAATCTTTTTGTGCAATCAATACAAAACTCTCAGGTTGTGTTCAACAAATTACCCTTGCTTGATCTCTCTTTGTGACAAGTGGTGTGCTTGCAGATGATTCTTGGCTTGTGAGGTTGGATAATCAACTTCTACATATAATAGGTACAACATTATTAGAGAAGATTCTAAATTATCATCCATGTTTAAATCGGAATTTACATGGGATCAATTGGATTGTTAAATTTAAAGAATAAATCTAGATAAAGAGTCATATGAGATCTCTCTATTACTATTTAGTTAAAAAAATTCCCAAAGAAGCTCAAATGACTGGTGTACTAGATGACATGTACATATACTCCAAGTTATCTAGAATAGATCTACGCCTTATATTGCCTTGTTATTTGAACCCCTTTAATGAACATTGCTAGTTTATAGTTGTTGTATGTCTAACATTTAACTATGGAATGCTATTTTTATCTTCACTAAATTCTTGACAAGTAGACTTGGTATTTTTTTCAATGTCAAATTTTGATGTTTTATAAGAATTCAACTACAAATTTTTTGAGTCAAACTCATTGACCCATATTTTATAAATTTAATGGTTCACATGAACCCATCTTTCATGTACATGAATGGTGGACACTTAACGCTCATTTTATCTAGGTAATATTCATATGAGTGATGAGGAGGTCACCCATCCTAGTACTACTTAAGCTTAAGCATACTTAACCATTAGGATTCCCCTTGTAAGCTAAGCGGGCTTGATCTTGATGGAAGCTCCATGGATTAGTGTACTTGAGTTAAAGTAGTACGAGAAGGGTGAGCTCTTGAAAGTCACAATGTTTCACCTCTATGAGAATCACTTAGATACAATGAGTGCTAAGTGGACCATTCATTCTCATGAAAGATGGGTTTATGTGAACCATTCCTCATGAAATATAGGTTGAAATGAGTTTGACTCAAACATTATGTTAATATAAGTATATTGTTACAAATGAAATAAACTTTCGCTAATGTTTAATCTGGGCTTATCAAATAAGATGCATCCACATAAGCATAAATCAACCCAAATTATTCATTTTTAGTTGCTTGAGTGATGATTAAATAATTCATAGCTAAATTAGAAAATAAAATGCAAAGAGATGAATGTAGTTAGCTCTAGGATGAGGAATAAGAAATAAATCTAACGTTGCATCAAATCCACCTATATTGGGATAAAAAATGTTTCTTTTATGTTTATATTTTTCCTAAAAAATAGAACAATTTGTTAATTCTGATAGGGGTCAAACCCATGGATTTTGTCACTTTCATGGATGTAAATGCGATCTATAACCTACAAATTTAATTTGGGACAATGTGCACTCTTGCATTTTAACTCACCTTATTCTCTATTCTTTACTAAATGACAATTATTGGTGATGTTTAAAAACAACTAGGAGAGATCATTGGATTATGGGTCATGTTTTCCTAGGTTGAACACTTTGATAGGACTAGATTTATGGTCATGAAAATGATTAAGGACAATAATCTTTAGAAATGAAAATACTCTAAGAATTACTGAACATATTTTTATTTGTTTTAGTGAACCAATCAACGCACATCACTGACATTTTTCTTCTTATTTGTGAATGGGATGATGAAATGAATGGGATTGAATACCTTAAATTACAAGTAAATGTCAATAAATCATATGAAACATGTACCAATTTAGCTCATGCAAGAATGGAAATGGGTTAAATTCATCAAAAAATGAAAATTTGAGCATGGTCGATAATAATATCTAGGTAGAATGAATTTTGTGTGAATGTGGATGACAATGATAAGCATAATAAATTTTAGATAAATTTGGAATTATGTGCAAATATGAATAAGATGGAATTGAGCATGGGAGAACATGTATAAATAGGGATAAATGAAATATTAGGTAACGAGACTTTAATTTTCTTTCTCCTCTATAGAGAATAATCAATCCTTCCAATACATGAAGATGGGATACCAATGGGCCATGCACTAATATTTATGATCAAATGCCATTTGGTATGGGAGTTATGCATCCCTTATATATATAAGCACATAAGAGGGCCACTAATCAATTTCCCTAAATTCCAACTTCACACTAATTAAAAAAATACCTGCAAACTCCCATCTTTAATCCTCTCCCATAAGGGTACTATAATACAAAAATTCACTATTTTTAATTATGTAAATGCATTAACAATTCCATTAAAACATACCCAAAACTAAATAGAAATTGACAAATTGATTATGAATCTCACCATTACAAGTGTACATTTTTATTTACCAATTTAATATTACAGTTTATTTAGATAGTCTTTCTTATTTTCTTTTATTTTTAATATTTAAATCTATTAATTAATATTTCTATTTTTAATAATTATTTAATATTAAATTTATAAATAAAAAATAGTTATAATATATGTAAATTAATTGAATCTGAATTATATATAAAACTTCTCATTGATTCTTATTTTTATTTCAAATATTTTCTATAATTCATACTTGCAAAATGTTAGTAGTGATGTCAATTGTGGTTAAAGTAGGGTCTTTAAAATGTAGGGAATAAGACCTAATAATTAAGTGTAGTTGAATATTTAATAACCTCTATCATACATTTAAGAAAAAATAATGATTTGGAGATCATATTTTAAGAGGAGTGATGTAAATTGTGGTTAAAGGAGGGTCTTTAAAATGTAGGGAAGAAGATCTAATAATTAAGTTTAGTTGAATATTTATGAGTGCATTGAATATTAAAGGTCGAAAAGAAGGTAAAAGTAATTTTAATATTAGTATTTTATTTTTAAATTTTATATAAAATAAATTATATGATTATATACATGTATATTTAAATTAGATAATGTAATGTATAAATAGAATACTATTTTATTTTTTATTTAAAATTATTATGCATAAATCTTTTTAAAATAATCTTTATATAACATAAATGTTTAAAATGTAAACATTATGAACACCATTTTTATTTTGGAGAGTAAGGGAACATAAAATCTTAAATATAAATATTATGGAAAGCTCATCTTTATCTTGGAGAGCAATTGAAAACAATATAAGTTTAATTGTACTTTTCATTTTATGAACTTATTCTTATCACTAGTCATATGATTTGAACATCCGCTATCAATCAACCATTCATTCTTATCTCTTCTAGCATGAAATGCATTAGCAATAATAGATTATGCATATATCTATAAACAAAAAAATTATAATTTTTTTACATATTATATATATAATAAATTTGAGTTATTCTCATGGTAAATTTATAAACATCTAACCTAAAAATCATATGTATACTTTTTAATTCAATTAAAGATAATATTAATAATTTCAATTAAGTAAATTTAATATCTTTAACACGGTCACATACACAACTTTAGATATACATTATTATAAAGAATAAAAAAGGGTTCACTCTAATATTCTTTAAAAAATAGATTAATTAATTATATAATAATCAATAGATATTTAATTTACATAAAAAAGTGCTCACTATAATATACTTTAAAAAAGGTTTATTTAATTATAATAATTAGTAGATATTTAATTTACATAAAAAAGTGTTCACTGTAATATTCTTTAAAAAAAGATTATTTAATTATAATAATTAGTAGATATTTAATTTACATAATGTAGTTGAGTTTCAAAATAGTATTAAAATATATAAAGAATATAATAAAGATGGATAAGAGTGCTTATTTTAGATGTGACAAGGAGATGATTTGTTAAGTGCTCACTATAATATTCTTTTTCAAATTTTATTTAGATTATTTAATTATAATAATTAGTATATATTTAATTTAGATAATATGGTTGAGTTTCAAAATAGTATTGAAATATGTAAAAAAGTTAATAAATATGGATAAGAGTACTTAAATTTAGATGTGACAAGTAAATGATTTGTTGTGATGTGTTGTGTGATCTATTTCTATTTTATATTATTAAATTTATGAATGTAAAATTTTAATAGCTTAATTTTTTTAATGCTTTGTTCTACTTTAGTCCCACATCTATAATTCTCATATCCACATCTATTGTTATGATCTTTGCACCCACATCATTGATTCTATTTTTGTGGTTCTAAACCTAATATGAGACCTTGATATTTATGTTTCTGGTTTTCATAATCATGTTCACTTCTACTATCTAAGAATGGTGGAGCCTATAAACATGATTTTAAGCAAGTTAGAAGGTATGCCAAGCAAAAATAATTGGTGGTTAAATGATGTGTAAAATTTGATATTCAAATGATGATGTTAGGAGATGATGTGTGTCGATGATGGATTATTTGTAGATATTTAAAATGAATTAGAGTTATTTCATTTTACATGACACTCTAGTGTGTAAATTTGAATATTTTACATTGAGTTATAAAGGTATTATTATTATTTTCTTAATATATACATAAATTGTAAATATAACTCAATTTTTTAATTTAGTAATAAATTGTAATAAATATTTGAGACACTTTATAATTATAACAAATAAGAGATAAATATTATAATAATCCTCTCATTTGCTATAGTATTTATATATTTCACAATACTTATAACTCATTTTTTTTTTTGCTTGGTAAAAGGCCGAAGCCATATTTTATTGATAAATAAAATTACAATCTCCGCTCAGTGCGGGCGCTGGTAGGAAAGAGCGGAGAGGAGAAAACCTCCGGGCTTGCCCGGGACCATAGGTCCAGTCAGTAGCTAATATTTACATTTATACATCATTTATTGAGTTACATATATTCCTTTACAATCTCTTCATTCAGGGCGTACAAAAATCCCTTCATAGACCTAGTATCTGTAATTTTCCATGTGCAACTTGCTTTCACCAAACTTCCTTGAGAATGGTTGCCACTTTTACCATATTTTCTGCCTTCTTCTTTACCTACAAAACAAATTCACAAGACAATCCTGCTGCAAACCACTTCATGAGGTGTTAGTGTAAAAAAGAAGAAGAACTAGTATTATCTCTGCATACTTTTGTTATGCTTTCCACTATTGTTATTATAGCCTAGGCTTCTTTCATATTAAGTCAGCATCAAGATCCTATTGTTGGCTATAATATGAAAGATTACCCAGGCTACAATAACAATAGATGCATAAACACTGGTCATCAAGAGACTGATAATAATACAACCCATCTGTCATGTAGTTCATGATATGTCCTTGATATTATGATCTTAGAGATGTCTAAATGCAAATGCTGAATTAAACCAATATGCAAGAGTTACGAAAGTACTTCCTATTACTGCATTTTGCAAATGAATGAGTGCGGGTGTCCTCAGGTTGAGCCTGTTCATTCATGTCTAAGAAGCTAATAATAGAGAGCCAACATAAGAGTATATGCCTGACTCAAAGAGCAATCCAGATTCTAAACTTTACTTATTTTAGTATATGAAGCTAATAATAGAGAGCCAACATAAGAGTATATGCCTGACTCAAAGAGCAATCCAGATTCTAAACTTTACTTATTTTAGCATATATATGTCTTGTAAATACCATCAAGTAAGCATCCTTACCCTTTGCTATCTATGCTATAACAGAGTCATACATTTCTAAGCCATCCTAATATCAAAGTGCTTTCATAAACAGTTCTATATGTGCCTTATACTATCTATAGATCCTACATCCCTGTGTATTAGAGTAGTTATATCAGTATACGACAAACAAAACTGTGTTATGAAAATTTATTATTCATCCTTATCATCTATGGCTTCCATGCCAAAGGCCCGTGTTTCCTTAGCCTCCATGTCATTGGGATTATCAGCTTGGAACGGGGTCCAACCCTCCTCTACCATATAACTTACCCACCAATCACAATACTGATAACTCTTATTACTCATGTTTTATTTATAAATCCATCTAATTCATAAATATTGTGAATAAGGGTAATATTTAATATAAATTCAACAATTTAAGAATTATCACAATTGAAGCTTTAAAATATTCTATGAACAACTATTACATCTATTTGAAATACTTAACTTTCAAAATAAGTTAATTAAAGTTTTATTCACTAAAATATTATTATAACAATCAACATTTACTAATGATTAATTATTATCAATTATAATTTAACAATACATAATCATTATGTGAATTTTTCTTTGTTTTGGTTGAGGGCTAACCATCTTCAAATTGATTTTTTTTCAATCTATTGGTATTGAGAACACGAGTCTAAGACTCTAAGTCAACATATTTTTGATCGAGAGTTGAGGATTGCAAGGTATCTATTCTCCCAAAAAATTTCATTACATAATCCCAACCTCATCCCTTATTTATTGCACCTCCTTTAAATATTGACAATTGAGGATTGAGGAGTATCTATCCCATTGAAAAATTCGACAACAATCCCAACCTCATCCCTTATTTAGTACATCTCCTCTAAATGTTGGCTACATCTAGGATTGAGGGGCATCTATTCTACTAGAATTTTCTATGACACAATCCCAACCTCATCCTTATTTATTGCACCTCTTTTGAATGTTAGTAGTTGAGGATTGGGGAGTATCTACTCTGTAAAATTTTCCACAACACAATCCCAACTTCATCCTTTATTTATTGGCTGCCTTTTGAATGTTGGTTGACATCTCTTCAATTGAGAGTTGAAGATCAAGGGGTATCTATTTCGCCAAGATTTTCCACAACACAATCCCAACATCATCCCTTATTTATTGCACCTCCTTCGAATATTGGCTAACATCTCTTCGATTGAGAGTTGAGGATTGAGGGGTATCTATTTTCCCAAAATTTTAGACAACACAATCCCAATCTAATCCCTTATTTCTTGCACCTCCTTTGAATGTTGGCAGTTAAGGATTAAGGAGCACCTATTCTGCCAAATTTTTGACATGTCACAATCCCAACCTCATCCCTTATTTGTTGCACCTCCTTTGAATGTTGGCTAATGTCTTTTCGATTGAGAGTTGAGGATTGAGGGGTATTGTTTTGCCAAAATTTTCAACAACATAATCCCAACCTCATCCCTTATTTATTGCACCTCCTTTGAATGTTGACAATTGAGGATTGCAGAGTATCTATTATAGAATTGCACCTGCTTTGAATGTTGGCTTGACATCTCTTTAATTGAGAGTTGAAGATTGCAATCCCAATCTCATCCCTAATTTATTGCACTTCTTTGAATGTTGTCCAACTTATAATCAAAGAACATACCATCATCCTCACTCATTGTACTCAACCAAATAAACTACAACCTTTTAATATGTCAAATACTTCATAGATGTATTTCTATATTGAATGTGGGTTCCTTGAGTAACATGTTCAAAGAAGAAAGGATAGCAAAATTCACAAATTACTTGATCAAGATACACAATAGAAGATCCAAGATAGGAAAGAAAAAAGGGAGATCAACTAGACCTATTATTCAAAGCATTTGTTTTAGATTGTTGTGCTTGTGCATGTCATTGGGAGTGTTTGTTTTAGATTGTTGTGCTTGTGCATTTCGTTGGGAGTGTTTGTTTTAGATTGTTGTTCTTATGCATATTGTTGACTATGGGTGAATCCCCTAAACTATTTGACCTCACAAACATTTTTAAAAAACATTCATTTATCCATTCATTGAGTCTCTAAATACTTTGTTTCAAGAAAAATGGATTGCTGGGATAGCAGATTACTTGGTCAAATTTCACAGGAGAAGAAACCTGATCAGCAAGGATTAATGGTTGCTCTAGGACTGCTTCCATGATTGGTCAATAGATTTGTTCTTTAGAGTCATTATGTTGCTCTCAATTTCGATCCCATAAACTGCCTGATCTAGTGAACATCATCAAAAAAAACAAAAAAAAACTCCCTCCATTCATTAATTCAACCACAATAAATCCATCTGCTATATTTCAAAACAAGAAGATAACAAGGGATAGCGAAAAAATTGCCATAAATTTCACAATCAAAAACAAAAAAAAGTGGAAAACGGGCTGAATTCGGAGAAAAACAAGAGAAAAATTCACGTAAATGGAGCCCATCGTTGTATGGCAGTCGCCATTGATTTGTCCCGTATTGTTTCTGCATATTCTCCCGCGTCAGTAATGTAATCGCCATAGATAGCTTTAGACTTAGACTTGGACAAAACACAAAATATATAGTTGAACACGCTTCCACCGCTTTGTCCAGCTGCAACGTGTTTTTCCACATGGAAAATATGATGTCTGTCGCTTTATCACTCATTATTTCTCCGTACACGTTTTAACCCTGGTTACCCTTCAACGTAACCTCCTCTTCTCAAGGATTTAACTGAGTTGATACGCTGTTCAAGCTTGGGAAGAAATTTGAAGAGCAGTAATTTAAGTGGTTGAATTCAATTGGTGAGGATAATAATAGTATGTTATTGCGAATTTTTTTAAAAAATTATTGATTTGTTTTTGTAATTTTGAGAATTGATTCGTTTTATTTGTAACAGTAGTTTTTAGTAATTTTGATGACTGATTCGTTTTATTTGTGACAGTTTAATCAAAAGAGGCTTCTAGATTAGATGTATGCTCTCTCGTAGTATTGAAACGAAGATATAAATATCTATATAATCTAATTATTCTCAGAAGAGAAATTTGGGAAGTGAGAGGCTTTTATGGAGAGAGCGGCAGCCATTAAAAATCTAAAGAGATCTCCGATTGCAAATCTCTTTTGTATGCCGTTCGTCAAATAACGGGAAATTGTTAGTAGTGGTGGTGTTTTCTGTTTTCTAGATTTGTTCTTGGAATGGGTTTTATGGATTTCTCGGTGTTTGGTTTCTAAAATTTTGGAAAATTGTGGCAGATTTGCGAGAGGCGTGGTCTGGAAATCTGTTTTGACGTGAAGTGGTGGAAATCTTGGCATTGAGTGTGGAAAATGGGCAACAGAATCCCGAGATTGAAGGGAGATATGTGACAGGATGTTTGTTAGGCCTTACCGGCCTTCTTCGATGGTTAACTACTTCAGCATCACGTCTTTGGTGGTGTTTTTCGTGTTTACAGCTTCGCTGGTGGTTCTTCCGTTAGTTTTGCCGCCGTTGCCGCCGCCTCCCTTTATGCTCATGCTCGTACCAGTTGGCATCCTCGTGGTGCTCATGTTTTTGGCCCTCCTGCCTTCACAAATCACAAATATATTGGTCGCTTCTTTCTGACATTGGGTAACCAGAGCTTTTGAAGTATGATTCACAGAGTTGGAAATGGGAAGATTACAGGGAATCAATGAAGCAACGAGAAAAAAACAATATCTGAATTTGAAGGTATGAGGACATTCATGTGGTAGAGGGTTTCAGTAAGCCTTTGGAGGTTATAATAGGAGGAGGTTCAGTGTGGGTTTGAGCAGGTCTGTAGTTTCATCAATGGGATCTATGGAGGATCGATAGCTCAGTGGTAGATGGTTTGAGAAACATATGAATGGGATCTATGGAGGATCGATAGCTCAGTGGTAGATGGTTTGAGAAACATATGAATGGGATCTATGGAGGATCGATAGCTCAGTGGTAGATGGTTTGAGAAACATATGATAGAACTGAGAAACATATGATAGAACTTGTCATGGGAGGGGTATAATAGAATATCTAAGGGATGGTAGTTTAGTGATAGAACTCCTTATAGTACAGATGAGAAGTTTGTAGTTAAATGAAAGGATCTATCCTTCCAAAAAAAAATGGGAGGTTGGTGTTGATCTTTTAATCACGCTGATGGAACCTCTCAACATACAGATGAAAGATTGATAACTCAATGATAGACCATTTAATTCCATTTTATCAATTAAATGGAATTGGTGGCTCAGCTATTGACCCTGCCACCAGGAACCTGGAGGTCATAATGGAACTTCTCAAAGGCTGGTAGCTCAGCCAATAAACCTCTCACTGGGAGATGGGAGGTTGGTAGCTCTACAATAGATCCTCTTACCAGATAGGCTGAAGGTCATAATAGAGCTTCTAAAGGATTGGTAGCTTGGCCATAGAACCTCTCATCACGCTTATAAGGGAATCTCTGAAAGGTTGGCATCAGCCAGAGTTTCTTACCACAGAAATGGAAGGTTCTATTAAAATCTGTAAGGGTTTTATAATTCACTAATGGAGCCTCTCACCAATCAGAGTTTAAAAGAGAACCTGTAAAGAATTGTTAGCTGTGGAAATGGAACCCCTCGGGTTGGTCGCTCAGTGGTAGAGTCTATCATGATGTAAATTGAAGGTTATACAGAAGTCTGTGAATGTTGACCAAAAGTTAATGGTAGAGATGAATTGGTGGCTGGATTGTTAAAACTCATAGGTAGAGCATCTCAGTTTCCGGAAATATAGAATTTGTAAGCGATTGCCCAGCATGAATGGCAATGAATGTCCTACCTTCTTGTTCCTCTCCTGGCTCACAGACCAAAACTGTGTGTAATTGTCAACAATGAGATGGGATATGCAAGAATGTTATAACCATGGAAATGCCCAATTCAGGAATGCATGTTTTAGGAGGTTCATTACATCTCAAGCCTGCAAACACAATGCTGTAAGGAAAAATTGTATATTATTTTAATACTGAATGATGGCTATGTTCATTAGTTTTAAGGGTTTCATGTTATTTCCATTGACATTTTAATGGCAATGTTTTCTACAGCTGAAGGCTGCAGACACAATGCTGTTGAAATCCGTTAGTGGGTTCGCTTGAGCAAGAATAAATGTATAGTTTTGGAATTAGAATAATGTAGGTATATGTTCATTAGTTTTAAGGATTCAATTCATAAATTTTGGAATGGAGGTTGTGAAAGTGTTAAAGTCTTATCTGATGCATTTTTGTGATAGGTAGATTGATTGGAACATGCATTTACATATGGCCCAGTAACAGCACTCATGCTTGTTTCTTTGTCATCCCAAATTTATTTGTGAGGGGCCATGTTTCAATTTTCAACTTGAGTTAGGACTTTAATGGCCCATCTGCAAGCCACGTGATTTGTGCATCAGAATCATTATACATCCTATTTGAAATTATGTGCTCTGCTGTACCACCTGTTGTGGATTTTATTGTGTTCTACAAAGCTTCTGGATCAATACAGAATTTATGTCTTATAGTGGCCTAGTGGATCCCAAAAACCACTTACGTAGAAACCACTTCTGCATGACTGGTAATTATTTTAATTGAAAATACGGTATTGCTGATTTGGGTCCTGGGAAGGCTCTGACGGGCTACTCAGCCAGTGTTGCAGAGAGGTTTTAGGAGGCCTGACAGTTTTTTAATTGACTTTCACCAGTCTGTTGAACCACCAAACAACATAGAAGTGCTATCAAGCCCACCTACCTGGCTAAACATGAGACATTGATGTTTCCTTCTTGAGATAGGATTTCTTAGGGATACTTTTGGTAAGAATTCTTTTTTCCCTTGGAAGTATTGACACTCTATTTCCATAGCCTGGGAAGTACAAGCAAATTAGGCTGGGAAATTATGGAAAGAGAGTTATTGATATGGAAAGATGTATTTTTTATAACTGATTAAGGTTAGATGCAGTTTATAAGGATATAATAATAATGAAACCATTATGGCACTGATAGGAGAGAAATTAGATTAAAAATTCCGTCTAATTCAGAAAACAGCATCAAACAAATTATGAATTGTGAAAATTTTATATCATAATTTAAAAAAAATATTTTTTTCAATAGAAAGAATGACACTCTATTTCCATAGCCTGAGAAGTTCAAACAAATTAGAGTGAAGGGAAATTATGGAAAGAGAGTTACTGACATGGAAAGATGACATTTTATACAATCACCTCAAACTAGACACAGTTCACAAGGATATAACAATAATGAAACCATTATGACCTCTGAAATTTTTTGACATGCTGGTACCGTAAGGCATGATAACTTTGTATTGAAAATGTCTGAAATTTCAAAAGGTTATTCAATTGTTAGAGGATAATTGGTGAGGGCAATGGTATGTTCTTTGATAATATCATCCACCAAAGTTCAAATCTTTAGAGGTATGATATTCAGAATGAGGTCGGAATCGTACCTTGAACAACTTTGGCATAATGAATACCCTCAGTCTTTGGTTCTTAATCGAAAAGATATCAACATAGACTTGTAATTCAGTAATTGATTGTAAAACAAACTTTTAGATGATATAAAATCTTCCATAAAAAATACCTGAAATATAATGCCAGCACATCACAAAAACTTTTAATTTAACTATATATGTTCAGCTAAGCCCCTTTACTTTCAAATTGAAGTCTGGCAGGAAAGTTTTTCTTCTGTACCTCTGAGAACTTATTTTTAGTTCCTCTGATTAAGATCTACCCATGTCACTATAAGAACCTTTTGTACCTATGTCACAAGGAGTTACTAGTTGAAAACGGTGTGTTTTCATGACTACAAATGAACGATATTTACTGTTTTACATTTTATTTTCTTTCATTACTCATTCAAAAGATTATTTAAAGGGAATAGTTTCAGAAACACCTTTCCTTGTGTTTTGTTTGTTTTCAAAAGGATCTTCTGCAAGGAACTAGTATTTTATATAGTATTTTGTGTGATGATTTTTAGGTATGCTTTACTCATCAGGTATCTTCTTTTGGTGGTGCCAAATGTGTGATTAGGGGAGTCTTGTTGATGTCATTTTGCATCAACTTTGGATTGATGATGGAACAGATAAATCCAGTACAGTGGACAAAGTGGGGGCATTTGTAATAAAGTGGGAGCAACTTGTCTTGAAAGACCCAAACAAAAGTCTGACAGAAAGTTTTAGTCAACAAAAACATAAGAATTAGTACTCTCTTTCAGAGAAATTACCTTCCTTGCTGAGCAACTCTAATAAACTTCTATGTGGCTTTTTCATTAAATCATTAAATAGGATGATTCTCAATTCTCATCTTTGTAGGAGCTATTGTTCACAATATGATTCTCAATTCTCATCTTTGTAGAAGCTGTTGTTCAATATGATATTGATCTCATCTTTTTGTTGGTGATTATGTGCATCCTGATCATTTGTATGGTACCTGTGGCAGTTTTTTTTCCAAGTTTATTTAAGAAGCAATACTCTTCCTTTTTTTCTTCTCTTTCTTTTTTTAAAGAAATAATATCAATACTGGTTCATCTTTCCATTGTTAAGTGATCTCAATTTTGTTTCAATCATTCGATTTTAAAGTGTGATCTCATTTTATTTGTTATTTGTGGGAATAATATTACATATTATATTTAATATATAGAAGTTCGGTCTAAATTTGATAGTTGTATGATTGTATTTAAGATTTTTTTGATATAAAATACAGTTAAAATTTTCAGAAAACGGTATTACATGAAAGAGAAGAAATTAGATAGACTCTAAATTTTTTATAGAATTCTAGCTAAATATATAACTAATCTATGATATATATTTTTTAAAACATTTGAAAGACAACTTTAAATAGATATTTGTCATAAAAAAATTGTTTGACATGCAAGGTTAACCATCAAATTTAAATCTTGATGATGCTTGTTAATCGAAAAGCTTTATTTGGGAAAAACCTCATTCTCTTTGTATGCCTTGTAGGTTTTCATTTTTTAATTTGATTTTTGATATATTTGACATTTTAACAAATTTTTTCCTTAAGTTTAATTATCCCCAAAGCTTCTAAGTTTTTGAACCAAACGTTCTTCGTAATATTTTCTTACTAAGATAATGTGACATGACATGACAACTTTTGGAATGGGTCATATAGAGAAGATTAATCTACATTTTTAAATTTAAAGATTCTTTCTCTACAAGCCAACTTTTCAACATAATGATTGTAATCTCATTAGCTTATGTACAAACAACTTTGAGTTGAACAATTAGGGATGTGTATCTATGGTCATTAGCAAGATGCCTAAAAAGTGAGGGAAGCATTCAAGATGTATATCATTTGATTTGAAAAGAATTCAAGGATAAGCAAGGTTAACCATCAAATTGAAATCTCGATGATGCTTGTCAATCAAAAAGCTTTATTTGGGAAAAACCTCATTCTCTTTGCATGCCTTGTACCTTTTGAAATTTTAATTTGATTAAATTGACATTTTAACAAATATTTGGCTTGATTTTAATCATAGCTAAAGCTTCAAATGTTTTGAACCAAACATTCTTCACAATATTTTGTTACGAAGATAATGTGACATGACATGACTGAACTTTTGAAATGGGTCATAAAAAAGATAAATTTACATTTTTAAATTTAAAAATTCTTGCTCTACAAGCCAACTTTTCCACATAATGATTGTAATCTCATTAGCTTATGTACAAAAAACATTGAGTTGAGTAATTAAGGATGTGCATCTAAAGTTATTAGCAAGATACCTAAAAAGTAGGGGAAACATTCAAGATGTATATCATTTGATTTGAAAAGAATTCAAAAACCTTTATTTGGGAAAAACCTCATTCTCTTTGCATACCTTGCATATTTTGAATTTTGAATTTGATTTATTTGATGTTTTAACAAAATTTTGCCCCGAGTTTAATAATGACTTCTAATATTTTGAACCAAACATTCTCAACAACTAAGATATTGTGACATGACATGTGTTAACTTTTGGAATGGGTCATATAGAAAAGACTAGTCTACATTTTTAAATTAAAAAATGCTTGCTCTACAAACCAACTATTCCACATCATGATTGCAATCTCATTAGCTTATGCACAAAAAAGCTAGAGTTGAGCAATTAAGGATGTGTATCTA
This sequence comes from Cryptomeria japonica, assembly GCF_030272615.1. Taxonomy (NCBI): domain Eukaryota; kingdom Viridiplantae; phylum Streptophyta; class Pinopsida; order Cupressales; family Cupressaceae; genus Cryptomeria; species Cryptomeria japonica. The sequence continues at coordinate 645,661,544 of NC_081406.1, read as the reverse complement.
TGGTCATTACTAGGATACCTAAAAAGTAAGAAAAACATTCAAGATCTATATTATTTGATTTTAAAAGAATTCAAGGATATAATTTACTTCAAAGCAATTTAATATTGCATACATCATAGCTAGACACCATCATCACATGTGGCATGTATTTAAATTTTGTACATTAACCAAGGGGCTTACTCATCTTCATGATAACTAAAGTCCTTTTATCTCTTACCTTTAAGCAAGTTCCATTTCTTTAGCACAACCAACAAATTTTAGAAACATGTGGAGTGCGACAAAGAGATCTTATAAGTCCTCAACATCAGATGTGACCATGTGAAAAAGACAAACACACACTAGTAGGATCAAGTTGTATGGCATGCAATAGCTTGAGGTACCAAAAAACTTAGTAATAGTCTATTTTTGGTATCATATCATCACTTAATTATTAGATTAAGGTTTTGTTGCATCTATAACAATACATCAATAGGTCAACTACAAAGGGAAATAATAGCATTGCATGCAAAATAGAAAAGAACCTCTAATCTCTTTTATGTGTCATTTACATTTCTACCTTAGCTCTTTGTGATTTTAAATTTAATTATTTAGAATACTTATCTCATGATTATACACAAATCATGATGTAAAATAAATATACAATTTTTACCATGAGATTACAGGGTAAGTGATTTATTTCCCTAGATTTTGGTGAACGTTCATTGACTTACAACCCTAGGACATCCTCCTTTACAACTCCAAATTTGGGATATCATGGGATCTTTCAAACCTTACTTTTAATAGTTATTTAATTGCTTATTTCATAGTCTATAAGATTGTTCAAATCCCTCATTATCAATGGATGCACATGCCCATGACTTCATCCATGATAATAATACTTTTTTGCGGAATTTCTATGATGGTACCCTAGTTCTAAGTTCATCAAATCCTCGCAAAAAGAAATAAATCACTTACCCTATAATCTCATGGTAAAAATTGTATATATTTTTTACTCTATAATCATTCCCCTAGCATTTAGAGCCACTTTAGTTCTTCCCTTTGCAAGGTCACTTTTGCACCATTACATTTGTACTAGTGATTTCTAAATTTCCTTGCTAGGGGAATGGACACTAAAGTGGCTACAAAAGTATAGGTGAAATTGCAAAGGGGTATGCAATTTTTAACTCTGCAAAAAAATATCAATATTATTATTTGATACTAAAAGAGATATAAAATAATTCTTGCCATAAATCCTACAAGGAAAGATGTCATAGGCTATCCATGATCTATATAATTCCTAGTAGCATTACGACATAATAACAACATTGTTAGCAAGAAAAGTGGGGTCACAAATGAAAGTTTCAAGTCCTAAGACTTATTTAGGAGTTGTATTTATACCCCAATGACAATAAAAGTAGTATGACCAAAGATTAAGTGCAATGCGATATACTAGATTCCTAATAGACACATATTTTGATACACATAGTTTGAACTTATAACTTTATATCTTATTTAAACAATTCCTTTCTCTCTTATTCTACTGATAATTCCTTCATCTATCTTACATCTATCTATATATATGCTATTCAAAATATTTTTCTTATAATATATACTTGTGCTTACTAGGCCTAGTCAACCTTATGCTCCACATCCTTCCTTACAATAAGTTGTAAATGATTTTGTTGAATTTTTTAATTTTGTTACATCTTATTTTGTTATCCTTGCCAACATCACCCCCTTTCAAAACCAAGTCTCATCCTCAAGACATGCAAATTAATTCAATTTGTAGGCAATCTTGTGGATTGATGATAATATTTTAATCATGCACCATTGACATAACATTGTAACACTTCTCCATTGAGCCTTCTTGATTTGAGTACTCTGTAGTCTAATATATCATTGATATAGTATGGGCTCAACCATCTAACCTTTAATTTTCCTTGTTTTAAAACTTATAGGAATACATTAAAACCATATCATTTTCTGGAAGGTTTTATATCTTAGATATTTATCACGCCAAGCCTTCTTTTTGTTACATTATGCATTTTAATGGTAGACAAACAATAGTCTATTTTTCATCTAGTTTCTCCAATTCTTCTACCCTTTTCTTTAAAGATTCTTTTTCATAAATCCACAAAGTGAGTGCATTGTGGAAATTTAGAATTATGAATTTCAAGGGATAAGTTGCATCTGATTCATACACCAACTAAAATAGAGCAAAGTTTGTAGTTCTTTTATATGTAGTTTTATATACCTCCAATATTGTCTATATGTTAACATTCAAATGAGTCCTATTGCTAGTACACATTTTGGTCAAATTAGTACCTATTATCTGATTAAGAGCCTTGCTCCATTTTCTTGAGGATGGTAAGGAGTGCTCTTGTTGTATGGTATCAAGAAACTACTCAATAGCTCCAAAATCACTTTGTTTATAAAGTGTTTCTACCAAATTTCAAGGAAGATTTGAGCAGATTTGTTAGATTAGTTTTTCAAGGAAGAAAAAGAATTTGTAGTATTTGAGGTTGGTGCCTCATATTGGAGAGGTTGGTTCTTCCTATCAAGATATTGGTGTCTCTTGTTGAGTTGGTGCTCAATTGTGGTGATTAATGTCTCCAGTCGGTTGGTGCCTACAAATTCTACAAGAGGGGATTGGTGTCTCCGATGGGTTGGTGCCTACAAATTTTGCACAAGGAGATTGGTGTCTCTTGTGGGTTGGTGCCTACAAAAATTGTAAGAAAATTTTATATAAGAATTTTATTTTATTTTTTATTTTTTTGTGGTTTTCTATCATAAGGTTTCCATGTAAATCATGTGGGTTTTAGATTAGATTAGATGGTGATTTGGCTAAAGATTGGAATTGAGCATGGATGATGATTGATGTTTGGGGATGAAAAGTGAAGACCTTAAATTTTTTTATTTTGATTTAAGGATTTGATTGAGATAAGTGAATGACTAATGGGTGATTGATTTTGGATGAAGGGGTAGATGAATTGGATTAGAATTTGGTTAGAATGGTATTAGGTTGATAAGGGGGTTGGATTAAGATAATGATGATGATGAAGGATTAGGATTTAAGGATGAATGATAAGATTGGATTGAGAGAAGTGGATTTTAATGTGGATTATGGAGGATGATTAGGATAAGAACTAGGACCTTGATTGTATTAATAAAATTGATAAGGATTAGGTTCTTATAATGCTTTTGGATTTGATTGCATGCAAGATTTTTATCATCAATGTTTCAAATCACATGATCCATTTTGCTAATCTTCTTGTTAATGTCGTCTTGTTGAGAAAATACTTCAATGGATCGATTTTAGCAATCAACTTGATGGAGTGAGATAATAGATAGTGTCTCAATTTTTGAGAAGCAAACACTACCGCCAAGCATGTTTTTTCTGTTGATGAATAGTTGATCTCGTATCCCACTAATGTTTTGCTGATGTAGTAGATAGCTCGTTCTTTTCCTTCATTATCCTGTTGTGCAAGCAGAACTCCTAATGATACTTCTGTGGTTGATACATATAGTAACAACGACTTTCCTTGAATTTGATTTCTGTGTGATTTTGTTATTAAATTATTTATATATATAAATGTATACACACACACACACACACACATGTATACAAATAATTGGTCATATTATTTAATTAATCTTGTCATATTTTTTAATATGGTGATATACATAGTCGTAGTTGTTATATAGATGTAATAGAAAATGTGAATATTTATATGACTATATCAATTTAAATTTCTGAATCATTAATTATTGTAAAATTAATTAAAATATAGATCATCGGATTAAATGATTTGTGTGTATAACTATGAAAGCTATTTTAATGGATAAAATGCGCTTTTGTGATCCTATGCAAGAATGAAATGCAAGCTAAATGAAAATGTAAATGCAATGTTGCGATCGGACCAGTCACTGGGTTATTACTTTGTGTCATCATTGAGCTTTTTAAAATGTGGGAAGTGAGTGCAAACATCGATGGTATAATTGAACCATGATGACTTGAGCACTACTTTCCTAGATTTTGATATTGCAAGTTAGTACAAGCATTGAGGTATAATTGAACCAATATGACTTGAGTGTTGCTTGCGTAAAACATGCAGTATTAACCATTTCTATATGCAAATTGGAAATGTCTTCGATGATACTCCAATGATCATATCCTAAGACAAATTGACACATATTAATGATTAATTTACAGACAACAGACAATAAAAATATCATGTTCCTTCCTTGTTCTTCTAGTCAAAGACATCCCAGAGTCACTCAGAAATCATGATAGCGAAAATCAAGATAGATAAGTTGAACCAAAGTGTTAAAATCATTAGTCAAAAGATATCATCCATTGATATTTGTGTGATGTGCTTAGCCTGAAATGTGATAGTTTGATGGTTGATAATTTGCTCTTGTGTTCAACATTGGACGTGTCTCAATTTTCGCTTGGCAAGAGTTGGATAACTATTATTCTACCTATGTGATGAAGCTCAAAACAATCAAAAATTTTTGCCCCCAGCTAGGTATAGGATTTTGCCCCAAGCCTAGAAACAAATTTATTATGATAAACCCAATGATCCAAACCATGGTGAGAAATCACCTGCAAGATTGGTGTATGTACAAAGGCTTATTTATGGATATGAACAACGTTGATGGAAAATGAAATGCAAGCGGAAGGATGCATGAACTAATAGATGGAAGAGCTAGCTGACAGATAGTCGCTTGTTGTCAGGTTTTCACCATCTGTTTTTATTGCACTTTTTTTTCTCATATTTGATTTTGTTTTCTCTGTTTTCGCTATTTTTTTATTTTTTTATTTTCCACTATTTTTTATTTTTCTGCTTTTTGACCATTTTTTGGATTTTTTGCTTTTTCACTGTTTTTGATTTTTCTGCTTTTTTCATTCTTTTTTTTTTCTTCTGCTTTTTTCAGACATAAAACTTCTTCAGATGCATGCTATTGACCTGGTTGCGTGGATTTTCCTTTAGTACTAGTTCTCCAATTTGAAAAGCTCTTGGTTTGATCTTGTGATTATAACCTTAGCACATTCTTTGCTGACACACCTTTAAATGATCAAAGGAATTTTGTCTTTGTTCATGGATCAAATCTAACTCTTGTAGTCTAGATACTCGTTGTTCTTCATCTGGGATAAGGCCTTTTAATGATACTCGTAGAGAAGGTATCTCTACTTCGATTGGTTGTATTGCTTCTGATCCATAGACAAGAGAGAAAGGTGTGGTGCCTATTGGTGTGTGGATACTGGTATTGTAGGTCCATAGAGCAGGGTTAATTGAACATGCCAATCTCTGCCAGCATCATTCACTGTCTTTTTGAGGATTTTCAAAATAATTTTGTTTGATGCTTCTGCTTGCCCATTTCCTTGTGGATAGTAGGGCGTGGAGAATCTATGTTGGATCTTGAATTTCTCACATAGCTCTTGTACATCCTGGTTCTTGAACGGTCCCCCATTATCGGTGATAATGGTCATGGGTATACCATAGCTACATATGATGTAGTACAAGATAAATGCAACAATTTGTTTTCCTATAATATTTGTGAGAGGTAATGCCTCAATCCATTTGGTGAAATATTTTGTAGCTATGAGGATGAATTTGTGATCATTGGATGAAAGAGGATTTATCTTTCCTACTAGATCAAGACCCCATTGATAGAAAGACCAAGAGGTTGCCAAAGCATGAAGTTCTTGTACTGGTGTATGAATTAAATTTCCATGGATCTGACATTGTTTGCATGTTTTAGCTATTTGAAAAGAATCTCCTTCCATAGTTGGCCAATAATAGCCCAAGCATATGAGTTTTTTCGAAAGAGTAAGACCACTTGAATGAGTGCCACAAATGTCATTATGGACTTCATTTAAGGCCTTCTCAGATTCTTCTTGCTCGAGACATCTTAAAAGAGTACTGTCCAGACCTCGTTTCAAAAGAGTATTCGGGACAAGAGTATAATGGGAGGATTGGTGAATAAAGTTTCTGTTTTGGTTCTTTGACAAGTCAGGAGGGAGTATATGATCTTTTAAGTATATATAAGTTTGGCCATAGCGAGAGGAATCATGCCCAACAAGGTGACATATAGTTTAGGAATAAAGACAATTATGAGAAGGGTAAAACAACTCTTCCACCAAGAATTTGTAACGTTCTTGATTTTCCCATGTTTGAAGTAGAGAAGCAAGTGTTGCCATGACATCCGCTGCTTTGTTGTCATTCCTCAGAATCTGCTCAAAAGTTATTTCGACAAAGTATTTCTTGACACCATCAACCATCTTCTTATAAGGCATTAGCTTTTCATTCTTTGTTTGATAATTGTCATTGATTTGATTGATGACGAGCTGAGAGTCTCCAAAGCCCTGTAGCTGTGTAATGTTCCATTCTATGGCCATTTTGATTCCTGTGACCAAAGCTTCATATTTCGTTGTGTTATTGGTACATGGAAAGCTAAATTTGTACGCCTTTGGAATTGTATGACCTTGTGGCGTGATGAATAGAATGCCTGCTCCTGATCCATGCTGTGTATAGGAACCATCAAAGTGTAATTTCCATGTCTTTGTGGTGACCGTTAGGATATCAACATCTAGAAAATCAACGTGTAAAGGACAATCATCTTGAAGTAGTGCCTGTAGTACCCCTACCCTAATCAATTTCTAATCTCGGTTTGACCTTGGTTAGTTTATCATGATATAATGTTATAGTTAGATAATTTGATTTAGTGCATACCTGTTAATGTGGTTTTCGCACCAGTTTGTATGCAAGTTTATTAGTTCTCCTATTTCATGTTATTAATCTCGGGCTAACACTTTCATTAAGTACATATATGTATGCATGTATGACTCTTGGTTGCAGGAGATTTTGGGTATAGTACTGCATGGGTGCGAGGTTCATCTCCACTTTGATTTGCAGGTTTGAGTTTAACTCTTTGATCCTTAGAGTTGGATTAGGTGGTCGTAAGACCCTCGTTTGACCATAGTCGTGCTCAAGTGAGCATCATCAGTCGTTGTTGGTATTCCCTTTGGTTGGGTGTGCAGATCGTCTGTTTGTGTGGTTTTCTTGGGTTGCATGTTTTGTGTGTGGTTAAATCGAGTAATTAATCCTTAATCTTTAATTTTATTTAATGTGTGTTTTCACATTAGTATTTTGGGGACTAATTAAATAGGCTCCCTTTGTATGTGATTAATCGTTAATTGAATTGATCAATTCAGGTGGGTAGCAAGTTCAATTAAATAGTTAATTTTAATGTTACATTTATTATGTTTTGATGTTGGAAAAGAAAGATTTAAATTTAATTGAAATAGAATTGATTTAATCTTGTTGGCTTTTTGAAATAGAAAGGTTAATTTCAGTTATTTGAAAAAAAATCAATTTTAAATTGAAAAGCAAGTTTAATTTAGTGATATAGTTTAAAAGAATGATTTTTGGAGAATTATTTTAAATAAAATATTTTAATTCCAAAAATTAAATTTTGGTCAAACCTTTCCCATTTTACCTAGATTTTTGGAAAAATATGGGAGATTGAATTGTTTTTGGATGGAAAATTTGGGGATTTTGGAAAGAGAAGGATTTCTTGAGCTGCAGGTTGGGGCTCTCGATCAGATCCTTTCCATGAATGCTTATTGAGGTAGGAATTTGTTTATCAATTTGGTTAATTGTTTAATAAAAAAAAAAAAAAAATGGACTTGGATGTTCTTCATATAGTTTTGGTTTTGAATTCTCCATTGATTGCCCTAAAGATTAAGATTCATAGTGGAAATTAGTTAAAGATTGGCTTATTGCTTGAATCCTTGTATGAATGATGAGCTTCCTTATGCCCAAAAAATTGCTTTTTGGAGGGTTATTCAACAAATTCTTCTATATTTGAAAACCTTAAACATTCTGGAAATTTTTATTTTAAGTCTCAGTATGAGACTGCTTTTAAAAAATGGGGGTTTGCCTTTTAAAAAAAGAAATTATACAAAACAAAAATTATAAAATCAAAATCGATTTTATTTTTAAAAGATCAAAATTTGTTTATTTAAAAAAAATATATATCATATTGGGGCTGGAGGGCGGGGAGCCTAGGCTCAACCTGCGCCTCCTCCCCTCTCGGTTCGCAGCCTGGGTGGATGGTCTACGATCGGCGGCGACCGTAGGGAGTTGCGACCCCCGCGGTGGCCGCAGGGTCCCCCACGTCCATTGCATGGGTGTCGCGGGACTTGCGTCCACCGCAGTGGCCGCAACCCCATGGCTAGGGCACCACCGCCCCAACCCCCGCGTATGGGAGGTGAGCTTGACTACCCTTACCGCCTCTTTTTTTTTTAAGGTTTAAAAAAAAAATATATTTATTGAATTTAAAGTGTTTTTTTTAAATATAGTTTTTTTTTATTAATTATTAATTATTATTAATATATATATATAATTTGATATTTGTGCATTATTAAATTATTATTAATATATATATTTTATCAATGAAGATTAATATATATATATATATATATATAAACAAAATAATATTTAATTGGATTACTTTGTATAATTAATTATCAATTGTGTATATTTTATTAATCATGTGTTAGTGAATATATATAAATTAATATTTAATTTTGGGATCTGTATTAATGGAGAAGTATCTTTTTGGAAAAAGATAAAGTATTACTTTAATTGGAAATTTTTTGAGATAAAATATATTTATTAGTTGGTAAACTTTAAATAATATATTGTTTAGGAATATATTTTTCGAAGAATTGAATGATAATAGGTCATCTGGAAATGTTAGAAATGAAATAATATAGTATTTGAGTAATTGAAAAAAAAGAAATATTTTATCATTGGACATTTTGAAAATTTAGACGATATGCTATTGGGATTATTAGAAGATTGATAAAGTATCATTTGGAAAATTGGTAAGTTACTGATATTTTCATTTAGTAAAATAAATGGTTTAATTATATTTTTCCTCTGTTTTGAGAAATAGACAAATGGTACTATTGCAATTGTGGTATTGTATTCACCTTGTAACGGTGATTTCTTGTTAGTGTATTTTGGAAACTTAGACCATTTAGAAAACTTGATCGACTTTTATTGATTAAATCAATAGGAAAGAAGATTGTCTTTTCTGGTTGTTGCCTATGCAAGTTTAATTTCCGTATTCGCTTTTGCTTAAGTAATGACAAGACCTTGTTTTGTTTGATAGGACCCTGTCATATGGATTGATTTGGGGTACCTGTTTCAGTCCTCGGTCTCGAGTTTGACTGTTGTTTTGTGATGGTGTCGTAATTGGTCATATCCTTTATAGGGGCGTCGAATGATGATTTGTGGTTGACCATAGTTGGATAGGTCTCTAGTTAGAATACCGCTAGTCAGTGCACCTCATATGAAGTCATGTTTGACCAAATGGTTGTTCCCTCCATTTTGAACTCTGGTTCCTTGACCATGTGTATTCCTTGGTTTTTGAGTTCGTTTGAGTATAGTCTAGTGTCATATAGGAAAGTGGCTTTCGATTGGGGGTCGCGCCCAAAGTGGCTACTGGGTAAGCCATCAAAAGTGTGTCTAAAAAGTGATAACCTAATAGTAGATTAGAGTGTTAGTAATGAATCTCTAAGTAAGATAATTGTACCTCACACATGGGATGAGTGCTAACCCATACTCGACATGTTGTGAGAAGGCCTAAAATGGAAAACCATCATCCTTGTCTTCACGAAAGGATGTGTGGGTCCACATGATGCTTGGATGGGCCGGAGGTTCGGATTAGGTTGTCAGGGTAACCTAGTGGATGGGGCCGGAATCTATGAAGACCTGCCATGGTAGCCATACCAGGTTGTGTGATGACACTTGTCCCTTATGTTAGGTAGTGTGTTGTTGTATTGTCTTGATAGGAGCACGTTTGTGGAGTCGTCCTATTGTTTATGCCCTTGTGAGTACCTTGTTTCATGTTAGACCTTGGGTTGTGATGACTTAGTTTTGTGGAGGCTCCAGTGGACCTTTGTAATTGCTTCTATTATGTTCAGTTGGATCCTTTCCTTTTTAGGGATCATTTATGTATTTATTGACTGACACGATCATTTGTATATTGGTTATGTTTTGCCTTGATGACAAGATTGTAAATGATGTAAACCTCATGTATTCTTAACTTTATTAATTATCAGAGGGGTCTTGCAGTTGAGCAGACCCGGAGATGTAGCCCTCTAGGGGTGAACTTTGAGATCAATTTGGTGTTATGTGATGCTTTTTTTCTTATGTTTCATGTTTAGTGTTAGCATGTATGAATGACATTTTGATAGAATGTATAAGTGGATTAGATGAGACTTATTGCAAATGCATGTATGCAGTCATCTTTTAAATGCAGTAAATTGGATCATGAAAGAGTGTAGATTAGAATAATGAAATATATTCATTTATTGTTAAGGAAATTAAGTATGCATGGAAAGACCTCATTAGTAGATGATGAAATTCAAGTGTGTTATTAAATTAGATGCATGGCTTATATTTTAATGAAAAGTATGAATGAAGGGTATAGATAAATCTTAATGGATGAATCTTATCTTGTGATTTATATTTTCATCTTCTAAAAGAAATTATCCTTGTTTAAGAATTATCTCGTTATAAGATAATCAACTTATTGGATTTATTAGTGTGAGTTAAGTGAATTGTGGAATTAAGTAATCACATTGGGAAACTCTTTAGGTGTTAGTTGATGTCTTCCGCTGTGTAATCTGAACTTTGATATTTCGTTGTATCATTATGTTGTGTTTAACTTAAAAAAAAAATTATTGCACTCCATTTGTGTTTTTTAGCTTTATCCCTTTGAGGTTTCTTGGCGGGGCATTACATTTGGTATTAGAGCCCATGTTGCAAACACTAGGATCTCTGGTGTTGCGTGTGCCTTTAGGTGGTGTGAGGTGTATCGACCTTATGTGCATGCTTGTCCTCCTTTTTGTATGTGAGTGATTGAGTAGACCTTAATTGTGTGTAACGTGTATGTTCACACCTTGTTTTCACCTTCTTGATGTTTTTGTTTTTGAGTGATTATTTGTGCTTTTGTTTTCTTATTGATATCTTGGTCTACGATTAGTCACTCTGAAAGAGAGTCGTATGTACCTTCCTTATTGATTGTTGTGCTCTTTAGACTAATCCTTTGGGTTGGTCAGTGCTTGTCTTTAATCTGAAAGTACGAAATGTGCTTGTTTAAGATTATGATCTAACTTAGTGTTGTTCGCTTGAAGGACTAGTATGGCAAATATTGAATCCTTATTTTGTAGCAAATTGAATGATTATCACCCTTCCTCCTCTCTTTCTCTCTAGAAATTAAAATGTTTGGGATATGTATAATTATCTCTGATTTAAGTTTTCTTTTTGTGAGAGAAAAGGGTGTGACTTCTTGAGCCCTTGTGTGAGCCTTATGATGCTTATGTGTCTTTAGATTATAAAGGGCTTCGGGTTGAAAGTTCATATTGGTTATTGGGAGAAAACTGTATGTTTACATTAGAGAATTCTTCGTGTATTGTAGGAGTAACATAATTAAATTCTATCTTAAGTAATGTGCATTAATATGCGAATAGTTGTTATGTGAAACTACTTTGTTTGTAAAAGAAGTATTAAAGGGAACATGTTATAGTAGCTTCAAGAGTGTATTAATGTGTTCCATGAAAGATTGTTTTCTGTGTTTCATTAAACTAGTTTGATTGAGGATTTATTTTAGCAATGCTCCATTGAACTTGCTTTTGGATATATGTAATTACATTATTATGTTTAGAAAGTGCAAATTAAAAGCTTGTTTGATGTGTATGCATTAATATGTATTATTTTGTTGATAGCTCCTCGCTTACCTTCTGATCATAATTTGATTTTCAATGATAGGTTACAAATTGTAATATGTGTCTATGTTGTATTAAAGTAGTGAGTGTCCGCAAGAGGTCTGGTATTATCGAAAAGATTGCCTGTTTTGATCTTTGTTGTTTGGAAAACTAGAACATTTTGTTGCAACCATAATAATTGGAAAAGTCATGTTAGGTTGTTTGGCATCCTTCTAAAATGGCAGCGAAATGATAACTATGCAATCAAAATGATAGGCTTATAGTGATAAATTTTATATTGTAGTGTGACCTTGTTGATCTTGTGTCCTTGTATGGAATAGTTTGGTTATCATACTCTCTTTCCCTTCTCTCTGCCTAGATTATAAGATTTTTAGAAATGCTACTAAGAATGCATTGATTTAAAAAGAATTTTTATAATGCATATGAAATTGTATGTTTGCTTTTGGGCTTCTTATGGAAAGATGAAAGTCTTAAGCTTCAGAAAGAAAATCGCATAGTTAGTAATGTGATTTCGAATGCTTAGTGAAAATTCGAGAAAGATATAGGAATAATGTTATTTCCTTATGTAATTATGAATTGTTAATTATTTCAATACTTATATCTAGAGTAAACTTGATTCAGTTATTCATGCGGGAAACATTATTTAAACCTTCCTAGAGTAGATGATAGCGTACTGAAAAGTACTCCCCATAAATGTGACTAAACCAGTACTGGTGTATTCGTGTGTATTGTAAGAAACCAATGCTTATTATATGTGCCCATGGGTTGGTGAAGTAATCAATCATGGAGGATATGTTGCTTATGAGTATGGGAAACCATACTATTTATGAGATGTTGCTTATTTGTTACCCTACTGAGTATCGAACCTCAGGTTGTTGGTAATTCAGTATGTTAAGGGGTAGTATTAGAAGTCACCATTCCTTGAATAGTATGGATTGACGTACGAGTAATGTTGGCGCGAAGCGACTTTAGCTTCTCTATTTTGAGGAATGATATAGTTATACAATAAAACTGTATCAAAGGTGTACTTAATACTTTCCCTTTTGATGAATCTATTTAGAGGTTTATGTGTGACAACCTATTCCTCTCCTTTATTTGAGCATATTGATGGTGATTCTTGAGCATAGTGATGGTGTATTTTGGAGGATCCTTTGCCTTGTCTTCATGAAAGGTAGGTTTATCCACATGAGCTGCCAGTTAGTATGTGTTGGTGGACATGTGGGTGGACCTTAGTCATGTATACCTTTGACTTACAATGAGTATCCTTATAGATACGTCACTATGTGGGACATGACCTACGCGTGCTTGTTTCCGCGAGGTACACTACCATGTGGGATACGTCCATTGTGTGTCTTCTCCGCTTGGGGTATTGCCATGCTGCGTGACGACATGATGCAGGGTGATGTCGAGGTGCACACTGCCATGACATGTGGATGTGTGACTTGGCCGCACCACATGATGATCTACTGCGACAGTTTTTCAATTGTTCCTTCCTTCCTCGTTGGTGGCTAGATGCTAGTCACATAGTGATGTTATGTGCAATTGTGATATTCTTATTATTTCTTTGGGGACCAACAATTTATTTTATTTTGACTTTGGAGGTTTAGCCATGATCTTGTGATCTTTTGCATTCTTGATTTGGTGTTGCAGTTCCAGATTATTTTCTTGCCTTACTATTGGAATTGATGATTTATTATCTTTATTCATCTGTACTTTGGTGGCTAAACTAATTTATCCTTATTGTTTTCGTATGCTGGTCTTGTGTTGAAATGTGAAATTCCTCTCCAAGGACGTATGAGACGGTCTTGGTAGAGTGTGTACGAGGAAGTAGACGTAGGGAACCTTGAGGATGGGGGTATGTGAGGCTGTGATGCAACTAGGATCCACTACCTACCTATGTGTGGTGACTATCTCTTGGAGGCTAACCACCTTACTCAACAAGGGATGTTCACGAAGGTCTTGTATGGAAGGTAGCACCACTATGGTGTGCCCTAGCACCATCGAGCCTTGAGTGAGATATAGGATATTAATGATCATATTATTGTTCTAAGATCAGGCATAGAGATGTTGATTGTGCATGTTATCTTTGACCGTACATTAGACATGCTCACATGTGGCCTTTTGAGTTGTGCATTCCAGTTATGTGGATGGTTATTATGTGTATCATGGAGTAAATTGTGTTAACTTGTCACTATGTTATGGGACAGTCTTTGGAAAGGTTTTCATATGCTTGGCAAGTGTAAACAATTGAGTAATCTATGTTGCCCTTATTTCATGGAAGTTAACTTGGTTGTAGAAATTAAATTTTGAAGCTAGTTCTATGCGATAAAATTTTGTGAAAAAGATGTATTGGTAAAAGAAATTGATCATGATGGCATGTTTTCTTGTCATGTTTGATAGATGAGTATGGTAATTGTTGCTTACCTCTTTTAATGCTTTAATTTGGTGTAATGAAAGGAAGAAAGCTCTTGTATCTCTACTATGATTATTGATGGTTCCTAGAATATTTTAAGAAGTGTATGGTTTTAAGATGTATCTTGCCAATGGATAATGGCATTCGTAAAGGATTTAGCAATAATGTTTCATTTATTTATGGAAAGATTCTTATGTGCAATTTAATATTTGTTGAATGAGTTTCAGGGTTTATGCGTGCAACATGTTCTCCATCTAGCTTTACGACTTCTAGGAGTAAGTCGGAACCTAGGGGGGAAGAATGTAGTACCCTTACCCTAATCAATTTCTAATCTTGGTTTGACCTTGGTTAGTTTATCATGATATAATGTTATAGTCAGATGTTTTGATTTAGTGCATACCTGTTAATGTGGTTTTCACGCCAGTTTGTATGCAAGTTTATTAGTTCTCCTATTTTGTGTTATTAATCTCGAGCTAACACTTTTATTAAGTACATAAATGTATGCATGTATGACTCTTGGTTGCAAGAGATTTCGAGTACAGTACCGCATGGGTGCAAGGTTCATCTCCACTTGGATTTGCAGGTTTGAGTTTACCTCTTTGATCCTTAGAGTTGGATTAGGTGGTCGTAAGACCCTCATTTGACCATAGTCGTGCTCAAGTGAGCATCGTCATTCATCATCGGTATTCCCTTTGGTTGGGTGTGTAGGTCATCTATTTGTGTGGTTTTCTTGGGTTGTGTGTTTTGTGTGTGGTTAAATCGAGTAATTAATCCTTAATCTTTAATTTGATTTAATGTATGTTTTTGCATTAGTATTTTGGGGACTAATTAAATAGGCTCCCTTTGTATGTGATTAATCGTTAATTGAATTGCTCAATTTAGGTGGGTAGCAAGTTCAATTAAATAGTTAATTTTAATGTTAAATTTATTATGTTTTGATGTTGGAAAAGAAAGATTTAAATTTAATTAAAATATAATTAATTTAATCTTGTTGGCTTTTTGAAATAGAAAGGTTAATTTCAGTTATTTGAAAAAAAATCAATTTTAAATTGAAAAGCAAGTTTAATTTAGTGATATAGTTTAAAAGAATGATTTTGGAGAATTATTTTAAATAAAATATTTTAATTCCAAAAATTAAGTTTTGGTCAAACCTTTCTCATTTAACCTAGATTTTTGAAAAAATATGGGAGATTGAATTGTTTTTAGAAAAAAATAAATTTTTGGATGGAAAATTTGGGGATTTTGGAAGGAGAAGGATTTCTTGAGCTGCAGGTTGGGGCTCTCCATCAAATCCTTTCTAGGAATGCTTATTGAGGTAGGAATTTGTTTATCAATTTGGTTAATTGTTTAATAAAAATAAAAATAAAAATGGACTTGGATGTTCTTCATATAGTTTTGGTTTTAAATTCTCCATTGATTGCCCTCAAGATTAAGATTCATAGTGGAAATTAGTTAAAGATTGGCTTATTGCTTGAATCCTTGTATGAATAATGAGCTTCCTTATGCCCAAAAAAATTGCTTTTGGAGGGTTATTCAACAAATTCCTCTATATTTGAAAACCTTAAACATTCTGGAAATTTTTATTTTAAGTCTCAGTATGAGACTGTTTTTAAAAAATGGGGGTTTGCCTTTTAAAAAAAAAAATTATACAAAACAAAAATTATAAAATCAAAATCGATTTTATTTTTAAAAAGATCAAAATTTGTTTATTTAAAAAAAAAATATATCATATTGGGGCTGGAGGGCGGGGAGCCGAGGCTCAACCTGCGTCTCCTCCCCTCTCGGCTCACAGCCTGGGCGGAGGGTCTGCGACCGGCGGCGGTCGCAAGGAGATGCGACCCCCACGATGGCCACAGGGTCCCCCACGTCCACTGCGTGGGCGCCGCGGGACCTACGTCCACCGCGGTGGGCGCAGCCTCGCGGCTAGGGCACAACCGCCCCAACCCCCGCGTATGGGAGGTGGGCCCGACTGCCCTCACCACCTCTTTTTTTATTTTTTTTATTTTAGGTTTAAAAAATATATATATATATATATTGAATTTAAAGTGTTTTTTTTTAATATAGTTTTTTTATTAATTATTAATTATTATTAATATATATTTATTAATGAAAATTAATATATATATATAAATTAATATTTAATTTGATATTTGTGCATTATTAAATTATATATATATATATTAATTAATATTTAATTGGATTACTTTGTATAATTAATTATTAATTGTGTATATTTTATTAATCATGGGTTAGTGAATATATATAAATTAATATTTAATTTTGGGATATGTATTAATGGGGAAGTATCTTTTTGGAAAAAGATAGAGTATTACTTTAATTGGAATTTTTTTGAGATAAAATATATTTATTAGTTGGTAAAGTTTAAATAATATATTATTCAGGAATATATTATTTGAAGAATTGAATGATAATAGGTCATCTGGAAATGTTAGAAATGAAATAATATAGTATTTGAGTAATTGAAAAAAAAGAAATATTTTATCATTGGACATTTTGAAAATTTAAACGATATGCTATTGGGATTATTAGAAATTTGATAAAGTATCATTTGGAAAATTGGTAAGTTACTGATATTTTCATTTAGTAAAATAAATGGTTTAATTATATTTTTCCTCTGTTTTGAGAAATAGACAAATGGTACTATTGCAATTGTGGTATTGTATTCACCTTGTAACGATGATTTCCTGTTAGTGTATTTTGGAAACTTAGACCATTTAGAAAACTTGATCGACTTTTATTGATTAAATCAATAGGAAAGAAGATTGTCTTTTCTGGTTGTTGCCTATGCAAGTTTAATTTTTGTATTCGCTTTTGCTTAAGTAATGGCAAGACCTTGTTTTGTTTGATAGGACCCTATCGTATGGATTGATTTGGGGTACCTGTTTCAATCCTTGGTCTCGGGTTTGACTAATGTTTTGTGATGGTGTCGTAATTGGTCATATCCTTTATGCAGGTGTCGAATGATGATTTGTGGTTGACCATAGCTGGACAGGTCTCTAGTTAGAATACCGCCAATCAATGCACCTCATATGAAGTCGTGTTTGACCAAATGGTTGTTCCCTCCATTTTGAACTCTGGTTCCTTGACCATGTGTATTCCTTGGTTTTTGAGTTCGTTTGAGTATAGTCTAGTGTCATATGGGAAAGTGGCTTTTGATTGGGGGCCGCGCCCAAAGTGGCTGCTGGGTAACCCATCGAAAGTGTGTCTAAAAAGTGATAACCTAATAGTAGATTAGAATGTTAGTAATGAATCTCTAAGTAAGATAATTGTGCCTCACACATGGGATGAGTGCTAACCCAGACTCGACATGTTGTGAGAAGGCCTAAAATGGCAAACCATCATCCTTTTCTTCATGAAAGGATGTGTGGGTCCACATGACGCTTGGATGGGCCGAAGGTTCAGATTAGGTTGTCAGGGTAACCCAATAGATGGGGCCGAAACCTATGAAGACCTGCCATGGTAACCATACCAGGGTGTGTGATGACACTTGTCCCCTACGTTCGCTAGTGTGTTATTGTATTGTCTTGATAGGAGTACGTTTGTGGAGTCATCCTGTTGTTTACGCCCTTGTGAGTACCTAGTTTCATGTTAGACCTTGGGTTGCGATGACTTAGTTTTGCGGAGGCTCTAGTGGACCTTTGTAATTGCTTCTATTATGTTCAGTTGGATCCTTTCCTTTTCAGGGATCATTTATGTATTTATTGACCGACGCGGTTGTTTGTATATTGGTTATGTTTCGCCTTGATGACAGGATTGTAAATGATGTGAACCTCATGTATTCTTAACTTTATTAATTATCAGAGGGGTCTTGCAGTGGAGGAGACCCGAAGATGTAGCCCTCTAGGGGTGAACTCCGAGATCAATTTGGTGTTATGTGATGCTTTTGTTCTTATGTTTCATGTTTAGTGTTAGCATGTATGAATGACATTTTGATAGAATGTATAAGTGGATTAGATGAGATTTATTGCAAATGCATGTATGCAGTCATCTTTTAAATGCAGTAAATTGGATCGTGAAAGAGTGCAGATTAGAATAATGAAATATATTAAGTTATTGTTAAGGAAATTAAGTATGCATGGAAAGATCTCATTAGTAGATGACGAAATTCAAGTGTATTATTAAATTAGATGCATGGCTTGTATTTTAATGAAAAGTATGAATGAAGGGTATAGATAAATCTTAATGGATGAATCTTATCTTGTGATTTATATTTTAATCTTCTGAAAGAAATTATCCTTGTTTAAGAATTATCTCATTATAAGATAATCAACTTATTGGATTTATTAGTGAGTTAAGTGAATTGTGGAATTAAGTAATCACGCTAGGAAACTCTTTAGGTGTTAGTTGATGGCTTCCACTGTGTAATCTGAAATTTGATATCTCGTTGTATCATTGTGTTGTTTTTAACTTCAATTTTTTTTTATTGTACTCCATTTGTGTGTTTTAGCTTTATCCCTTCGGGGTTTCCTGGCGGGGCATTAGAGTGCCTCTGCTAGTTGGTCTGCAATGACTTGCCCCTTGATAAATTTTCTGTCCACATACTCAATATCAAACTTGCTTAGGATCATGATCCAATTTGGTAATCTTCCTGTTAATGTCGCCTTGCCGAGCAAATACTTCAATGGATCAATTTTAGCAATCAACTTGATGGAGTGAGATAATAGATAGTGTCTCAATTTTTGAGAAGCAAACACTACTGGCAAGCATTCTTTTTCTATTGATGAATAGTTGAGCTTGTATCCCACTAATGTTCTATTGATGTAGCAGATAGCTTGTTCTTTTCCTTCATTATCCTATTGTGTGAGCAAAACTCCTAATGATACTTTTGTGGTTGATACATATAGTAACAACGACTTTCCTTGAATTGGTGGCATTAGGACTGGTGGTTGCATGAGATAGTCCTTGATCTTGTTGAATGCTTCCTCACATTGATGGTCCCACTTGAAATTAACATTCTTTTGCAACATATGAGTAAATGGTTGACATTTATCTGCTAGTTGAGCAACAAGTCTTCCGATTGACTGTAGTCTTCCTTGGAGTGATTTGAGTTGACTGATATTCCTAGATGATGCCATTCCCATGATTACTGTGATCTTGGTTGGATCTACTTTGATACGCCTAGCTGAAACAATGTATCCCAATAGCTTACCTGAAGTAACACCAAAGGCACATTTCTTGGGATTGAGTTGTAGCTTGTATTGTTCTAATCAGTCAAAGATATTTTCCAGTATTTCCAAATGTTCTTCTCTGTTGTATGTTTTTGCCAATATTTCATCCACATAGTCTTTCAAAAATGTATGCATCATGTCATGTAAAATCATTGTCATCGCTCTTTGATATGTAGCACCTGCATTCTTTAATCGATATGGCATGACGTTCCAGTAGAAAGTACCCCATGGACATATAAAAACTGTCTTTTCTTGATCTTTTGGAGCTATTTTAATCTGGTTGTATCCTGAGAAACCATCCATTACAGAAAACATGGAATGTCCAGTAGTTAGATTGACAATGATGTCAATATTAGGCAAAGGAAAGTCATCCTTTGGACATGCATTATTGAGATCTTTGAAGTATGTGCATACTCTGATACTTTAATCCGGTTTAGAAATAGGAACTATGTTTGATACCCATTGAGGATATGCTACAGCTCTGATGAATTCCACGTCTAGTAATTTCTTCAGTTATGCTTTGACAAGAAGAGTGATATGAGGATGCATCTTCCTTAATTTTTGTTTAATTGGTTTGGTTCGTAGATTGACATTTAAGTGATGAATAATAAGATCTGGACCCAACCTTGGCATGTCTGCATATGAGCAGGCAAAATTGATTTGCCATTTTTTAAAGAATTCCATATATTGTTGCTTTTATTGTTCTGATAGAGAGGTTACTGGATGTAGAATCTTTGGTTTCTCTATTGTCCCAATGTTAATTGCCCCTGTTGGTTCGATAAATGAGGATGACCTTTCTTGATAGTATTAAGGTAAGGTGTAAAATCTCTCATATTTAGGTGCCTCGAAGAGGTTTTCACCATTAGATGTGTCCTTTATTTTTATTTTTCCTTGGTCTAATGTTGTCAATAAATGGTTTTCAGCATTAGCCTTGATATTGTTTTCTTTATTTTCACTTTTGCGACTGGGAGATTTGGCACCCACTTGACTGGAAGATGCGTTGTTGAAATCCCTGGTGAAAGTTGTTGTGGGTTTGATTGCATTAAGATATAAGGATATGGCATGGTCATTAGGAAAGGTATCAATGATAGAATGTCTTCATTTTCTCAATCAATAAGTTTAGGATGGATTAGGGGTAAGGAGTCCTCAAGTTGAGATGCTTCGAAGGTATTAAGGGTCATAATAGAGATGTCAAAGTTTTTGATATGTATTTCAATGTCTAGAACGATACTCTCGTTAGAATGACCTCTCGCAAGTAGCTGTTGATCGTCCTCGATTAAGTCCAAGTCAACTGAATGTGATTCTAATTCAAGTGGGCTAGTTCCTAACGTTTGTCCTGCATACGCATGAACTATATTGACACCTACATCTTCTTCAAAGCAAGTTTCTTCAGCTGATTGTTCATAATGATAGGAATCCCATTCCCATTCATTAGAATCTGTCACACTTGCAGCTTGCAATGTGCAGATTTGTTCATATAGCGTTTGATTTGTTTCTTCTATTTTTTCTTTCTATGTATTTTCTTCTCTCATATTCAACTTGCTCTGTGCTGATATTGAGTTATGTCAACCTTGCTATCGACTCTCCTTGATTTGTATCAGCTTCTTGTCTATTTTGACTAGGAGTTAACTCTACTTGGGAAGTACCTTTAGTTTGTTTTTCTTGTTGATTAGAAGCTTTCTTCTTTTGCCATTTAATGTTTGCTTGTTCATGTGGTTTGGCAGATGTTTCTTCCCTTTCAATTGCAAGTTTCTCTTGTCTATTATCATGTTCATTATTTTGTTGCCTATAAGATGTGTCCTTTGGTAGAGTAACTTGTCCATACCCTAATCCTTATTTGTCTGTATCCTAGTGAGTATGAGGTTGTATAGGTTCTGAGATACCTTTACAGGACCCGTTCCAGTGTATCCCATTTTCTGAAGGATGTTAAATCCTTTTCCATATTTTTTTGTAGGTATTTTGACATTATTGAGCTTTTATTGGACTTCTTCATCCTTGTATAGCCATTGTAGCACATCTTTGTCTTTTGTTTCCTTTGATAAGGTCCCAACACTAACAAATGCTCCATCAAATATTGGAAGATGTTTCACAATTGGTTTTTTTTTAGAGTTTGATGGTTTTCCATAGGATTTAGGAGAAAGTGGTAATTGTGATAGTGAATATTCTCTGTTCCCTCGATCTCTTAGCTACATTTGTTTTTCCATACTTGACAAAATTGAGGCAAATGATTTTTCCTTGGATTGTGTGTTTGAAGATGATTCCTCCCTATTACGAGGAACAATGACCTCTTGAGCCAGTTTTAGATTACTATAGTACTGGAATGGATTTGAGTCTGTTGAGATTGTGATTTCGTACCCACTATATGGAAACTTCAGGCACTGATGATATGTTGATGGAATAGCTTATATGCCATGTATCCATGGTCTTCCCAAAAGTATATTGTATGATAAATCCAATTCTATAACTTGGCATGCTATGTCTTTCTACAAAGGTCCCACTATGATGGGTAATACTACAATTCCTTTAGAGGAACACTCTTCTTCATCATATGCTTTGATTTTGATCTTTTTACAGGGATCAACTACATCTTCAGAATAACCTAGAGTATGAACAAGACTTAATGAGCAAATATTTAGGCCAACTCCCCCATCTATTAGGACTCGTTTAATGCGCGTCTTATGAATGAGGACTTCAATATGCAAGGGAAGAGTTATGGGGATTTTTCAAGGACATGTCATCTTCTTCGGTGAATGATAAGAAGTGAGGGGTTGTGAGGTGTCCCACCATGATTTGGAATTGATCTACATCAATATCTTTGGACACTATCATATCTACTAATGCTCTTACTAGAATTTATTTGTGTGTAGGTGAAAGCCTTAAAAGTTCTAAGATGGATATTTGTGCGGGAGTTTTATGTAGTTGATCCACTAGATTGCATTGTTTTGAAGTGGATGATGTGTTAGTTGTAGGACCCGACAAAACAACTTTGGCTTTGCTTCTTGTGATAGCATGAACAGGTTCTTGATGTTGTTTCTCTTTAACCACAATCACATTTACCGCATTGTCATATGCATGAGCATATTTCACCTTTTCTTTACCCTTACCATTATGTGCTATTGATGATTCATCCTTCTCATAGTTAGGAAGAAGAGTTTTGAAAGTTGTATGCGATTCATTTATTGTATGTCCATCCATAGTTATCACTCCAAAATCAATTAAATCTTGGATGACATGTTTCAATCACTGACAATTATTCATTTGGTGTCCCTTGTTTCGATGAAAATCACAATAATGATTGTCATTCCACCAAGAATGTTTCACCTAAGGTTCAAAATTTCTTCCTTTTGGAAAAGTAATCAACTTGTTCGCAAGAAGCGTCTTTAATGCTGACCCAAATGGTTCACCAATGTTTGTAAATTTCATTTGAATGAAATTGTTGAAAGTTGATTTTTGGTGATTGGATAAATTGAAAAGCAGTTGCGTTGGTTTTACATTGTTGTTATCCACTAATCCCATCATTAACGACATTTCAATTTCTATTCCAAAATTTGGGCTTATCATTGTTGTTGTTACTAGTATTGTTGTTCTGAGTATTAACTCCTTCTTTGTATAGCTTCAACTCACCCTTCTTTACCATAGCTTCGTCCATTTTGATTCCATTATCAATCTATTGGCATTTGCATGAAGATTGCATTAATGAAATGTTATGTTGTCATTGATGTCAATTAACCGGTAATGATATTGTTATAATGTTGTTTTGTAACTGGTAGGAAGAGCTAGGGAAGTAAACTGTAACCGATAGATAAGTTTGTGGAGTGAACCGATATTGCTAAGTATTGGAGAACTCTAACCGGTCAACCTTACCTGTTGATTTGATAAACCCTAACCGATTAAGTTTGGTGAATTGGTTGTATTGGTTTATGATCTGATGATGAGCGGTAATGATTATGTCACATATGCATATTGTACGAAGAGGGTTTCAAAGTGTTTTTGGTACATTGAGATAATGGTTTTTGTCTACGGAATGAGCAAGTATATTTCATGTAATGCAAAGCGCGTGATGAGTTATTGAGTTCGATGAAGCGATGATCAAGGAGAGATCGAGGCTTTCTTGAGTGATGTGCAGAGGTTGTTATTTAATCCAACGGTCATACTTGAACCGACTTGTTTGCAATCTCTATGAGAGAATTAGGTTTTTGTTGTATTACTGACCTATTGATTTGTTTATAAGGTTGATGAGTTATTTTGTTTCCGAGTTGGCAAAGTTTCATTTAAATGTGTGGTTGCCGAATCGGATGATGTATATGTAGTTTGTGTAAAGGCAGATAGGAGCATGAAAAGGATCCAAACAAGCAAGTGTAGTGCTATTCAAATAGATCAGCAAACCCCTGCCGTTTTCTAACAATTACAATAGTTTTTGAAATCCCCTAACCGGGTAAGCTCTAACAAGCTTGGTGTTATTTAAATTCTCTAACCATGTGGTCCATTAGATTGGATTTCAAATCCTCTACTGAGTTTACTCCTCACAGGGTATTGCTTCTAACAAGGCATTATAGTAAATCCCTTAACCGAGTGGTCCCTGTTGGCATATGTGTAAAGTTTGATGACATGATGATATTGTATGTTGTCATTGATGTCAATATGCTGAAGTATGAACCAGTATATTGAAGAAAGCAAACTGGCAAGAGAACCGGTATGATGGTATGAGGTGAACCGATATGATGATGTGAACCGGTATATGCGAAAAGGTGAACCAGTATGTTGGAATGTGAACCGGTATATGCAAAGTTTGTATCGAGGTTTCATTTGATATGACTATCGGTTGGTAGTCTTAGCTTCAGGGTTTCTGGTTGATGCATTTCACGTCTGTGTGATTCGACCGACGACATCCTGTGATGAGTTATCATTGAAATGAAGATCAGATCATGTTGCCATGTCAGCCTTGTGCGTGTGAAGGATTTCCTTGAGGATCTTGCATGAAGAAGATTGATTCTATCTACCTCAGGAATGTGTGAAGTCTTAGTAAACGGTGGAGAGCGCATGATGGGTTATCAACTTCCAGAAGTGGCAAAGAATGAACGATGGAGACCATCTTGAGATTTGCTCAAGATTGTTTTACATTATGCAATGTGATTAAACGGCCAAGATTGGACCGACTGTATTGATAACCTAGATGCTTAGGGTTTTAGGTTTTGGCTACCGACCTAATTGTTGTCTATAAGGTCGACAATGATTTGCATTGTGAAGTTGTTGGCAAATGGTTGTGTGTGTATCCAAGTCAAGAGATACTTGATTCTTGCTAGACCGGTGTAGTGAGTTGAGATCTGCAGAGTGTGATTGCAGAAGTAAAGGAACTAAAGTGGATCCGCCTTGGCATTGAGTGCTATTATTAGATCAGTGTTTTACCTGTTGACTTCTAACCATTTTAGTAGTTGGCAAATCCCTTTACCGGGTAGCTTTAATAGGCTTTTTGTAAATCCTTTAACAGGGTGACTCAAAATCATTGAGTTCTTTAAATCCTCTGACAAGGTAACCTTTAATAAGGTTTTAACCTTTAACTAAGTATTTAGCCATCCCTTAATTGGGTGATCCCTAGCAGGATCGGTTCCTAGGAGAACCTGTTGTAAAGTCCTTAACCGGACTAGGCTCCTAATAGAGTGGACTTCAGAAGAGTTCAAGAACAACTTGTGGGTATTCATCCCCACCATGGTTTTTCTCAGTTGGGTTTCCACGTGAAAAATTAGTGTGTTATGTGTGATGCTTTTTCATGTGATGTCTTATTGTTTTCTGTTAAGTGGTAAAGCAGGCTGATCCAGTGGTCATTATATTTCTAATGTATTACTTGTTTAAGCATATGGGTGAAGTGGAAATGAGATATTAGGTTTTGTGATGTTCTAAGTGTTACTGGTTTATGTCTTTCACGGTCTCATTCTGTTTTACCGGTAGTGCCCTGTTTTAGATTGGTGATGTTGTTTACTAGTTTATGCAATCTTTGCAATTTAAACAGTTTGAGAAAGTTTTTGTCTATACTGATTCACCCCCCCTCTCAGTATCTATTGAGTATTTATTGTTCATCATTATTCATCAGTCCGTAACAAGATCTGTTCTTAATAAGACTTTTTGTAAAAGCTTTAACAGGCTTGGCTCCTAACAGGGCAAACTTCTGAAGAGTTTAGATAGTTATCTTGTGAGTCTCATCTCTCCATGGTTTTTCCTATTTGGGTTTCCACGTCAAAAATATTATGTCAAGTGGTGAATGTTTTTGTGGTTATGTTTTCTATGGATGATTTACTTAACTACTTAATCCACTTTGATAAGTCATGATAACCAACAACAATATGAAATGAAGTTCTACTTATTGCAGTAAAAGTATTTGGATGTTTATGAGTTTCAAGTTGTTTACTGTTTATCTGTTGTAACAATCAACCGGTTTATTCTGACAGTGATATTGCATTTATAGTTTAGTGGTTTAACTTGTCAGTTCTAAGTTTACTTTGAGAGGTTGATTTTGAGATTGGTGAAAGTTTATTATCAGTTTTTCTATCTACTGATTCACCCCCCCTCTCAGTAGTTGACCAGATCCTTATTCTTTCATCATACCATCAATTGGTATTAGAGCATCTCAGGTCCTCTAAGGTCTAAGCCTAACAACTTGAGGTAAAGATCTTGTAGAACATGATGAAGAAGGAACATCCGAAGTTTATAGAGAGAGCTATAGAATATGGAGTGATAGAATGAAAATTTATATCAAGAGTCTAGGAAATCAATACTAGGAACATGTTGGTACTCAATATGTTGCACCTAGTGGGATTATGACTGATGATCAGAAGAAAGAGCAACAAGAAAACAATCAAGCACTTGAGTCTATTATCAGTTCTTTGTCTGATGTAGAATATGTTGATGTCCATGGTCTGGAGACTGTACATGAGGTATGGAAGAAACTTGAAGAGGTTTATAGCAGTGATGAACATGTGAAGATTGCCAAGGAAGAGAGTCTAAAAGGAAAGTTTGATGACATGCAGATGGCTGAAGGTGAGAATATCCAACACTATGGTTAGAGGATAAAAGAGATAGTTGGTGAGATCAAGAGTGCAGGTAACCCTTGACTCCATCATCAGTAAACTTGCTGCTTTTGAATTAAATGGTTATGATGGTAGTGTTCAAAAATCTGAGTTTGCATTTAGAGCTTCAGTTTCTAAGCCATCTATGAGGAAAAGTAGATATGTCAGTCATAGTTATGAATCTAGATCCAACAAAGAAGTTGATGATGAAGACAGTTTGGTTGAGCTTGAAGCATTGTTGGCCAAGTGGTTGCCCAGAGGAACTGGTAGATATAGAGGTAAATTACCTTTGAAATGTTTTGCATGCAACAAGATTGGACACATTGCAGCTAACTGTACTAATGGTGATAATGAGCTCAAGTGAGAGAAGTTCAAGAAGTACAAGGGAAAAGGCAAAAGAGATTGTCTTATTGTAGTTGATGGCGGTATCACTGATGAGGAATCTGATGGTGATGCTAATGAAGACATTATGTTTGTATCCATTAAAGAGGAAAAATTTGATCAGAAGGCTTTAGTTTCTTGCATGGATAATTTTGATGATTGGATCATTGATAGTGGTTGTTCACATCACATGACCGATGGCTGGAGCAAATTTATTTCTTTGAAGGAATTTGATGGCAAATTTGTAAGATTTGGTAATGACTCACCCTGCATGGTTAAAGGTAAGGGAACTATTTCTCTTAATGGAAAGAGCAGTGCAGATTTTGTCTACTGGGTTGAAGGTTTAAAGCACAATATTTTGAGTGTTTCTCAACTCAATGACAAAGGATATCCATTGGAGTTTAAGAGAGGTATGTGCAAAATCTATGGGAGCAAAGGTGAACTGATTGCAACTGGCAAGCAAACTAAAGGTAACTTGTTTCACCTAAATCCTAAGTCAACAACTGTTTAATTGCTAAAGTAGATGATAGCTGGATTTGGCATAGGAGATTTTGTCATATAAATTTTGATAACATTGTTAAAGTGAGTAAGTCCAAGACAGTGAGAGGTTTGCCTCAGTTGGATAATCCGGTTAATGCTCTATGTAAGGAATGTCAGTTGGGAAAGATGACATCCTCAACTTTCAAGAGCAAATCTTTTTCAGTGGAACATGTGTTAGATTTGGTTCATACAGACCTCTATGGACCAATAAGGACTAAAAATATTCAAGGTGATAGATATTTTATGATCTTCACTGATGCTTGCTCAAAAATGATGTGGGTCACATTCTTGAAGGATAAAACAAAATAATTTGGTAAATTCAAGGCATTCAGGGCCTTAGCTGAAAAGGAGAGTGCTAAGATGATAAAGTGTCTGAGGACTGATCAAGGCAATGAATTTACTTATGAGGAATTCACTAGATATTGTGAAGAAAATGGTATCAAATGATAACTTTCTGCACTGAGGACACCACAATAGAATGGTATTGTAGAGAGGAACGAACAACCAGTTAGTTGTTGAAGTTGCTAGAACGATGTTGATACAAGGAGGTGTAGCGAAAAATTTCCCAGAGAGAAGCTGTCAGCACAACTGTCTACAATATGAACCAAAGTTTGGTAAAAATAGGTAAGGTTAAGACTCCTTATGAATACTGGTATGGTAGATCACCTAATATTAGTTATTTCAAGATATTTGGTAGCAAATGTTTTATTAAGAGAGGTGACTATGTTAGCAAGTTTGAGGCTAAAAGTGATGAAGGTATATTTCTTGGTTATTCCACCAAGAGTAAGGCCTACAAGTGTTATAACAATCAGACACAAAGAATCATTGAGAGTGTTAATATTTGAGTGGATGAGTATCTTGAAGTCTCAGGGGAAACCAGTATGGAGAAAAAGGATGAATATCCTTGCATTTTGTTTTTGGAACTAGAACATGTAAAACCTGAAACTGGTAAATAGAATTTTGTTGTACCAGTTCAATTGGAACAGGTAGATTAAGAAGAAGAAGATGATAATGAAGAAGAAGAACCTAGAGATAATGATCATGTTATTCCGATGTATGTGAGACTCAATCACAATCCTGAATAGGTTATTGGAGATAAGGATGCTGGAGTGCTAACCGGAAGAAGAATTAGAGAGAATTCTTGCATGATCTCCACTATTGAGCCTAGAACTGCTAAGGAAGCATTTGGAGATGATCATTGGGCCAAAGCTATGGAGGAGGAGATTGATAAAATTGAGAAGAACAATACATGGAACCTAGTACCCCGACCAATAAATAAAAATGTGATAGGTACTAAGTGGGTATTCAAGAACAAGCTGAATGAAGATGGTGTAGTATTTTGTAACAAAGCTAGTTGGTTTGCAAAGGTTATGCACAAGAAGAAGGAGAATATTATGGTGAGACTTTTGCACTAGTGGCTAGACTGGAAGGTGTCTGAACTTTACTTGCATTTGCAGAACATAAGGGATTCAAAGTATATCAGATGGATGTGAAGTCAACATTTTTAAATGGAATACTGGAAGAAGTATACATTGAGCAGCCAGATGGTTATGCTTTGACTGATGAAAAATACATGGTATGTAAGTTGAACAAAGCACTATGTGGATTAAAGAAAGCACTAAGAGCATGGTATGAAAAGCTTCATTCACACCTGATGAAGATAGGTTTTCAGAGAACCGGTGAAGATAACAACATATATCTCAAATCTGAAGGAGATAAGATACTGGTAGTGAAGTTTTTGTAGATGATATCATATTTGGAGGTAATGATGACATGAGTAATGACTTTGCAAATGAAATGAAAAGTGAGTTTGAAATGTCTCTAGTGGGAGACATAAAATTCTTCATAGGTTTGCAAATACAACAAATGAAGAGTGGTATTTTCATCACACAGTCTAAGTATGTGAAAGAGGTATTAAAGATATTTGGTATGAGTGACTGTAAACCATTTGGGACACCAATGGCTATAGGTTGTAAGTTGTCTAAGGAAGATAAGCTCACATCTGTTGATGAAAAGGAGTATAGGTCAATGCTTGGAAAATTGCACTATGTTGTTCACATTAGACCGGATATAGCTCATGCAATTGGTCTAGTTGCTAGATTTCAGAAGAATATGAAGGAAACACATTTGATAGAAACCAAGAGGTTATTCAAATATTTGAAAGGCACTATTGACTATGGATTATGGTATCCATATGAAGGTAACTTTGACTTGAAGGTGTACATAGATGGATATTGGGTAGGTAATGTTGATGATAGGAAAAGCACAACTGGTGGAGCATTCTTTCTTGGAGGAAGACTTGTTTCATGGAGTAGCAAGAAGCAGAGTTGTATATCATAGTCTACTGCTGAAGCTGAGTATGTTGCAACTTATATGAATTGTACCCAGGCTATCTGGATGAGGCACATTTTGGAAGGTTTTAAGATGAAGTTTAAAGAACCTATAAAGATCTTATGTGACAATACTAGTGCCATAAATATTTACAAGAACCCTGTTTTGCACACACGAACCAAGCATATTGAATTGAAGTATCATTTCTTGAGGGAAAAAGTGCAGAGTAAAGATGTGATCTTGGAGCATGTTTCTACCAAGGAGAAGCTTGCATATATCTTTACTAAACCTTTTCCTAAGATTACTTTTGAGTATCTTAGAAGTCAACTAGGGGTTGTACCCCTTCATGAGGTGAATTGAGCGTGATGTAGAGTACATTAGTCCCATAGCTACTTGTAGAATTTTATAGTAGGATTGATGTGGAGTGGAGTTATTCCATAGGGGGAGCATCAAGTTGTAGGTTGTTGATGCTGAATAGTGAAGTTTTACATTGCATGTTTTACTTTCAATTTGGCATTGTTGTCAAAGGGGGAGAAGAACTATGTGATTATGGGGAGAAGAATTCAGAGAGAAGATCTACAACCAGCTACAAGCTGATGATAGGAAGAGTAAATGGTAAAATGTAAACTAGGATTCCTATTCACAATCACAACAATCAATGGTATTGATATTTGTATTGCCATCAATGCCAAAGGGGGAGATTGTTCGCATTTGCATGAAGATTGCATTAATGAAATGTTATGTTGTCATTGATGCCAATTAATCGATAATGATATTGTTATAATGTTGTTTTGTAACCGGTAGGAAGAGAAAGTGAAGGAAACTGTAACCGGTAGGTAAGTTTGTGGGGTGAACCAGTATTGCTAAGTATTGGAGAACTGTAACCGGTAAACCCTACCTGTTGATTTGATAAACCCTAACCGATTAAGTTTGGTGAATTGGTTGTATTGGTTTGTGATCTAATGATGAGCGGTAATGATTATGACACATATGCATATTGTATGAAGAGAGTTTCAAAGTGTTTTTGACATGTTGAGATAACAATTTTTGTCTAGGGAATGAGAAGTATATTGCATGTAATGCAAAGCGTGTGATGAGTTATTGAGTTTGATGAAGTGGTGATTAAGGAGCGGTGGAGGCTTTCTTGAATGATGTGTAGAGATTGTTATGTAATCTAACGATCATACTTGAACCGACTTGTTTGTAATCTCTATGAGAGAATTAGGTTTTTGTTGTGTTACTGACCTATTGATTTTTTTATAAGGTCGATGAGTTATTTTGTTTCAGAGTCAGAAAAGTTTCAGTTAAGTGTGTGGTTGCCGACCCAGATGATGTATCTATAGTTTGTGTAAAGGCAGATAGGAGCATGAAAAGGATCTGAACAAGCAAGTGTAGTGCTATTCAAATAGATCAGGAAACCCCTATTGTTTTCTAACAATTACAACAATTTTTGAAATCCCCTAACCGGGTAAGCTCTAACAAGCTTGGTGTTATTTAAATCCTCTAACCAGGTGGTCTGTTAGCTTGGATTTCAAATCCTCTACTGAGGTTACTCCTCATAGGGTATTGCTTCTAACAAGGCATTATAGTCAATCCCTTAACCGGGTGGTCCCTAACAGAATCTGTTCTTAACAAGACTTTTTGTAAAATCTTTAACAGAATTGGCTCCTAATAGGGAAAACTTCAAAAGAGTTCAGATAGTTACCTTGTGAGTCTCATCTCACCGTGGTTTTTCCCATTTGGGTTTCCACATCAAAAATATTGTGTCAAGTGGTGAATGTTTTTGTGGTTATGTTTTCTATAGATGATTTTCTTAACTACTTAATCCACTTTGATAAGTCATGATAACCCGTAACAATATGAAATGAAGTTTTATGTATGTCAGTAAAAGTATTTGGATGTTTAGGAGTTTCGAGTTGTTTATTGTTTATCTGTTGTAACAATCAACCAGTTTATTCTGATAGTGAAATTGCATTTATAGTTTAGTGGTTTAACTTGTTAGTTCTAAGTTTAGTTTGAGAGGTTGATTTTGAGATTGGTGAAAGTTTATTATTTGTTTTTCTGTCTACTGATTTATCCCCCCTCTCAGTAGTTGACTGGATCCTTATTCTTTCATCATACCATCACAATCATCTTTTCAAAATTTTAATGGCATTGCATTTTTAGATGAAAGCTCATTTGTTTGTTTAGATTATCAATGAATATGTCCATTTTCTCATATTTTGGTACCGTATGAGGATATCAGGAAGCTAACCATCTCCATCTTTGTAGAAATGTCATGAAAGGTTATCCACTCTTTTATTTAGTATTACATAGGTCTAGCATTGTGACCTCATGTTGTATGTGTTGGAATTTGGCATAACTGATGCAGATTAGGTGATGTAGTTGAAGTTGGATGATTGCACCGGTAAATGATAGAAGTCTATTTGTGATGAAGAGATTGAGATTCTATGAATCGATGACATGATTAGTTATTTGTGTTGTCATTGCTAGCAAATGTTGTTCCTGATGTTTGTTTTGTCATCTAAGTAATTTGGTCTATCGGATTTAGAATTTGTAAGTATGACATGGTTTATTGGCAGGACTAAGAATTAGGACTTCAACTGGTAAAAGAAAAGATTTTTATGGAATTGGTAAATCAGCGATGGTTGGAGACTTGTGGTTTGAGACGTAAGATTTTATGATGGATTTGTGTATGTGTTCGGGACCACATTCTATGTTGATTATCGAAAGGCATGTTTTGGATTTCTGTTGGAGTTGTGCTAAGGTTTTAGGACCTTTTAGGACCGGTGATGAATTCACTCAACCGGTAATAATTTATGATATGACGGTGATTGGTGGCGAGTCTACATGAAGTTGGTAACATAGAACAACCCGCATAAAAGATTTAATTTTTGTTTTGGCACAATTCAAGGAAGATTTTCTTGGAAATCAATGAAATGCTTAGAAGAGTGTTTTGAGGATACAGATCAGATTTTTGTGATGGGTTATGATCAACCAACCGTTGATATTACATTCTAATTTATTGTAATGATTTGTATAGCGATCTATGATGATCTCTTGTGATCTAATTGTAAATTCATGATGTAATTAGGTTTTGTAGCTGACTTAGTTGAGATGGCTATTTAGGACGACACAATTGATGTTTATTGTGCTAGTGGTATTAGGAGAATGAGTTAAGACATCCCAAAGAAGATAGAGATCTTCCTGAGTGTTGCAGACTGTTAAGCATAACTAGATCTGATTTAGCAAGCTGAAAGTGCAAAGTAACAGATCATTTTTCACTATTGTTCCCTAGCAGTTACAACAACATAAATCCCTTAACCGGGTAGGTACTAACAAGCCTTTTCCATATAAGTCCCCTAACAAGACAACTCACAAAATAGTGTTTAAATCCTTTAATCAGGTTGATCCTAACAGATCATTAAGCTCCTAGTTGGAGTGATAGGTAAATGCCTTAACCGAGTGACTCCTAAAAGGGTCTGCTCCTATCCGGGTGTATTGTAAACTCCTAATAGGGCTAAGATCCTAACAGGGCATACTTCGAAAGAGTACAAATTATTGTGGGTACCACTCCCCACCATGTTTTTCCATATTTGGGTTTCCACGTCAAAAATCGGTGTTCATGTGTGGAATGTCTTTTCATAGTGTTTATGTTTTCATGCATTATTTATGATTACCAGTTATGATAAGTTTATTGTTGTTTATTTGAGATCTGTAAGTGGTTACCAATAATGTTAATGAAATGATAGATGAAGTATTCTAATTTGATAATAAGTCAATATGAGTATGTGTTGAGCAGATATCTAGTTGGTGAGTATTCTGATTAATAAGATTGCATAAGTAGTTACCAAGTGTATGAGATATGCTAAAGGGATAGATTCATGTATTGAATGATTTTAGATCTATTGTAAATGGTATTTTGATTTGAAGTTATAGATTGTATTAGTATTGATTCACCCCCCCTCTCAGTATTAACCGGATCCTCATACGATTAACAATTAGTATTAGAGTTGTGGTCCCCTATGTGCACAAAAGCTTAACCGCCTGAGGAAAAGATTCTGAGGAAGATAAGGTGATGAAGAAAGAGGGTCCAAAATTCAACAAGTATAACTATAAGATCTGGAAAGACAAAATGAAGATATATCTCAAAGGTCTTGGTGCTCAATACTGGAAACATGTTGAAACAACATATGTGGCTCCTACTACTGCTCCCTTAACACCGGATGAACTTAAAGATCAGTAGGAGAACATGCAAGCCCTTGAAGCTATTGTAAGTACTTTATCTGATTCTGAATATATTGATGTTCAAGGATTGGAAACTGCACATGAGGTTTGGGAAAAATTAGAAACAATTCATGGAGGAGATGAGCATGTATAAAAAGAAAAATAGGAAAGCTTGAGAGGAAAATTTGATGATATGAAAATTCAAGAAGGAGAAAACATTGCACAGTATGGTCAGATAATTAAAGAAGTTGTTGGCGGTATAAAAGGTGCTGGTGGTAAAATTGATGATGATGTGGTGGTAAGTAAAATTCTCAAAACTCTTCAACCTCAGTATGCTATTAGAGTATCGACAATCCAAGAACCGAGATCCATTTCAAAGGATAAGGTAACTGTTGACTCTTTGATTGGTAAGCTTACAACCTTTGAGTTAAATAATTTTGACAATAGTGTGGCAAAATCTATTGAATCTTCTTTTAAAGCTTCTATTACCTATTCATCTGCTAGAAAAGGAAAGAATGTATGTCAAAGTCATGAATGCAGATCTAGTCATGGAGGTAACTAGGAAAGTGAAGACAATGAAGATCAAGTAATGGAACTTGGAGTGCTACTAGCCAAGAGATTTCCAAGAGGCACTGGTAAGTATAAAGGAAAGCTACCCTTAAAGTGTTTCTCTTGTAGTAAGATTGGTCATATTTCTACTAACTGCCCTAACACTGATAAGAAAGATAAGTTCAATAAATTTAAAGGGAAAGATAGTAAACACTGTTATGTTGCAGTGGATGAAGGTGTGACCGATGAAGAATTTGAAGATGAAGATGACAATGAAGAGATTGTGTTTGTAGTTGTTGTTGTCACATGAATTTGCACCCGATGCAAGCTTAAATTTCCTAAAATCCCATGACACATTGGACTACTCTCAGGCTGTGGGTATCCTATTATGAGAGAAGAACTCTGGATTATAGGTCGGCTTCCTACTTGATCAGCTAAAACTTAATTGAATTTCTGAGAAAAGGGGATAAGGACATGCATAAAACTAAAAATTAACTACTACTAGGTGATCCACCAATGATTGAAAATGACTTGCAAATGCCTACAAACCTCACAAAACACTCTAATAATGAAGCTATTTCTAACACACAGCTTGAATACACATGCCTGCAAAAATGATTTTCTTGAAATGTTTGTTTTATGATGTTCATAATAAGAGAGTAATGATATTCTCACAATTCTGATACACAGGAAACACACACACAATCAGAAACCTGCACCATAACATATACCTTTTATACTAAGCATTTGAAGAAACTGGGATAAAATAAAGGATTCAATAGAAGAATCATAAAATTTTAATAAAATATGCTCACAAAAATAACACTTAGACAAAAAGGTATCAAGGAGGAATTCAACTTCAATATAGAAAATAAGGAGTTTTTTGCATTACAAATATGGAAAAACTCATAAGGGATGAGTTACATGAGCATGAATATCTACTGCTACACAAGTACAAAATCTAGAACTCTCCCCCCCTCCAACTGAGTGAGAAAGAATGACTTATAACATCTACCTCAAAAAATTCAAATTTGAATTATGGCTCTAAAAAATAATGAGTTCTCAACTCTCCACGAAATCAGGGACCTAACTGAAAGATAGCTTACTCCAAGATGCAAAAAGAGTTTGCAAAATGAAAATAAATTCCTTGGGCTGATTCAACTAAAAATCCCTCAAAATTAGGGGTCAAACTGAAAGTAACAAGGAGTCACAACCCTAAAAAACCCTCCTTTACTGAAAGACCAACTCCAAGGACTTTCTAACTGAAGAACTCAACATTAATTGACAAATCACCCATTTTAACTCGTGTTTGAAAAAGACTCCAAATCACTAAAGTTAACTAGCTCTACCAACACTTGTCCATTTCAATTACAACTCCAAATCCATTTTGCATTTAAAAATATCTTTCATCTTAAGTGATTTATAATTATCACTTTAAGATAAAAGATTTATAGGGTCATAATGCAAAAAGTGAAGGAACTTCATAAAAATCCTAAAAAGACTTACAATGACCTAAAAGGAAGTGTTTATTAAATACTTGCATGAATTACAAAAGAAAACCCGGGCCACGACATAGAAATTAAAATGAAGCTTTTGTTTTACAATGCAAAAAAACAAAAAGGCTTTTGTTATCGGGGCTTCTTTAGGGTTTTGGAACCCTAAAAGTAAAAGTCAAGAAAGATGATGAACCTCCATTTTATTTTTCCCTTTATTGCTTAGGAAAGGGCAACCGCCATGCTGCTAGGGTTTTCAGCTTCCATGCACCTCGTATGCCATGAAAGAGCACCAATGGATTTTTGGAGGTCTCAGTTAAGGTAAATATGATTTCAAGAAACTCTCTCCATTCTGTGAGCTTATGAAAGGTTTTCTCTGCTATTTCTTTTTTTAATAACATTCATCCCCTTTTGGTGCTTCTACTGTGGCCACCATGAAAAACCCTAAGGTTCTGAAGCTTGAAGATATTTTTAGCTACCATTCTGATAATATATAGGAGATTTCAGTAGGGAAGATGAGGTGAGGTCCTTGTATCTTTAGACTTTATGTTCTTTTTGATATTGTTGCTATCTTCTGAGGATACTATATAGATTTATGGGTACCTTTGAGGAGGATTTATATCTTTTTCTCTGGTCGTGAATGAACCCTCCATTACTATTATACCAACATTTTGGACATGACTGTGTATATTTTACTGTGAATGGCTTTAATGATCACAAAAATATATATTCTCTATTTTGAAGATCTCTCTGTGCATGAAGTCTTTTAGTTGTTTTGTGTTTGAAAAAACACCGCCATAATTCCTTTTCCTCATCTCAAGTGTAATGGGGCTTGGCTAGGGTTTTAACCTTTCCATAGTAATCTCCTTTTGACTTTGACAGGGCTTAAGAATGCTGCAAATGCTTAAGTCGCATAACTCTTTGCTTAGGGTTTTGGTTGTTGAGACTTGTGTCTTCTCTGCACCATGAAATCTTGCTAACTGTGTATTGAAAAGGCTTTAAAATCATGAAAGTACCTTCTTTCTGAGATGAATCTACTTTTTGTTATTTGAATGCACAGGTGACCTGCAAATCTAAATAATGACCTCCCTTGTCCCTATTATTTGTGCCCTAATTGTTCATGCCATGGTTGTCAATGTGGAAGACTGTGTATTGAGACTATGATCTTTGAAAGATTATTTGCTCTTACTCTCTTTATCTATTGATTGAACTCTTCATTATTGTTTCTTTCACTAGAATTATGAATTGTAGTAGTCACAAGGTTGTCCATGAACTTGCTTGTGATGGAAAATTGCAATCACTATGTCTTTATTTTTTGAGATTACTGCTATCTATTTGTCCTTTGCATTAGATTTCTCATGATCGTGCTACAAAATCTTATTCATGACTTTCCTTGGCCTATACTGCTCTTTCAATGGCGTTTTAACTGTAATTATTTGGTTCGATATTGTAGGGTACTACATTATGGCTATCCTTGGGATTGTATCTCTATTCATTTCTTTGTGAGTGTCTTTACCATGAGCAGACCTTCAACACTATCAATGAAACTAGTAGAGAATGAGATAGAATGAAAACACCAATATGGGATTTGATTGATTATTGTTCTGACAGGATTTTATGCACTTCTTAGAGGGCTAGCATCCCTATGACTATTGTTAACCCCACATGACTATGCTTTGTCAACATGTCACTGTATCATGCATTTGTTGTAGTTGATTATGCAAGTGACTGTCTTCATTGACTATGCTTCTTCATCATGGTTGGGTCTTCATTTTGGTTGCAAATGGTAATTGTGTCTTCAACAAATACTCCATAATATCAATATAAGTTTTCTTTATTCACTATTTTCTTAAGTCCTTTCCATGTAAGTAGGCTACTACAACATTGTGACACCTCAACTGCTTTGAGATCACTGTTATTGATCTCTGATACGATGATTATGATTATGCTAACTTTTGATGCTTCTGGTATGCTCTCCAATGGATATTTGGTATCTTATCTCATCATTGCCCTTCTTAAAGGATTGCTCATTGTGCTTATATGCTGCCCATATCAATAACAATGATCATCCTCTTAGCATACATCTTTGTATGAAGTCAACTATCTTGTCATGATGCTTTTGTTTGATGATACATTAACCTCCTTGAATATAATCTCATTGACAAACTTAAAGCATAGGCTGAAACTTGAGATCCTCCTTCATTGTAAATGGGATAGGTCATTAGCATCCTAGAAATGTAAATCTTGACTATCTTTCATCTTTGGATCTGCGAACAGTTTGTAACTTCTTGTTGTATATGACGAATACTAAGAGGGGGGGTGAATTAGTATGCCAAAAATCAATGCACTAAAACACTTAAATAGTCTGAAGATAAACTGGTAAAGCAGTTTAACAGTTAGCCCGGTTAACACACATGCAAAACAAAATGCAAATAAAGCATTAACCCACAAAAGCAATACAACCATAACACAAGAAATTTGACGTGGAAACCCAACTGGGAAAAACCACGGTGAGATGGAACTCACAAGTCACTATCTGCAGAATAGAAACCAGACCGGTTAAGGTCTTACAATGTTCTTCACCAGAACAGATCCTGTTAGGAATCTGAATCTTTGTTAGGAGATAAGTCTGATTAAAGACTACCTTGCTAGAGGATTTTAGATTCACAGAGGTGAACCACCTTGTTAGAGGATTTTACAAAGGCTTTTGGGCCTACCCGGTCAAGGGCTACAGACTTGTCGAAGATTTGAGTAATCAACAAGTGTTTGATCTATCTAATAGCACAAACTGCTTGGTTAGATCCAGTATAGCTCACTGCTAATGCATTCCAGCATTACTTTAGTCTTCTCTATCTCTCACTCAGTTACAACTTGATCTTCTTAGATAAGATCACTCTTACAACAACTTATCAACCACCTTAAACCCTAGTCACAACATAAACCCTTTTCAGCAACAACTTAAAACCCTAGACATGATGTCCTTTTAAAGGAATCTAATTTCATGTCAGTCCAATAGGATTACATTACAATTTCCTAGGTTCAATGAATCTAGACATACTCAGTAACATGACACAAGAAGCACCGTCAGTGTGTCAGCATCGTGAAACAATCAGTGGATTGGTAACTCATCACAAAGTATTATCGGCTCATACAAAATACCGGTTGCTGGTTTGACAAATGAAGACTGGTAAGAATGTGTTATGCCGCTTTGCTCCCTCGTACCACTTGAAATCTACGAACCACTTGGGATCAACATGCCACTTCAGACTGGGAAAC
This sequence comes from Cryptomeria japonica, assembly GCF_030272615.1. Classification (NCBI taxonomy): domain Eukaryota; kingdom Viridiplantae; phylum Streptophyta; class Pinopsida; order Cupressales; family Cupressaceae; genus Cryptomeria; species Cryptomeria japonica. The sequence continues at coordinate 645,622,299 of NC_081406.1, read as the reverse complement.
GCATTCTACCAAATCACCAATAGTCTAAAGACTAGAATACAACATACCAATTGGAACAGATACCGGTTGAGCTCTAGCTCATACATATAAAGTGGATCTCAATGCAAGTGTGTGTCCATCAATGACAATCACATCATAAACATAAAAAATGCCAACAGTATAACTGTTGTTTTCTCAAGTCATTAATGTATTCATGAGGCTTTCTCAATGTGTTTTACTCCTATTGGGCCTTGATGACTATTACTGTTATGCAATGATTGATTACTTGTTTGATGAATGACTGTTTCTAGTTATCTTTTATTATGAGTACTTACTGTCTTCATCTATCTTCATCATGCAGCTATGACTATTATTTTCACTTAGGCCTGTACATTAATGTATCATTGTAGATTCTCTAGAGGGGATTGTCCTCTATTATCTCAGAATTAGATGCTTCCATGAATGCATTTATTAGTCACGATTTTTTTTGACTGCTCACTATGAATGAATCTCTTTTGTGAATACCATGCATTTATCTCATGACTCTTATTAAACTAATCTATCCTGATGGTATGTGTATATGGTGAAAATGGATAACAATAATAACAATATTGAAAGGCTAAATGAATTCAACCACAAAACCCTAGCCTAACAACAACAAAGATCCACCATAACATATGAAGATTACCTAAGACAATGCAAATCACATGAAATCACAAAGATTATACCATCACATGTCCAATAGGGTTTGGATCTCCATTCTTCCTATCTCCATTGATCTTGCTTGATATATTTGCTCTCAGATTTTATGTGCACAAGAGCTCAACAAAGAACGGAATGTGGTTGCAAGTAGGATCGTAATGTAGTCAAAATGATCATTAGGGCATTAAGTCATTAGAATGCTTGATTAGCATGAATCATTAGAATGATTAGAATGCATAGAATGATTAGGGTTTGATAATGAAGGAAGCATCTCCTTATATAGAAGACACTATATGAAATGGAGGGATAAGATTGAGAGGTGTAAAAGGTCGGCTATGATTAGAGGGTAGGTAAAAGAAATAATAAAATAATGAGAGGGGTAGGTAGTGTATGAATTAAGAGATGAATGACATGTGTCATGGGTAGAAAAGGTTAATGAATTAATTAAATAAATAAAGATTTATTTAATTAATAGAAGAAGTAGGATAATTAAATAAATAAGATATTTATTTAATTTAGGAAAATGATAGTTTAAATAAATAAATGTATTTATTTAAATGAGAAATAAGGCTAGAAGAGGATAAATGAATTAATTAAATAAATAAAGATTTATTTAATTAATAGAAGAATTAGGCTTAGATAATTAAATAAATAATATATTTATTTAATTAGACCTGACAATTTTGGGTGTCTACAGTATGATTTCTCCCTGGTGTTTGATCCATACTATCATCAAAGACATGATGACTATATATCTGATTTTTTTCTATGATTTGGTTCTTTGATTGCCATGATTGGAGTTATTGAGATTGCTGCAAATCATGTATCTTTCATTACCTTACAACCATGTACCACTGTTGCATCCATATTAGTCATATGATTGTGACTTTATGTAATTTGCTCTTGATATGCTGCTATGACCTTACCTTTTATTGCTACAAAATGAGTCTGCAGTCCGTGTAGATGTTACTATCTTTTATGATTATTATATTTATGATCTTTCATTGTTATTGGAACAAATACCAAAGCTACTCTTTGGTTAGGAATACTGCTTTGACTACAGTCTTGGTCCCATCACTTGGCTACTCAAAATATGAGATGCAACTTTGGGTCTCTCATAAGTGGTTTTATATAGTAAGCTTAGGAAAGTTCAGAAAACCTTTAGTTATGAGTTTACTGAACTTTCTTAAGCTTGCTACATAACCCACTATGACACAAACATAAAATGAGTCATCTATAATTGCTGATTTGATTGAAACAAAAGGTTTCATGTGAGGTACACATATCCCTTTAATGTTCCATTATGCTTGATTCTCAGCAATACCTTATCTGATTGGAATCTTCATTTTATGCAATGATAATGCACTGATTCTTTTCCCTTCTAATTTCTGATTGTCTTTTATTTACTAGGAGATGATGAACCACCATATGCATATCCTTCTCTTAACGAATGATACTAAAAAATGAGAGAATTTGTGAAGAGAATATACATATGATGGTACTTATACCATTGTCTTGATGACCAAAGGGCAGTTATAGGGACACAATTTATGAGCTAGGCTCAACCCTTGTGGGAGCCTCATTTACTCCCACTCATACATAAAATATGCAATCAATATTTTTTTTTATACCTGCACATGAAGCAAACAAGTTAGAGAAAACATGCATTTTATGGTTTATGATCAGGTTTTTTCCTTTTTTGATGCACATTGGGATCCACTAATATATGCATAAGTACATAATTGGGTAGAGTGCATGACTAGTCATTGCTTAGACCTTTAAGGATCTAATATCATGGATATGATCAATGTAGGAACTTGGACATTCAGGAGGACTTGAGACACACAAGGACAACCAGTTCAAATAGAAAACAAGACAATTAACCAGTCATACAGGCAATGGTTGGTTACCCTTCTACATGCATTTTGCCTTTTATTTGCTTATATATGTATTAGTTTCTCTTCTTTTGTTTCAAAAAAGTAAAAGCCAGTCTCATGGCTTGTGTGCGACAACATGTATTTTATATCAATAAAAAATACTCTTTTAGAAATACTTTTCTCTTTTGCTGTTATGAACTAGAAGCATTGAAATGTAACCTTTTGCTCATTCTTTCTTTATACACATGAATGTAACACAAAAGAATAAGAATGTACCTTTTGTGAATACCAAACTTTAAAGCTCTACTTGATTGAGCTTGTTAGCGAAAATAGGTAACAACTGTAAAGGAGGAATTGTCTGATAAGAAGGCACTAGTTTCTCATGTAGAAAACAATAATGAATGGATTATAGATAGTGGCTGTTCACACCATATGACCAGAGATAAGAGTAATTTATTAACTCTTAATGAATTTGATGGAGTTGTTGTTAGATTTGTAAATGACTCTCCCTTCATGGTGAAAGGTAAAGGTTCTATTTCTTTGAATGAGAAGAATAATACTGATGATGTATTTTGGATTGATGGTCTGAAACATAATCTGTTAAGTATTGGACAAATCAATGATAAAAGTTATTTGTTTGAGTTTAATGGTGGAATCTACAAAATCCTTGGAGGAAATGGTGAACTGATTGCTACCAGAAAACAAACAAGAGGTAACTTATTTCATTTAAATGCTAATATCAATAGTTGTCTAGTTGCAAAGATGGAAGATAGCTGGTTGTGGCACAAGAGATGTTTTCATATGAATTTTGATAATTTGGTGAAGGTAGGCAAGTCTAGTGTTGTGAGAGGATTACGACAAATTGTTAAACCGGATAATGTGATATGTAAAGACTACCAAATTGGTAAGATGACCTCCATTTCATTTAAGAGAAAGAAGTGTACAACTGAAAATATTTTGGATTTGGTTCATACTGATCTCTGTGGTCCTTTGAGAACAAAAATCTATTTTTATGATAGATATTTCATGCTTTTTACCGATGACTATTCTAAGATGATGTGGGTGTTGGCATTATGTGAACCAACATAAGGACATGATGACATTGTATGTTGTCATTGATGTCAATATGCTGAAGAGGAGAGGACTAGTATATGTGAGAACTAGTATGTTACCAGGAATCAGTATATGTGAGAACCGATATAACACCGTGAACCAGTATTTGTGCCAAAGTGAAGCGGTGTGTTTGCTTAAGGTGAATCGGCATGCGGTTATGGGAACCGGCACATGGAAGCTTTGTATGACTACTAGTTGGAAGTCTCAACTTCAGGGTTTCCAGTTGAAGTGCTTCAAGCTTGTGTGGCTCAACCGGTGACTTTGTGTGATGAGTTAGCATTATAACAAAGAATAGATCGCGTTGCCATGTCAGCCTTGTGCACGTGAAGGATCCTGCATGAAGGAGATTGTTCCCATCTACCTCGAGAATGTGCGAAGCCTATAAACGGTGATAACGCGTGATGGGTTATCAGCCGCCATGAAATCGGTGGAAAATGAATGATGGAGAATGTCTTGAGATTGGATCAAGATTGTTTCATTTAATGCAATATGCTCAATGGTCAGGATTGAACCATTTGAAGTGCTTAACCTAACAGGTTTAGGGTTTAGGGTTTATGCTACTGACCTATCTATTTCCTATAAGGTCGATGTTGTGTTCCTTTCTAAGGTTGTTGGCAAAAGTTGTGTGTGTGTATCCAAGAGAAGAGATACGTGATGCTTGCCAGACCAGAGGAGAGAAGTGATACCTGCAGAGTGTAAGTGCAGAAGTTGAAGAGGAGCTAAAGTGGATCGGCATTGGCATTGAGTGTTGTTACCAGATCATTAAGAATACTTGTTGATCTCTAACCACCTCAACAGTTGGGAAATCCCTTAACAGGGTAGCTTTAACCGACTTGTTGTAAATCCTTTAACAGGGTAACTCAAAACCATTGAGTTCTTGAAATCCCCTAACAAGGTAACCTCTAACAGGTTTTAACCCTTAACTGGGTATTCTAGCCATCCCTTAACCGAGTGATCCCTAACAGGATTGGTTCCTAACTAAACCTATTGTATTAGTCCTTAACCGGACAAGGCTCCTAACATAGCAGACTTCTAAAGAGTTCAAAAAAAACTTGTGGGTATTCATCCACACCATGGTTTTTCCCAGTTAGGTTTCCACATGAAAAATCTGTGTGTCATGTGTGGTGATATTCTTGTGATGGTTTGAGTGATTTGTGTCTAAAGGTAAATCATGTTGATCTAGCTTCTTATATATCTTTTGATGATAGATTACTTGTTCATGCACTAGGATGAAATGGAAATGAAGTATTAGAATGTATGAAAAGATAAGTGTCAACCGGTTTATGCTTGTCTCAGTTATTCTGGGTTCTGCCGGTTGTACTTTGTTTAAGACCGGTGTTACTGTTTGTCTGTCAAAGCACAGTGTCTGCTGACAAACCGGTTTAGGATTGTGTTTTTGTCTATACTGATTCACCCCCCCCTCTCAGTACCGGTTTGGTACTATTAGTTCATCACTGAGTTATCAATTGGTATCAGAGCGTCCTCTAGGTCCTCTGTGTTATAAGCTTAACTGCTTGAGGTAAAGATCCCAGTCTAATGATGAAGAGGGAAGGTCCAAAGTTCAACAGAGAAAATTTCAGTATATGGAAAGACAAAATGAAGATATACATCAGAAACATGGGTGCTCAATACTGGAGTTATGTTGATAATGCCTATGTTGCTCCTACCGGTACTCTCACCAATGACCAAAAGAGAGAGATGCAGGAGAATGGGCAAGTTATGGAAGCCCTAATTAGTAGTTTATTTGACATTGAGTTTATTGATGTCCAAGATAAGGTAAATCCCAAAGAGGTATGGGATACTCTTGAAAATATCTATGGTGGTGATAAGCATGTAAAACAAGCTAAGGAAGAAAGCCTTAGAGGAAAGTTTGAAGACATGTGGATGGTTGAAGGTGAGACCATTCAACAGTATGGAATAAGAATCAAAACTGTTGTTGGAGATATCAAGAGTGCAGGTGGTAAAATGGAAGATTCCACTGTGGTAAGCAAAGTCATGAGATCCTTATTACTGGTCTATGCAATAAGGGTTGCTGCTATTCAGGAGTTGAGATCAATAGACAAGACTAAGGTATCCCTAGACTCCATCATTGCAAAGTTGACAACCTATGAGCTAAATAGTTTTGATGGCAGTGTTCAAAAGATTGAATCAACTTTTAAAGCTTCTGCTGTACCATCCAGAAAAGGAAAAGAAGCTAGCACTAGTGGTGAACCAAGACAGAGAAGTGAAATGGATGATGAGGAGATTCTGATGGCATTTGAAGCTCTTCTTGCTAGGAAACTCCCTAAAGGAACCGGAAAATACAGAGGTAAGCTCCCTTTGAAATGCTTTTCTTGCAACCAGATAGGACATATAGCTGTAAATTGTCCTAATGGAGACAACAAGGACAAGCCAGAAAGGTTCAAGAAATTCAAAGGACGAAACCGAAGAAACTATTTTGTGGCAGTTGATGAAGGCATCACATATGAGGAATCAGAAGATGAAGAAAATGAAGATATTGTGTTTGTTGCTATCAAGGAAGATGTGTAAGACAAGAAGGCTCTTGTCTCCCGGTTTGACAATTCCAATGAGTGGATTATTGACAGTGGGTGTTCTCACCATATGACTGGTGACCAGAGCAAGTTTCTATCCTTGGAAGAGTATGATGGTGGTGTGGTTCACTTTGGTAATGATGCACCATGTATGGTCAAAGGTAGAGGGTCCATCTCTATGATTGGAAAGAGTAGTGCTGACAATGTGTATTGGATTGATGGTCTTAGACACAACCTTCTGAGTGTTGCCCAATTGAATGATAGTGGTCTCACTCTGGAATTCAAGAATGGAGTTTGCAGAATCAAAGGAAAGAGTGCTGAATTGGTGGCCACCGCCATGTAGACCAAAGGTAACCTATTTTAGCTGAATGTGAATATAAGTACATGTCTTATGGCTAAATTTGATGATAGCTTGATATGGCATAGGAGACTCTGCCATGTAAACTTTGATAACATTGTGAAGGCCAGTAAGATCAAGGGAGTTAGAGGGCTACCAGTGCTATGCAAACTGGATAATACCTTGTGCAGAGAGTGTCAATTGGGGAAAATGTCTTCTTCAACCTTTAAAGGTAAACCTTTCACTGCTGACAATTTGCTTGATCTTGTGCATATTGATTTGTGTGGTCCTATGAAAACTAGAAGTGTGCGGGGTGATAGGTACTTCATGCTTCTCACTGATGACTACTCAAGAATGATGTGGGTCATATTCTTGAAAGACAAGTCTAAAGCCTTTGTAATGTTCAAAGCTTTCAGAGCATTAGTGGAGAAGGAAAGCGGTAAAAGGATCAAGTGCCTGAGAACTGATCAAGGAGGGGAATTCACTTCCGGTGAATTCAACAAGTACTGTGAAGAACATGGCATCAGGAGGCAACTATCTTCCCCCCGGACTCCACAACAGAATGGCCTAGTAGAGAGGAATAACCAGACTGTGGTTGAAGCAGCTAGAACTATGTTGATTCAAGGAAAGGTAGCTCACACCTTTTTTGGAGAAGCGGTGAGCACTGCAGTCTACACAATGAACTAGGTACTCATTAAGAAAGGTACAAATAAGACTCCTTATGAGTATTAGACTAGTAAGACACCTGTGGTTAGCTACTTTAGAGTGTTTGGTAGCAAATGTTACATCAAGAGGAGCAAACACCAGAGCAAATTTGATGTGAAATGTGACGAGGGAATATTCCGAGGGTATTCCACTAATAGCAAAGCTCTCAAGTGTTTCAACAATAGGACTCGGAGAATTATGGAAAGCATCAATGTATGAGTTGATGAAACCTCTGAGAAAACTGAGGAAACCGACAGTGAGAAAGCGGTAAATGAACCAGTTGTAACCTTCTGGGAACCAGTTGTCAGTCAACCAAGTACCAGTAATAGTGTTCCTACACTGATAGACGTAGATGTTGATACTGATAGAGATGAGGATGAAGAAGAAAAGCAAGAGGAATCTATCAAGACCATTCCTCGGTATGTCAAGCTGAATCATGATCCTAAGCAGATCATAGGAGATAAGGATGCAAGAATTCTTACAAGAAGAAAGGTTAGAGAAAACTCATGTATGATCTCTGAATTTGAGCCTAAATCATTCAAAGAGGCACATAAAGATGAAGACTGGATCAAGGCAATCGAAGAGGAACTTTACTAGATAGAGAAAAATGGTACATGGTCTTTGGTACCTAGACTGGAGCATAAAAATGTCATTGGTACCAAATGGGTTTTCAAAAATAAGCTGAATGAGGATGGCACAGTGATTAGAAACAAAGCTAGACTAGTGTGCAAAGGATATGCCCAAGAAGAAGGAGAAGACTATGGAGAAACCTTTGCTCCTGTAGCCGGATTGGAAGGAGTTCTATGCTTCTTGCATATGTAGCTTTTAAAGAATTCAAAGTATATCAAATGGATGTAAAATCTGCATTCCTAAATGGTGTACTTGAAGAGGAAGTGTATATAGAGCAACCAGATGGGTTTTCCCTATTTGAAGATAGTGACATGGTGTGTAGGCTACATAAAGCCTTATATGGTCTAAAGCAGACACCTAGAGCATGGTATGAATGCATGCACTCCCATCTTGTGAATATTGGATTTGAGAGAATAAGTGAAGATAGAAATATCTACTTGAAGTCTGAGGGAGATCAGACCCTGATTTGTGAGGTATTTGTTGATGGCATTATCTTTGGTGGAAATGACAAGATGAGTCATGAGTTTGCAGATGAGATGAAGAAAGAGCTTGAGATGTCACTCATAGGGGAGATTAAGTTCTTCATTGGATTGCAGATCCAATAGATGAAAGATGGAATCTTTATCACTCAGTCCAAGTATGTCACAGAGGTGTTAAAGACCTTTGGCATGGAAGATAGCAAACCGGTTGACACACCGATGGTGACCAGTTGTAAATTATCCAAAGAGGATGACTCAGAATTGGTTGATAATAAGGAATACCAATGAATGATTGGTAAGTTGCATTATGTAGTGCATAGCAGACTAGATATTGCACATGTAGTTGGCATTACTGAAAGGTTCCATAAAAGCCCAAGAGAATCCCACTTGGTTGCAGTCAAGCAGATTCTTAGGTATCTGAAGGGAACTATTGATTATGGATTGTGGTATCCATATAGCAAGGATTTCAACTTGAAAGTATTCACAGATGCTGATTGGGCAGGTAATGTAGATGACCAGAAGAGAATAACCAGTGGTGCATTCTTTCTCGGTGGTAGATTGGTCTCATGGATGAGTAAGAAGCAGAGTTGTATCTCTTAGTCTACAATGGAAGAAAAGTATGTTGCATCTTTCATGAACTGCACTCAGACAATTTGGATGAAGCATGTATTAAATGGCTTCAAAGTTCTTGTATTTGAACTGATAAGTATATTTTGTGACAATACTAGTGCAATTAACATCTCCAAGAATTTGGTTTTACATTCTAGAACCAAGCACTTTGAGCTTAAGTATCATTTCTTGAGGGAAAAGGTTCAGAACAAAGAGATTGCACTGGAACATTTTTCCAGTAAGGAGCAGTTAGCAGACATATTCACCAAACCTCTCCCAAAGGCTACATTTATTTACTTAAGAGGTGAATTAGGGGTGCTACCCCTTCAAGAGGTAAACTAAAAGTATATGTTCCATATCAGTCAAGTATTGCATAGTCAAATTTTTCTTCAGGATTGATGTGTTGAAGGGTGCTACTCCTCAGGGGGATCAGCATAATGGAACAGGGAAGATTGTGCCTCCACTTTGCTATTGTTGTCAAAGGGGGAGAAGAAGAGAAGCTAAGAAGATATCTGTAGAAATTGGGGGAGAAGATGTGAAGCAGAGAGATATCTTTGTATATTGCCATCAATGCCAAAGGGGGAGATTGTTAGCATTATGTGAACCGACATAAGGACATGATGACATTGTATGTTGTCATTGATGTCAATATGTTGAAGAGGAGAGAACCGGTATATGTAAGAACCAATATGTTACCAAGAACTGGTATATGTGAGAGTTTGTATAACACTATGAACTGGTATTTGTGCCAAAGTGAAGCGGTGTGTTTGCTTAAGGTGAACCAACATGTGGTTATGGGAACCGGCACATGGAAGCTTTGTATGACTACTAGTTGGAAGTCTCAACTTTAAGGTTTTTGGTTGAAGTGCTTCAAGCCTGTGTGGCTCAACTGGTGACTTTGTGTGATGAGTTAGCATTGTAACAAAGAACAGATCGTGTTGCCACATCAGCCTTGTGCACATGAAGGATCCTGCATGAAGGAGATTGTTCCCATCTACCTCGGGAATGTGTGAAGCCTATAAACGGTGATAACGCATGATGGGTTATTAGCTACCATGAAATCGGTGGAAAATTAACGATGGAGAATATCTTGAGATTGGATCAAGATTGTTGCATTTAATGCAATATGCTCAATGGTCAGGATTGAACCGTTTGAATTGCTTAACCTAACATGCTTAGGGTTTAGGGTTTATGCTACTGACCTATCTATTTCCTATAAGGTCGATGTTGTGTTCCTTTCTGAGGTTGTTGACAAAAGTTGTGTGTGTGTATCGAAGAGAAGAGATATGTGATGCTTGCCAGACCAGAGGAGAGAAGTGATACCTGCAGAGTGTAAGTGCAAAAGGTGAAGAGGAGCTAAAGTGGACCTACATTGGCATTGAGTGCTATTACTAGATCATTGTAATACCTGTTGATCTCTAACCACCTCAACAGTTGGGAAATCCCTGAATAAGGTAGCTTTAACCGGCTTGCTATAAATCCTTTAACAAGGTGACTCAAAACCATTGAGTTCTTGAAATCCTCTAACAAGGTAACCTCTAATAGGGTTTAACCCTTAACTCGGTATTCTAGCCATCCCTTAACTAGGTGATCCCTAACAGGATCGGTTCCTAATAGAACCTATTGTATTAGCCCTTAACCAGACAAGGCTCCTAACAGAGTGGACTTCTAAAGAGTTCAAAAACAGCTTGTGGGTATTCATCCCCACCGTGGTTTTTCCCAGTTGGGTTTCCACGTGAAAAATCTATGTCATGTGTGGTGATATTCTTGTGATGGTTTGAGTGATTTGTGCCTGAAGGTAAATCATGTTGATCTAGCTTCTTATATATCTTTTGATGATAGATTACCTGTTCATGCACTAGGGTGAAATGGAAATGAAGTATTAGAATGTATGAAAAGATAAGTGTCAACTGGTTTATGCTTGTCTCAGTTATTTTGGGTTCTACCAGTTGTACTCTATTTAAGACCAGGGTTACTGTTTGTCTATCAAAGCACAATGCCTGCTGACAAACCGTTTTAGGATTATGTTTTTGTCTGTACTGATTCACCCCCCCTCTCAGTACCGATTTGGTACTTTTCGTTCATCATTGAGTTATCAGTGGGTTATATTCCCAAAGGAGAAATCTGTAGCTTTTTAGTAAATTTAAAGCATTTAAAGATCTAGTTGAGAATGAGACCAGTAAAAACTTGAAATGTTTAAGATTTGATCGAGGAGGAGAATTGACATCTGATTATTTTGTCAAGTATTGTGATGAATAGGGCATCAAGAGACAAATGTCTACTCCAAGGACACCACAACAAAATGGTGTAGCAGAAAAGATGAACAAAACAATTGTTGATGCTACTAGATCAATGTTATTACAAGGTAATATGTCTAAGATGTTTTGGAGAGAAGTGGTAAGTACTGCAGTCTACACATTAAACTAGATACTTGTAAAGAAAGACAACAATAAGACACCTTATGAGCTATGGTATGGTAAAAATCCTTGTTTTCGTTATTTTAAAATCTTTGGAAGTCAATGTTTTATTAAAAAGGATAACTACATTGGAAAATTTGATGCAAAATCTGATGAAGGAATATTTCTTGGTTATTCTTCTAAACGAAAAGCATATAAATGCTATAATAAGAGAACTAAGAAAATAGTTGAAGGTGTTAATGTGAAGGTGGATGATTTGTCAAATAAATCTGAAGGATCAAGCAGGTCTAAACCTGAAAAAGATGATAATGAAGAAAGATTGGTGATCTTTAAACCAGAAGCATAGAATAATGATTAACCGACAAATACAATATTAGGTGCTTAACTAGTAAGCGAGAGTAGTGAAGAAGAAAATAGTGAATCGAATGGTGAATCAAATGAGGAAGATGCAGAACTGACACAAAATATACCTAGATATGTGAGATTAAATCACTCTCAGGATCGGATAATTGGTGATAAGAATGCAGGTGTGTAGACCAGGAGGAAGATTAGAGAAAATTCTTATTTGATCTTTACAATGGAACCAAAGACAGTTAAGCAAGCACTCAAAGATGATGACTGGTTGAAAGCAATGAATGAGGAATTAGATCAAATAGAGAAAAATTAGACATGGTCACTTGTTCCTAGACTGGAGGACAAGAATGTGATTGGAACTAAATGGGTCTTCAGGAATAAGTTAAATGAAGATGGAAAAGTGGTAAGAAATAAGGCAAGGTTAGTTTGCAAAGGATATGCACAGGAAGAAGGTAAAGACTATGGTGAAACTTTTGCACTGGTTCCAAGATTGGAAGGAGTAAGGATGTTGCTGGCATTTTCTGCATATAAGGGATTCAAATTCTACCAAATGGATGTCAAGTCAACCTTTTTGAATGGAATTCTTGAAGAGAAATTATATATTGAACAATCAGATGGTTTTTCCTTCAGCGATGATAAGGACATGGTATGTAAATTGCATAAAGCTTTGTATGGTCTAAAGTAGACATTGAGAGCATGGTATGAAAGATTACATGCACATTTGATAAAGATTGGATTCCAATGTACCAGTGAGGACAATAATATTTATCTAAAAACCGATGGAGACAAGATGCTAATAGCTGAAGTATTTGTAGATGACATAATTTTTCGTGGAGATGATAATAAGAGTATGGACTTTATTGATGAGATGATAAAGGAATTCAAGATGTCTCTAATTGGTGAAATAAAGTTTTTTATTGGATAATAGATCCAACAATTGGATGGTAGTATTTTTATCTGTCAAAGAAAGTATATTAAAGAGGTGCTGAAGAATTTTGGCATGGAAGACTATAAACCGGTAGGTACACCGATGGTAACAGGATGCAAGTTGACAAAGCAAGATGTCTCACCTAATGTTAGGGAAAAATAATATAGGTCTATGATTGGTAAACTACATTATGTTGTACATAGAAGACCAGACATTGCTCATGATGTTGGGTTAGTTGCAAGATTTCAAAAAGAGCTCAAAGAAAGTCGCATTGTGGCTGTTAAGAGGTTTTTTCGATATCTTAAAGGAACATTAGACTATGGATTATAGTATCCTTGCAAAGGCAATTTCACTTCAGATGTTTTTACTGATGTAGATTGGGCAGGCAATCTGGATGATAGGAAAAACACAACCGATGGAGATTTTCTACTTGGAAGAAGACTTGTAGCATGGACAAGCAAGAAACAAACCTTTGTTTCTCAATCTACAACTGAAGCTAAGTATGTTGCTGCATCTATGAATTGCATGTAGGCCATATGGATGAGACATGTGCTAGAAGGATTCAAGATAGATATGTCTGAACCCTTGACTATCTATTGTGACAATAAGAGTGCAATAAATATTTTCAAGAATCCTGTACTTCATGTAAGAACCAAGCATATAGAGATGAAGTATCATTTCTAAAGGGAAAGATTTCAGTAGAAGCAGGTAAAGATTGAGTATGTGAAGAGTAAAGATCAACTAGCTGATATCTTTACTAAACCATTGCCAAAGACTACTTTTGAGTTTCTTAAAAGTAAATTAGGGGTTAGATCCCTACACTAGAAGAACTAAGATGTTGAAGTTGCATCAATCCTATGGATTTCATGTTTATTCTTCACTAAGGATTGATGAAGATGTGAGCTACTCCGTAGGGGGAGTGCTCTAATGCAATATGATATGATTTACAGTTCTAATTAGATTGAAGTCAAGTGATGCATTTTTTTTTACTTTGGCATTGTTGTCAAAGGGGGAGAAGAAAAATAAATCAGCTAATCAATTATGGGAGAAGAAAAAGAAATATGATGATCATGCTTGAGGAGAAGAAAAGACAGAGAAGACCAATAGATGTAGAGATCGACAATTAATGTGCTAAGATGTAGATGATTGACATATATGATGTTATTTTGATTGTATATCTAATTAGTATTGCCATCATTGCCAAAGGGGGAGATTGTTGGCATTTGGCATAACTGATGCAGATCAGGTGATGCAGTTGAAGTTGGATGACTGCATCGGTAAAGGATAGAAGTCTATTTGTGATGAAGAGATTGAGATTATATGAATTGATGACATGACCAGTTATTTGTGTTGTTATTGCTTGCAACTATTGTTCCCAATGTTTGTTTTGTCATCTAAGTAATTTGGTCTACCGAATTTAGAATTTGTAAGTATGACATGATTTACCGGTAGGATTGAGAATTAGGACTTCAAATGGTAAAAGGAAAGATTTTGATGGAATCAGTAAATCGGTGATGGTTGGAGACTTGTGGTTTGAGACATAAGCTATTATGATGGATTTGTGTATCTGACCGAAACTGCATTCTATGTTGATTACCAAAAGACATGTTTTGAATTTCTGTTGGAGTTGTGCTAAGGTTTTAGTAGGGCTTTAGGGCTGGTGATGAATTCACTCAACCAATAATGGTTTCTAATATGATAGTGATTGGTAGAGAGTCTACATGAAGTTGGTAACATGTCACAACCTGTGTGAAAGATATAATTGTTGTTTTGGCATGATTCAATGAAGATTTTCTTGGGAATCAGCGAAACACTTAGTAGAGTGTTTTGAGGATACAGATCGGATTTTCATGATGGGTTATGATCAAGAAACAGTTGATATTGCATTGTAATTTTTTGTAATGATTTGTATAGCGATGTATGATGATCTCTTGTGATCTAATTGTAAATTCATGATGTAATTAGGTTTTGTGGCCGACCTAGTTGAGATGGCTATTTAGGATGACACAACTGATGTTTATTGTGTCGGTGGCATTATGAGAATGAGTTAATCCTTCATAGAGAAGATAGAGATTTTCCTGAGTTTTGCAGACTGTGAATCATAACTAGATCTGATTTAGCAAGCTGAAAGTACAAAGTAACAGATCATTTTTTACTATTGTTCCCTAACAGTTACAACAACGTAAATCCCTTAACCGGGTAGGTCCTAACAAGACTTTGCCATCTAAGTCCCCTAACAGGGCAGCTCACAAAAGAGTGTTTAAATCCTCTAACCAAGTTGATCCTAACAGATCATTAAGCTCTTAGTTGGAGTGATAGGTAAATCCCTTAACCAAGTGACTCCTAACAGGGTCTACTCCTAACCAGGCATATTGTAAGCTCCTAACAAGGTATACTTCAAAAGAGTACAAATTATTGTGGGTACCAATCCACACCATGGTTTTTCCCATTTGGGTTTCCATGTCAAAAATCTTGGTGTTCGTGTGTGGAATGTCTTTTCATAGTATTTATGTTTTCATGCATTATTTCAGATTACCGGTTATGATGAGATTACTACTATTTATCTAAGATTTGTAAGTGGTTACTGGTAATGTTAATGAATTGATAGATGAAGTATTTTGATCTGATAATAAGTTAGTATGAGTATGTGTTGATCAGATATCTAGTTGGTGAATATTTTGATTAATAAGATTGGATAAGTAGGTATCAAGTGTATGAGATCTGCTAAAGGGATAGATTCATGTATTGAATGATTTCAGATTTGTTGTAAATGGTATTTTGATTTGAAGTTATAGATTGTGTTAATATTGATTCATCCCCCTCTCAGTATTAACCAGATCCTCATAGGATTAATAGTATGTTGTAAGAGTATTATGAAACAAACTTATCCACCAATTATGTGAATGATCTAATTCCGGGTGGAAGTTTGGAGAACCATTCCATAGCTAGTCCACTTAAGCTCTTTGGAAATAACCTCATCAGGTATCTATCCTCATGTGCAAACTCCATACTCATCGTGCAAAATTCTCGTATATGATCCTGGGGATTAGTGCTTCCATTATTTATCATATCTAAGAGTTTCAAAACTTGTAGGAAATGGTATCATGTTTAGATTTTTGTCAAATGGGTAAGGAAAAATCTCTTGAAGGGAGTAGATATTCTAACAATTCCTCTCTGCATATTTTTAATCTGTGTTTGCAGTGTTTGTATTTGTTGTGTAAGAGCTATGAGAGGCTTATTCACATGATTTATTCTTGCATAACCATGAGTTTGCATTTTAGTATGATCATGATCTCTTCTTATATCATCCCGACTCTTTCTTGTGTCCTCATTAGATTTGGCATTGTTGATAATTTCTACGTCATCCTTTTTGGGAACATAAGTTTCCTTATTAGTTCTTGTTTTATCAGGAATTGATGTGTCATCCTTTTTGTGACAAAAAATCTCCTCATGTTGTTAATTATCATGGAAAGGGTCACTTCTCCTTTGTCCTAAATTGCTCACATGAAAATCTTAGGGGAGTGTCGCACCAAATTTTGCTAACATTAGGAAGTATTTTTCTTTTTCTCCCTCCAATATTTTCTCCATAAATTTATCGAATTTAGGATTTTGTTTGATTTCTCTAATATGTTGATCTATTATGTCCTCTTCTTGTATTTCACTTTGGTATGCCATGTTCCTATGATCTTCAGCTATTTCAACTATTTGTATTTCTGTTTCTTCAATCTTACACCTCTTCTCTCTAGTTAAAACAAGCATACATGTGTGTTGAATGTTGTGTAGGGATTCAATTGTCCAAAAGGTGTTTCGATAAGTGACCGACTGCCAGTGTAGATATGATAGAGTGATATGACACAAAATGATAATTCATGTATTTGTAAGTTTGTAAGTTTTTTGATCTTAGGTTGGAGTGCAATGATGATGATTTTGATAAGACCAAGTCCAATATGAATGATATATCCTATGATATGGGATGAGGTTATCCAGATCAAATGTTGTAGTTTCATGATAAAGGATGATAGATCCCGATGAGAAACTATGTTTTGAGTGATCAGTTTATCAAAGAAGGTGATGATGCACTTTGAGATTTTAGATCTTGAACTTGTTGAAGATGAATACTTGAAAATCTTGGGGTGTCTATTTCTAGAATTCATTTTGACAGAAGATTACTTAACTGAGTGAACCAAGAAGACAACCTAAGAACATGATGACATATTTTAGGTGTATACTCTCATTGTAAATTGACCAAGCAAACACGACAGATCTGGAAAAGACATGCAATAAGACATCTCTGGACTGACAGAGACAAAATCTCATACGACAATTTAATAAGCTCCAGGCGACAATTTAGACAGTCCCATACCACAAACTAGGAATCTTGTACGATAATTTAGAGAACACCATATGACAAATTGATAATAAATAACTTCTACTGATCTGACTTGTACGACAATTTAGACAGAACAAAATGATGAACTAGTTTTCTTGTACGACAAACTAGGAAACTCATATGACTTAGGACAGAGAGGAGACAATTGTTTGACTTTGACAAATTTTTGACCAATGATGTTTAATGTTTTGATTATGTTTTCCATTTTTAATATGTTTTAGTTTTAGTGCCAAGGATGAAAACACAACAAACACGCGATATGATAAGTGATCTCAAGCACAACATGCTTAATCCTAAGGAAGTTGGCTGAGAGAGAAAATCTTTGCTTACAAATTTAGCCAGTACACACCCAATAGCTAATCAGAATACGACCGCTGAGTCTCACAGAATGGATTCTCAATGCCGTATTATCTGACTCCAAATGCTAATGGGGGCACAATATGACAAGTGTCTTGGAAGAATTACTATCTCTCTTGTAAAAATATTATCCCCCTTTTGGAGGTGAACCAGGTAGCTTCTATCTTAGGGTTTGTAGTAAGGATTTCTGTTTGGAATTACTCCTTGCAGTTGCACAAACACGATTTAGACACATAGCCCAACAAGGTACTGAAACAAGAAGTAGTCACGTAAGCGTGATTGAGACCGTGAGGCCCTACTAAATGTCCGATATGAGAGATCTCAAAAGAGAAAACTCAAATAATCCCATCCTCTGAGACTTTAATCTGGAGAGGCCTATTTTTTAGAGTGAGTCAAAAAGCTTAGGTCTAGTTGTACTCACTTGGGTCGTTCTCACAAGGTGATTAATTTTTCCCACCGTGACAAGCCCGCTAAAGGTATTCAAATCTCAAACATAGAAGTGCTTCAAGGGCCAGGATTTCTAATTGTCCATACGGACAAGAGCATACTCTCCAACCTTTTAGACAACTTATCAAGCATAGAAAACAAGATTGTTCATTTACCAATAATAGAAAATTAAGTGTGCCTATAAAACTTTAAGAAGACATAAAGTTTGGTTGATTTTCCTTAGGCAACCTGCAAAACCAATACATTAGTAATTATGTTGTTTTGAGTAATTGATTCTTTGGCCCACGTAATCTTGGACAAATGTTCTACAGAAACCAGTTAGGCTGCTAGAAAAATCATAAACAAACTAGGGTTAGCATTAGTAATAGCCAAATTTAAGCATAAAAACCCTAAAATCAACTCTGTTTATGAAAAGATAGAAACATAAAATCGTACGAGTTTAGTCACTTAGTAGTACGAGTATTCCGACATACCCATACAAGTGCCCAAAGAAACTCGTACGGTACTGCAAAGATACTCGTACGAGATTCTGAAGATAGTACGACCAGAGATCCATGAGATTGAAGATTTGAAGATGCAAGAGGCCAAGAAATGAGATTTTCGACCCCATGGTGGACGCCAAAATGTCATGTGTGTGAAGTATGGTACCTGCATCTGCAACACAAACACTCAATAGATCATTACAAGCATGGTTAGCAAATTAAAATCAAATGAAAGATAAACCATGGCAAAGCGACCTATCGCCTCCTAAGGGATGCTAGTGTGAATTTTCTCTCAGATCTAGATGAGAAATCCTAGTGACTTGACTACACCAAGACAGAGGATTTAAAATGATAAGATGTGCAAGCTAGACGAATGCATGATTAAGCTAGATTAATCCAAGAAGCTAATTATGCTAATGATATGCATGACTATGCTAAATGATAGATGCAATTAAGCTAGAAGAGAGATTGATTATGCTATATGATTAAGCAATTATTCTAGAAGATGATCAAATTAAGCTAGATCTAAGATGCAATAAATGATAACAATGCTAAACTAGAATGCTAGAAATGATATGCCTATAATAACAATGCTTGAGATGGGATCCATTGTGCTCCAAAATGGGGGATATTTATAGGATTTCCAAGGCCATGGGTCAGGTGGTAGGAATCAATGGTCAAGATTGAATATGAAGATATCAAGGGTCAAATTGGAGGAGGTTGGAGGGAGGGACACTTGTCATCTCTGTGGTGACAAGTGTCAAGGAATCTTGCTCACAAGAGGGCAAGTGTCCAAGGGAGGAGACATGTGGCATAAGTGTCATGTGTCTCAAGGGGAGAATATCCAACTCATAGGAGGTTAGGCTGTGTAAGAGGATAGGGTTAGTTAAAACCAAGATTAGGTGGAATGGGTTAGGTTAGGGGGTGGTTAGGTTAGGTGGTTAGAAGTTAGGAGGCATGTGGGAAATTTAAATTTAAAAATTCAAATAATAGGAAAAGGCTAATTATAATACTTTCAATAACTCATAAATTGATTTGTTTTAATTAATTAGGGGATTAGAAGAAATGAATTAAATGGGGGGATGATTAATTAATTTAGATTAATTAATCAAAAGGGACTATTGAAATGAACTATTAAATGAATCCTTAGATTTATTAATAAGTAGATGAATGAGAGAATTTAATCAAATTGCTAATGAATTCCATTAAATTGGGAAGGGGGATTAATTAAATAATTACTTATTTAATTAATTAGCTTCAGACCATTTTTAGGTGTATACAGCAACCATGATGTAAACTATGAAATATTCATGATGTATTTTTGATGTAAATGTATTGAGATTTAGATGTTAGTTTATGTTATAAGAATTGGCAATATTGACTTTAAATCGTAAATGTGATGATGTTTGTTAATCATTACTCTTTATAGTATGTTAATTTTTGCAATAAGTTTTCTATTAATGTAATGTTAGAATTTTATTATGTAGTACAATGCAATGGTGTAATTTTAATAATTAGATTAAATCGAATAATCTATTCATTTCTAAATTATATGTTCTTTAGTGTAGAGATGCTATTCTTGTTGTTTCATTAACTTAAACCAATGATAGAATAGATTTGTATTAACGTTAGGAAACCTTAGGGGAGAATTTAGTTGTCTTCCGCATGTGTAAACTTGAAACAATAGTCTTAAACAATATTAAACTGTTTTAAAGAAAAAAAATATTTTACCTTTTTTCTGGTTAGCTAGTTTTTTTTTCCTCTAGGGTTTCTTGATGGGGCATTACATTTGGTATCAAAGCCCAAGTTTTAACACTGGGTACTCTAGTTTCACATGAGCCTATTTAATTACCTTAGTAGCCTTGACCTAGTGATTGTGTTTCCTTTTTTGCGCCCTTATATAGTATTCTCAAACTCTCCCTTTTTGAGTGTTTAGGAAATGCCTAGGAGAGGTTGAGGCCGAGGTTGAGGTAGGGGTCATGGATGTGGTCGTATGGCCACTCGTCAAAACCCTTTTCCTCATGAATCCCATGATAGTGATGAGGAAGAGCAACAATTTTAAGAACACCATAGTGAGAAGAGGGGTAAGGTACAACCTAGTGGTCAATAGGAGCTCGAGGGAGTTCAACTATGTCAATTACTTCAGGAGGTTCTTGCCCAATAGGGTGCAGGACAAGGTAATGTACATCGGGAGGGGGTTCAACATGGGGAGTCACATCAGTTTGAGCACATTACTAGGGAGAGAGAGATATCACCTTGTTGGTAGTTTGGTATGGTTTTGTCATTGATGTCAACACCTACTAACACTTATCAACTCTGGCACTTTGGAGAATCAACAACATTCATCGGCAAGCAAATGACTCATGCACAGTCACCGGTATCTAGTACAATGACAAGATATAATGATCACCGACACTTGGAATGGCATGGAAAACACTTGTTTATGTTGAAGACATCGTTTGGACACTTTGTCTTGAAGATTGGTTTATTGGCATATTCGTATTAGCATATTTGTTGTTACCGACAAATAGGTCCAGGTTATACACTGGCAGGTTTATCTTTTCCAGATCAGCATGGCACGCTATGGAGATGATTTATTATTGTTGTAAATACATTAAGCCGACATGTTGAATCAGTTATTGCATTAGGCATTAATTTATTTGTAAATTGATTTTATTATAATATCCTTTAGAGCCGACCTACTAAAATTGGTCCTAGGTTCTGATATAGATGTAAGATCTTATTTGTAAGATCGAATGTGAAATGCGAAAAAGGATTGTGTGAAGGTATATGCGAGAATAAGTAGAGCTATACATGCAGACATCATTTGAAGGTTAAAGAAGGGTTTTGTGAAGACAATCAGAACTACACTGGTACTGAATCCAACATATGAAGATGCTATTTTGAGCAGTACATCATTATTGGATTTAACCATCCAATTGTAGTAAGTGTGACTCCTATTTGTGTTTGAGCAGTGAGCTCTACGCACTTGGCCTTTCTGCATGTGCAGACCCCATTTGTATACACATACTATCTGTAGTAGTATCATATGATTGTGGGTAAGACTTCCCACCGTGGTTTTTCCCCTTATAGGGTTTCCACGTACAAATATTTGTGTTATGTGTTGTGGATGAATTTGTCTTTTTGTTTCATGCATTAATCCCTACCGGTATTGCAATTAACTAATAAAACTGTCTACCAGTATTAAGCATTAAGTTGGTTAAGTTGTTTTTGGTTTGAATTTATTAGACAACTGATTCACCCCCCCCCCCCCCTCTCAGTTGCCTCTGGGACCTAACACACCTAGGAGGAGGGAGGATGTAGTGAATTAGGAGGTCATTTTAGTAGGAAATATGAGGGATCTTATGAGGTCCCTCTCTCCTACCTTTGATGGCTTTGGTAGTGGATTGGAGTCAGAGACCTGGATCAATGTTTTACCATGCACCCTTATGGAAGTAACACCAAGGAAAGGTGCACCATCATGCACATTAGAGGATTTTCATCTACTTGGTGGTGGCTAGAGGAACAAAAATTTAATGTGGATATATCCTCGGTTTCATGGGAATTGTTCCTTGAGAGGTTCAAGACTCACTTTTTGTTAGATCAATGCAGGAAGTGTCGTGCAGATGAGTTCCATGAGTTGAGACATCTGGCGATGACAATGGAGCAGTATGAGCACAAATTCTTTGAGCTTAAATAGTATGTCGACATTGGTAATGATGAGGAGATGTTAGTTCAACACTTTATTAGGGGTTTGAATGCTCACATTAGTGGAGGAGTTCATGTATTTGAGTTGAAAAACATGGAGGTGGTAGTAGCAAAGGTTCGCTTGGTGGAACAAAATTTGAATTTGGCACTGGGTGGACAGGCAGGTGTTTAAATTGGTAGTGCACCACCCACATGATATTAGTCTAGAGTTGGTCAGTCTCAGGAAGCTAGTTCCTCTAGGAACTTCCAGACAAACGCTAAGGGTGGACAACAACAACAACAACAATAGTGTTCCCAGCCAAAACAAAAGAATTTTTAGGGTCAATGTGGGCGTAATCCTCAGTACAGGAAGGATCAGAATTGGCAACGGGCCAAACAAATTTCTTCTAGCCAACCTTCTTAGAGTGCACCATAGGCTTTTAGCAAGGGTAGTTATCAACAGTCCAATGCACCTGCAGGAGGTAGAGGGTTTAGCAAAGGTGGATGTTTCTCCTACAAACAATATGGTCATATAGAAGCTCATTTTCCTTAGAGGTCATCTCAGGCAGCTAGTTAGATACCTATAGCGTCAAAGCCTACAGTTGGGGATGCCGGTAGTGTTGGATTGTTGGCATTGACAAAACTGGTCAATCCAGAGAACTGATATATGCGCTAAGATTTGTCATTGATGTCTAACACTAACCGGTGTAGTGGTATTGGTAGAGTGATTTTTTCTCAGTAAGAAAAGGTGATGACTTACAAACAAATGGAAACAACATTGGTAACAAATGACCAAAAGTTCAATCAGCTCAAGGAAAGATACACTAAGCCAACCGGTCTGTCATTCAAGAGGATCGGTCACTCTGATGATGATGATGAAGTCACAAAAGGTGACTCAGGCAAGAAAAATTGAGGTTGTATGCATACCAGAACCTCATTGGTAAACAGGGGAAGAGACTTGATGCTAGCACAACAAATCGACAATCAAAGGATGAACCGATAATATAGAAGTGTAGTGGCATATCGGTACACTAGTATGAAAGAAGGAAGATAGGTGATCACCATAAATCTCAGAGCGGTGATCGGCTATTCAGTTGCAATGACAAAAGATAATTTGGTGAGCTTGTGTCTATGCCAAATCACATGTTGGTAAGGTCAACTTTAGTTATCATGCAGTCAAGCATGATTACCTGTGGATTTTCTGGTTTGCACTTAATTGACTGAACACGACCCAAAAGTTACTATCTTTGGAAGATGCGGTGGCAGAGTTTGTTGAACACTTGGTGAAAATGTTGTAAGGCATTCAGAGAAAGGGTGGGAGATTTTGAATTTGAAATCTTCCAAAATTCATGATTGCTTTGATTGAGGGATCATCTGAAAAGTGTCGATAGAAAATGTATAAAGTATTTTTGAGTTCATTTAGAAAGATTTGATCGTGAAATTTGCAATAAGAAGATCTTGTTGAAGGCGATCCAAAGTGAAGAGAAAAGAGAGGAAGTGTTAAAAGGATTTAGAAGAGTAGAAGGTGTTTGAGGTAGACCAGAAGAGTGTTGAGCCAAAGGTTAGAGGATTGACAAAGTGTAGAGCCGAGGGACAGAGGATCGACCAAGTAAAGAGCCGAAGGTATAAGAAGAAAAATGGTGTTGTGAAAACAAGACACAAATAGTGTGGGTAGAGTGTGATTCATATTGAGATCTGATCAAGCTATCAATAGCTAATTTAGAACATCATCCATTTGTTGCCTTCTAACCATTGCATCATAAATCCCTTAATCGGGTGGACTTTAACAGGTCCCGTTTGTAAAATTCCTTAACAGGGTGACATCTTAATTGATTTTCTTAAGTTCTTTAATTAGACTACCTTTAACAAGGTAAAGGAACTAACTGGCCTTAAACAAAATCCCTTAATTAGGTGGCACCTAACAGTGTCTTTGTAATCTCCTAATAGGGATGGCTCCTCACAGGGTGTACTCCAGAAGAGTACAAATTTTGTGAGTTCCTACTCACACCATAGTTTTCTCCCATTTGGGTTTCCACGAGATAAATCTTGGTGTCACTGTCAACTTTTCATGCTTGCATATTTTACTTCAATGATTAAGTATATTAATGACAATTAGATAAGTGCAGATTGGAGGTAAAAATTTTAATTGTGAAAAATGGATCAAGTGTTGATTCACCCCTCTCCTCTCAGCACTGGTTGGGACTAACAATTGGTATCAGAGCATCAGGTCCTTAGAATCAGAAGAAGCTTAATCAGCTTAAGGGAAGATCCAAGATGATGTGAAAAGAGGGTCCTAAGTTCTCTAAGGATAATTACACCTTATGGTGTGGAAGACTGAAACTCTATCTAAGATCCCTA
Source organism: Cryptomeria japonica (assembly GCF_030272615.1). Lineage (NCBI taxonomy): Eukaryota > Viridiplantae > Streptophyta > Pinopsida > Cupressales > Cupressaceae > Cryptomeria > Cryptomeria japonica. The sequence goes on along the minus strand of NC_081406.1, from coordinate 645,597,917 downwards.
GGAGAACACTACTGGAATCATATGATTATAGAGTATATTTAAACTTCAGGGACTCTTACTCCAGATTAGATCAAGGAATGGAAAGATAAGACTACTGCTATGGATCTAATTGTTAGCACTCTTTCTGATAATGAATTTGCTGAGGTTCAAGATTTTAAAACAACTTTTCAAATATGGAATAAGTTGAAGTTGGTCTATGGGGGAGATCCTCATGTTCAAAAGGCCAAAATAGACAGCCTAAGAGGAAAATATAATGAGATGAGGATGCATGAAGGAGAAAACATAGAGCAGTATAGCAAGAGAATAAAGGATGTAGTAAACTCCATTAAAAGTGCTGGAGGAAATCTTGAGGAGGATGATGTGGTTATAAAAATCCTAAGAACCTTGCTACCAAAATATGCCATAAGGGTCTCTGCTATCCAAGAGCTTAGATCCTTGGGAATAGTTAATGTATTTCTTGACTCACTGATCGGTAAGTTGACTACTTTTGAATTGAGCAATTATGACAACAACGTACCAAAGATTGACGTTGCTTTCAAAGCCTCCATGGTGCATGCACCAACAAGGAGAAGGAAAGAAACTAGAGGTAGTTCTACTACTAGAACCGGTCATTCCCATGATAGTGACAATATGTTATCTGAGGAATAAGAGTAAGATGAAATTGAATCTCTATTGGAAAGAAGATTGCCAAGATGAAAAGGAAAGTATAAAGGTAAATTACCATTAAAGTCCTGTAATAAGATAGGTCATATTGCTTCAAGATGTCTTGACAATGATAGAGACAGGAAGGATAATTTCAGAAGCTATAGGGACAAGAACAAGAAGGAGTGTTATCTTGCAGAAGAAGGAGTCATTGATAAAGAATCAGAAGGATCTGATGGAGATGGAATTGCATTTGTGGTAGTCAAGGAGGACAACACAGAGGAAGGAGATATGACATTGATTTCTAGCACAAACGAGTGTGGAGAATGGGTAATTGATAGTGGTTGCACTCACCACATGACCGGTGACAAAAAAAAATTCCTCAACATGGAGGATTACAATGGAGGAACTGTGATTCGGAAATGATGTTCCTTGTGCAGTAAAAGGTAAGAGGTCTATAGACCTGAATGATAAAACAAATTGTGATGATGGCTATTGGGTAGAAGGGTTAAAATATGGTTTTTTAAGTGTTGCACAACTTAACAATAAGGGTTACTGGTTAGAATTCAATGAAGGAATATGCAAAATAAATGACAAATCAGGAAGTCTGATTGCTATTGGTAAACAGTCAAGAGGCAATTTGTTTCACCTAGACACCATCATAGGTATTTGTCTAATGGCTAAGATAGAAGACAATTGGTTGTGGCACAAAAAAATGTGTCATGTTAACTTTGATAGCATAGCAAAAGTCAGTAGGACAAAGTCTATCAGAGGTATGCCTAATATAGTAAAACCTGAAAAATGCTATGTGCAAAGAGTGTCAACTAGGAAAGTTGACTGGGTCTAGTTTCAGTAGCAAATCCTTTTCATCTGAAAATGTGTTGAACTTAGTTAATACAAACCTGTGCGGTCCCATGAGATCCAAGAGTTTCTATGGAGATCTATATTTTTAGTTCACCTCTTGGGAGTTCATGAATTATTATGAGGAACAGGGGATTATGAGACAAATGTCTACACCCAGAACACCTCAACAAAATGGGGTTGCTGAAAGAAGAAACATAACTCATATTGATTGTGCAAGGACTTTGATGATATGGAAGGACATTCCACATATTGTTTGGAGAGAATCAATAAGCACTGTTGTATACACCTTGAACCGAATACAGGTAAAGAAAGGGACAAATAAAACTCCCTATGAATTATGATGTGGATACTCACCTAATGTTTTCTATTTCAAAGTATTTGGAAGAAGGTGCTATATCAAGAGGGATAAGTACACTAGAAAATTTGATCCTAAGAGTGATGAAGGAACCTTCTTAGGTTACTCCACAAAGAGAAAGGAATACCGGTGTTTGAACAAAAGGACCGATAAGATTGTAGAAAGTGCAAATGTTAGGGTAGATGAGTACTCTGAGAAGAATGGACAGGACAGTAAGAGTGAACCAGAGGACTATAAATGGTTCGAGTACAATGTACCGGTGGAACCTACTAAAGAAGATCCTATTGAAGTGGCCAATGAAGAAGCCTGTGAAGTAGAACCTGCACAATAGGTTGAAGAAGCTCCAAGAAGTGAACCAGTATTGGCCAAGTATGTTAGAAACAATCATTCTGTAGAAAATATCATCAGTGACAAAGTTGTAGGGGTTCTAACCAGAAGAAGAGCAAGAGAGAATGGTTGTATGCTCTCCATATTTGAGCCCAAAACAACAAAGGAGGCTCTAAAAGATGATGACTGGGTCAAAGCCATGTAAGAAGAAGTGGAGAAAATTGGGAAAAATGATACATGGACCCTAGTGCCCAGACCGGAAAACAAAAATGTGATAGGCACTAAGTGGGTGTTCAGAAATAAAATGGATGAAATCGGTAAAGTGATAAGAAACAAAACAAGATTAGTCTATAAGGGCTATGCTCAAGAAGAAGGTTTGGACTATGGAGAAACCTTCACACCAGTGGCCAGGCTGGAAGGGGTCAAAATTTTGCTAGCCTATGTTGCTTATAAATTTTTAAAATTTTACCAAATGGATGTCAAATCGACATTCTTAAATGGGGTGTTAGAGGAAGAAGTGTACATAGAACAACCAGAAGGGTTTGCATTTGAATATGGAAAAAATATGGTATGCAGGTTGCAAAAGGCTCTATATGGGCTGAAACAAGCACCAAGAGCTTGGTATGAGAGGCTGCACTCATATCTGCTAAGCATAGGGTTCAAAAGAACCAGTGATAATAATAACCTATATCTGAAGAGTGGAGCTGAAGGAAAACATCTAATTCCTGAGATCTTTGTAGATGACATCATCTTTGGGGGAGATGATGAGATGAGTAGAATCTTTGCAGAACAAATGAAGTAAGAATTTGAGATGTCCATGGTTGGCAAGATAAAGTTTTTTATTGGCCTGTAAGTCTTATAGCTGAAGAATGGCATCTTCATCAGTCAGAATAAGTACATAAGGGAAATTCTAAAAACTTTTGGAATGGAAGATTGCAAACTTGTTGGAACTCGAATGGTTATAGGTTGCAATCTCTCTAAATATGATGAGGCTGAAGAAGTGAATGAGACACTTTACCGGTCCATGATCGGTAAGTTACAATATGCAGTACATAGTAGACCGGACATAACACAAGCTGCTGGCTTGGTTGCTAGATTTTCTGCAAATACAAAAGAGACTCGCATGGTGGTAGCCAAAATAATATTTAGATACCTCAAGGGGATTGATGAGTATGGTCTTTGGTATCCACATAAGTGAGACTTCAACTTAAGTGTCTTCACTGATTCAGATTGGGCAGGGAAAATTGATGACAGAAAGAGCACTAGTGGAGGTGCATTATTTCTCAGAGATAGGATTATATCTTGGACAAGAAAGAAACAAGACTGCATATCTCAATCCACTGCTGAGGTTGAGTATGTAGCTGCTGCAATCAACTGCACATAGATAGTGTGGATCAAGCAATTGTTGGAAGGTATCCAAGAAAAAGTGATTGGACCAGTACTGATTCATTATGACAACACCAGTGCCATTGACATATCTAAGAATCTAGTGATGCACTCCAAAACAAAGCATATAGCCATCAAATATCACTATCTAAGGAAACAAGTTCAAGAAAGGGAAGTGATGTTGGCATATATACCAACAAAAGAGCAGGTGGCTGATATCTTCACCAAGCCACTATATAAAGACACCTTTGACTATCTCAGAGGTAAGTTGGGGGTTATTCCCCTACATGCAGTAAAGTAAGGAAAAAGGGATCTACATCAATCTCGTATGATTTCAAGTTTTTCTTCTAAGACTAAATTGATAAGTGTGGACTACTCCGGTTAGGGGGAGCAGTCTTGTAAGTATACTGAAATGAATCTTTGGCATTGTTGTCAAAGGGGGAGATTTGATTATAGTGTTTGAGCATTGGTAAGTAGTGACTGAGTTGAAGTTGCTGTATCAGAGTATTACCAGTGATAGGGGGAGGTATTCATTACTCAGGGCAGAAGTAATGACCAGATCGGTACATAGATGAAGGAAGAAGAACATGCCACTGATTAGACAGATTCTAAAGTGTTTTCCATCAATGCCAAAGGGGGAGATTGTTGGATTGTTGGCATTGACAAAGCCGGTCAATCCAGAGAATCGATATATGCGCTAAGATTTGTCTAACACTAACCGATGAAGGCACTAACTGGTGTAGTGGTATCGGTAGAGTGATGTTTTCTTAGTAAGGAAAGGTGATGACTTACAAACACATGGAAATAGCACTGGTAACAAATGACCAAAAGTTCAATCAGCTCAAGGAAAGATAGACTAAGCCACCCGGTCTGTCATTCAAGAGGATTGGTCACTCTGATGATGATGAAGTCACAAAAGGTGACTCAGGCAAGAAAACTTGAGGTTGTATGCAAATCGGAACCTCGTTGCTAAATAAGGGAAGAGACTTGATGCTATCACAACAAACCGATAATCAAAGGATGAACTAGTAATATAGAAGTGTAGTGGCATACCGATACACTGGTATGAAAGAAGGAAGATAGGTGATCACCATAAATCTCAGAGCGGTGATTGGTTATTTAGTTGCGGTGGCAAAAGATGAGTTGGTGAGATTGTGTCTACGCCAAATCACATGTTGGTACGGTCAACTTTAGTTATCATGCAGTCAAGCATGATTACCTATGGATTTTCTGGTTTGCACTTAATTGACTGAACACAACCTAGAAGTTACTATCTTTGGAAGATGCGGTCGCAAAGTTTGTTGAACACTTGGTGAAAATGTTGTAAGGCACGTAGAGAAAGAGTGAGAAATTTTGAATTTGAAATCTTCCCAAATCCGTGATTGCTTTGATTGAAGGATAAGTGTTGATAGAAAATGTATAAAGTGTTTTTGAGTTCATTCAGAAAGATTTGATCGTGAAATTTACAATAAGAAGGTCTTGTTGAAGGCAATCCAAAGTGAAGAGAAGAGAGAGAGGAAGTACTAAAAGGATTTAGCAGAGTAGAAGGTGTTTGTGGTAGACCAACAAAGTGCAGAGCCGAAGGTCAGAGGATTGGTAGAGTGAAGAGCTGAGAGATAGAGAACCAGTAGAGTGCAGAGCCGAAGGTCAGAGGATCGACAAAGTGCAAAGTTGAGGGATAGAGGACCGACCAAGTAAAGAGCTGAAGGTGTAAGAAGAAAACCGGTGTTGTGTAGAGAAGACACAATTGGTGTGGATAAAGTGTGATTCATATTGAGATCTGATCAAGCTATCAGTAGCTAATTCAACAGATCATCTATTTGTTTCCTTCTAACCATTGCAAGATAAATCCCTTAACCAGGTGGAATTTAACATGTCCCTTTTGTAAAATCCCTTAATAGGGTGACATCTTAATTGATGTTCTTAAGTCATTTAATCAAGATACCTTTAACAAGGTAAAGGCACTAAGTGACCTTAAAGAAAATCCCTTAATCGGTGGCACCTAACAATGTCTTTATAATCTCCTAATATTGATGGCTCCTCACAAGGCGTACTCCAGAAGAGTACAAATTTTGTGAGTTCCTTCTCACACCGTGGTTTTCTCCCATTTGGGTTTCCATGAGATAAATCTTGGTGTCACTGTCAACTTTTCATGGTTGCATATTTTACTTCAGTGATTAAGTATATTGATGAATATTAGATAAGTGCAGATTAGAGTTAAAAGTTTTAATTATAAAAGATTGATCAAGTGCTGATTCACCCCTCCCCTCTTTAGCACCGGTTGGGACTAATAGGTAGATCCCACCGAGTGTTGCAGCGGTTGATAACTGTTGGGAAGAGCATCAGGGGACAATGATTGAGACCACATGTGTGTTGGGAGGTACATCTATCACTATTTTATTTGACTCTAGAGCCGTAGATTCATTTATATCTTCTTCCCTTGTGGAGTGGTATGGAATCACGTTTGCTAGGTAAGCGGATAGGTGGAAGGTTGAATTGGCTACTGGTTCACGGGTGGCCATAGATTCCTTTATCACGAGATGTGAGTTGGATTTGGGCACCTTCTCTACCATAGTTAACCTTTGCATTATTCCTTTGGGGTCTTACGGAGTGGTTTTAGGGATTGATTGGTTAGAGTCCCATAAGGAGTGTGTTGAGTGTTGGTAGAAAATAGTGTAGTGTTTGGATGATCATGGAAGGAGTGTTGAGACAATAGGAATGCAAAGATCCATTTCCCTATGCATGATATTTGCTATGCAACTTAAGTGTTGCATGCGACCGGGGTGCCATCTATTTGTAGTTTCTTTTGAGGATTTAGATGAGGAGGACATTGGAAGGTTACTTTGGATAGTCACCCTCTTCTTTGGGAATATGCCGATGTGTTTCCTAAGGATATTCTCGATATGCCACCGAAATGGGACAAAGATTTTCACATTGATTTGGTACTAGGAGCAGAACCCATTTTGAGAGCTCCATATTAGATGACCACTTAGGAGTTGAGTGACTAAAGTTGCAACTCGAGGATTTATTGGCCAAAGGATTCATTTGCCCTAGTGTTTTGTCGTGGGGTGTGCTAGTTATTTTTGTGAAGAAGAAGGATGGTTCCCTCCGGCTATGTATTGATAACAGACAGTTGAATAAAGTGATGATTAAGAATCGGTACCCTTTGCCCAGGATATATGATCTCTTTGATTATATTAAGGGGGCCAAGGTGTTTTCTAAGATCGATCTAAAATCATGGCATCATCAGATTCGCATCCATGAGGCAGATATCCATCGCACAACATTCTGCACTCGTTATGGACACTACGAGTTCACAGTGGTTCCATTTGGGTTGATGAATGCACCTTTAGTATTCATGAGCCTTATGAATGGGGTTTTCCACACATATCTGGATCAGTTCGTGTTGGTGTTTTGGGATGATATTTTGATATATTACAAGACCATGGAGGAGCATGAGGACCACATGCGGCATGTACTTTAGTGTTTAAGGGAGAACTGGTTATATGCCAATTTGGCAAAGTGCGATTTTTTCTAGACCGAGGTGAAATACCTTGGTCATGTTAGTACAAGAGAGGGCATTTTTGTGGATCCTTCTAAGATCCAAGCTATTGTTGATTGGCCTACACCGACTAATTTTTCAGAGGTTCTAAGTTTTATGGGTTTGGCCAGCTACTATCGGTGCTTTGTTTAGGGTTTCTCGAGGTTATCACATCCGATCACTTTCCTTCAGAGAAAAGACAAGAAATTTGTATGGATAGAGTAGTGTGAGGCAGGCTTTCATACTCTAAAGAAATGTCTTGTCACTGTATCGATTTTGGCAGTTCCTGACCCATCACGAGATTTTGTGGTTTGTACAGATGCCTCCCTGGAGGGTATAGGAGTAGTGTTGATGCATGGTGGTCACGTGATTGTCTTTGAGTCTCACAAACTCATGGATCACGAGCTGAACTATCCTACTCATGATCTAGAATTGGTAGCAGTATTTCATGCCTTGGTCAGGTGGCAACACTTTTTGTTAGGGTGTCGGTTTGAGCTAGACAATGATCACCATAGTCTTCAGTATATCTTTACACAAGCAAACTTGAATGCTCGACGACGCAAGTCGATGGAGTTCCTCTATGAGTATGATTTTGAGGTCCATTATATTCAGGGGAAAGAGAACGTGGTGATAGATTCTCCAATTTGAAGGCGGCATGAGATAGCAAGGTTGTCTCTAAGAGTGGATTTGATAGATCAGATTCTTGAGGTTATTCCACAGGACACATGGTATCAGGAGCTCAGAGCTAAGTCAGAATTTGGGAGGCCATTGGAGGGTAGATATGTAGGTTATGTCCTCGAAGCCGATGGTCTACTCCATCATCTTGGTTGGATTTATTTGCCTCCATTAGAGGGTCTTCACAAGTTGATTATCTCTGAGGCTCATCGTGCACCTTACTCAGCACACCCTAGTGTCAAGAAGATGCACACAAATTTGAGACAAATTTATTATTGGGCCGGTATGAAACAAGATATTGCAGATTTTGTGTCAAAATGTCCTGCAAGACTTTTACAGTCAAATTTGGTCCCAGATTGGAAAGGGACATTATTTCTATGGATTTCATTATAGGGTTGCTAGTCTCCTCTCATCATAACGCCATCATATTTATTATGGACAAACTGACTAAAGATTATCATTTCTCTCCCATACAGTCTTCTTATATAGCAGTAGTGGTGGCTCATGTTTTCATGGAGGATGTAGTGAGATTGCATGGGATTCCTCGACAAATTGTTTATGATAGAGATCCTATTTTCACATCAGCATTATGAACATCGCTGCAACATGCTTTGGGGATTGAGTTGCATTTCAGTACTGCATACCATCTCGAGACTGACGGTCAGATAGAGAGCATGAACTGGGTTTAGGAGGACATGCTTTGCATGTATGTTATGGATCATCAGTCGCATTGGGAATACTATCTTTATCTAGTGGAGTTTGCTTACAACAATAGATATCACAACTCCATAGGTATGTCCCCCTTCCAGGCCTTGTATGGTCATCCTTGTCGTACTCCTCTAAGTTGGGATTGGTTAGAGGATAGGGTGTGGCTAGGTCCGGAGATGCTCATAGAGATGGAGCAATAGGTTGATCGTATTCATGAGCATTTGGTGGCGGTGCAGGATAGACATAAGAAGTATGTCGATGCTCACAGGGTGGATCTCTAGTTTTCCGTTGGTGATTGAGTTTTTCTGAGAGTCCATCCACAAAAGAGTCCAATCCATTATGGAAAGGGCTCTAAATTGGTGCCTCATTTTGTCATCCCTTTTGAGATCCTTGAGAGGATAGGACCTATTGCCTACCGTCTTTCTTTGCCTCCGAGCATATCCCGCATCCATGATGTCTTTCATGTTTTAGTTCTTAGATAGTATCACCCTGATGTGACTCATGTTCTTGATTGGAATGCTTTGCAGGTAGAGGATGAGCAACTTTCTTTGGATCCCGTGTGCCTTCTACAACATCGAGAGTTGACCCTCAGGGGTCGTACCATAGAGTAGGTAAGGGTCCTATGGGACCCAAATGATGATACTTCAGCTACTTGGGAGGAGGTGTTGATGATGAGAGAGCTCTACCTATACCTTTTTGTAGGCTTCCAAGAGTAAGCCCAGTTCTAGGGGGGAGGATGTAATGCCCCTCTCTTGTTCAGACATTGTTTACTTTCCCAGTTGGACCTTTGGTGACTTTTTAATTTTATATGTGGTTGGATGATACTCTTTGATATGTTGACTCTTATTTGGATACTCTGATATGTGGTTTTGGATTTGATAAATGATGTTTATGCATTATGTCTATATGGATATTTTGATGCTATATTTCATTATGAGGATATTTTGACTCTTCTATGGATATGAGTATTGTTTATTGATGTAGATTACTGACATGGACAGACATATGTGCTTAATGTATGGAATATCTATTGTTATGTCTTCATTGTTTTGTAGAGTCTGTATGGGGTGCGAGGGGTTGATTTTTCATCACTCACTATGGTGAGACACAAAACATCACGATTCTCCTCCACCGGTGTATCTGTAATGGTTGCATATATGTATATGTTGTGTGCTCGGTGATGCAGGTTTGCAAGTATCAAGCATTGACTCCACCTAATTTGCAGGTTTGAGCGTACCTATATAACCCCGATGGAAGTTGAGGGAGGTAGCATAAGGCCTGAAGTCTGTATCCTTAGCCCTACTCAGTCCTAGTGTTGTGTTTTCTATTTAGTGTCGCCCCTATCAGATTGCCACATCGACATAATATCTGAATCCTTGGTATGTTGTGTTCTTGTGGTTGTTCATGTGGTATTGATGTGTTATTGGGTTAGTAGTTGTTAATGTGTTTAAAATTATTATTTTGAAGGTTAAATTATTTAATCGTTTCTATTATTATTACAGTATATATTTAAGTTTGTATTAGAAAATATGCATATATAAGTGTTTGTGCATATACACATATATGTATATAATTATATATAAACGTATTCTTCCTTTGAAAGGTTATTATGCTAATAATTACTAATAAATAAATAAGGATGCTTTTAAGTATTGATAAATAAATAAATTTTATTGTTATAATTAATTAATGATGCTAGTGAAAGACAAACATAATTAAAGGGGAGAAAACATTAATGTGTCTAAAATTATATAAATATTAGAAGTTCATTGTTTTGTACATCAAATTACTTTAATAGATTAATTATATAATATAAACCATTTGGCCTTTTAAAATTAAAATACAAATCTTTTTTCTTAAAAACATAATGTATTAAAATATAATATATTAAAAAAATGTATATCATAAAATAAAATAAATAAATAAACCTTGTTATTTTTTTTAATTAATAAAATGTTTCTTTTGGAAAGACTACTAGGAAAGGGAATTTGCAGAGATATGTATGTGCCGACAATGATTGAGGCAGGGAATATGGAAAGATAAAGGGATTTTTCAAAGAGGATGAAGGGGAGGTTGTAGGAAGAAAATGGAGGGAAAAAAATGGGATTTTTTTTTTTGGGGTGGGGGTCTATGTGAAGGAGATGGTTCTCGGGGGAATGGTATTGGGTTTGTATTTTTTTTGGGCTTTGCATGAAGCTGACTTTAAGACTTGAAAGGAGGAGCAACAGGTCAAGTGGAGAAGATTGTTGGATCGTGTGGCTTCGGTGGTATCTAGAAATCTTCACGCCAGGATAGCAATTCCAAGGTAGGAGATAATTCATCTTTTTTTTGTTGATGCATGTTTCTTGGAAGTAATCTTAATCTGTTGTTTTCCCATTTGAATCGTGTGGCTGGAAATTTTTTCATGAAAATGTAAATTTGTGGGTTGGGTTATTCAATTTTTTTTCAGAAATTTGTTTGTTCAAAAATCGAAATTTGATTGTTGGGGTTTCTTCTGGGTTGTAGAATTGAAAAGCTTTGTTAAAAATATTTCATTTCAAAATTTAACTTATGTTAAATTTTTTTTTTATCAAAACCCTCGCAATATCTTTGTATTAGTAAATAAGAATATTTATATAAATTTGTTTAAAAAAAATGAATTAATTGTTAAAAATTTGTTTGCATAAATTTATGTATTTCTTTTATTATAAATTTTGTTTAGAAAATTTATAAAGAAAATAAATTAAATAATTTTTTTTGGCGTAGGATTTACCCCACACCGTGGGGAGCCATGGGCTCTACCCACGGGCATGGGGAAAACCACAATGGGGAGTCCCCATGGGTGGGAGACTCTCCCCATAACGTGGTGATTTCCCATGATGTGGGTGAGGCCTTCCACAACCGTGGAGGCTTTGCCACGACCGTGGGCTTCCTCCCATGACCTCCTCCTTCCCTCTAATCATAGGGTTATAAAATGAATTTTTTTATATTGTTTTTTTTTTTTTTTTGATTTGTTAAAAAAAAAAAAGCCTTTTTTATATGCAGTGTTAAGGTTATATGCTGGGTTTAATATGTGTATTTTTTTTTCCATCTTTCGGTAATTTGATTTTTGTATAATTTTCTTATTAAATTATTTATGTATATGAATAATTATTTATGTATATTTTTGTGTAATTTTCTTATTAAAATATAGATCATCAGAATAAATGATTTGTGTGTATAACTGTGAAAGCTATTTTAATGAATTTGTATTAACTTTTTTTTTCTTGTATGCGTTAATATTGTATTTATGAAGTTGAATTTATTTTGTGGTGATTAATGTCTAGTTGAGTGGATTAAATATGTTAGTTTCTGTCAACCCTTGTCAATGGTATTGTCGATATATGTTGGTCATAGAGTCATCCGTGGTTATGTTTATGTGCTTAACATGATGGTTGTTTCTTGTGATTTAATGTTTTTAGTGATGATCTTGTTGGAATTTGCATGAAGATTGCATTAATGAAATGTTATGTTGTCATTGATGTCAATTAACTGGTAATGATGTTGTTGTAATGTTATTTGTAATCGGTAGGAAGAGCTAGTGAAGGGAACTGCAACCGGTAGGTGAGTTTGTGGAGGAAATCGATATTGCTATGAAATGGAAAGGTGAACCAGTAAACCCTACCTGTTGATATGATAAACCCTAACCGATAAAGTTTGGTGAATCAGTTGTATTGGTTTATGATCTGATGATGAGCGGTAATGATTATGACACATATGCATGTTGTATGAGAAGAGTTTCAAATGGTTTTTGGCGTGTAGAGATAACGGTTTTTATCTTGGGAATGAGCAAGTTCATTGCATATAATGTAAATCGTGTGATGAGTTACAGTGTTCGATGAAGAAGTGATCAAGGAGCGGTCGAGGTTATCTTGAATGATGTGCAATGATTTTTATGTAATCCAACGGTCATACTTGAACCGATTTGTTTGTAATCTCTATGAGAGAATTAGGTTTGTGATGTGTTATCGACTTATTATTTTGTTTATAAGGTCAATGAGTTGTTTTGTTGAAGAGTTGGCAATTTGTAGTTGAGAGTGACAGTGTGGTTGCCAAACTAGATGATGTATTTGCAATATGTGTAAAGGAAGATAGGAGCATGAAAAGGATCTGAACAAGCAAGTGTAGTGTTATTCAAACAGATCAGCAAATGCCTATTATTTTCTAACAATTACAACATTTAAATCCCCTAATTGGGTAAGCTCTAACAATCTTAGTGTTATTCAAATCCTCTAACTAGGTGATCCATTAGCTTGGACTTCAAATCCTCTACCGAGATTACTCCTTACAAGGTATTGCTTCTAATAGGGCATTATAGTCAGTTCCTTAACTGGGTGGTCCCTAACAGGATCCGTTCTTAACATGAATTATTGTAAAGATTTAACAGGCTTGGCTCCTAACAGGGCAAACTTTAGAAGAGTTCAGAATACTTGTGGGTGTTCATCTCCACCGTGGTTTTTCCCATTTGGGTTTCCATGTCAAAAATATTGTGTCAAGTGGTGAATGTTTTTGTGGTTATGCTTACTATGGTTGAATTTCTTAACTGCTAAATCCACTTTGATATATCGTGTTAACCCACAACAATTTGAAATGAGGTTTTACCTATGTTAGTAAAGTATTTGAATGGTTTAGTTAAATGGTTTGTGAGTTTTAGAGATGTTTTATTGTTAGTCTGTTATAACAGTCAACCGGTTTACTTATTGCATTTGAAGTTCAATGTTTAACTTGTCAGTTTAGAGATTTCTTTGAGATGTTGATTTTAAGATTGGTGAAAGTTTATACAATTTTCTATCTACTGATTCACCCCCCCCCCCCCCCACCTCTTAGTAGTTGATTGGATCCTTATTCTTTGATCATACCATCAGATCTTGGGTTTTATGGAAATGTAAGTTGGCTAGTATTTATTTATGTTATGTGGCATGATCCTTGGGTTTGTAGTGTGTCATAAGGGGGAGTGGCTTCCAAGTGGAGGTCGAGGCCTAAAGTGGCTGCCAGGATAACCCATTGGAAGTTACTTTAAAAAGTGATAACCTAAGAATGAATCTAGGTGGGTTGGGTAATTAAACATACTAATCAAGATAATAGTTACCTCGCTCATAGCTTGAGTGCTCGTTTAGGCTCAAGATGAGGGGGGAAGGCCTGGAATGGCGTGACCAACTACCTTGTCCTCAAGAAAGGTGTGTTGGTTCCGCATGAGTTTGAATGGGGGCTAGGGGTCGAGATAGGCTGCCAGGATAACCCAGGATGGGAGATGGGGCTTATGGAGACCTTCCAGGTTAACCCATATCAAACTATGTGATGACACTCCTCCATTGTGTACACCTTGTTATGATCTTGTGTTGAGACTTTTGGTATTTTCTGTGTTGACACTTTATCTTTGTTAGTTGATTGAGTCCTTATCCGATGGAACTTTGTGTAGACCATGTGTTGTGTTGGCTTGCTTGTATGCATGAGGGCCTTATTTTATCTCCTAGCATGGGGGTGGATCTTTGGGTTCCACATGACCGGGTGTAGTTGCCATCTTCCATTGGGGGTTTTGTTCATGGTCTTGCGTGGATTGGATTCATTCATTTTCTTGAATGCTACTTGTGGATATAAACAACTCAGTTTGTCAGATGGAGACCTTATGTATTTTGGACTTGATACCTATGTGTATCTTTCGTAATCATATGTATATTCATGCCTTTAGGGTGATATTGTAAATGATGTATCTATGAGATGTATGCAATTTATATGTGATGTAACCATGATGTAAACTATGGAATATTCATGATGCATTTTTGATGTAAATGTATTGAGATTTAGATGTTAGTTTATGTGATAAGAATTGACAATATTGACTTTTAATTGTAAATGTGATGATTTTTGTTAATCATTACTCCTTATGTTATGTTAATTTTTTCAATAAGTTTTCTATTAATGTAATGTTAGAATTTGATTATGTAGTGCAATGCAATGGTGTGATTTTAATAATTAGATTAAATGGAATAATCTATTCATTTTTAAATTACATGTTCTCTAGTGTAGAGATGCTATTCTTGTTGTTTCATTAACTTAAACTGATGATAGAATAGATTTGTATTAACGTTAGGATTTATTTGGGGAAAATTTAATTGTCTTCCACATGTGCAAACTTGAAACAATAGTCTTAAACAATATTAAATTGTTTTTTTTTTTAAAATTATTTTACCTTTTTTCTGGTTAGTTAGTTTTTTTTTTCCTCTAGGGTTTCTTGGTGGGGCGTTACAGGAAGCACTTTTAGACAATGAACATCAAGTATAGAGGATACATATGCGGAAACCAAAGGCATGTAGACTTTGTTGTTGGGAATGAATTTATGATATTTCAAAAAATAAATTTTCTTGTAGGCACATATAACAAGCTAAAGATGAGGAAGTTTGGTCCATGTAGGATTCTTAGGAAGTTTGATTCAAGGAACACCTATGAGGTTGTGTTACCATAAGTACTTGGTATATCATGAATATTTAACATTGCAAATATTCATCAATACCATACAGGATAGTCAAGTGGTAACACTGAAAAAGTTTCTTTCAAAGAACAACTATTGTAGCAACCACAAGAATCAATTGAGTGGAAAGGAAAAATAATAGAAGGCTCATATTGAACTTCATAAGATAAGGTAAATAGTTCTTTGGATTTCCTCTAGAACTTGCAAAGTGTGAGTTTCAATTTTAGAACAATCTTAAGTGTCTAATGAAGGAACATTTTTGTGTATCTTGCTACATTTTTTTGGATAACATCATTTTGGATCATGATAGAGAATTAGAGTTCAATAAAATCTCATACACATCATATCTAGAGCTCAAGAGTTTGAGAGTAGAATGTAGAAAGTTATCGCTATAAAAAGTTCATACCTTAAAATAGGTAGCACTCAATTAATTAGTCAAGTTTTTGTAGAACCTTTACGTGTCTCTTGGAGTTGAGCACAACATATATCAAGGCAATATAGGACCAAACAGTCCTTCAAATTGAACCAAATCAATTTTTTTTAATACTCACTAGTAGTTTTGGCTAATCTACACAATACACTAGATGTTGAGATTTGGAACATCTTGTAGTCAACATAGATCATTACTAAATCTTGGAGCTGATATACTAACTACCTTGGAATCCATTTGGAGAGAAGACAAAGCTAATGGAAAATAAATCTTAGGAGGATATTAAAATTAGAAATTCATTCCATGATAGTAGTATAGTAGTAGTGACCATTTATTGTCATATTGAGCTATGTATATAAGCTTTTAATAAGCCTATGCTTGCCCATATTCATAATATTCACGTGTTAGGTCAATGAGCTAGTCATAATAATTCTAGACACTAAATCAATGACAAGTTACTCTTCTATTTTGAATATTTTTTGTTAATAGCTTTTTTTTTTAAGTTACTCTAATGAATCTCTTTGTCATGCTTAGGATTTATGAACGATACTTGAATGATTTTAAAATGCACAAATAAATGTCTTTAAATACCACAAAATAATTAATAGTTGTATAAATGTTCACCAAGTCCATGCCAATGGTTAGTAGAAATGGATGAAATTTAAAAAAAAATGAATTTCTAAATTTTAAACTTGATTTCGGTTCCATGATGTGTAGGATTGAATTGGGATAGGTTGTTCAAAATGTCAAGGTCTACATCAAATGCAAGGAAATGTGAATTGATGGTGAGACAAATGTAGTAGGTACAAATAGATTTAAGAGAATGTCAAATGTATGGAAGTGCATGAAGATGAGTGTAAATGAGGATGGATGAGAATTAGAGAAGGAACTAAAATTAACACAAAAATATGCTACATGTCATGATATAATCATATTAAGACATTCCATCAATGAAGCTAAAAATAATGAGAATTGACATATTTTTGATGTGGATATGAAAATTACATTGTGTAAAAAAGAAAAGAGAAGAAAATGATAATAAATTCTATCAAACATGAAAATGATTTATTGCATAAAATGCAATAAAATAGAGCAATCTATAATGACAAGCACATCAATAAAATTTTGTAAAATTACTACTTGGCATAAATGTAGCTTTTAACTTTTTCAAATAATTAAACATCTTTTCACTACAACAATACAACTCTATTTAATCATAATCTAGTTCTATAGTCAAACAACGAATATAATTTTACACCTCATCTATACCAAACAATGACAAAGAATTGTCTTATTTTTTATTAACTACAATTTATTTTTGATTATAGATCAAAATGATAAAAAATATCTCAAAAATAATCATTTTAATGAAAATACAATAATAATAATTAGTCTATAATAATAATATTTTATTTCCTTTTTATTTTTAAAAAATATATATATTTTATGTTGTTCTTTTAATTTATTTTTCTTGTTTATTTGTTTGTTCTTTTGTTTATTACTTTCATAATCCTTTTAGTTATTTTTCCTTTTCAATTTTAGCTCTTCATTCTTGCTTATTAATGTTCAAACCATGTGCAACTTTTTCTCTCTCTATTTGTTTTCCTTTTTATACTTGCTCTTGGTTTGCAACAAATCATTTCTTCTTTAGCTCTCTACTATCCTTTGATGAATTATGACTGTGAATTGAAATGTTGATAGAAAATTCTAACACAATCGAATCTAAAAATAATATTGAATAGTACTATGAATTGTGAAAAATCGATATAATTAGCCTAACAATACTTAATTATCCATACTGAATGCTCAAAAACATTAAGAACATACCAATATTGATATCCAATTACCCATGTAAATGATTGGCAATGCCAATTCAACAGATTAATTCTAAGTCATGAGATAGTTTCCTACGTGGACTTGAACTACATGCAAGCCTTTTCCACAATAGTGAAATATTAAGCCCAATAAGCTGATGTAAGGTTGACAATAGACTATTAGAAAATTTAAAATATAAGAGTGATAATAGATAAAGTGACATAATGGGGTCACAACTATTTTGGCTTCAAAACAGACCTTTCGTACAATGTGATAGCGACGTGTTAGTCAATCGCAACCGTTTATTGCAAAATTGATGGGGTAAAACGCGTGACTAACACACGTGTTAGTCAATCTGTATTGCTATTTTGGAGCCAGAATAGACGTGTCCACATAATGGAGGCTATGAATATGGCATGTGCAAGTATCAAAAGTTGAAAGAAAATAATGATAGTTCTGATACTTAATGTTAAGTGCAGATGCCAAGCTAATAAGATGAGAGGGGGGGGTGAATCATACAAACTTAATCTTCCATAAAAACAACAGATTCAACCTCGATAACATATACTTCAGTAATATAACCAAAACTGCTAAACATGCAAACTCAAAAGCATATAAACATCATAACACTCATAACACCAGATTTAACGTGGAAACCCAAATAGGGAAAAACCACTATGGGATTTTGGACCCACTAAGAAATATACTCTTCTAGAGTATGCTCAGTTAAAAGCAAATCCTGTTAAAGATTACAAACACATTGCTAGATGTGACCCGGTTAAGGGATTTCCCTCAGATCTGTTAGGATCTTCACCTTGTTAGAAGTGACCTTGTTAAAGGATTTCAAACACTCAATCAGAATGTCACCTTGCTAGAGGGTTTTACAAATAAGACTGTTAAGTCCACTCGGTTAAGAGATTTTCTGTCACTTCACAAAATAACAGTAATAAAAATCTATCTACAACTTCACATCCAAAATGCTAAAGCAGATTCTTATTTCCTCAATACAATAGGACTTATCTTGTCCATCTATTGGGCTCTATACTCTGTTTTTCAAACAGGTCTTCAAGCTTCTGTGCTCGGTAATCACTATGTAGCATCCTTGTGCATACACTTGCCCACATACATTGTTTATCAACAGTTCCTTATTTATAAACAATTCACCAACCACTTAATCTCCTTGATCACATTTCCCATGATCAATCATAGCCATCAGATCTTCAAACTTTGACTAGGTTCAATGTATCCTTCAATCTAAAAATGTTTTACCCCACCTTGGAACTTGCATACATTTCTTGGAACTTGTGCTAGGGTATTGCGGTTCAATCTACGTTGTAGATCTTCCTACCGATTTTCCTTTACCATAGATTCTTTAACAAACTTCATGCATGACATACCAATCATTCATCAGCTTCCTTCATTAAATAATGCTTTTATTCATTCAATGCATTCTGTTACTACTCGGTTGCAACTCGGTAAATACTAAACTTCACTCAATAGACATTCTGCCTTCATTAACTGATAGCGATAACCTTAGGGTTTACCGACTAGGTTCTTTGCTCGGTAACATATTATAGTATTAACCTTACAATCAACAACATATGTAGGATATCAAAACAAACTAAACATCATGATCTCATCATTGTCTAACTTGGTAATAGTTTCCCTTTGAATAACTTATTCCTCCCCTTATTCATCACATTCTTTCTGTGTCTTTTACCGACATCTTTATACTCGTCAAATCATACTTCTTAAGATATGGCAACATCATACTGAATTAGAAAATCAATTTCTTGACATCAATGACAAAATAATAATATTAAGATAGTAAACATCCTTGATCAGTTATATCCATATTCATCAACAACCTTCTCAATATCCTTATTGAAATGCCAACAATCTCCCTTGTCTGTTATAATGCCAACAATCTCCCCCTTTGGCATTGATGGCAAAACCAATTGATTTGACCTAATTGATTCGGATTGTTGTTCTCAAATGCTCTCCCTCTGTCATTAGTCTTCTCCCCTTTTCTTCAATCTTCTTCCCCTTTGACAACAATGCCAAAAAGTAAAGAACTGAAACATAATTTCTTCCTATGTGAAGTGATTTCCTGCTATTATGTGTCAACTTAGTCTCGGTCAGAGCATTTTGTCTTCAATTCTTGTTCCCTGTATTTGTTTCCTGCACACCTTTAGAAAACATCCTAAAGTGTGTAAATCAACATCAATCCACACATAATATTCTGTAGATTCATCGAATTGATGCTTTCACTGAACTGGGTCAGTGAGTGGAAGATAGGGGTAGGACCCCTAACTTACTTTTGAGATACTCAAAAGTGTCCCTTGGTAGTGGCTTGGTGAAGATATCTGCAATTTGTTCCTTTGTGCTTGTTAGTGAACAGATTTGTCCCTTTTTTAAAATGATCAATTTTGAACTCTGTCGCCTTATCTTAAGGACAAGTGTTTCACTAAACAGTTGGGTAAGTGTTGTATAAATCACTTCCCTCTAAATTTTTCATAGGTACAACTCCCTATCTCAGTTTTTCAAGGAATGCTTTAAACTATTTAATTTGAATAGTAGCTTTTAACCCGAAAGCATGTAAAGCTGCCTACTTCATTCTTGGATGAGAGGCCGATATTTCACACATGTTTCCTAAAAAGAAGAAAGCAATTTTCCCCATCTTTTCAATATATGAGATGACAACAGTTGAAACAAAGTTCAGTACACCATTTCCACAGGTTTAATAAAGAATGAACAGGTTTAAGAAACTAAATCTGTCCTCAAACATGAATCTTCTCTAGAAGTAAACAAACACTGAAAGGAAGGAATATCAGAAGAATAATAATTTTCTGTAATGGAAAGATCCTTACTATTATTTGATTAGATAAACATATGCAAAGACATGTATCTACACAGATTCAAAACACACAGATTTTCCTTCTCCCAAGAACAATATGATCATTCTATATATATATTCTTATGCAACAAAGGCACGAAAATACATGTATAAATCTTTTCCATTTCAGATTTAGCAGTCCGATTCCTCCTACAAAATAGAAAAATACATAAAATAGAGGGAAAAACCAAAAATTGGTCACAAAAACTAACCCCTATACTATCTATCTTTCCTTAATTTATAGTTTTAGAATAGGGGAGGTCTCCCTAAAAACTCGACCTCACCCGTAAATAGTTATGAAACCAACAAGAAGTATTTTGGGACAGATGTCCTGAAGTCTTTGCATAACCATGAGAAATTACAAGAATAAAGGGAACCGGGCCTAAATCAATGCATTATGCCACTTTTCCATCATCATCATCATCCTCTCTGCTTCAGAACAATGGATTGGTTCAGAACTTTCATCGCGTTGAACTTCGCCTTCACCAGCTCCTTATTCCTTTGGTGTTTCACCATCTTTTCAGAATGTTTCAGCAGTTGATCATTTCCAATGAAAGTCATAGACTCAATCCTAGCCACCCTGGTTATATCTTCCAGAGGGAAATTACCCTTGGTCTTGATCTTCTTTATGTTCATCTGGAAAGACCTGATTGCATCCTGTGTGCTCAACCTGCAAATTCCCAACTGCCAATCATGGTCAGGGTTAACCACCTTGTTATCATTAACTATGCTGCACTAGAGATCCTGGAGTTCGTAAACAGAGGTCTTTGCATAGGTGATCACAGACTTGAAGGTAAGCACTCACCACAGTATGGTTTTCTTTAGCACAAAAAGCTGACATTCATCCGCAACCAGCTTGATTGACTGTTCTGTAAAAAACTTGGTAACTCCATATTCTTCTATTTTATCAAAAAAAGCCAAGATATTCTGCCATTTGTGCTCCTCCTTCTCCCACGAGACAATCTAATTTTGAACTTTGGCAATAAGGCCTTGTATTTCATCACACAGCCTCTAGGAGTTGGTAATGTACTTCACACCATCCTTGATTATTCCCTCAATCCATTTCTCCACAGCTTCAGCAATACACTTGGCCCATTGAACTTGGCTCATTAGCTTTTTATTTTCTGGTGAAGTTGGGTCGAAGTTCTTCATAGCATGAGATATTGGGAGTGCCCCAAGGCAACCAATACTATCGATGAACTAGGCCAGAATGTTTATGTGTCGCTTTAGTTCTCTCTTTTCTCGCCCATCCTTCTCCGACCTAGTGAGCATTTTCTTTGCTGATACCTGAAAGAAATGATTGTCTGTGTCTCTACTCATGTTTCCCAATTCCACCTTTGTGATCTTGAAATCATCGGGGATAGCCTCCTTGTTTTCATCCTTAGGTTTATACGAGGTGATTTCAGCAACCCATTTTCTAGTTCTCTCATCATTGTCTAGGCAAGCGGCAGTCTTGGACCTTTTCAACTTTGGATTCTTCTCTGTATATTTAACAACCATTTCCTGAATTAGAATAGTCACGGGAAGAAAACTCCATTTTTTGTTCACTGAGGTGGTCAACCACTTAGGAGTTGCACTGGAACCAATGGTTCCTTCAATCATCTTGGAAGGTGGCATCATAGCCACAATCACCGTATGAGAATCTAGGGCACTAGCAACATCGCCGTCCAAGTCTTCAATTTCAAATATCTGGGCATTGAGAATGGTATCTTTCACCCCTGTATCTTTTGCCTGATCCATCTTTCTTTGAGTGGCACTTCGGGACCGGGTATGCGGAGGAGTACAAAAATCCAAAGTTGAATTAGACCTATGTCTAAGCTGGGGTGACTTGTTATCCTTACCTTCATAGTTGAACAACCGGATGATGACTAGGAGCAAACAAGACTCCTATCCAGGAAAAACAAAGACACAGCAGCGAGGAACAAATGCAGAGCACTAACAATCCTTCATACCTTATTAGTGAAGGTAATGATACGAAAACATTGAATGCAATAATTCTAATTTTCAGTCCGAGTGTGTTGAGT
The DNA here is from genome assembly GCF_030272615.1 of Cryptomeria japonica. Taxonomy (NCBI): domain Eukaryota; kingdom Viridiplantae; phylum Streptophyta; class Pinopsida; order Cupressales; family Cupressaceae; genus Cryptomeria; species Cryptomeria japonica. Next base: position 645,575,767 of record NC_081406.1, on the reverse strand, counting down.
TTGTGGATTAGACATCGCACACATGCACTGAATTCATGGCAGCATTTTTGAAGTAACTGCCAGTTCCCGAAAAGATTACTTACTTCAAAAAACCAAGGATTGATGTCACTTAAGACATGGTTCTGCCTCCTCATATTTGGCAATGAATGCACCATCAAATCATTAAAACCCGTGGGAACCACCAACTTCAAACACATATGAACATCCTGAACAGACTTCATGGGCATTTAAGTAGTTCAAGATGTATATCGCGCTCAAGGAGAATTTTACTGAGAAAACAAATAATATCAAGCTGCTGACCACTTGTGCTATATTGAACATATTGAACATGTTGAACATGTTTGAACCTCTTGAACTTAGTTCAATGAGTTCAAAACCCAGAGAGAAATAAAGTAACATATCACCGAACAAGAAACTTTTAGAGAGCTGCTGCAAGACACTTAGAGAAAATATTAGTATGAAAAACCTCCCTGAACACCTAGGAGCCTATGGAACCTAAATGAACCTGTTGAACCTAGTTCAAAATGGTTCAACGTGTTCACACAGTTCAACCAATTATCTAAACTTGACTTTTATTATTGAAAAAGGATTTACAACTGTACTAAGGACTTGAACAAAGGTATCACAAGAAAGATTAGGACTCCAACTGAAAATATTAAAGGATGACTCTCTTATCATGAGGAATAAATGACGCATGAACATTGGCTCTGACTAGGGATTGTATTTTACAAAGGAAAATGCAAAGAATTCTCAAACCCTGGTTTCGCATGACCAAAAACAAAAAGGGGAAAGGATAAGGTGACTCACAACTAAGAACACCTAAGCTACTATATACAAAACTCTCGATCACGAGACTTACAATTTGTAGAGCTTGAGATCTTTCCTATTGTAGATATAGGGCATAATCACTCCATCGGTGTCGCTGAGTTTGAAAGCATTTTGTCCTACCACTTCATAGATGTTGAAAGGGCCTTTCCACAACGAATCAAACTTGCCGTGAGCACCCTTTGGCTCTTTGCTTTTATCCCATAACAACACCTCATCTCCTATTAGGAAACCTCTTAGCTGAGCTCTCATATCAAAAATCCTCTTCACTCAGCTCTGATGCTTCGAGATTCTATCCACCAGCAACTCCCTCTCCTCTTCCAACTTCATCAGGTACATAATTCTTTTCTCCAAAGCATTCTAAAAGAAAGAATCTTCCACTACTGTCTACAGCTTGACTGCTGATAATTCTAGAGGTAAAGAAAGTTTTGCTTTGACCCCATACACAAGCTCAAAAGGTGCCATTCGAATGCCCCTCTTGGGCATGGTCCTATCTGCCCACAAAGCCTCATATACCTTCTTATGCCCATTTCGAGCACTTTCGTCAACCAACTTTTTCATGATGACTATCAAGTTCTTGTTGCTGGACTCTACCAATCCATTACCCTGTGGAAAGTAATCAGAGGAATACGACAGGGTAATTTGATGCTCATAGCAAAACATAGTCAACTCCTCAGAAGAGAAATATGATGAGTTATCCGCAATAATCTTTTGGGGAACCCTAAAACTGACTAGGATGTAATCCTTGAGAAAACTACACACAACCTCTGAGTTTGCCTTTTTAGTGGGAATGGCTTCTACCCACTTGGTAAAGTAGTCAGTTGCTGTCAAATTGTACATAAGACCAGCACTAGAATGAGGGTTTATTGGTCCTATGAAATCAATGCCCCACTATTTGAAAGGTTCATCTACTACCACAGGCCTTAAAGGTAGGGCCGTCAAATGTGGGTTCCCCGAAAAGAGTTGGCATTTATCACACTCTTTAATATAAATATATGCATCTCTAAACATACCTGGCCAATAAAAACAATTCCTCAAAATTTTGAAAGTAGTAACAGATGATGAGAAGTGTCCCCCATGGGCTTCACCATGGTAGATCTCCATGAGTTTTTGCTGTTGAGGTTTATCTACACACCTTAAGTATGTTCCATCTAAACCTTTTTTTGTACAAAACATCCCACCAGATTACATACTTAGCAGCTTTTAACTTAAGATTCCTTTGTTATTTTGCTGACAAATGACTTGGGTAGCTACCATAAGTCAAATAATAGGCCACATCAGAGAACCAGGTATCCTGCAATCCAACAAAAAGAGTTAATGGTAATTCAGCTTCTGTTTCCGCCTCATTTTCTGCTATCAACCTGCATAAGCCTTGTCCTTTGATTGTCTTCGTAGGGCGAATATCTAAATCATATTCTTGAATTTTTGTTACCCAAGTTGCTCACTTATTTAGTCCAATCTCTTGCTGAGTTAAAATGCTTTTCACTACGGAATTTGGGACAAAAACCAAAGAGTGGGAGTGCAAAATATAGTACCGAAACTGTTTCACAGCTTTAACTACGACATAGGTGTGTTTCTCCAAGAGTGAGTACTTAAGCTCATGCTTCTTGAGCAGGATACTCATGAACGCTATAGGTGCTTCGGCCCCAGATTCATCCAACTGTAATAGTATTCCAGACATCGTATGCTCTGATGCATAACAATACAAAATGAAGTCCTTTGTGAAATCTGAGTTAATGAGAGTAGGCGCATCTGCAACTAAACCCTTGATTTTTTTGAAAGCTTCTTTGGCCTCTTCAGTCCATTTGAAAGGATGTTGTTCGCTTAACAAGTTGATGATGTGTTTTGTGGTTTCTGCTTTATCTACACACCTTAAGTATGTTCCATCTAAACCTTTTTTGTAGAAAACATCCCGCCAGATTACATACTTAGCAGCTTTTAACTTAAGATTCCTTTGTTCTTTTACTGACAAATGACTTGGGTAGCTACCATAAGTCAAATAATAGGCCACATCAGAGAACCAGGTATCCTACAATCCAACAAAAAGAGTTAATGGTAATTTGGCTTTTGTTTCCACCTCATTTTCTACTATCAACCTGCATAAGCCTTGTCCTTTGACTGTCTTTGTAGGGTGAATATCTAAATCATATTCTTGAATTTTTGTTACCCAAGTTGCTCACTTATTTAGTCCAACCTCTTGCTGAGTTAAAATGCTTTTCACTGCGGATTCTGGGACAAAAACCAAAGAGTGGGAGTGCAGAATATAGTACTGAAACTGTTTCATAGCTTTAACTACGACATACGCGTGTTTCTCCAAGAGTGAGTACTTAAGCTCACGCTTCTTGAGTAGGATACTCATAAACGCTATAGGTGATTTGGCCCCAGATTCATCCAACTGTAACAGTATTCCAGACATCATATGCTCCGATGCATAACAATACAAAATGAATTCCTTTGTGAAATCCGGGTTAATGAGAGTAGGCGCATCTGCAATTGAACCCTTGATTTTTTTGAAAGCTTCTTTGGCCTCTTCAGTCCATTTGAAAGGATGTTGTTCGCTTAACAAGCTGATGATGTGTTTTGTGGTTTCTACAAACTCCGGAATGAATCTCCTTAAGAAATTCACTTGACCAAAGAACGACCTTACTCCAGTCCGGTTGGAAGGTAAACTGAGACATTGAATTGCATTAACTCTCTCAGGATCGATCTTGACTCCTCCGTTTAAGACAATATGTCCTAGCAATTTGCCCTCCGTGACACAAAAAATTGATTTCTTTGGGTTCAGGGAGATTCCATGCTCTCGACAATGCTGCAGAACTGCACTTAGATCCCTAAGATGGTTCTTCCTTTCTTTTGAAAATACCGTGAGATCATCTAGGTAAACAATAATAATTCTATCTTGAAAATCCTTAAAAGAGGAATCCATAGCTCTTTGAAAGGTGGCTTCGGTATTTATTAAACCAAAAGGCATACGGTTATATGCGAATGTTCCCCACAGAGTGATGAATGCCATCTTGTGCTGTTCATGCTCTGCAACACTAATCTGATTATAACTAGAAAAATCGTCTAACATGGACATCATCTCTGACCCGGATACCATCTACAGAATGTGGTCCATATTGGGTAAAGCATAGTTGTCCTTCAGACTTGCTTGATTCAGATTACAGAAATCAACACAAATACGAATCTCCCCATTCTTCTTCCTTACGGGCACAATGTTGGCTACCCAGGTAGAATCATGAAATGGATATATGATTCTGGCCTTAAGCATTTTATCAACCTCTTTAAAAATTGCATCCACCATTATGGGGTTGAAATTCCTCAATTTTTGCCTGAAAGGAGAGACGCTTGGCTTCAACGGAATCTGATGCTGAAAATGCCCCTCTCTAAACTCCTTCAGGTCATCGTAGGACCAAGCGAAGACATTAATGTATTTTTTTAGCAGTGTGCCAAGTGCTCGCTTCTCCTCCGTAGAACAACACTTGCCAATTGTTACCTCTTTTGGGTTGGACTCATCGCCCAAATTTATTTTCTCGCAACTTCCTTTCCTATCATCCTTGGGAACTTTCTTGCCTATGAATGCATCATTTCTGGTGAAAAACCTCTCCAGAGTCACTAGCCCTTTCAAAATTTTGTTGCCTTTGAGCTGAATAAAACTATTTGTAGGATCAACATCTGGGTCTAGACTAAACTCCTTGCAGGCATTTTTAGAACCTTCAAAATATGATTGGGAGAATGACTGAACACATTCTAGGAAATCTTTGATCTGTGCATCCACATCAAACACTTGCCAATGATTTACATTATCAAGGACACTAGGCCTATAAATCATTTCAATCCTATATGAATTATCCTTAAAGTCTGGATGCGGTAATAAAAGTGAAGTTGAAATGGCCAACAAATCTGCCCTACTATTTTGTTCCCTCGGAATGGCTTCAATCAAGAAAGCATCAAAGAATTCTAACTCATCCCAAACCCTATTTCTATAATGTCTCAATCTGTCATTCTTAACTGTATAAACATTTCCCTTTTGTCTGATAATCAACTATGCATCACCTTTAACTTTGAGCAATTTGATACCTTTACATCTGGCCTCATTTAATCCTAATAATAATGCCTCATACTCTGCAGTATTATTAGTATTCTTAAAATCCAACTTGAAAGAAAATGGGAAAATATTACTAGTGGGTGACAACAAAACTACCCTCACTCCAAAGCCAGAGTTGGCGCAGCTTCCATCAAATTCCATCTGCCACAACCCACCAAGTTCGTCAACAACTTCTTCTGGTTCCCTTTCACCAGGTGCAAGAATGAGATAATTTCCAAACTCGCATTCTTGAAACAAAATCTGAGCTTTGGGGTTGTCCGAAGAAAAAATAGTGTACTTATTTTTAGGCTTGGGTTCAAGCTTGATTCTCTATTTTCCAAGGGGAATAATGGCTTCAGACCAGTCCATTTTGATTTCACCTCCAAGATCCTTGCAAAAAGTTCTACTCAAAAGCATTTTGTAACTTGCGGGAATATCAGCAACCGGGATAGTTAATCTTACTCTTTTATCAGGGCATGCTGCTAGCACTACCTGGACATCTTTTACCTATCCAATAAGAGGAACCTGTTTCCCATCCATCGAAAACCATCTCCCAAATGTTTTTGTGAGGGTGAAACCTAGAGACTTAGCCACAGGTGAAGGCATTATGTTATCTGATGCTCCTGAATCTATTATGCAATTGCTAAGCTTCTGACCATTCAAGAGAAGGGATATGTAGAAAGGTTCAGGTTTCAGAATCTCAACCTCAAGCCCATTTTTAGCATCATGAAAAGCACAGGGATCAGCCAAGTTAGCTAATGAGCATGGGACAGATGAAGATTTTTTAGCAGGAGTTAAATCATTATTCTCCACACATCCGTGTACCAGGGACTCTGAAGAAGAATCTCCCTTAACATATTTGACCAGTTTATCTAGTTCTTTTGGGTTCAGTTTCAAATACTCAGTAGTAGGAAGTTGAATAGTAGAAGCTTTATAGAACTCAATGATGTCAAAGGAGGAGGAAGAGGAAGGGCTATTGTTATCTTCATGGTTCCTTTGCAAAATCCTAACTTCAGGGATCTTTGAAAGGCTATTACTTGGGAGATCTTTACCTTTGAAATTGCTTCCAGAAGGATTCACAAAAGAAGAAGCTTGGGAAGCTTTTTGATTCCTTGTTAGAATCACACATGTAGGACCTTCAAGGTTCACCAAAATGTTAATACCTTTTTTTGAATCTGACTCATATTCGAGGTAGAATGTTCCAGAGTCGCCAGGTACCTCTTGATTTTTTTCTGCTTCAGTGAACTCACCTAATTCATCTTTTGTGTTTTGCATCTGAACATGTCTTATCATATCGGGACAAGAACCCCCATCGTGATCTGTGGTAAGATGGAATGAACATATGAGACCTTTGTCAGGAGGTGCCTCTATTTGTAATCTTTGTGGAACAACAGGTAATTGCAACGGTCATCCATAGTTATACTAATTTGGAGTTTTCCTGCTTATATCTTGATAAGGCTGTGGATAAGAACTTCCAAGCTTGGGTATCTGCCTCTTTAGAGCAATCATATCATTGACAAGCCGTTGAACAACTGGGTCAGTAGAAGAGGTAGATGCCTAAGGTTGGCCCTAAGGGGTTTGTACATCTTTCCTCCATTTTTTGGCTATTATCAAATCATCTTCAAGCTGTATGGATTCATTTTGTGCAGTCTCCAGATCAGCCAGCCTACTTCTTCTAAGGTGAAAACCCACATCAGGTGGCATGGAATTTATGAAGAAACATTGTTGATTATCCGTAGTTGGTCTTTTGGCTTGAGGAATTTTGTGGATAATCTTATTATACCTGGCTACATAGTCCCTCATTGGCTCATGAGTTTCCTTTTTCATTTGTGTGAGTTGAGCCAGTAGCAAATGTTCATCATCAACACTTTTGAACCTTTTCTCAAAAGTGGTCTTCATCGTTTGCCAGTCAGTTGTGGATCTTGCTCATAGGTGGTTGAACCAATCTGCTGCCCCCTCAGTGAGAGTTTGGGAAAAAAGCCTAACGGCGACATCCTCATATTGGACCGCTAGAATTCCAGTGGCCACATTAAAAGAATTCAAGTGCTCTTCAACCGAGACTTTTCCGTCTCCATTATATTTAGGTAAAACATCCCTCGCCCCTTTTGGAAGTGGATTATGAGCTACGAGAGCAAGAGGTCCAATAGCAGCACCCCATGGTTGGGCCATAATGAACACAAGATAAATGGTTACAAGGGGAGGGGCTTGAAATCCAGTAAGCGTTAGTGCTTGCCAAGGGTTTGAAGAAGAAGGTATAGGAGTAACTCTGATAGGAGAGGAAGGTCTGCTCTTAGCTTTTCTTTTGGGAGTAAAGTTTGTAACGAATGAAAACCCTTGCAATTCTTCAAAACAATTATCAACTATTCCTTCTCTCCTTTGCACTCTAGTATATGGACGAGAATCCAGTGTTATCACCCTTAGGAATCCTAAGCTCTTTCAAGCAAATCTCAATCTCAACGGTTTTCCTGAATTATAGAACTGTGTCTTTGACAAAATGAACTCTGTGAATGTTTGCCAATTATAGGCTCAAATTTGTTATGTCTATGGCATACCAGTCTACTACATGTTCTGTTTTCTCTTTGTTTAGCTTTCCCTAGCAGAGTCTCCAAAAATCTGTTAGTGAACAAATTTGTCCCTTTTTTAAAATGATCAATTTTGAACTCTGTCGCCTTATTTTAAGGACAAGTGTTTCACTAAACAGTTGGGTAAGTGTTGTATAAATCACTTCCCTCTGAATTTTTTTATAGGTACAACTCCCTATCTCAGTTTTTCAAGGAATGCTTTAAACTATTTAATTTGAATAGTAGCTTTTAACCCGAAAGCATGTAAGGCTGCCTACTTCATTCTTGGATGAGAGGCCGATATTTCACACATGTTTGCTAAAAAGAAGAAAGCAATTTTTCCCATCTTTTCAATATATGAGATGACAGCAACTGAAACAAAGTTCAGTACACCATTTCCACAGGTTTAATGAAGAATGAACAGATTTAAGAAACTAAATCTGTCCTCAAACATGAATCTTCTCTAGAAGTAAACAAACACTGAAAGGAAGGAATATCAGAAGAATAATAATTTTCTATAATGGAAAGATCCTTACTGTTATTTGATTAGATAAACATATGCAAAGACATGTATCTACACAGATTCAAAACACACAGATTTTCCTTCTCCCAAGAATAGTATGATCATTCTATATATATATTCTTATGCAACAAAGGCATGAAAATACATGTATAAATCTTTTCCATTCCAGATTAAGCAGTCTGATTCCTCCTTCTACAAAACAGAAAAATACATAAAACAGAGGGAAAAACCAAAAATTAGTCACAAAAACTAACCCCTATACTATCTATCTTTCCTTAATTTATAGTTTTAGAATAGGAGAGGTCTCCCTGAAAACTCGACCTCACGCATAAACGGTTATGAAACCAACAAGAAGTATTTTGGGACAGATGTCCTGAAGTCTTTGCATAACCATGAAAAATTACAAGAATAAAGGGAACCAGGCCTAAATCAATTCATTATGCCACTTTTCCATCATCATCATCCTCTCTCCTTTCGCGGGTGTCGTGGGTGGTTGTGAGTTCTTGAACAATGGATTGGTTTGGAACTTTCATTGCATTGAGCTTTACCTTCACTGCCTTCTTATTCCACCAGTGTTTCACCATCTTTTCAGAATGTTTCAGTAGTTGATCATTTTCAATGAAAGTCATAGACTCAATCCTAGCCACCCTAGTTATATCTTCTAGAGTGAAATTACCCTTGGCCTTGATCTTCTCCATGTTCATCCAGAAAGACCTGATTGCATCCTGTGTGCTCAACCCGCAAATTCCCAACTGCCAATCATGGTTAGGGTTAACCACCTTGTTATCATTAACTATGCTGCACTAGAGATCTTGGAGTTCGTAAACAGAGGTCTTTGCATCGATGATCATAGACTTGAAGGTGCACTCGCCACATTATGGTTTTCTTCAGCACAAAAAGCTGACATTCATCCGCCACCAGCTTGATTGAGTGTTCTATAAAAAACCTGGTAACTCCATATTCTTCTATTTTGGCAAACAAAGGCAAGATATTCTGCCATTTGTGCTCCTCCTTCTCCCATGGCACAAGCTGATTTTGAACTTCGGCAATAAGGCCCTGTATTTCATCACATAGCCTCTAGGAGTCGATAATGTACTTCACACCATCCTTGATTATTCCCTCAATCCATTTCTCCACAACTTCAACTATACTCTTGGCCTTTTGAACTTGGCTCATTAGCTTTTTATTTTCCGACAAAGTTGGGTCGAAGTTATTTGTAGCATGAGATATTGGGAGTGCCCCAAGGCAACCAATACTATCAATGAACTGGGCTAGAATGTTTATGTGTCGCTTTAGTTCTCTCTTTTCTCGCCCATCCTTCTCCGACCTAGTGAGCATTTTCTTTGCCGATACCTGGAAGAAATGATTGTCTATGTCTCTACTCATGTTTCCCAATTCCACCTTTGTGATCTCGAAATCATCGGGGCTAGCCTCCTTGTTTTCATCCTTGGGTTTATACGAGGCAATTTCAACAACCCATTTTCTAGTTCCCTCATCATTGTCCAGGCAAGCGACAGTCTTGAACCTTTTCGGCTTTGGATTCTTCTATGTATATTTAACGACCATTTCCTGAATCAGAATAGTTATGGGAAGAAAACTCCATTTTTTGTTCACCGAGGTGGTCAACCACTTAGGAGTTGCACTAGAACCACTGGTTCCTTCGATCATCTTGGAAGGTGGTGTCATAGCCACACTCACCGTATGAGAATCCAGGGCACTAGCAACATCACCATCCAAGTCTTCAATTTCAAATATCTGGGCATCGAGAATGGTATCTTTCACCCCTGTATCTTTTGCCTGATCCATCTTTCTTTGAGCGGAACTTTGGGACCGAGTATGTTGAGGAGTACAAAAATCCAAAGTTGAATTAGACCTATGTCTAAGCTAGGGTGACTTGTTATCGTTACCTTCACAGTTGAACAAACGGACGATGGCTAGCATCAAACAAGACTCCTATCCAAGAAAAACAAAGACACAGTAGCAAGGAACAAATGCAGAGCACTAACAATCCTTCATACCTTATTAGTGAAGGCAATGATACAGAAACATTGAATGCAATAATTGTAATTTTCAGTCCGAGTGTGTTGAGTTTGTCAATTAGACATCGCACGCATGCATTGAATGCATGGCGGCGTTTTTGAAGTAACCGCCAGTTCCCGAAAAGATTACTTACTTCGAAAAACCAAGGATTGACATCACTTAAGACATGGTTCTGCCTCCTCATATTTGGCAATGAATGCACCATCAAATCATTAAAACCCGCGGGACCCACCAACTTCGAACACATATGAACATCCTGAATAGACTTCATGGGCATTCAAGTAGTTCAAGATGTACGCCGTGCTCAAGGAGAATTTTGCTGAGAAAACAAATAATATAAAGCTGCTGACCACTTGTGCTATATTGAACATGTTGAACATGTTTGAACCTTTTTGAACTTAGTTCAATGAGTTCAAAACTCGAAGAGAAATAAAGTATCATATCACCGAACAAAAAACTTTTAGAGAGCCGCTGCAAGACACTTAGAGAAAATATTAGTATGAAAAACCTCCCTGAACACCTAGGAGCCTATGGAACCTAAATGAACCTGTTGAACCTGGTTCAAAATGGTTCGATGTGTTCACAGAGTTCAACCAATTATCTAAACTTGACTTTTATGATTGAAAAAGGATTTACAGATGTACTAAGGACTTGAACCAAGGTATCACAAGAAAGATTAGGACTCCAACTGAAAATCTTAAAGGATGACTCACTCTTATCATGAGGAATAAATGACACAGTAATAGTGCTAACATACTCCAACAACACCACTTTCTTCTCTTGAGCTTCTTCTCTAAGATAATGATATTTGATAGAGATGTGCTTTGTCTTAGAGTGCATAACAGGATTCTTTGAAATTTTAATGGCACTAGTATTGTCACAGAATATAGTTACTAGCTTGGTAACTTTCTCATTTATACCTTCCAATAGTTGTTTGATCCATGCTATGTTGGTACAATTCAATGATACAACAACGTATTCAGCTTCTGCTGTTGACTGTGAAACACATCCTTGTTTCTTGCTAAGCCAAGTCACTAGTCTTTCTCCTAAAAAGAAAGCTCCTCCACTTGTGCTTTTTCTGTCATCAATGTTGCTTGCCCAATCGGCATAAGTATAAACTTTTAAATCAAAGTCATTTCTTTTTTGATATACTAAGCCATAATCTTCAGTGCCTTTCAAGTATCTGAAAATTCTCTTGATTGCTCTCATGTGTGTTTTCTTAGGATCTGCAGAGAATCTTGCAACTATACCAACTGCATGTGCTATATTTGGCCTGTTGTGAACAACATATTGTAGCTTTCCAATCATGGATCGGTAAAGTGTCTCATCAACAGATACAGATTCATCATTCTTTGATAATTTATAGTTGGTAGTCATAGGAGTACTTACTTGTTTTGAATCCTCCATTCCAAATTTCTTCAAGATTTCCTTTATGTACTTGGATTGAGTAATGAAAATCTCATTTTTCATTTGTAGTATCTATAAACCTATAAAATACTTTATCTCACCGATTAATGACATCTCAAATTCTTTGCTGATTTCATTTCCAAAGTTCTTGCATAGAGAGTCATTTCCACAAAAGATAATATCATCAACAAATATGGCTGAGATCAGTATTCCATTTTCATCATTCTTCATGTACATGTTACTATTTTCACTTGTCCTTATAAAACCAATCTTGATTAAATAAGAGTGCAATCTTTCATACCATGCTCTAGGTGCTTGTTTCAGACCATATAAAGCTTTGTTCAATTTACATACCTAATCTTTATTCTTGTCTTCAACAAATCCTTCAGGTTGTTCAATAAAAACTTCTTCTTCTAATATACCATTCAGAAATGCAGATTTGACATCCATTTGATATACTTTGAAATTCTTGTAAGCAGCATATGCCAACAATGTTCTTACTCCTTCAAGTCTTGCCACAGGTGCAAAAGTGTCACCATAATCAATTCCTTCTTCTTGGGCATAACCTTTGCAAACTAATCTTTCTTTATTTCGAATGACATTGCCTTTTTCATTCAGCTTGTTTCTGAAAATCCACTTTGTACCAATTACATTTTTGTCCTTCGGTCTTGGGACCGGGACCAGTGTTCATGTGTCATTCTTCTTGATTTAATCAATCTCGTCTATCATAGCATTTATCCAATCTTCACTGTTAAATGCCTCTTTCACTATTCTCGGTTCAAATTTAGATATTAGACATGTGTTATGTCTCAGTTTGTTCCTTGTCATCACTGGATCATCCTTATCTCCTATAATCTAAGTTGATGCATGATTTCTTCTGACATACTTGGCTAATACAAGCTCGGTAGGCTCTATATGATCTTCTTCATCACTCGGTAACTAGATATTCTCTTCATTTTCTTCTGTAGTTTTCTCGGTAGGACTTGTCAGTTGAATATAGACAAATTCATCATAATCTTCTAGTTCTTTGGAGTTTCCTTCATCATTTCTTTCTGCAAATTCATCAATTTTCACATTTGCACTTTCTATTATTTTGTTAGATGATTTGATCAGACATTTAAATGCATTACTTCTAGAAGAATAACCAAGAAATGTTCCTTCTTCACTTTTCTGATCAAACTTGCCGTTTCTATCATCCTTGTGTACATAGCATCTACTTCCAAAGATTTTGAAATAACTTACATTAGGTTTCTTGTCATACCAGATCTCATATGGTGTCTTCAAAGTTCCTTTCTTCAGTTGTACTCGGTTCAGGGTATAAACTGTTGTGCTTATTGCTTCTCTCCAAAATGTTTGTGGCTCTTTCTTTTCAATCATCAGGGTTCTGACACAATCCACAATAGATCTGTTTCTTCTCTCAGCTATCCCATTTTGTTGTGGAGTTCTCGGTGCAGAGACTTGTCTTTTTATACCATGATCATTGCAGAATAAGTTGAACTCATTAGATGTGAACTCTCCTCCTCTATCTGATCTAAGACATTTCAGTTGTCTTCCGGTTTCATTTTCAACTCTTGCCTTGTATGATTTAAACATTTGAAAAGCTTCTGACTTTTCTTTTAAAAACATAACTGACATCATCCTTGAGTAATCATCCACAAATAATATGAAATATTTATCACCATAATAACTTTGAACTTTCATAGGACCACAAAGATCAATGTGCACAAGATCTAAAATTCCCTTAGAAGTGTAGGACTTACTTGTAAAGCTTGATCTTGTCATCTTACCATCTAGCATCCTTGACACATAGAATTCTCAGGTTTTTCCAAACTCGGTAGACCTCTTACTCGGTGCTTCTTGCTAATTTTGATCAGATTATCAAAATTTACATGACAAAACCTTTTATGCCATAACCAGGTATCATCTATCTTTGCATACAGACACTTGTTCTGAGTTGAGTCAAGGTGAAATGTGTTACCTTTTGTTTGTGTTCCGGTAGCAGCTAACTTTCCATGCTTGTCATGAACTTTGACAATTCCTTTCTGAAATTCTATTCGGTATCCTATATTGTTTAGCTATGCTACACTCAACAAATTGTATTTCAAACCTTCAACCCAATAAACATCATTACATTTTTCATTGTCAAGAAGTGTTATAGATCCTCTAACTTTTACCAGACATGGTGCATCATTACCAAATCTTACATAGCCTCCATCATAATCTTTTAACATAACAAACTTGTGTTTATCACCTGTCATGTGATGTGAGCATCCACTATCTATGATCCAAGAATCATTAGTATTTATGTGAGATATTAGGGATTTTTCTTCATACCTTTCTTCATCTGATCCATCTTTGATAGCCACATAAACTACTTCCTCTATGTCAATTTCATCTGATTTATCATCATTGGATTCCTCATCAGCTATTAAGCATGACTTTCTATCTCTTCTTCTGAAGTCTCGATGTCCTCTGTAATGATTATCTTTCTGTCTATCATCTCGATAATCTCTCTTTTCATTAGAATCTTTGTGAGGACAGTTAGAAGCCATATGTCCTATCTTATCACAATTGAAACATTTCAAAGGTATTTTTCCTTTATACTTACCTTTGCCTCTCAGTAACGTTTTGGCTAATAGTGCTTCAAACTCTTCTTGCTTTCTAATTTCCTCATATAGTTTGTGTACTTACTCCATGTTCTTGTGAAATCTTTCACTTGCTCCACTGTGATCCCCTTTAGTGTACTTACTCATTCTATCATTGTAAACATCAGATTCACCAATATGAAAAGAACTGAATGTAGATTCAACTTTATTTACCGAAGACCCACTGTTATCAAAGTTACTTAACTCAAATGCATGTAGCTTACCAATAGTAGCATCTAAAGAAACTGACATATTGGGTACATACCTCAATTCATTGATTGCAGAGACTCGGATTGCATAAGCTAGTAGAAAGGTTCTTAACAACTTACTTGTTATATCCTTTTCTTCAATAGTTCCACCTACTCCTTTGATTTGATTGATAATCTCCTTTAGTCTTGTACTATAGTAGGTTATGTTCTCACCTTCATTCATCCTCATAGATTCAATTTGTCCTCTTAGACTGTCCACTTTTGCTCTTTGAACATGTTCATCACCGCCATACGTAGATATGAGCTTGTCCCACATTGCCTTTGCATCATTGCAGCCTTCTAGGTCATTAAACTCTGAGTTGGTCAATGCAGATGTTATTTCAATCATTGCTTGGATATGTTCTTGCTTTGCTTTTATCTCTTCCATTGTCAATGGATAGGTGCTTAGTGTAATGAAATCATTCTCCAGATAATATACAACATATTCTCCAACTCCTGATAGGTGCAACTTCATCCTTTTCTGCCATGTAGAGAAACTTGACTTGTTCAGCTTCGGTGCATCCCTCTTATACATCTTTGGATCTTTTCCTCCAGTACCTTTAAACTTTTTCTTTCGGAGTCCAAAGCTCTGATACCAATTGATAGTTCTGATACTTAATGTTAAGTACAGATGCCAAGCTAATAAGATGAGAGGGGAGGGGTGAATCATACAAACTTAATCTTCCATAAAAACAATAGATTCAACCTCGGTAACATATACTTCAATAATATAACCAAAATTGCTAAACATGCAAACTCAAAAGCATATAAACATCATAACACTCATAGCAACAGATTTAACGTGGAAACCCAAATAGGGAAAAACCATTGTGGGATTTTGGACCCACTAAGAAATATACTCTTCTGGAGTATGCTCGGTTAAAAGCAAATCCTGTTAAAGATTACAAACACATTGCTAGATGTGACCCAGTTAAGGGATTTCCCTTAGATCTGTTAGGATCTTCATCTTGTTAGAAGTGACCTTGTTAAAGGATTTCAAACACTCAATTAGAATGTCACCTTTCTAGAGGGTTTTACAAATAAGACTGTTAAGTCCACTCGGTTAAGAGATTTTTTGTCACTTCACAAAATAACAGTAATAAAAATCTATCTGCAACTTCA
Source organism: Cryptomeria japonica (assembly GCF_030272615.1). NCBI lineage: Eukaryota > Viridiplantae > Streptophyta > Pinopsida > Cupressales > Cupressaceae > Cryptomeria > Cryptomeria japonica. The sequence continues at coordinate 645,560,309 of NC_081406.1, read as the reverse complement.
CATCCAAAATGCTAAAGCAGATTCTTATTTGCTCGATCTGAAAACGTTTTACCCCACCTTGAAACTTGCATACATTTCTTGGAACTTGTGCTAGGGTATTGTGGTTCAATCTACGTTGTAGATCTTCTTGCCAATTTTCCTTTACCATAGATTCTTTAACAAACTTCATGCACGAAATACCAATTATTTAATCAATTCCAGCTCATCATCTTCCTTCATTAAATAATGCTTTTATTCATTCAATGCATTCTGTTACTACTTGGTTGCAAATCGATAAATACTAAACTTCACTTGGTAGACATTCTGTCTTCATTAACTGATAGCAATAACCTTAGGGTTTACTGACTAGGTTCCTTAGGGTTTACCGACTAGGTTCTTTGCTCGGTAACATAGTATAGTATTAACCTTACAATCAACAACATATGTAGTATATCAAAACAATCTAAACATCATGATCTCATCATTGTCTAACTCAGTAATAGTTTCCCTTTGAATAACTTATTCCTCCCCTTATTCATCACATTCTTTCTGTGTCTTTTATCGACATCTTTATACTCATCAAATCATACTTCTTAAGATATGGCAACATCATACTGAATTAGAAAATCAATTTCTTGACATCAATGACAAAATGATAATATTAAGATAGTAAACATCCTTGATCAGTTATATCCATATTCATCAACAACCTTCTCAATATCCTTATTGAAATGCCAACAATCTCCCTTGTCTATTATAATGCCAACAAATAAATAGTATTATAATATGTTTGAGATAATAGAAAATACTTTCAATTAATGCCAAGGCAAGAATAAGGATATAATTTAGTGGGTAAAATAAGAAGAGAGTAATGTAAAATATGTGAGATTGAAAAAATATGGGGAAGTAATAGATAGTTCCATGTAACAAGAAAGAGATATATAGATATTAAAGTTGATGTAGAGATTGAAGGAATTAGATAGAGGTAGTAAAGTCAAATAAAGTAGGCCATCAATCTTATTATGTCAAATATAGTAGGTTATCAATCTTATTTATATATTGGAAATTATTGTTATGTCGTATAAAAGATATTGTTTCTTATATATTGTATCAAATTATTTGTATTACATTAAATATATGAAGTTTATAAGATTAATTGATGATGGTTTTGTACAAATTATAAGATTTTAAATTAATTATACAAAAAATAAATTGACAAGAATTATGATTTTAAGATTTCAAGTGTAAGTGATTAATCTTGAATGCATTTAGATCTTCTGAATCATAAATGAAAAACTAATATTCTTATTGAAAACCATGATATAGAAGATTGAAATATAGGAAATACATATAGTTCTTGATTCCATAGAAGAAAATTATATTAAACAATCTTATCATTTGAGTACTTTGCTTGAATTTACAAATCAAATTCATGATCACGTAAGTGGAACTCTAATTTATATGTGAAAGTTATTTAATAAAAAATGAATTTTATCAATTAGATGAATCTTAGACAAAGATTCTAAAAGTGCTAAGTATTGAGAGCTTAATTTATGTGTAATAAAAACAAAAGTCAAAATAAACTCTATGACTTATTAAGTGAAATTATAATCAAATTAAATAGGGTAACTTGTTAGTTTCAATATATTGAATTAGGTTAAAAATAAGGGGTTAAGTGAGCAACCTTGACCATCATATATTTGAAATTAATGTATGTTTTTGATTAAAAAAGCAATGTTAACTAGGGCGCTGACCCCTAACAAAAAGCAACATCAAGAGAGAAGATGTTGAAAGATAACCATAACGCAAAGGCAGAAAGGAAAAAACACATGAACCTAACCAACCAGGGAACAAACCTTACTCAAGGGGGGATGGGCCAACCAAACCCCCATGAGGGGGAGTATGGGGCAGGGGAGAAGATTTCCCCTTACACCTTCGAGCAACCACAAACCAAGCAATGCTAACATCCACCGAAAGGGCCCCCGCAGGGTCAACAACACCGGTGACAGTAGAAGGTTGGAAGAGGGCCGTAGGGGGCTACAGAACAACAACAGTAGAAGGCTGTGACAGAACAACAGAAGCAAAAGTAGATCCAGTAGCAAGGGAGGGCTACAGGACATGAGAAGCAGAAATGGGGACCTCCAGAGATGAGGCCACAAAAATATCAGTAAGAGCAACACTCAATTAATGAACCTTCTAGTTAACAGTAAAACAAAAATTAATCTATGATACTTCTAGTTAACACTCAATTATAAATAAAATAAATAATGAACCTTCATTGAGTTAGTACATACATTAACAATCAAATTTATGCTAAAAAAAACATCTTTATCTTTAAAATTCTTCAAAACATACTTTACTCTTAATAAAAAAATATTATTATCTTAAAAAAGATTAATTCATTGTCATGATAACAAATAATATGTAAGATGTCAAGTAGAATTAGTCTCTATATTTAAGTAAGTACATATGTACAATATAAATAATATTTTGAATGTGATAGATTAGATGGAATTACTTAAATCATTAGTGAATTCCAAATTTATCTAATGTAAACAAAGAAATGAACATTATCAATCTCTTTGATATGGTATGTTTCAACAGGAATTCAATAATAGTAGAAATTGAGATCACAACCTAGTGTGAAAGAGCGTCAAGTAGAATTAGTCTCTATATTTAAGTAAGTACATATATACAATATAAATACTATTTTGAATGTGATAGATTAGATGGAATTACTTAAATCATTAGTGAATTTCAAATTTATCTAATGTAAACAAATAAATGAACATTATCAATCTCTTTGATATGGTATGTTTCAACTAAAATTCAATAATAGTAGAAATTGAAATCACAACCCAGTGTGAAAGAGCATTAAATGAATTAATATTAAAAATAAGTTTCTTGTATAGTAAGAAATTTTATGAATTGAAAATAATTTATTATAAATTTTATTTAATTATGATGAACTACCTAAGTATGATTATAAAAGTTGAAAAACAACACTAATCCAAGGTTAGAAAATGTTAGTTTGACAATTTTAATTATTGACTAATCCATTACTATGTATATCAACATGATACTTTGAAATAGAGATTACTATATGTCACAATATAATTTGGGGTGTTCTTACAATTAGTAATATCTTTTAGTATTTTTGGGTTAATATATATAAGTAGTCATATGGTGTGCATGTGTGAATTACTCTTATTAGTAGGGTAAATGAATGTTTTAGAAATGATTCATGTACATATGTATAATTATGTCAAGAGGTGTATTACACTCACATATGGATGTTAAAAGATGTATTAATAAAAAAATAAAGCTATTTAATTTGGCATCTTTGTAAGTGCTAATGAAATAAAATTAAATAACTAAAATATAATGAAATAAAATTAAATAACTTAAATTAAGTGCGGTCACTGTCATTTAAATTCGAGTTGAAATATCAAGTTCTAAGTTTGTTGATTTCATGGTTTCATACATTAAAAGGATTATCATAATATTATTTTTAATATTGAATTAAGAGAAAAATAAGATAATTAAAATTTAAGAATTAAAAAATTAAATTAAATAGCTTAAATCAAATTAAATAACTTAAATCAAATTAAATAACTTAAATTAAATTAAATAACTTAAATTAAATTAAATAAAATAAGTAAAATATTGGTCATTTAAATTCGAGTTGAAATATGGACACTCTAAATCTGTTGAATTCATGACTGGATACATTAAAAAGAATATCATAATTCTATTTTTAATATAGAATTAAGAGAAAAAATAAGCTAATTAAAATTTAAGAATTAGTTAAGAATTAAAAAATTAAATTAAATACATTTAATTAAATTAAATGAATTAGATTGTATGGTGGACGTCGGACGTAAGGTTGCAAAGATGAGCTAGGGCACGTGAGCCCTAGCTCGTTCTTTGAATTTTTTGAGTGTTGCGGTGTTTCGGAGGGGTGTTGAAGTGGTGTAGGGGTGTGGTGAGCTCACCTTGGGACCTACGTTTTTTTTTCTGCTATCTTTTTTGGTGGGGTTTGCGTGGAGACGATTGGGAGCTGCCTAGTGGGGATAGGACTGGGATTGGATCCCGTGTTCTAGGGGCGTGGGCCTATCTACTCGATCCCTTTCTCATTTTTTGGAAAGCGATGAGGGTTTCGTGAGGTGTGTGGAGCTGGGTGCTTTGAGTGGTGTGTGGGTATTTTGTGGGGTTTCGTCCCTCTTTCTTTTGCAGGGTTTTGGACTACATGTAGGTCCCGAACATGTCTGCTCAAGTGGCCCGTGGTGAGGCATCTGGAGTCTCTGAGGATATGGATTTTTGAGCTGTGATTGGAGCTAAAGTGCTTTCTCAATTTGCAAAGGTGTTTAATAATAAATTATTTTCTTTTGATTCGGGGGGTTATGGGTTGGGATCATCACGCAGATCCTGAATCCCGAAGGTTAATGGGTGTTTGGAAAGATCTGAGGAGAGGTTGAAGCTAATCATTTAGTTGGAATGGATCATTGAAGATGTTGCTTAATATTCACAACATTCTTTACTATGAAAGTTTTTGGGAGGGTTTGGTTACAATTTCTGGAAACATGGGCTCAATGGACTTGGTCACTAGAGGGAGAAATGAACATTATGCTTTTGGATAATAAATACTTCATGGTAACCTTCAACTACTTGGAGGATCACAATAAAGCGTTTGAAGGCGGTCCCTACTTTCATAATCAAACCAACCTATTTATGAAACCATGGCATGCGGGTTTCAACCCATTGGAGGAGCTTCCAAATTGGGTTTCAATGTGGGTTCGGATTCCTAGATTTTTGGTTGAATGCTGACAAGATGATATCTTGCATATGGTGGCTTCATTGCTAGGGAAACCGGTAGGGTCCTCTTAACAAACTCAGATAAAAAAAGGTAATGACATTTGCCTACGTTTTTGTTGAAATTGATTTAAGCTGTGTTGGTATGATGATGATTTTTGTGTTGGATTACTTTATGTATTGTCATTGATGGCATACATATGTTTTGATTGTCATAATCATCTTTGTATACCAGTTAGGTCAAACTGGTACTACTATTAATTCTTTGTATTGTAAACCAGTATCATATGTATAGAGTAAGTCTAACCAGTATGAAGGTGTCTAAACCGATATGTGTAGACAAACGGTATATGTAGTTAAGACAATCGGTTTTGGTCAATTCCAATGTCACCAGTTTTGAGATGCAACAAAGAGAGACAAGGAGGCTAATGGAGAAAATCGATCTGTGAGATTGATGCGATCAACACTTAACCGATATCGGTGTTCCAACCAGTTTTCCAGATTGTGTGATGATTTATCACCGAATGTGATGTGTTACCACCAACCAACATTTTTGGAGGTGATTTGTGATGTTTTAAGGAAGATTGTCCAGATTCACTGAACCTAGGAAATTGTGTTGAGGTTCATAAGCCGACATGAAATCTAATGTCTATAAAAAGACATTATGATGAGTTATTTTCAGATGCAAGATACAAGTGATGTTATGAGTTGATGTTGATGCGATTTTTTGAAGGAGTTGCAGAGTATGTCGATGATGCATCAATGAGTGAACATAAAAGGATCTAAACAAGTAGAATGTGCTATTCCTATATCATACCACCTGTTGTTTTCTAATCACTACAACAATTAAATCCCTTAATCGGGTAAGCTCTAACAAGCTTCATTGTAGAAATCCTCTAACAAGGTGATTCATTAACTTGGATCTAAATCCTCCACTAAGGTTACCTTTAACCGGGTATAGCTCCTAACAAGGCTTGGGATCTTTAATAAGATTCACTCCTAACAGAGCAATTTGTAGACCTTAACCAGTCAATTACCTATTTCTATAGATAGTTAACTTGTAAGTTCTATCTCACTATGGTTTTTCCCAGTTGGGTTTTCCACGTATAAATACTTGTGTTATGGTGAATGTTTTACTTGTTGTGAATTCTTTTATAACACTTTGGATTGCATGCAAAGTCTAAGTAAACTGGTTAAATGTTTTTACTGGTCTAGGATTAAAGTATTATTGTTTTTGCTATCACTGGTTCACCCCTTCCCCCCCTCAGTTCTTTATAAGTGTATCAAGTCGCTACCATATTCTATGGATATATGTGTGGGGCCTCATTCTTGGGTGCAACAACTTGATTATGAAATCCTACCCTTTAGATGCCATTTATGTCATGATATGGACAATTACAACAAAGATGTCAAAGATCTAAACTTGTTGATTCTCAACCCCCTCAATAGCCCCACAATCCACTGAGACTTGATAAAGGTAAGGCTCCCATTTCTGGTGATGTTGCTGGGGTTGATGGCTTTATCTTAGTCAAGGCTCATAATAAGAATCAAGGTCAAAAGCTAACCTTGAAGGAGAGGTAGGAAGAGGATACTTTCAATAGATTTGAAGATCTGGATGACCTTAGTCAACAGGAGGTTGACTCGGGCTTGTTGAGTTTGGATCAAAATGTTTTGGATTTAGGACAAGAGGGGGATATTTCAGATGTTGTTCAAGCCCCATAGGATTCTAGTGTTTGGCAAATGGACATGGATACCCATCAAGAGGGTCAAGAGAAATTAGTTTCTATTGCTGAGGTAAAGATGGATGATGTGGAAAATCCCCTCTTGGTGCTAAAAATAGGTCCAAATTTGGAAAAGGGTAATAAGGTTTCTCTCCAACTGGACCTTCATCAAAAAGACATGAAAAAAGGGGCAGCTGAGAAGACATCCAAGACTGGTAGAAAGAAAGATTTGGAAAAGATTAAATTGATGGGGGAGAACTTGGTTCATCAGGGTCAATGAAGACTCTGGATTCTTATTTTTTGAATTCCCTGAAATGATAGTTCTCTCTTGGAATGTAAGGGGATTGAACAGTGGCCCTCGACAAAAAGTTGTTCATCACTTGGTAAGAAATCATTCTCCTAATGTTCTTCTTCTACAAGAGACCAAATTGTCAATGGAAAGTATGATCGGTTTGCTATCGAAGCTATGGTGGAGAGGAGATTGTTAGTGTATTGGGGCTAATGGTTCTTCATCGGTTTGCTATTGAAGCTATGGGAGAGGATATTGTCAGTGTATTTGGGCTAATGGTTCTTCAGGGGGGGTGGCCTATCTATGGGACCCTTTTAAGGTTCGTCCTCTTTGGTGGATGTCTTGTAAATCATCCTTATCTATGATTGCAGCCAGTCTTGAGATAAGGGAATCTATTCTCTTTTCCAATATTTATGCACCTACTGACCTATAGGACAAGAAGAACTTGTGGTCTCATATCACTTTTATCTGTAGCAAGGCACCCTTCCACCCGTGGATTATGGATGGAGATTTTAATGTTATCTTGGAGTTGGCGGAGAAGCGAGGGGGTATTATGCAGTTGGAGCCTTCTACTCTATTAATGCGTGATAAAATTTTATATTTAAACCTTGTGGATATCAAATCCAACAATGGTCAGTTTATGTGGAACAATCATAGGATTTGGGAGAATTGTATTGTAGAGAGGCTTGATTGCTTTGTAGTTTCCTTTTTCTGGGTTGGTGGTGGTTGGTCTACTAGCTCTAAGATCTTGGACTGGCAAGAGTCGGATCATTGGCCGATTAAGCTCTCTGCCTCCTTTGCTCAGAAATTTAGATCTGCCTCCTTCAATTTTTAGCTTATGTGGTTGCGGGACCCCTCCTTACATGATTATGTTGTGGTGTAGTGAAGGAATGGAAGACTCGCCTTTGGCACTGCTCTATACACCTTCACCAAACTATTGCAATATGTTAAGTATCAACTTAAACATTGGAACCGTCAATGTTTTGGCAACATCTGCCATGCTAAAGCTGATACCCAATCGGAGTTGGATGGAATTACTAGGGAGATAAGAGAATTTGGTTTGTTTGAGGTTCTAAGTAGAAAGGAAGCTAAGGCGGTGAAGAATCTAGAAGAATGTGAGCTTCGGGAGGAAATTTATAGGAAACATAGGGCGAGGATTGATTGGTTGCAAGAAGGTGATAAAAACACTACATTCTTCTTTCATTTTGTGAAATCTAGGAGACATGACAATTCTATCCCTATTCTTGTTAATGATAGGGGTGAACAGTTGGCTTATTTGCAAGATATCTCTAGAGAAATGGTTTAGTACTTTGCTTCTCTATTTAGGGAGGATTCTCAAGGGGGTTCGGATGAGGAAGCTTGGGTCCTCTCTTGCATCCCTGCCTTGGTCACTAGGGAGATGAAAATGAATCTTATGGGGGATATCACACTTGATGAGATAGAGAGGATTGTTTTCTAAATGAAGAAAGGGAAAGATCCCGACCCGGATGGTTTCCCCATTGAATTTTTCCAATAATCCTGGGATATTATCAATATGGACTTATTAGAGGTGGTTCAGGAGTCTGAAAGGAACAAGTAGATGCTCCATGCCTTGAAATCTACTTTCCTTGTGCTTATCCCCAAGTGTGAATGCACTAATTAGTTAAGTTAGTTTCACCCTATAGCTCTTTGCAATGTCATTTATAAAGTTATCTCCAAGCTACTAGCTGATAGGCTGCAAAAAGTGGCTTAAGTACCTAATTTCAGAGGAGTAGAGTGCTTTTGTGGAAGATCAATAGATTTTGGATGGGGTGGTCATTGCTATAGAAACTATCCATTCAATGGTTGCTTCCAAGGATAAAGCTATGTTCATCAAACTAGATATAGTGAAGGCCTATGATAGAGTTTGGTGGTCCTTTCTTCAGAAAGTTCTTGGTGCCTTGTGATTTATGAGGACTAGATCCAATGGGTTATGAGTTGTGTCACTTCGACCTCTTTTTCAGTCTTGATCAATGGTGAGCCAATTGAACTTTTTGATGCTTTTAGGTTCTGCGACAGTGGGATCCTCTTTCCCCTTATTTGTTTATTTTACTTGCGGAAGAGTTGGGGAGACTAATGAAGAATAGTGTGGAGAGGGGTCTTATCTATGGGTGGAGATGGGAAGATGGTATGCCTCTGTAGTCTCACCTTTAGTTTGTGGATGTTACTACTTTAATGAGATTGGATAAGATTAGAGAAGCTATGAATTTGTGTAAGGTTTTGGATGTCTAACTTGTAGCTTCTGGTCAGTTAATTAACAAAGATAAATCTTCCATCTTCTTCTTCAATATGACATGACCTATTCTACTGAGGATTGCTCATATTTTGAGGTTCTAGATTGGGTCTCTTCCCTTGAAGTACCTGGGTATCCCCATCTCTTTAGGTAATCTTCCTAGGGAGTCTTGGTAGTACATCATTGAAAAATTCCATACGAAGGTGAATCATTGGACTAACAGGTAGTTATCTTTTGCTGGGTGGATTTAATTACTCAAGTTGGTGGTGCAAGATCTTCCCATTTACAGATGCTTGATCTAGGTGGCCCCTATGGGCTTTGTTAAGGAGTTGGATTCTTTGGCAGGGTAGTTTTTTTGGGAGAGCAACTTGTTTTCCTCTAAGTGGAGCCTTGTAAGGTGGGAGACAGTGTGTAGTCCGAAGTAGTTTGGGGGGCTTGGACTAAGGTAGTCAACTCTGTTTGGGTTGGAATTGGTGGCAAAGTTGTATTGGAGGTGGTGTGTATGGGGCAGGATTTTGGCTCACAAGTATCTTTCAGGAGTTTCGAAGGAAGATATCCCAAGGTACCCCCTAGTTGGGAAGGGTTCAATGATATGGAAAATGCTTAAGAAGGGAGTTGCTTTGATTAAGGAAGGTTTATTCTAGATTTGCAAGAATGGAGAGGAGGCACTTTTTTGGTCAAACTCCTGGGATGACTTTCATCTCATTATATCCCAGTATCCTCATTTGAGGAATTTATGCCAGCAGTTTCTAGAGGTTAGATAGTCAAGAGTGAGTGACTTAAAATCCTTTTTTCAGAATGGGCAATTGGAGGTGGCAAGATGGAAGACCCCTTGTGACTAGCCTACGGTTGATATGGAGAAGGAACATGATGAGCTGTATGACATTTTATCTCATAAGTATTGTAGCCCCCTCAAGAAGGATAGATTGACTTGGCTCTTGAATCCTAAGGGTGCTTTTACTGTTGCTAGTAGATATGAGAAATTATTGTCTCAACGACTGACTAGGGTGGAGGTTCATTGGTGGAAACACATTTGGAACAACTTTTCTTGGCCAAAATGCAATTGTTTTGTTTGGACTTTGGCCTTGAACAAATGTTTAACTTGGGATAATATTTGAAAGAATGACTTTCAAGGACCTTATATGTGTGTTATGTGTTGCACTCGTGAGGAGGATTCTTCACACTTGTTTTTTAGGTACCCTTTTGTTGGCATTGTGTTGTCATTGATGTCAACCAACATAAGATGACCACCAGTAGATGAGATATAGGTGCAACCTTGATATGAAGGAGTACAAGATATGATATCTTGGATATCACCTTGTGTTGTAGAACACCGGTAAAGTTAAGGAAGATGACCTTAGGAGTCACCAATACACAAGCTAGTGTCTGACTTGTGTGATGAGATATAAAGGTGTTTGAGTGGTTGTTTGTGATGAAGAGGTAGAATGTTATCTGAATCACATCAACACTAGTAGAAAAGAATGAACCAGTGTGTTGTGAGGTTGCAGAACTATAGGACCCTCACCTATTGAAGATGAAGTCATCATGAGAAGCAATGACTAAATAGTGAGTTTGTCCACATTGAATCACATGTGCATGTTTGAAGATATGCTGCACAAACAGGGAACTCACATGAGCAAATGACAAGGTGTTACTCCACCAAGTAAGTGGGGCTTATCTCCCATATGAATTGAGGCATTATAGTTTGGTGAGATAAGAGTGCAGAGGTAAAAGCAAGGACTTGAAGGATCACACTAGATCCACTGGTGAAATGAGGGAATGTCTTAAGTACATGAGATCAGGGTTATACACTAGACCAACAAAGAAGGCATGTTGAAGAAGAGTGATATGTTTGTCATTCAGACAAACTGGTTGTGGAGATACAATCAAAGGAGAATGGTTTGATTGATGGAGTCTAGCAAAGGTTGATGATTGGTGTCATCAAGAGTGATAACCGGTATGTAAGCCCACCGATAATATGAGCAAGGTGCAGATGCAAATGACTCTCCACCTTGGGGAAATGAGAAAATGATCTTTCTTAAAGAAGACATGTTCGACAACCGGTCAAGGCGTTCCACCCATATTCCAGCAAGATGCAGACATGATGAGGTTACTAGTACAGTGTGTGATATCGACAGGGAAGAGGAACCGATTGAGTGGCTGGTTGGTGACCCCATTTGGACCAACATGAAGTGCCAAGATGGTAGTTAGTTGATATGAATACCACATGGAGTCAACGTGGAAAACCTACATTTGGATAAAGACGGAATGTACATCGACAGGGTTGTTGCAGGGTTGGTCGACTTTAATGAAAGGTCACACAAATCACGAGACATGCTGCAGAGTGATTGCAGGGGTTTGAGGCTTGAGATCTGGAAGATAACTACGAGTTAGCTAAGAGTGATTGAGAAGATCAAGACGATAGAGGAAAAATCATGACAGATCTTTTGTGATTGACCAAGGGATCAACTATTAGGATAAAAAGCAAGTCACCAAAGATGGAAGGCGTGATCTAGGAGATGCGAATATGGTGGAATTATGCAATCGGATGTCAAAAAGATCAAATCGTGCAATATCTGATTGGATTTGGTTTGCCTCAAGGATGGTGAGGAAACCCTAACCGTCTAGATTTTGAATTGGTTTTTGGAGGGAAAACCGGTCTATAAGTGTGTGGCCAAAGAGAATGTTTAGTGCTGCTAAATAATATAATATTGTGTGATTGCGAACTTGAAGACTTGTGCAAGCAAGAGAAAATCAGCCACATGCTCAACAAGCATCTATAAAGAGAGTGGGAGTGATAGAGAACCTGGTTGAAGCATTCGACCGGTTGGATAGAAGAACCGGTAGTGTTCTACTGGCAATGCAGAAGTGAAGGAGGCTATAGAGAAGTTAAATAGAGAACCGACCGAGAGGAGAATTAGTGAAAAGAAGAGTAGTGAAGAGGAGATTTAGTGAGAGCAGTATAGAAGAGAGATATACTGGTAAGTCTTACTAGTGGAGAACCAATAGGTGAAGAGCAGCAGAGAAGTGAGTCAGTGAAGCAGAGAAGGTATCTCACCGATAGAGTAAGATAAATGTAATGGTTACAAGATTCACTTGTAACAAGATAACGACTTATGTATTTGATGTTTACATTGTGAACACTGAGTTGTTGCTCGGTGTAGGGGTTGTAGCTCCTTGGGTTTGTGCCCTAAAGTCAGGGGTTGGTGCTCCTTTGGGTTGTAGCCCATAAATCAGGTAGGGGTTGGTTCCCTAAACTTTGTAACTATGTTTATTGTGGGGTTGGATTGGAGTAGTAGACTCCAGCAACATTGCTCATCGAGGTTTTTCCCATCTTGGGTTTTCCTTGTAAATGTTGGTGTTATGCGATGTCCCCTTGTGAGTGTGTTTGCATTTAAGTGAGTCTCCTCTATAACCGGTAAGTCTGCATTGAGTTAAATATATCAACCGATATGCTCACATAGGATTGCAATAAGAAAAGGGATTTGAGAACCATTAATTCACCCCCTCCCCCTCTTAGTGGTGCATTGTGTCTAACAATCGGTATCATAGTAGTTCCCAATTAGAAGAGTGTTCTCCAACTTGGGCAGATTCCTACCTAAGGACACAATGGTTTGTCTAGTATCAATCCTCGCTCCTGTATTTGATGGTTCAAACTTTTCTGTTTGGAGCTGCAAAATGGAAGTTTTCCTGTCCTCCTTAGGGTTTGATATATGGATGTCAGTAGTTAATGGTCTCCCTAGAAAGGTCAATATTCCTACTGGATTTGTAGAAGAAAGAAGAAACCAATGCAATGAAGAAGCCATGAAGGCTATTTTCAGTGGACTCACTGGTGATGTCTCTTCATAGGTGGACAGGTGTAAAACAACAAAGAGCTTGTGAGAAAGATTGAAGAAGCTCTATGGAAATGAACCCTCAACTGTAGAACCATAAATTGAAGCAAATATGAGAAATACCTCTCATATTTATCGGGATGATGAACATAGATCTGCTAGCAGCTGTAGCAGTGATGAAGAAGGAGCTCAACTCTTCATGGCCCAAGAATCTAAAAGTGGTTGGGCAAATAGTTACCCTCAACAAAAAATGTTGAGTAGTGATGATGATGAAGAGGAAGACATGGCAGATAGATCTTGCCATCAAGATCCTTTTGATGATGAAGAAGCAACATAAGTTGACCTTGAAGGAGAGCCTGTAAATACACTTGAAGAACTCAATAGAGTCAAAGGGAAATACAAGCTATTCAAGAATGCTGCAATTATGGAGCAAAACCAGTTAGTCAAATGCCTTGAAGAATCTGAGAAATGCATCTCAGAGTTGAAGACTTAGGCAGAAGACACCAAGATATGCTAGTGTGAAGATCTAGCCTCTTAGCTAGAGATAGAAGACAAAAAACTTCAGTGGCTGCTTGAAGAAAACAAAGGGCAAACCTCTCCAGTTAGAAATGTTCCTCTAAAGAAGGTTGACCTGAACACAACTGGTGTGGACTTGTAGACAAAAGTGAAGATCAATGCTCCAAGAAAGAATCTTCATATAGATCCTAGAGGTAAGGGGAAGATGGAAGAAGAAAACTCCACCAGAAGCAGGAAGATGAGGAAGAAGCAAAGGAGATCCTCCATCGGTAGAGGACAAAAAAATGCTACCACCCACAAGGGGAAGCAAGTGTGGGAGAAGAAGAAGAGATCAGATGGAAGAGGTGTTCAGAATGGACAACCAAGGATCCATTCTCAAAAAGGTGAAGATGGGGATGCAAAACTGACAAGATCTCCTCATGCATGGCAAAGTAAATATGTAAGTCATATGTTGTCATTTACCGGTTACTACTTTACATGTGATGATTATGGCCATAAGGTAAGGGAATGCAAAAGGAGATATAGAAAGAATAATGTAGGATCTCACAGAAATCATGCTTATCGGAAGGATGTATCCAGAAGTAGATACATGCATGACCCTTCTCCCGGTTATGCAAAGATGGTTTGTCATAACTGTAGACATCTAAAAATGGTCAACGCTTGCGGAGTCATACTTTAACATTTGCACATTGCCTTATTTTAGGGTTGTTTGCGTCGTATTAACATTTCTTCTATGTTGTGCACTTGGTCTTTATCATTTGCGAGCAACGAGTCCTTCTTCTGCAATCTTCATTTGTCTCGCTTTCGAATTTGGTCTTGTTGATAATAATCTTAAGTCATGATTTTGGTCGATCTTATCCTATCGCATCAATGTGTGTGCTCATTTGTCATATTTTGACTTCGTCAATTCGATTTCATTTTGCATATCGTCAATCCTAATCAATGATAGAATTAGGGTTTTGTCCTCTTGTCAATCTTGTCATTTTGCAATCGATTCGTCATTGATCCTTGTCCTCTTGTCAATCTCATCAATTTTGCGATCGATTTGTCATCGATCGTTGTCCTTTTCAATCTTGTCATTTTGCGATCGATTCATCATTGATCCTTGTCCTCTTGTCAATCTTGTCAATTTTGCGATCGATTTGTCATCGATCGTTGTCCTTTTCAATCGTGTCAATTTGGATCAATTAGTCATTGTTCCTCATCAATTGGTGCCTATCAATTTGGTCTCTTTATCAATCTTGGTCAGTTTGTCAACCAATCTCAATTGTTCGTTAGCATTGGTCCTTTGTCAATCAGAATCATGATCGAATCGACATCAATTATCTTTTGTCAAGACCTAATTGTCGTCCTTGCATTTCTAATTCATCTTCTAAGGTTTTATGATTTATTCATTTAATCTTGTTTGTCATTTTCCCTCTAGGTTAAATAATTTATTTATTTATCCTAAGTCTTCTTGTCACAATTAAATATTTATTTAATTGGCTAATTAATTCCTCTCTCTTTTTGTGAATTAATTAATGAATGAAAAATTATTAATTAATTTACCTAATTTTCATCAATTTCTAATTTCCTAATTTCCAATTCATCTAATTTTCTATTTTCTCCTATTTTTCTAAATATTTCCCCTAATTTCATGGGAATGACATAGCAATCTTGTCATAATTTGTCATAATTTGTCAATCAATCAATTTTGCATAGCAACCTTGTCAATTTTGTCATAATTTGTCAATCAATCAATCTTGCATAGAAAGTGTCAATTTTGTCATAATTTGTCATATTTGTCATTCTTGATTTGAAATTTCCTTTCAAATCTCTTCATGCTAATCTTGTCTTTTCTCCAATTTATCTATAAATTGGATGAATTTCTTCAATCAGGCCCCCGCCCAATCAATCAATCATGCTTCTAGTATCCTTATGTTGTCTTGTCAATCTTGCTTTCATATTATGCTTATGCACTTGTAGGTGAGATCCACAAACAAAGCAATTTGGAGGAGAAAGAAGGACAATGGAGAATTATGAAGGAGATATCTGCATTTGGTTTGCTTTAATTTCATTTTGAATATCTTGTCTTCATGTTTTCTACTGAATGTTTTTAGGATTGTTATCATTGCAATCAGTTTTTGTGATTGAGCTAGTTTAATTTTGATTTGCTTTGATGTTTTCCCAAATTCCTATCTACATTAATTGGTGAACCCGACGTGAAACTAACCATTTAACCATGTTTTGAGTGCTTTTTGAGCTAATTTGCAGGTGAAAACCCAAGAAACAGGGCAACTCAGGGCTTTCTGGGCACTTCTGCGCCTGTGTAGGAGGAATCTGTGCCTGTGTCAAGGGATCTGCGCCTGTGTCAAGGCATTCTGCACCTGTGTCAAAGGGACCTGCACCTATGTCAAGGCATTCTGCGCCTGTGTCAAGGAAATCTGCGCCTATGTTGAGAGATTTTGTGCCTGTGTAAGGCCAGAAACAGAGGTGAAAATCAGTGTTTTTACTTGCAAATTTCTTTGTTTTGCATTCTGTTCTTGTATTCTGGTTTTCTTTGGTATTGATTCTCTATGGAGCACCTTGGCATTACCTGTGATGAAGACTAAGAATGAAACTACTAACAAATCTTATGCAGGTTCGCTAGTCAAAGACCAAACAAATCAAACTTCTAACTCAGTGATTTTGCAGGTTGCCTTATATTCCAACCAAACTTTGTGTTTGTGATTCATAGTGTTCACTTTGCTTGTTGAGTTTGACATTGGAGTAGGAGAGTATGCTCTCATCCTTCTTAGGGTGATCAGAAATCCAGATTTTTGATACCATTCTCATGTTTTGGATTGTTTGTTACCTTTAGAGGGCCTGCCTTCCCAACCATTTGCTTTCTTTTGCAAGCAAGTGACAATCGTGAGAAGGGAACGACCCAAAGTGAGCACAACTAGAGTACCGTGGCATTCTAACTCACTATAAATAAATAACTGATGGGCGAAAGCTTTGAAGGAAGGGTTATGTGGGAAGTGATGACCCTTGGACTCTTTCTCATATCAGCATCTAAGTAGGGCCTCACGGTCTAAATCATGCTTGCACAACTACATTTGTTTGGTATCTTGGTGGGCCCGTGTCTCAATCACGCTTGCGTGACACCAAGGAGTAGCGCTTAACAGAAATCCTTATTAAACACCTTGTATTTAGAGGCCAAAATCCTTCTAGTTGCTTGAGAAGGAGGAGTTCAGATACTTGGAAGAGATACTAAGTTCGCCATGGGGAGATTTCCATGGGGATTGATGCTTGGCTGCCCTAAGAAGTGAGTGCTATGGAGGGGAGCCCGTGGGGTCAAGCATCTATGTATTCTCCTTGAATCTCATAACGAGTCTACCTCTCAAGTACCTACTGTCCTTACCTACCATAAGAAATGTGTGAATGAGCATGATTTTCTTGAGTCTAAGTTAAAATATCTTGTCTTCTTTGCTTGTCAAAAGTTGAGTTGTGTCTCATTTCAAAAACAAGACAAATTGATTCAAAACAAGGTTAAACACAAGAGTATTTCATTCAACAAAGTTCAAAACACCTTCAAACATGGTTGTCAAACATTTTTCAAAATCTTGTCTCAACATTCATGTCACTTAGATTTAGGTCCTCCATTGTCCATACTTAGGGCTTAGAGCATCATTCTTGCATTCCACTTGGTCCATTTCATTTAGGTGTCCATTTGCATGTCCTTATTAGGTTCTCATTTAGGTGTCCCCTTGCATGTCATTATTAGGTCCTCACTTAGGTGTCATATTGCATGTCCAACATTAGGTTCATCCTAGGTTTGCATTTTGCAAATTCATTGTCAACTACCAAGGTTAGGTTTCACCTAGGTCATACACCTTTTTATATCAATAAGGGTCATCCATTTGCATGTGTCCTCTTGCATTATAATAATACCATTTCATAATTCAACCTTAGGTTTTGTCTTAGGTTGACATTGTCATACATTTTTATTTGCATCTTTGTCCTCATAACATTAGATCACATTTGCATACCCTAGGTCTCTTCATTAAGCTCAAGTCATTATCATATCATATTAGGGTCATTTGCATAGTAATTGTCCCTTTGCATATAGTGTCAAAACTAGGTTTTTTCATACTTGAGTAATACAAATCTTTGATAAACCCTAAGTTATTGTTAGGAAGTCTAGACCTTATCAAACTTTTGTCTTTTTGTCATCAATGTCATTTGGTCAAACCTAGCTTAGTATCCAAGCATATAGGGGAGACATTGTCATTTTGTCCTTTTGTCACTTGGTCCTTTTGTCCTTTGAGTTCTAGACATCATTTCAATTTCCTAAGGGTCTCATTTTTAGAATTGCATTCCAAAAAGTTTGTCAAAATTTTGAAAAACAACAAAAACATTAAGTTGCATTGTCATCCTTTAGGTTGCATTTGTCAATCCCATTAGTTGCATTGCATAGTGACATGTTTGTTGAAATGAGGTCTCAACCTTCTTACGAAGCCATGTCATCACAATTGAGAAATCAATCATGTCAATCCAATCTCTACATGTCTCAGAACTTGGATCAAACTTTTTATGATGAAACAAGTCTCCAAATACAAAAACTAGAGGAGAAACTAGCTCAAGAAAAGGAGATTTTGGAACAAAAAGTGAAAAACATTGAGAAGAATAGATCACAAATGTCCAAAATGTTTCAAAAATTTCTAGGTCAAAATCCAAAGATTGAGCCAATTGATGTAAGATCTCTTATTGAACGATCAGACATACCAGCTCTCCTCTCACAAATAGAGATGATGAAACAATTTCAAGAAAAGAGACAACAACATTATGTGCCTCCACAACAAGAACAAGAAGGTGTTTACTATCAATCACATTTTCAACCATCACTACCAATTGTTCAATAGTTCAAACATTTCCAACAGACACAACCAATGGTCCAACATGTTCAACCAACACAACCAATGGTCCAATTTCAACAATATGTCCAACCAACTATACAATGTCCACAAATAGTTCAACCAATGGTGGAATATCAACAAGTTCAATCAACATATCAATGTCAACAACCACAACCAAACATTAAAAAACAAAGGTTGCAACATGCACCAAGCCAAATTTTGAACATGTCAAACCAATTTGAGCAACATCTAGTTCAAAATCAAAACATGACATCAAACCGAGACCAAATTCTTGCCAACTAAGTTCAAATTCCAGATACAACCATGTCAAAACCTCGAAAGAAAGGTGGCTTTATTGCAAGGCTCTTAAGGAAATTACCAAGTGAGTTCTTTGAGGAAGATCAAGTTAATACACTTATGTCTAGCAATGCCTCATCCCCCCACAAACAAATTGACTCCCCAGTGGCATCTATCCCTACACCTTTAGAAGTTTCACAAGAACCTTCCATATTGTCCTCATCAAATAATACACCCAAGGATGAAATTATCCAAGGGCTATCCATAATTGATTGCCAAGATAATCCAATTCATGATGCACATCCTTGTCATGTTTCAGAAATACAAGACCCAATGCCACCATGCACTTTATTTCCATTACCTATTTTAGAGGACCCCATTCGAAGTCCCTCTTCCTCATGTTCAAGCATTGATTCCTTGCCAGAATCCATCACAAATGTTCAAAGTGTATTTCCTTCATGCCAAAACATTGATTCCTTGTCAGAATCCCCCATGCATATCCAAAGTCCAACCTCATGTCAAGAGGATAATTTAGAGCATGAAGAAATGAGTAATAAAGAAAATCAAGATCAAGATCCTGAAACCTTATCATCCCATCCAACTGTTGAACAGGATCCCATTTCCCCAGACACTCGCAATGATTCACTTATTCCTATCAATTCTATCCAAGAACACAATATCCTTTCAAATCCCATTGACATTCCACTTCCTAAGAAAGATCAAGATATCCTTTCCATCCTTTCCGATGATCCCATTAGAAGTCAAGAGAAAAGCACATTTAAAGAGGATTCCAATGATTTGCCTCCTTGTCAAGATCAAATTATTCCTTTAAATTCTCCACAAGATCCTTTTGTTCCTCCATCTCCTTGTCTTAATGCTCCATATACACTCCAAGATCGCATTTCTTTTGATGATCCCATTATTTCTCCCATTCCATCTCTTGAAGAGCCTATCATTAAACCATGTCCACTACACAATCCTAATCCCCCTCATGATTCTAATGTGTCAGTGCAAGATGTTCATGAACCCTCGACATGCATAACAGGTTCTTCCTCTTTGGTGCAATCCGATCCACTTCAAGATCTCTTTATTTCTCTCATATCATATCCACCTCATAATGGAATCGCATCTTCTTCCCAAAGAAAAGAGTATCCTACAAGTCAAGATATTCATAAAGGCAAAGGAGTAGACCTTCATGAGAAAGAACCCCTCCATATCAAAGAAGATCTTAAGGGTCATTTCTACACAAATCACTCTCAAGACGTTGGTATCCCTCCATCAAAATCAAAACATACACCTTACCTATCATACTTTCCATCCATCTTAGGTCCTTATATCCCTTCATCCTCTATGCAAGGTCAGAAAAGGCACACATCCTTGAGTAAATTTCATCAATCCAAAAGAACTCCATTTCATTCATATCCATCCATGAATTCCTTTCCCCCTCCAAGCAATTTGGATGTCAAGTGTAAACGTCATAAGTCTAGCAATCCACATGTATTCAAGGATCAACATGTCCCATCTAATCAACATGTAAAAACAAATAAAAATGCGATCCAAAAAGAAAAAAATATATCCAAAATGCCACAAAGGCCCACTGAGCAAAATAAAGCAAAGTCAAAATCTATATGGGTTCCTAAATCCCTTGTGCAAGCAATGCACACCAAGGAATCACAAAAGCATGAAAAATCAAAAACCATGTGGATCCCTAAGCGGCTCCTTGAAGCACAAAAGCCTAAAGAAACATCCAAATTGGAATTTAAAATTGCTATTCCTCCATCTAAACCTTCCAAGTCTATTCCTCCACCACCTTATTCATCCATTTTGGGCCCTTATGTCCCAAAATCCCAAGCTATTCCTCCATCCAAATCTCAATATCCAAAATACATTTTTCCTCCATCAGTCCATCACCCCTCAAGGTGTGTGCCAATGTTGATCTTGCCTTCATTTCCATCCAGTGAAGCCCAATTCTTCCAATACCCTACCTATTATCCAATGCATATTTTCCATCCTTCGATCCCTTTGGTCCAATTCTTTGCATAAATCCTTGCCTTAATTTCATCTCATTTTCCATGTCCTTATCCTACCAACGTCTTTGAGCATACTTTTAAAGGTCATGGTCCATTTTTTTTCAAGGCTACTATCCAAAAAAAAAAGACGCTTGAGTCCTTCTTCCATCACCTATCATGTGTCCATCTTCTATTGAAAAAGTCAAAATACAAAAAAAAAAAGTGAGAAAAAAAAGAAAAAAAAAAAAAGTAAAGCAAAAATAATTCGTCCACTAGTGAAAACTTGGCAAATAGGTGCCTTGGGCAAGTACAGTGATGAAAACCTGGCAAATAGGCGTCATGCATAATTTATGAACTTCTTGCACACCACACTTGGGGGCAGGTTTTATCCTTCATATCCTTTTGTCCTTCATTGTTCCATTATCCTATCGAACCCATGCCATACTCCTTTATATCCTATTGCCCTTCATTATCCTATCATACCATGTCATACTCCTTCATGTCCTATTACTCCTCCATTATCCTATTGTCCCTCATGTCCATTTCCCCTTTCCACCTTTGATCTTGACAAGGCTGAGGATCGTCATGAGCATCATGCATCTTGTTTGTAGCTTTTAGTCCATCATAGCTTTTGGTATTTATCCATTTGCTTATTACATATTCTCTGTCTTATTGCAACTTTCTGCTACTATCCCTTAGCCAATCCTGACTTTGAGTCCATGTCCCTTATCCATTCTTGGTCTTGCTTATCCTATCCATGTCTTATCACTATCCATACAGTCTTTTTATTTCCTTGATCTTGATCTGACATAAGGACACAAAATTTAAACATGGTTTCAAAAACCTCTTGACATGTCCCTCATGCCATGTCACTGCTTTACATTGTCATATCCAGTCTCTTGTCCTATCACGCAATAGCCCTTGAAAATTGCATCTGTATTGTCTCCATAATAAAAGGCCTTTGTCTTCCCCCTATCCACCATCATTTCAGCAACCCTATTTATTCACCTGTCATATTCCTTGCCTTGCGAGACACTGAGGGCAAAATCAAAAAAAAAAAAATCAAAAAATGTCCTGAAATAATCCAAAAAAATTGAAAAATGTTCTTAAAAAAATCATAAAAATTGAAAAATGTCCTGAAAAAATCATAAAAATTGAAAAATGTTCTGAAAAAAATCATAAAAATTGAAAAATGTCCTGAAAAAATCATAAAAATTGAAAAATGTCCTGAAAAAAATCATAAAAATTGAATAATGTCCTGAAAAAATCCCCCCAAAAAAATCAAATAATGTCCTGAAAAAATCCCTAAAAATAAAAAAAATGTCCTGAAATAAATCCCTAAAAAGTCAAATAAAGTCTTAAAAAAATGAACAAAAAACTTGTAAAAACTCGAAACACCAATATCCCCTTTGTGCATAGACAGATCACTGAGCATACCTCCAACGACTCTCAATCACAACACTGCGCTTTACTGCAAATCACGCATTCACAGACAAATTTTTTCAATCAAACCAGACATTCAAACTGATCAACATTGTCATATCAATCAATCAACATCAATATCATTTGTCCTTGTCACTACTATCATGGGTCTTATACAGGGTGTGGTATGCTCGAAACAAGACTGTGTCCTATCTTAGATGGGGTATTGCATTCCCTGAAACTAGATAGCATGATCATCCTATCAACACTTTCAACTTTTGACAATGAAGATCAAGATGTTTGTTTGACTTGTTGGAATTAGCGATTCTTATCATTTATTGATTTATCTTCGATCATGTTCCTATGTTGCTCAATGATATCACTGAGTGATTTAGAGTGACCGGAATGGCTCATGATCCCTTTTTTGTGCTGTTTGCTATTTGTGGAATGTTTGTCACAAATTGGGGCAACTATATCATTGGGTGTCTGTGATAAGTACGTTCTCTTTGTGAGCACCGCACGTACCTCAACCCTTGATGTATGCACCGTAGGATGCTTCACTCATTCCTTGTGTGGGATGTGTCTATATTTTGCAAAAGGGGTTGCGTTTTAGCTTTGGCCTTCAATGCCATGATGCTCTGCATCTGTTTTGCTACATTAAATAAAGGTTCTCACCTACAAAGTGCATTGGTGAAAGCAAGTTTTTCTTCATCTCTAACTGTCCTCTGTCGAATTTCTTCCTACTAACATTTCTTCCATCAGTTTGGGCAGTCAGTTTAGTCTAGGTCTCCGATCTCCAAACATAAGTTGCATCCTGCATTCATTGATTAGTACATTTGCATTATCTCAAGCATTTTATCCATTTCATAAATGCATCAAAAACACATAAAAATATATCCATACATGTTCCACAATGGTACATAAACAATGCATAAGCCATCCATACATGGAAAATAACCATAAGCCATAACGCATTGCATCCCATCATATAGCTGCATATCATATCATATATCACAACAACATCGGAGTACAAAATTGGACTGTCTGTCCTAAGTATGGCCCACAGGCTGAATACATAATGTCAAACTGCATATGTCTTTGTCGTAAGGAGCATGTGCCTCTATCACTAGGTGCTCCCTCTGTCCTCCTCATCCCTGCCATGTCTCAAGGATGATGTCCCTCCTACCCCTAGTCCTGGCTGTGGTGGTCTCATAGGTCCACTCACCCCCATGCTGCTCACTGGCCTCTGAGAATGTGTCCTGCTCTCTATCCTCGATCGTGCTCGATATGATGCTACTCTCTGCTTTGGTGGAATTGCACTCTCATATAGTGTCCTCCAATGGCGTATCTCTTCTCTGATCTCTACCAACATCTGTGCCATCTCACATGCACTGGCATCCCTAATCGACCCAATGTACTTGGTCACTCTCTGCTCTGCTTGTTGTGCCTACACTATTGCTGTATCTCGAGCCGCTATTAGTCTGGCTATCTCGGCTCTGAACTGATCCTGCTCTGTCCTCAAGATAGCATTCTATCTCTCTAAAGTCGCAATGTGATCATGCTGACTCACTATGGTGGCCCTACATATCTCCATCTCCTCTATGCTAGTTGTCTTCGACTCTATGGGTATATCCTGCAATGACTCTTGATTGCCTGAATCTGGCTCATCCTCCTCATCCTTGTCATCCTCCTCATCATACCCTCCATCCTCATCATCCCCCTCATCCTCATCATCTCCCTCATCCTCATGTCTATCCTCATCATCTCTCTCCTCCTCTCCAGCGAGTGGGAAGTCCTCCTGTCTCCTCGGTACCGAAATATCAGGATCTGTCAATGGCATAGGCCATCATCGTGCAAACCATCGCTCATACTCCTCTGTCATCCCAATGTCTACCACATCTGATCTCCAATCCCACTGTCTTTGTTGCAGCTATGTGAAGTCGGCATATGCTATGTGTGGCTGAATCATCCTCCCCCACTGACTCGTCTCTCTGTGAGATCAGGCAAAGTGTGCAGTCCCTCTAGGTACATCCTGCCTCTCTCCAAATTGTCGTCTGACTCTCTCTGGCAGATACATCTCAATCACTCTCTGGTGATTCACTAGTCGCCCAATTAGGTATCTCTCCTGTCTATAATACGGTAGCTCATCACTATCATCTGACCATCTAGGGCAATCAAGATATGGCCTCCATGTGAACTCTCTCAATCTGTCTAGCTCATGTCGCCAATACAGTATGTATCTAAAAGGACCCTGTCTCAATGTACCCCCATAAATGTACACATATGGTCGATGTGGTACTACCTGTCTCTCTGCAATCGGTCCACATATGGCTATGTGCTCAAATGCCCATACCTGTAACAATGTGACTCCACAGCTCAAAGTCTGCACTCCCTGATATGCTATTTGATGCAACTAAAAATATAGCATGGCAAGCACACATGGTCCCCATGCATATATAGTCCCTTCTGCCACCATCTGCTCTAGCACTCTTCCCCATCCAATAGAGAATCCATGTCCTTATTTGTCCCCTGCTAATAAGCATGTTATAACTATAGCTATCACCACATATTGCTGATCGTACTTTGCTGCCATGGTCTCCCAATGGATCTCTCTCTACGATATCCAGATCATCTGTGTCGCACTCGAATAATCTGCACAAAGCATCTCTCCCTATCACCGGGTCATACTCTATCAGCTCCCCATGAATCGGAATGTGAAGGATATGCCACACGTCCTCTAGTGTCACCGTCACCTCTCCTGTCGGTAGATGGAATGAGGAAGTCTCTGAATGCCATCGCTCTGCCAATGCGGTAAGTAGTCTTGTGTTTGCCCTAATCTCGGGCATGAATGTGATATAGTATAACCCAAGTCCTACTAATGTATCTCTGTCCATGCTCCTGAGTCTATGTCATAACATGAAGCAGTCAGGTCAGTTCTCCAGCGTAATCAGCGGATACTGTCGACTCTGCATCACAATTGGGGCACATTTTGTCAGTTTTAGGGTTTGCTCCTATGGGTTGCATTTCCTTGTTTCATCCACAAATTAGGGTGTTTCTTATCTATTTTGACCTATCCTACCCTTATCCCCTTTTTCGAGATCATCTGCGTGTTGTTTTCGATCAAATTAGGGTCCCTAGTGCACAACTGCGCCTGTGTACCCTGTCCTGCGCTTGTACAACATCAAACTGCACCTGTGTACCCTACATAGGTACAAAACATCCTACACAAGCGTAGGATGTGCCCACAGAGGCACAAAAGTCCTTTTTTTTCATTCCCTGTGGGCCCCGCAATGTCTCGCAAGCAAGTAAAATTCATGAAATTGACAATATGGGTTTTTGAGATACATACCGCTGCTCCCGCATCATCTGGTCATCTGTAGGTGCGTACACATTCCTCGAGGTGATCTACCATTGGAATGTTTGCCATCTCTCTACAAGGGTCCTTTTCCAGAGCAACAAATCCTCCACTTTGGCTAGTGCAAATGAACTCTTTTCCTTCTCCTTGTCTCATTTATAGATCTTTGTCAGTGCATAGATGGATGTGCACCCTCTCCATCTAATGTTGGTCATGGTCTTTTGCACCTTCCACTGCTTGTCATTTGTGTATCCAATCCCTGATTTTCAATCCGTTTGATCCTATCATTTTCTATCATTCTTATCGATCAATTGGCCTCTTTTCTGGATGTTTTCGGCCAATTCCTCGAGGGGGCATGCATATGTCATTGTCATTGTCTGGGGCATTTTCATCATTGTTCTTTGAAACAACACTTGAAATCACATTGTCTCAAAGAGGGGCAAAATGTAGACATCTAAAAATGGTCAACGCTTGCGGAGTCATACTTTAACATTTGCGGATTGCCTTATTTTAGGGTTGTTTGCGTCGCATTAACATTTCTTCTATGTTGTGCACTTGGTCTTTATCATTTGCGAGCATCGAGTCCTTCTTCTGCATTCTTCATTTGTCTCACTTTCGAATTTGGTCTTGTTGATAATAATCTTCAATCATGATTTTGGTCGATCTTATGCTGTCGCATCAATGTGCATGCTCATTTATCATATATTGACATCATCAATTCGATTTCATTTTGGACATCATCAATCCTAATCGATGATAGAATTAGGGTTTTGTCCTCTTGTCAATCTTGTCATTTTGTGATCGATTCGTCATTTATCCTTGTCCTCTTTTCAATATCGTCAATTTTGCGATTGATTTGTCATCGATCGTTGTCCTTTTCAATCTTGTCATTTTGCGATCGATTCGTCATCGATCCTTGTCCTCTTGTCAATCTCTTCAATTTTGTGATCGATTTGTCATCGATCATTGTCCTTTTCAATCGTGTCAATTTGGATCAATTAGTCATTGTTCCTCATCAATTGGTGCCTATCAATTTGGTCTCTTTATCAATCTTGGTCAGTTTGTTAACCAGTCTCAATTGTTCGTCAGCATTGGTCCTTTGTCAATCAGAATCATGATCGAATCGACATCAATTATCTTTTTTCAAGACCTAATTGTCATCCTTGCATTTCTAATTCATCTTCTAAGGTTTTATGATTTATTCATTTAATCTTGTTTGTCATTTTCCCTCTAGGTTAAATAATTTATTTATTTATCCTAAGTCTTCTTGTCACAATTAAATATTTATTTAATTGGCTAATTAATTCCTCTCTCTTTTTGTGAATTAATTAATGAATGAAAAATTATTAATTAATTTACCTAATTTTCATCAATTTCTAATTTCCTAATTTCCAATTCATCTAATTTTCTATTTTCTCCTATTTTTCTAAATATTTCTCCTAATTTCATGGGAATGACATAGCAATCTTGTCATAATTTGTCAATCAATCAATTTTGCATAGCAACCTTGTCAATTTTGTCATAATTTGTCAATCAATCAATCTTGCATAGAAAGTGTCGATTTTGTCATAATTTGTCATATTTGTCATTCTTGATTTGAAATTTCCTTTCAAATCTCTTCATGCTAATCTTGTCTTTTCTCCAATTTATCTATAAATTGGATGAATTTCTTCAATCAGGCCCCCGCCCGATCAATCAATCACGCTTCTAGTATCCTTATGCTGTCTTGTCAATCTTGCTTTCATATTATGCTTATGCACTTGTAGGTGAGATCCACAAACAAAGCAATTTGGAGGAGAAAGAAGGACAATGGAGAATTATGAAAAATATATCTGCGTTTGGTTTGCTTTAATTTCATTTTGAATATCTTGTCTTCATGTTTTCTATTGAATGTTTTTAGGATTGTTATCATTGCAATCTGGTTTTGTGATTGAGCTAGTTTAATTTTGATTTGCTTTGATGTTTTCCCAAATTCCTATCTACAATAACTACAATGTATTTGGCCATAGAGAGTTTGAATGCAGGAAGAGGAAGCTACAGTTACATGGAGACCGAAAAAATGGTCATGCTCTGTAGATAGGCGAAGATAGAACATATGGAAGATAGAGATCTGCTTGGAACCAAAGGAGAAATGTTCCTTTAGGAGTAAGAGGTTCACCGGTTTCGGTTGCTAGTCAAAGCAACATGACTAGGAGAAGATGGTCAAACTGGTATGTCAAGAGGTTTCCCAATCATAATGTTGGGATGAATGTTGTGTGCTACTATAACACTACTTTTGTCTATAATGAAGAATCAAGAAATGGAAGGACCCATTAGCAGAAAAAGGAAATACCTACTCCCAAGTCTGGAAATGGGAAGAAGGATGAGACCAAACAGATATGGAGGAAGAAAACCATGGACTTGCATTGTGCACTCAGTGCACAAGTGATGTCTCCTAAGGCCTAAAGGAGACAAAACATCTTATGGGGAGTAACACATTGAATTTATCTTTCACCCCCTCAATGAAGGAGGCAATATGAAAGATGATAATGTAAAGATAGGTGTGTGTAGATGTTGTCTTGACTACACACTTACAAATCAGTGATAGATCACCACTGCATGTTTCAAAGGGTGAAGGTTAACAATTGGCATCAGATGTTAATCGGTATGTGCAGAATGTTACCAACATGGATGCTACAGGTAGTTGCAGGTTATGTAAGATAATGAGGTTGGAGAGCATTGCATTAGCCACACTAGCATGGAGTGAAATTATGTCTCAGGAGGTGTTGATGAAGACCTGAATATGTTGGCCCTAATTGTTCATCATGTAGACTTGCATGTTTTTGGGCCAACCGGTTTGTCTCTTGGCATGATGATGTCATTGGGAAAATTTAGGATCACGTCATAGACTATGCTGAATACAATAGAGTTGAAGGATCATCAGATTATCACACATGCACAGTTAAACCAATATATGGAGAAGATTGGAGTTTTGGTACTATACCTGACTAAAGATAAAGAACCTAAGATGTATGACTTAGGGGGAGTTAAAGTGATCATGATGAAGAGCCGACTTGCTTGAACCTGCAAGGGTACTGATTGCCCAAACTGCAAGAGATGGAAAATGCAGAGGTGTTGCAGGATGAGCGACAGGTGATTAGTATTCACTGACACATCAATAATTGGTATTAGTGTTTCTACAAATTGAGTTCAAATTGTAGTGGATGTGCATGCTCAATTAGTGTTAGTTGATGGTTAAGTTCCCTATCTCAAGTGCTATGACTTCAGAAGATGTAATAGCCAGTGACAAAATAACAAGTGGTATCAAAGGAAGTGTTACATCCGATGAAGACAAAGGGGGAGAAAGTATTCGGTCAAGTGTTGATAAAGACAAGGAGGTATGACATCCTGATAGTGCTCTTTGCCATTGTTGTCAAAGGGGGAGAAGGATTCTGTAGTATGTCAGATACTACATGTGTTGACATCAATGCCAAAGGGGGAGAATGTTGGCATTGTGTTGTCATTGATGTCAATTAGCATAAGATGACCATAGATAGATGAGATATAGTTGCAACCCTGATATGAAGGAGTACAGGATATGATATCTTGGATACCACCTTCTGTTCCAGAACACCAATAAAGGTAAGGAAGATGACCTCAAGAGTTACCAATACACAAGTTAGTGCCTGACTTGTGCGATGAGATAGAAAGGTGTTTGAGCGGTTGTTTGTGATGAAGAGGCATAATGTTATCTGAATCACATCAACACTGGTAGAAAAGAATGAATCAAAGAAAGACATGTCTGATGATCGGTCAAGGTGTTCCACCCATAGTCCAACAAGATGTAGACATGATGAGGTTACCGGTATAGTGTGTGATATCGACAAGGAAGAGGAACTGATTGAGTAGCTAGTTGGTGACCCCATTTGAACCAACATGAAGTGCCAAGCTGGCAGTTACTTGATATGAATGCCACATGGAGTTATCGTGGCAAAGCCACGTTTGGATAAAGACGAAATATACATCGACAGGGTTGTTGCAGGGTTGGTTGACTTTAATGAAAGGTCACGTAAATCATGGGACATGCTATAGAGCGATTACAAGGGTTTGAGGCTCTATGTTTGGAAGATAACTATGAGTCAGCTAAGAGAGATTGAGAAGATCGAGGTGATATAAGAAAAAGAACGATAGATCTTTTGTGATTGATCGAGGGATCAGCTATTAGGATAAAAAGCAAGTCACCAGAGATGGAAGGCGTGATTTAGGAGATGCGAATATGGCAGAATTATGCAATCGAATGTCAAAAAAATCAGATCATACAAGATCTAATTGGATTTGGTTTGCCTTGAGGATGGTGAGGAAACCCTAACCGCCTAGATTTTGAATTTGTTTTTGGAGGGAAAACCGGTCTATAAGTGTATGGCCGAAGAGAATGTTTAGTGCTGCTAAATAATAGAATATTGTGTGATTGCAAAGTTGAAGACTTCTGCAAGAAACAACAAATCAGACAAGTGCTCAACAAGCATCTGTAAAGAGAGTGGGAGTGATAGAGAAACTGGTTGAAGAATTCAACCAGTTGGATAGAAGAACCGGTAGTGTTCTACTAGCAATGCAGAAGTGAAGGAGGTTGTAGAGAAGTTAAACAGAGAACCGACAGAGAGGAGAATCGATGAAAAGAAGAGAAGTGAAGAGGAGATTCAATGAGAGCAGTACAAAAGAGAGATATATTGGTAAGTCTTACAAGCAGAGAAGTAGCAGAGAAGTGACTCGATGAAGCATAGAAGGTATCTCACCGATAGAGTAAGATAAATGTAATGGTTGCAAGATTCACTTGTAACAAGATAACCACTTATGTATTTGATGTTTACATTATGAACACTGAGTTGTTGCTCAGTGCAGGGGCTATAGCTCCTTTGGTTGGTTCCCTAAAGTCAGGGGTTGGTGCTCCTTTGGGTTGTAGCCCATAAATCAGGTAGGGGTTGGTGCCCTAAACTTTGTAATTGTGTTTATTGTGAGATTTGATTGGAGCAGTAGACTCCAATAACATTGCTCACCGAGGTTTTTCCCATCTTGGGGTTTTCCTCATATATGCTGGTGTTATGTGGTGTCCCCTTGTGAGTGTGTTTGCATTTAAGTGAGTCTTCTCTATAACCGATAAGTCTGCATTGAGTTAAATCTATCAATCGATATGCTCACATAGGATTGCAAAAAGAAAAGAGATTTGAGAACCACTGATTCACCCCCTCCCCCTCTCAGTGGGGCATTATGTCTAACACCTTTTTCCCTTTAGCTCTGACATTATTGGTGAGGTGTTTGGAAACACCCTTGTGTCAATGCTTCTTCTTTGGTGGAATTTTGGACCAGTTTGGGTAAGCTTGCTACCTTGACTCCTTATCTCCAGATTGTGTGGTGTATTAGGCCTACTTTCATATTGTGGCAGATTTGGTTGGAGAGGAATCATAGAATTTTTCAAGGAGAAAATCTTTTGGTCGCACAAGTTTGGCGCAAAGTTGTAGGAATGATCTTGGAGACGATGGAAGTGAATTTTGAGGTGATGTTTTCTCTGGATTGAGGGGATGCTGATATTGTGGGTAGATTGGGTATTCAGGGATTGTCTCTAGCCTCTACCTATGTCAGAAGAGGTAGACATGCAAAGAAGAAGGTTCTTAGGGAGGGTAGATGGTTGCCTTCTCCTAAGGATTTCCTGAAGATCAATATTGATGGCTCCTCACGTGGTAATCCTGGGCCGACTGGGATTTGTGGGGTGGGCAGAGATTGGTCGGGTAAGGTTGTTTTCTTCTTTTCCATTCATAAAGGGCAGTAGGCTAACAATTTTTTGGAGGGGCTTGCCATTCTTTACTCCCTTCAACGGGCCTATGCTTTGGGGTGGCGTAAGGTTATCTATGAATTAGACTCACAGGTTATTGTCAATTTGTGTATTGAAAGGAAGGTGACTGATGTGAACTGGTAGCTTGCTTTGGTTGTTCAAAACATTTTACAAACTAGCTCTAGGATGGAGTAGGTGTCTTTTGTCCATATTCCTCGTGAGTGGAATAGGGCTGTTGACTATTAGGCTAAGTGGGCTTCTGAGCATGGTGATGACTAGAAGTTTGAGGGTTGGGGGAATCTGTCTCTTAATTATTTCCAAGATTTAGAGAGGACCTTTGTGGGGGATATGGATGGACATGATGTTTTTTCTGTCCAAGCCTGGGGCTCCGTGATTTCTTTGTAATCGTCTTTTCTGAGTTTCAATAAAGTTTTTGCCCCTTTTATTCATAAAATTAAATGAATTAAATTAAATAGCTAAAATATTGATCATTTAAACTAAAATTGAAATATCAAGACTCTAAGTTTGTTGATTTCATAGTTTGATACATTACAAGGAATATCATAATTTTATTTTTAATATATAATTAAGAGAGACAATAAGCTAATTAAAATTTAAGAATTATTTAAGAATTAGAAAATTAAAAAATATTATAACTTAAACTAAATAAAATAAAATATCTAAAATTAAATTAAATTAAATAACTAAAATATTTTGAAGACATGCATTTTCATTGGATTCATAATGGCTATTTTTTCTTTTGCTTCTTTCATTTTAATTTTTAATTCTATTTAAATATGAATTCAACAAGTAGTGCATGGTCTAATCAACTTAGAGATCAAATGGGTACTGCATGATCCAATCAACTTATACTTAATCCAATCATCCTTCTGTAGTAGAAATTTATTTTATGAAAATTAGATACATACAAATTTTATTTTCATAATTATAAATAAAATTAAATGTGAATTATATCTATATAAAATATCTAAAATTAAATTAAATTAAATAACTAAAATATTTTGAAGACATGCGTTTTCACTGGATTCATAATGGCTATTTTTTCTTTTGTTTCTTTCATTTTAATTTTTAATTCTATTTAAATATGAATTCAACAAGTAGTGCATGGTCTAACCAACTTAGAGATCAAATGGGTAGTGCATGATCCAATCAACTTATACTTAATCCAGTCATGTTGCAGTAGTAGAAATTTATTTTATGAAAATTAGATATATACAAATTTTATTTTCATAATTATACATAAAATTAAATGTGAATTATATATTTATGAAATAATTTCTTAGTACAAATTTTGAGAAATTACTTTAAAATTTGTTCTTTCATAGAATATAATCTCATTAAAATTTTGATTATAGTGAATTTTTTTTTTCAATTTTTTTCTATATTATCATTAAATAATTAGTAAAGTTAGGTATATGCAAATTTCAATTCATAATTTTTTGGTAGTTTATTTTATATATTTTTACAATAATTTATTGTTAAAATTATTATTTTTTATTTATATGAATAATTATTAAAACTTAAAAAGAAAAAACTAATTATTATAATTATTTAAAACTTTTTTGGATTAGATATCATATAAACATTACATATCATCAGGAATGTCTGAGTTTAGCAGTATCAAGGCACCAAGGGAAGGTGCATACACAAAAACTATACAGTTGATGAACACCTCCACTATGGGAAGATGATTACATTAGATACACATATTTTTAATAGCAAAAACAAAATAAACAGTCTTAGAGAACTAGGAAAATAAGATTTCAAATTCTGGTGCAAAGTTGGTTCCCAATGGAGGGATCCAAGCCACCCATCCTAGCTTTCCATCCTGCCATACTTCCACTCACCCATCAAGTATGTCTTGTTTGTGGGGGTGTGAGGTGCGCTCATGGATCAGGTCAGCTTCCTCCCGAGAGATCTCCATGTGTAGGTGTCTACGTTCCATTTGCCTCATGAAGGCCATTAGTGCTTGTTCAAATGTGGCCTTGCCCAGTTCATCCCTCTCCCACGTGAAGCCGTGAGATAGCTCTTGGATGTACACAGTGGTGGCTCCTTCCTTTACCCATCTATCAAATTTGTCTGAATCCAGCTATATTACCA
The DNA here is from genome assembly GCF_030272615.1 of Cryptomeria japonica. Classification (NCBI taxonomy): domain Eukaryota; kingdom Viridiplantae; phylum Streptophyta; class Pinopsida; order Cupressales; family Cupressaceae; genus Cryptomeria; species Cryptomeria japonica. The sequence continues at coordinate 645,527,021 of NC_081406.1, read as the reverse complement.
CAGTGACCTACATTGAGACAGTGTAAAAAATGAGTCTCCTAAGAGACTCAGTGAGGTGCTTGGTGTTGTTATCAAAGACGTCATCATTTCGATACTTCCAAATGAGCCAAAGAACCCCTAAAAAAAACAAGACCAAAAGATATTTGCAGTTTTCCTACAGCCCTTAATTTAGCCTAAAACAACATCTATGATTTCAGCAAAATTAGATTCTAGATTAAGGCCAAACAATCTCCATATTTCTTTTCCAAAGTGACATTCAAAAAAAATATGTTTCACAATTTCAGGTACTCTACATATTTTACAGTTTATGCATTATCCTCCTTATCTTTTATGGGAAGTTTATTTAGCAGCAGGCGCCAACCAAAGAATTGCTTTTTTGGTTCATTTTGAGCCATCCAGAACTTACCCAACCTATCTTACTAGTCCTTTGGTTCCCAGTTTAGACCCCAACATTTGTTAAGGTGAAGAAATATGGTATCAGCCTCGGTAAGTGAAGAATATATGCATTTGGCTTTAAGGGAGGGGAGAGGTGTGCCTTAGCCCAACAGAGTGCAAAGAGGGGGGAGTAAGGGAGAGGAGGGTGAGAGGGGGGATAATTATTTAAAACTTGTAAAATTATTCTTGTAAATATTAGAATATTTTACCTAAATAATTTATTACATAATTTTCTAATTATCATAACAAATAAATTATAAATACTACTTATTATATAATACTTAATTAATTTTTACACACATAAAAGTAATAAATAATTTTACTTTAAAAAAATATATTTCATAGTTATTTTATTTTAAAACTGAAAAAAAATTTTAATCCTTAAAAGATTAGTTTTTAAAATTCTAAATTTATCTTATTATAAATAAAATTAAATATAAATAAATATATATTAAATAATTGTTTATAAATTTTCACAATTTGGTTGAAATTCCTCTTTCATAAGATATAATGATTTTTAAATTTTGATTATAGTTTACTAGAAAAATATCTAAATATTATCATATGATCGCCAAAATTATGTCTAATCGTAACCATAAGTCTTTTTTTAAAAATAATACTAAAATTACAATTTCAAAAACAATTAACAAAATTTTAATTGTTTCTTAAATTCTTGATAAAATGAAAAATGAATATAAAAATAATTTTATTGATATTTACAGTTTGTAAGGAAAAATATTTAATCATATTTTATATTTTTTTAAACTAAAAGGGAGGTTAAAGTTTATTTAAACAGAGAAATACAGAGTAAGGACCAAAAGTTGAGCAAATAACAATACTTTAAACAACCCCATCTTCATTATATTTATGTCAAAAGATGTATCAATACTCACATAATGGATTAATAGATATGCGCGATTAAAAACCCCCTATGATTAAAATTGACACCTGTCATATTGTATGACACTTATCATAATTGCAATTAGTGTTACTATTACTTAAATAAAAATAATTTAAATAACTTTTTTTTTTGTTAAAAGGTGGTAGTGCCACTTAATATATTTTATTTATATAAAGTTGATTCAAAGAGCTCCCGGAGAAAAGAACTAGTAAGAAAAAATTCGATCCTTGCTCTACAATACATAGAAAGGTTGTGAGACTTAAATCTCAAATATGCCAAAAAATACAATATCTTATAATGTCCAGAATACCGAGTGCCACAAAACATCCCCCAGTATCGAATGCTTTCTGAAATATATTGAACAAGGTGCAGTCCGAACCAAAACATGACGAGAGTTGTACACATTTACATAGCAGTCCACAATCTGTCTCACTTATGCATTTATCTACCTTACAATCCATCACGCTTCTCAAATCGACATCCATTCACAACATACAGATACAACAAAACCACAAGACCCTGCATTTATAATACCACACATATCAATTTATATCATTATGAAAAAGACCACTGCATAGCTATATGTAATATTATCTTGTACCCATATCCTCCCAAATTTTCCCGTTGAGAATTGGATAAGAATTGAAATCACAATTCACACCCATCATATTAAGTTCAAGTAAATATCTTAACTTTAAATAACCTAAATTAAAATAAATGCATGAAAAACCAAAAAAAATATTTTATTTATTTTCTCCTCTCAACTACCACTCACTCTGAGTTTAACTATTAAATCAATTCTATTTATCTCCATCATACTAATAGTTAACTTCGTTAAAATAATATTATAATAATAATATAAAGATTTACAATCCAGCACACTTCTCAAATCGACATCCATTCACAACATACAGATACAGTAGAACCACAAGACCTTGCATTTATAATACCACACATATCAATTTATATCATCATGAAAAAGACCACTGCATAGCTATATGTAATATTATCCTATACCCATATCCTCCCAAATTTTCCCGTTGAGAATTGGATAAGAATTGAAATCACAATTCGGACCCATCATATTAAGTTCCTCCTTGGAACTTCCCATATTTGCCAAATTTTGCAACCCAGTTTCCTTCTCTATACACATGTGAAATGGTAAAGTTTGCAAATGTATCAATTAGTGTCCATGCTTGTTCAAGTAAATATCTTAACTTTAAATAACCTAAATTAAAATAAATGCATGAAAAACCAAAAAAAATATTTTATTTATTTTCTCCTCTCAACTACCACTCACTCTGAGTTTAACTATTAAATCAATTCTATTTATCTCCATCATACTAATAGTTAACTTCATTATAATAATATTATAATAATAATATTATAATAATAATATAAAGATATGATAATATAATAATAATTAGTCTTAATAGATTTTTTTTGCTTTGGTGAAGAGTTTAATAGAAATATAAAAATATTTCAATATAGTAATATATTAATAATAATATAATATTTTTTTTTAGTAAAAAGGTGGTAGTGCCACTTAATATATTTTATTTATATAAAGTTGATTCAAAGAGCTCCTTGAGAAAAGAACCAGTAAGAAAAACTTTGATCCTTTCTCTACAATACATAGAAAGGTTGTGAGATTTAAATCTCAAATATGCCAAAAAATACAATATCTTATAATGTCTAGAATATTGAGTGCCACAAAACATCCCCTAGTATCGAGTGCTTTCTGGAATATATTGAACAAGGTGCAGTCTGAACCAAAAAATCACGAGAGTTGTACACATTTACATAGCAGTCCACAATCTATCTCACTTATGCATTTATCCAGCTTACAATCCAGCATGCTTCTCAAATCGACATCCATTCACAACCTACAGATACAACAGAACCACAGGACCCTGCACTTATAATACCACACATACCAATTTATATCATTATGAAAAAGACCACTGCATAGCTATATGTAATATTATCCTATACCCATATCCTGCAAAATTATCCCCTTGAGAATTGGATAAGAATCAAAATCACAATTCGGACCCATCATATTAAGTTCCTCCTTAGAACTTGCCATATTTGCCAAATGATCTGCAACCCGGTTCCCTTCTCTATACACATGTGAAATAGTAAATTTTGTAAATGTATCAATTAGTGTCCATGCTTGTTCAAGTAAATATCTTATCTGCCAATTATCAATATTTCTCTTTATGCAAGCGTTGATAATAATAGCCGAATCGCCTTCAATGTGAATAGAAGAGATGTTCAGTTTTTTTACTAGTAGAATGCCTTCAAGTAAAGCATATGCCTCTGCAAATTTGTTAGTACCCAGTGGAATAAAAGCATATTTCAAAGCAAAAACACATCTTGTGTGATCCCTTATGCATACTCCTATCTCTGCAACACCTAGGTTCCCTTTAGAAGAGCCATCAAAATTTAATTTGAAATGCATTGAATCAGAAGGACACCATTTCACTTTATTTCTATCAATTTTACTAGTTCTCACTCTTGGAAGATAAGGTGATACAGGAATAGAGATGCCCTTCCAACAATTAATAACTTGACCATCCCAAGAAGTAAATTCCCTATTTGAATTGAACTGATTTGAAACATGAGCATTAACCAGTTCTGATACTGATTTTTCAATATAATTGAAGACATCAGAAAGAGGAGATGTTTGCTTTCTAAAAATACGCTTATTTCTTTCCCACCAAAGTGACCATACTACTATGGATGGGATCACTTTCCAAATACATGCAAAAAGAGAGGATGAGTATAAGACTGGCCATGACTAGAACAAATCCCATACATTATCTGGAAGAGGGGTGCTAAAGGAAAGCTTATCAAGCACAAACATCCAACAATAGTGAGAAAAATCACATTGGAGGAGGAGATGATCTAACGTTTCACTATGTTCACCACAAAGTACACAATCAAATGGATGTGCTATATTCAATTTAACAAGTCCCTCACTGGTGAGTATTATCTTATGTAGAGAAAGCCAAGCAAACATCCTTGCCTTGGGAAGAACACTGTTGTTCCAACAGAAATTGTAGGCTCTTTGTGAATAGGATTGAATAGACATATGATGAATTGCCTTATACCCTTCCTTGATAGAGTACTTTCCATTCTTCATAGGGCACCATATCAATTTATCCAAACCATTAGAGATAAAGATAATGCGGTTCTTGAGAATCAAATAAAATATTACCTTTTGACCCAGGGAGGTTGGGAGTAGAGCTGGCTTCTTCCAATATGACACGATTTGAAGGCTTCTCAAGATCATCTATGTAATCATAAAGGTGAGAACCCCAATGAGCAGTAAATATAGGGATTGCATCTACTAGGGATTCCTCAAGATTAAGAGGGGGGAGACCACTCCATAAATCATGCCAAAAGTTTTCTTTGCCACTATGTACTTGCCACGATAAGTATCTAGTAATCACATTCCTAGAGTCCATCGTGAAGTTCCAAACTGCAGACCCTGATGGAGGATCAAGGATAGTAAATATACGTGAAGGGGTAGGAGTATCTAAATACTTTGGTTGCATAATTTGACACCACAAAGCATGTGGTTTTTCATATATATTCCAAACTAGCTTTCCCCCAAAGGCCTTATTCCTTTTTGAAAGATCATGCAGACCCACCCTACCCGTAGATTTTCTTGGAGTCATCTTGTTGAGAGACACAAGCAAGATCTTTTTATTTTCTGAAAGATTACCTTTCCAAATAAAATTCTGAATAATTTTCTCGATATGAGAGACAATTGATTTTGGGGCTTGAAGGACTGAAATGTAGTAGTTTGGAATTGTAGCCAGAACAGTTTTGACAAGAAGGATTATGCTTGACAAAGATAACCATCTAGCTTTCCACATAGAAAATTTCCTTTTTAATCTGTCAATCACAGAATTCCAAAAAGAAGGTTTCCCTGCTCCCATAAAGAAAGGGATACCCAAGTATGATGATGGAAGAGAATCCACTGGAAAGCCCAATGTCTGGATAATGTTGTTAGACACCATTTCAGAAGTATTGAATATGAATAGTTTAGATTTTTGCGCACCGATTTTCTGTTCATATCTAGAAGTATATATGTCCAATATTTTCTTAATATGCCTTGCTTCTTGTATATTGGAACAACCAAATAAAAGTGTATCATTTCCAAATAAAGTATGGGTGATAGAAATTGAGGTATTAGGGATGCATACCCGCTTCCAAAGACCTAGACTCAACTGCTTATTGACCAATCTGCTAAAAGCTTCTACCATGATAATGAAGAGAAAAGGTGATAGTGGGTCACCTTGTCAAACTCCTTGGGTGGCTCGAAAAGAACCAGATGGATTACCATTAACAATAACTAAAAAATGTGCCCCAGAGAGGAAATTTTTGATCCATTTGCACCACTTATCCAAAAATCCAAACTTTTTAAGTACTCTCAAAAGAAAGGACCAACATACTTTATCATATGCTTTCAACATGTCTAATTTAGCTAGAAAAGTAGGGGACTCTTAATAGTTAATTGAGTGCAAAAATTCATGGGCCACAAGCGCACCTTCTGATGTTTCCCTACCAGGAACAAAACCTCCTTGTTGAAGAGATATTACTTTGGGTATCAAGGATTTTAATCGGAGATATATAGCTTTTGTGAAAATCTTGTAAATTGAATTACACAAGGAGATAGGCCTAAAATCTGCAAAAGATTGAGGGTTATTAGAATTGGGGATAAGAGCAAGATGGGTTAAATTGAAGTTCTTGAGAATAAAAGCTTTTTGTCTTGACTCCTCCAAAGCCATTAAAAGATCAAAGCCTAAAATGTCCCAACACTTTTGAAATAATAGTATGGTGAAACCATCAGGACCTGGAGACTTGTCAGGAGCCATCGAAACTACCACCTCTTGTAATTTAGCAAGAGAGAAAGGTTACATCAGATAATCATTATCACGTTGTGAAGTCAGACAAGGAATGAAGTCTAGCAATATGTCGACACTGGACTCCTCAAGAACAAAAGGAGGGGAGGGAGCAAGAAGATTTTTATAGAAGAATTCACCCTCTTCCCTAATTTCTTGTTCATTAGTTAATTTTACCCCCGAAGAAGAGGCATTTATAGAAAAGATAGTAGATGTAGCTTGCTTAATCTTTGCAGATGCCTGGAAGAATTTAGTATTTTTATCCCCTTCTTTTAGCCATAGTTCCCTTGATTTTTGTCTCCAATACTCCTCCTCTCTAGAGCACAATTCTTCCCAGTAGCTTTGTAAATGCTTCTGCTTTGAAAAAGTTTTTGGATTAATCCCAATAGAAAAGATAAGTTCATTGACGTCCTTTAATTCCTTCTCTAACTTTGTTTTTTCTACAAAGATATTTTTGAATACTTCCCTATTCCAGACTTTGATATTTGCTTTTACAAACTGCATTTTTCATGCATTTATTTTAATTTAGAGCTAAAAGTATATTTCTGAAGGATCCATTCATATGAAGTGAAAAACCTGTCCAATCTACTTGCAATTTGAAGGGAAGTTCTCTGGTTTGTCCATGTAAATTGACCATTAGAAGGTGAAATGTCAGAAAGGGTGTTATCAAACACAAAAGATCTAAAGTCTTCAATCACCTTACATGCTATAGGATTGCCTCCCTGTTTCTCATCCTGAGACAAGATGGTATTAAAATCACCTCCTAAGATGATTTTTTGAACTCCCTAATGTTGAATCTGACAAGTTAAAGTATTCCAAAGAGCATTTTTCTCTTGAGGAGCTGTTGGGCCATAGATATTAAAGAGAACAAAGGATAAATCAAATTTTTCAATAAGAATAAGATGCCAATTTGTCCCTTGGCTCAAATTTTTTTCTTTGATTGTTCTGGTATTCCACAAAGTTAGAATACAACTGGAAGCCCCTACTGCAGGAATATGTATGAAATCCCATAAAGTCCATTTTTAAAAAATCTTTTGAGAGGCTTCATTTGAAAGCTTTGTTTCTTGTAATAAAATGATGTCTGCCTGAGAGGAATCCAGTTGCTGCTTGATCTGTCCCCTCTTGTCAGAGGCATTCAAACCTTTGACATTCCAAGATATGATCCTCATTGCATCCAAGAAGAACAACATGTTCTTCTTGGTCTTGTGTGTGGTAAAAACTTATCTACAATTGTAGTCTGGATACCTGCTATGATCTCTTCTAGGGTTTTAAGAATCTTTGGCTTCCGACCTCTTTTTTAGGTGTTTTATATAACAAATGAGATGAAGAAACTGTTTGAACAAGAGAGAGATGTTGAGAAAAATCAAAGTCAAGCTATGTGGGAGGCTGAAAGAGCTTATACGAATTATCTTCAACCACAAGGTGTTCAACATGACTAGATTCTAATAAGGATGAGGAAATGGGTGGTGAAGTATTGAGAACAAGAGGCATAGCATCAACAATAGGGACTCCCTGAATTTTCAAAAATTCCTCAAGAGAAATTTCATCTATCAAGTTTGATGCAATAGAGATAAGGATATCATGCGCCATTAATTCAATATTTGGAGTATCCGATGAGGATCCAACAATGGGAGGATTGCGATGAATCACATGGAAAGGTTGGCAATTAAACATCAAGTTGTGAATCAGGTTGACCTTTGCATTCTGTGATATATAGATTTCTTGGAATTGAGTATCTGAGGTTCCCACAGAAGTTAGACTCAAAAAAGAAGAAATGGGCTGCCTAAAGGGAGAGGAAGCAAATATTTTCTTATACAACCAATCAACCAGGATTGAAGAGCAGTAGATCTTAAAAGATACTTTCTTGTATCTACCCCCAAATTTTTGCAGAGAACTTAAACCAGAGAAGTTAAACCAGAAATAGCAACCTGATAGTGAGGAGATTTCTTCAAATTGGAGGGCTTTGTTCTTTTTTATGCTGGAAGTAAAGTGTCGGTCATAGAGCCCAAAAAGTATTGAGAAGGAATCATAGAGAGAGGAAGAACATCCTGAAACTGAACACCTTGGAAAGGTCTTGCAATATTATCAACATTGTTCAGAGGTATGAAGCTCTTTGTTGAGTGAACTACACTTGTTATCCCATTTGGTGTAGAGGGGCGTAGATTGATAAAAGGAGCATTTATGGTAATCAGTCACAAAGTCCTTGCAAACCCTAATAGCATCAATGCCTGATCCTTGATACTGCGAATTAAAATAACCCAATTTATCTATTTGATCATCAATATCTCTAGTACGCTGTATGCAAATGTCTTGATTCCATTTTCCTATGGAGGAAGTCTTTAGAATGGACTTGGGAAGTGGCTTTGTGAGGTTTAGCAATAAGCATACCCTAACGGTTAAATGGGCAAGTTCATATGGGATAAGATCATGCTTGATAAAAATACCCATTTGGCTAGCCAAAATTTCCACAATATTTGGATCATGATATTCAAGCGAGAGCCCCGGGAGAGTAATCCAAAAAAGGCATGAAAATATGGGGAACTGACTCCAAGCTAAAATTTGGAACCCATGCCAAAGTGATAATACCAACACCCTTATAGAACCATCCCTTATATCTATGAACACAATTTCTATGTTCTTTAGAATAAAAAATGGCAATAAAAAAGAGAGACTGCTTATCCATTAAAAAAAATATCCTTCAAGCCCAACCAATTCTAGTTAGCCCAAAATGAAAGTTGCATAAAGGAAATAGTAGAATGAAGTTTACCAATGAGGGTTGTGGCACGTAGCAGATCTATTTGAGGCTGAATAAGGTGGTTCAGCAAAACGATCTTATACACACCTTTAGATTTGCCTGATTTTCTAGTATTAACAACAATCATGTTCTTTGGCGAGACTGGAGCCCGGCTACCCTCTTTAGCTGTATCATTTAGACATCACCGATTACCTTCTGCATCTGAATTTTCTGTTTGTGGATCAAGAAGAAATATGCAAGGGGTTTGTATTCCGTTTTGGTTTGAAGTGTGCTCCTTGGCGCAAGTTGTTTATTGGGAGATTGTTTGGGGTTGAAAGAAATTTGGGGTTTATCAACTAGGTATTGTTTGGCCAAGTCACATATGATGGAAGATTAGCAGGATTATCCTGTGATTCAGATAGAGAATGATGTGAGAACGATGGTGTTCCCTCGCAAATGTCAAACAGGGGTTGTGGTGTTCGATCTAGTCGGCATGCAAAACGATGTCGCATGAATCTTCTTCCTCTCCCCTTATCATGAAGCCTGCCTGGAAACCGCTGGACTCCATCAAAAGAGCGTCTATTATCCAATATATCATCGTGTAGCTACCACGTAACCTGCCTAACTCCCACAGGTCCAGGTCCTAGTAACCCTGGTTGCATGTTTCATTGTATCACTCTGAATTACTCAATGCTCAACGTCCTCTCACCATGCACGATCTCGCTGCCTCACGGTGGAATTCAGCTTTAAAGTGCCAATTGTAGATTTTGGTAAATTTCTAAAGCCCTTCCAATGACAAATCCATTTTGTGCATATCCTACAATTTTGCAGTCGACAATAACAGATCTCTGAGTCATTTTGTCAAACATATCACGTGCATCGTCTTATTGTCATATATCTTAATCTGGGTTATTTTGTCAAACAGATATGAGGCATGGGTTTATAATATTGATTACAATATCATAATATAATAATAATATAATTATTTTTTAAGTGGAATAATAAACAAATATGATATCTTTCGACGCACTTTACCTATATTTCTCTAAAGATAGGTATAGTAGTTTATATTATTAAAAGATACATATTATATAATATGTTTTTAATTGATTATGTTAGTCATGCAATTATTTAAAATACAATGATTTTTTTTTCTATAATTATATATAAAATATGATATAATTTAATTTTAGAGAAATATTCAATAGAAATTGTAAATGCTATTCATAATAACATTTTTTTAAATGAACAATTATTTTATTAAATATATATAAATTTTTTTAATAACTGATAATTATTGTAAATACAATCTATGCATGTTGTGAAATTTCAACTCGTAGTAAATTTTTTTATTTAAATTGTAATAATATTTTTTATAAGTAGTTATTTTTCTAATAATAGTCTAGTAAAAACACAAAATTTAACATGAACAATTTTTAAAGTTGCCAACCATGCGATCACTTTTAGAAATTATTTTCCAACATGCCCATCAACTCTAAATTATATAAATAGAAACTCATATCTCTAAATTTTGTGTTTTTGAACATGTTTCATATTAGAAATGTGGAGTACAAGATTACCATGATAGCATTGTATTCAATTGTTTTTCTATTTGGCAATGTACATTCAGTTCATGTAGCATTAGGTAATTGCTATAGATTAATATACCACTTTGGAGATTCATTAGTTGGGAACCTTGTTATCTCTGATCTTGATGTATTTAATGGAATCACAAAACTTCCCTATGGGGAGACCTTTTTCAACAAGCCTAGTTGTTATTATTTGGTTTGTTTCCAGCACTCACATCAATTATTACTTTAATATTTGTTTTTTTATTCATTCAAACTTGTTTTTTAAATTATAGATAGATGTCATTGTTTTATTTAGGTTGTAACAATATTTTTGTTTTTTATAAATTAATGATTTTTTGTGTTTAGCCAGAGCGTTTGGATTGTCATTTTTGCTTACATATTTAAACAAGTTTACAAAATTTAGCTTTGTTTAAATTTTGTTGTTGCTAGAGCCACAACTTTGGATGCTTCATTCTTTGAAAAGAGAAAAATTCCCATCTTCACAAAATTGAACTTAAATACTCAAATCCAAAGGTTCAAAGATTATAAGAAGTTTTGTTCTCACACAAAAGGTTTGTGAGTATTTTACAATATTATTATAGCGAATATAATGAGATAAATATAATTAGTAGGGTAAGAAAATGACGATTTTAAGATGGTGTTGTGGTGCTAGGTTGTGAGAAGCATTTTGAAAATTTGTTAGTTGTCCTTGGGGAGATTGGTAGAAATGATTTGAACTATGCTTTTGGTGAGGGGATACCCATAGAGAAAGTTAGAGTTTTTGTTCCTTCAATTCTTCAAACCATTAGAAGAGCCCTTGAGGTTAGTTACAATTTTTGGAATGGTTTTAAGTTTTAATAGCTTTGGACTTCCATTATCAATTGGTCTATGCCTATGCCATCATGTTTTCTTATATGAATTGTATATGTTGATTAAATCTTTGATGTGGGAAAATATTGATTCAAGAAAATGGAAAGAAATTCTTAGTTCCAGGGAATTTTCCTATTGGATGTTCACCTTCTTATTTAACAACACACCCAAGCAATTCTTCTTTAGACTTTGATGATATTGGTTGTTTAGTCAGGGTCAATGAATTTGTTCAAATTAATAACTATCTTCTTAGATCTATGCTATGAGATGTTCAAAGAAAGCATCCCGATGTCTCAATTGTATATGGAGATAATTTTTTAGTTGCAGTGAGAATTCTAAGAGATCCCAAGAAATATGGTAAGCTATATAGAATATATTAAATTTGTTCATGTTATCTCTTAGAAATATGGTAAACTATATAGCACAAATTATAGTTGTATAGTGTATGTTTTAATGTGTCATAAAATTTGGTATAGTTTTACATGTTATGTTTTGTTTCTCAAATTATTTTTTGAAATTTAATTAAAAGTATTGAATGTTTGATAGTGCATGATTACAGAAGAATATTTTTAGAGTTTGTTGTGAGAAAGTTGGAAAGCACAATTACTCTCTGCCCTTTTTAAGTTATAATGTGAATGCTACATTGTGTTCAAACCCAAAATAATATTTTAATTGGGATGACATTCATCTTAGAGAGAGTGCTTATAGAGCCATAGCACACATGTTGATTGATGGCAAGTTTATCGGTCCACCTTTGAATTTGGTGAACATAAGTTGTAAAAGTCATACAATCTAACTTTCATGATGTAATAAAATACTTTTCAGTTATAATTTTTTTAATAAGATTTTTTATGTTTTTGAACTTCTCTTGTTTCATGAGTTGCATTGGCCTATATTTTTTATATTGTTTGATTTAGTGAAATTTTTTATATTGTTTGATTTAGTGAAAGGAATTGTTGGAAGTTTTTTTAAATTGCTTTCAGATAATAAAATTTCCAATCACAGTCTTCTTGTTGTTTGTGAATTTTATATTTAATTTCTTTTTAGGTTTCTTGTTTCATCATATTTCATATGCTTATAAGATGTGATAGAAAAAGGAATCACTATTAAATTATGAGAATACAAAAACTTGAAGATTTTGAAGTTAAATAATATACTATTATACTATTATTATTATTATTATAGAAAAATATAATTGAATATAATGTATTATTATTAAAATATTATAATAATAGAATATTGTTGTATACACATAAAAATGGTTATGAGCGATTAAATATTTATTTAATGTTTATTCTTTTATTAAATAATTAATTTGAAAAGATTAATTTATCTAATTCATTTCGTGTATTTCTATTCATTAATTTAATTGGATTTTTTTATTAATTAATTCATCTATCCCATTCCTCTGAATTAATTAAATATATCTAATATTTAATTATTCTTCTAATCAGTTAATTAAATATTAAATATTTAATTATTTCCTTCAATCATTTGAATATCTAATATCTAATGGTTATTTTTCTATCCTATAGTCTCAAATATTAAATAATTCTTAATTATTTAATCTCTTTTCCAACTCACTCTTCCATCTCCACTTCATCTTCCCTTTGCCAACTCATCAATCATGTGACTAAAGATATTAATATTTCTTAAATATTAATTCATCATTTATCCCCAACCTCCAAATTTAATGAAACATTATGTACATACACATATTTCTTAATTTTTTTTCTATATCCTCTCCAACATCCCTACATCTTAGGAAGGACTTGAGTCCACTTGTGCTCTCATGCCTAAATCTTCTCCAACCATCCCTAGATTCCAGTCAGTAACCCAGTCAAGGTGAGATGAGTGACACTTGTCTTCTCCTTCCCCCTTTCTCTCAACCTTCACCTTTGCTCACAGCCATCTAAATTTGTAGATCTAATCATGACCGTTGATCCATGCCACATCATCTTATCCTCTCAAAGTCTATAAAATCAGGAGTTTGAGTTGAGAAAGAGTTAGTCTTCAAGTGAGTTTTCAAGTTAACCATTTGTGAAAACTTATGCATCCATGAGTTTTAATATTGAAGCAATTTCGCATAATCATTTAGCATTGCATATCATAGTATCAGTTAACTATCAGTTATCAGTCCATTCTTCATATGCCATCTTGGAAGCTATCAGTGCTTGTCTGAGAGCACATCATTTGCAACCATGAATAGCGGAGTTAGGACACAATGAGACTTAAATCATGAAGGTAAAAAATAGTGTTTTTATTTTAATATCAATTTCATGTAGTTTCATTGGTTGAGTTTGGATTTCCTATAGCATTTCCTTTGTATTTTGTGAAACTAACATGTTGCAGGTAGTATTCTGATGATGAAATTCATGTCGACACATTTTGGCACCCACCATGGGGCTAGAGCCTCACATATATCTTTCTAATATCCTGTCTAATTCTTGCAAAAACAAATTTAATGCATTTGTAATACAGATTTGCACCTGTGTGAGTTCTGACAATGCTTTTATTTGATAAGTTAGCGCTTTTGTCCTATCGATTAGTGCATTTGTCATTTAGGTTAGCACTTTTGTTTGTAAATCAACGCATTCAATCTTCAGAGCAACGCTTTTGTCCTGTAGATTAACGCATTTGTCAGTTTGGTTAGAGCTTTTGTCATTGATTTCTCACTTCTTAGTTCACAGAGCAATGCTTTTGTATTGCGAGTAAGTGCTTTTGTCCTTTAGGTTAGCACTTTAGACGTGAAAGATAACACATTTGTTAGGATAGCGCTTTTATTTGCAACTGACAAAATGTTCTTGCAAGTCCGAATGTCCAAGAACTGAAATTTTCAAACTACTGAAATGTCTATGTGCAGGATTATTTTTAAGCAAATTTCATGCATTTCCTCATCTAGGTAATTAAGAGCTCTATTTTGGAAAGTAACACATCATGTCTTGCTCATTTAGTCTAACTAAGGGGATAAATTGATAGCATGCAACTTGCATTTTGAGTGACTTCTTTAAAGTAGTTGCACATAGATTTTAGAAGGCTAAAATAAACTTGTGTTTTTTGTGCTTGATGAAGTAGTAGGTAAGTATGCTCTCACCCTCATACGGTGATCAGAAAATCAAACCTAATTTCTTTTATGTATAACCTTTAGAGGGCCTGCCTTCCGGAGCTGCCTTGAGGGGGACAGTGAGAAGGGAACGACCCAAGTGGAAACAGGCTAATACCGAGTCCTTCCAATCCACTCTAAATAAATCATGTTTGTGATGAAAGTCACAAGAAACATGTGCTGATAAGTTCATACCGACACCATGTTTCCCCATAAATCCTATGGAGCGTATCCTCTATAGGCTAGGAACCTTCTGTATTTACAGAGCTGAAAGTACCGCATGTATGACCACATGACCGGAAGCCTTTACTAAAAACCACTTGTACTAGTTGCCAAAATACTTCTAATTGTTGGTGCAGGAGGTCGGACCTCTGAAGTGGCTCACACACATAAGGTTCTTAGTAGAGATATAAAGTTTGCCATGGGGATTTTTCAAGGAAATTAGTGATTAGCTACCCTGGAGAAGTGAGTGTCGAGGGTGGATCTAGTGGGGTCAAGCATCTAAATATCCGCTTTGAATAGTGTAGCCTCGGGGGAAACCCCAAGTGAGATTCAACAACTATTGTCTCAGCTTGCCATAGGATTTGTACTTGCTTATGCATTTTGTTTTTCAAAACATTATGTCTTCTATGTCTATGACATGTTCAAAATGGTCAAAATTGAAGAAAATCATCATCTAAAAATGAGCAAAATCCAACAAATTGCTGAAAGATTTGAATAGAATCCTTGAAACATAGTTAGAATAGAACTTTCAAGCAACAAAAAAGCACTTTTATCCCATAAGTTAACACTCTTTACCACAAGAGTTAGCACAAAGGCTTTTTCACATCTAAAAAGCATATCAAACCAAAATTTCAGAATCAGTATCAAAACACTTCTTGAGTAGATTTGTCTCTAAACTATCACACATTTTCAAACTAGTTCAATAATTGGGTCACTAATCCAATATGCTATTTCCAAAAGGTTTCCATAACCATAAAACATTCAACAAGCTATTGATTCAAACATTTTAAGTGCAAAAATCAACATCATTGTCAAGTTTCCCATTAGGATATTATCAAATCCTCTATCATGAAGCTTGATCAATCCATCTTGTGTTCATTATCTTGGATATATCTTTCCTATTTTGAACCTAGGTTATATCAAAATTAGAATTGCACCAACATTGGAATCAAACAAACTTGTAAAGTATCATATGCTTATATGACTTGTAAGTATTGCCTTAAGAAAAGAAACCCAGTTATAAAGCTATTTAGAAAAGAATAAGATTCTTGTATATTAATTGCAAGATCTTATTAAAACATAGGACATTCCTACACCATTTTTGTCACTATTTACGTGGCTGTGGGGCAGAATTTGATGGAGAAATTTTGCAAGGACGTGCTTTTCAACAAAGAGACACTTTATCACAATGAACAAACAATAGTGGTAAAATCAACAAAGCATATCTTCTTAAACCAATAATCACCTATTGAGTTGTCTTTTGGAAACTTCAATTTTTTTGAAACAATCACATGCTAGTTTGGACTAAAGCTCAATAAAAACAACTTAGAAAACAACAAAAACAAATGGAGGAAGAAGATAATTCGATGTTCCAAATTTTTGGGTATACAACTGTTGATGAAGAAGCAGTAAATAACACCATTAGAGACCTTGAGCAAGATTTAAAATTTGATAGACTAATGGAAAAATTATTGGTAAAGCAAAAAGAGAAATATCTTTTGATGTTGGCAAAATCAGGAGCTAAATTGCCACAAGACTTTAACATAGAAAGCTTGAAACAAGATGTGGAGGAAAGTAACACCCAAAACACAGATGATCCAAATAACGAAGATGTAAACAAAGAAAGTCATGAAGAGACAAGAAAAGAACATGATGACATAAGATGAGAGTGTAGTGATAAAAAAACTTACGAAGAGATAAGGAGAAACCATATGGATAATCCGTTGTTAAATCTCACTCAACAAATGCAAACTCTACAACAACAGATACATGATATGCAGAATGGAACAAGCTCCAAGAAGTATTCATTGGAAGATATTTTCTCGTATCCTTTCGATAAAAGTTTGAATATGATACCATTTCTACAACATTGCGAGATCCCTAAATATGACAAATACGATGGAAAATCTTATCCTCGAGATCAAATTAGGGAGTTTTGTACTATGAGTATGGAATTTGTGCATGATGAGACTTACCTGATGCATCTTTTCCTTAGAAGTTTGAATGGACAATCAATGGAATGGTTTTTAAGATTACCATCTAGAATCAAATCTTTTGAAGAATTCGTGAATAGATTTATTTCACAATACTCCTACAATGTAAGGAATGAGATAACAATGCTGGATTTATGCAATGTTAAACAAAAGAATGGTGAATCTTTTATGATCTTCTTGCAGCAATAGAAACAAATTTTTAATAGGTATCCAAGAGATGTACATGATCAAGAAAAGATGGGCATATTCATTGATAATCTTATCAGTGAAATGAGTTATCGACTAAAAATGCAATGTCCTCCCTCTTTTGCCAAGATGATTGAGAATGGTTTGAAAATAGAAGACGTGATGGTAAAGAAAGGAGAGCTAAAACTTTACAATAATTCTTACAACAATGGCAACAATGACAAACCCAAGTTTTGGTCAAAGAATAGGAATGTCATCAATGGAGGAAATAATGACAATAGTGCTATGAAACATCAACTAATCTTTAATCTATTAAGTCAAATCCCAAACAATAGCAATCAAGAAAGTAATAAATCCAAGTCTTTCTTCTCCAATCCTTGCGGGAAATTCACAAACATTAGAGAACCCTTGGAATCAACTTTAAAAACTCTTCTTGCAAACAAATTGATTGTTTTACCAGAAGCAAGAAGTTATGAACCACAAGTCAAGCCTAATTAGTGGAATGACAATCATTTTTGTAATTACCATCAGAATAAAGTAAACCAAACTAATAATTTTCAGAGATTGAAACACCTTATCTAAGATCTAATCGATAATGGAACTATCATAGTGGATAGCCATAAGACAAATGAATGACACCTAGCCTTCAAAAATCCACTTCCAAATTATGAAAAAGGTGAACAATCCCAATTAAAAGATGAAGAAGGAAAAGCCAAAGTGAACTACACTTATACATATGATGATGTGGTAAATGTCATCATTGTTAAAGATAACACACCTTCAGAACCAATCAATGTCATTACGAGAAGCAAAGTGAAGGTCACCTTTCCGGGTATAACAAAAGACTCAACATCCACTTCACAACAATACAATTTAGAAGAGCAATTACAAATAATACCCACTCAAATATCAATTTTGGAACTTCTCAAAGTTTCACCTATGCATAAGGAAATTTGGGAATAAGCTTTAGTAGAAACAACAGTTCCAAAACATGGTGGGACACCTTATAGCCCCTCATTGCTTATTATTTTCTGAAAATGATGATGCATCCTTGAAACATCCTCACAATGCTCCCTTACATGTTGAAGTCACCATTAATAAAACTCATGTCAAATGTGTACTCATAGATGGTGGAGCAGGCTTAAACATTTGTGCATTAAGTTTAATAAAGGCTTTGGGATATTCATAAAATACAATAGATCTAAAGAACAAAATAACCATTAAGGCTTATGATGAAGCAAAGTGTTCTTCTAAAGGAACTGTGGTGTTACCAATCAAAATATGACCTATAGAAAGGAATACATTATGTTAGGTTTTAGATTTGAACCTCTCTTATAACATTCTTTTGGGAAGGCCATGGATTCACAACATGCAAGCAGTTCCTTCTACATATCATAAATGTGTAAAGTTTCCTCATGAAAGACAAGAGGACACTATAATTGCATACTCTAGCCAATATTGCAATAATCTAAAGCCAACACAAGATACCAGAGTTCCACATAACAGAGAATCAGTATATCCTACCAAAAACATTCAAGAAAAGTTATGGGAAACCTTCGAGAAAAAGCTCAAATGAAATGATGAAGGAATGGGAAAATATTCTTCGCATAATTTTCCACTTTCACCTAAATCATATGGAAAGCCTACAAATATCCAATCACGGACCTCAGAGAAATCAAAAGACATGTTTAATGGAGCATTTGTTAGAGATGGAACACTTGTAGAAGAAACTAAAGACAAGGACATTTTTGGTTGGTTGTACAAAGATGAAAATGAAACTATAGCAACAGTTGCAAAAGTTAATATCCCCATAGAACAATATGGTAATGGTTACAAGATCATGCAAAAAATGGGATATGAAGGAAAATGATCAACTGGTAAGTGACATCAAGGTATCTCAAAACCTATTTGTCCTCACTCGCAATCTAAAGAAGATAAATCAGGACTTGGATATCTAAAATCAAATCAAAAGCACCATAATTATCAACAACCAAAGTGGAGAAAGAAATCAGTCTCTAAAGAAGATCAATGGAAAGAAAAGATACATCAAGCAACAAAAATAATAGCCAATAAGTAGAAACAAGAAGATGAGATTACAATCAAAAGAGAAGAATAATCTTGTCAACAAGTTCAAAGAATACGAGAAAATGCAAAATCTGAACAAGATATTCCAGAAGCAGTAAAAGTAGAGATGGTAGAAATTAGGGAACTTTTTGCACCATACAACATTCCTGTGTGGTATAGTGGTGTAGTCCTAGACAATGGTTCAGAGACAGATTCAAATGAATATGAATGGGGTCCCGATGTCTCATCTGGTATATCAAGTGAAGAAAAAAATGAAGAGCAAGCTGCTATCACAAATGAAGACTTTTCTATTACAAAACAAAAGATAGAGTTAGAAAGAAGGCAAGAAGAACTTAGAATCCAGAGAAAAGAGGCATATACAAGACAACAAAATAAAAGGGATGAAAAAGACCTAGAAGTAACACCATAAGAAGCTCAAACAGATATGGATCAAGCATCATGAAATATCAGATTTCTATCAAATGAGGGGTGAGATGTACCAAGGTATGGCAGAACCATAGAAGAACTAAGAGATAGTCAAGTAGGATTGACTATTAGTCCAAAAGAACATGAGTTTGAAAGAAGACAAAAGCTAGCAAAAGAATCCTCTATATCATGTACACAAGTATATCAACTTCAAAATACAAATGAGTTTATTGTAAATAATCAAGAACGAACTTATAGTACTAAACACGTGTGTTGATATAATCTATTCGTTTAAGGGACAAACGTCAGATGAAGAGCCATTTTAGTTTGGACTAAAAAATACCAATACTAATTTTGTTAGAACGAATTGGAGAACACTTGGGAGAGACTATCCTCAAGATCATTCTATCTATGACATTACCTACTCTATACCAAATTATGACTATTATGTCATGAACTTTGAAACACCTAACAATGACGATGACTATGACTTACCCCTTCTTTATCCAGAACTAATTGATTGGGATAACCTAGAAAACCCTGATCTGGATGTATTTTCCAATGATCATGACTTAGTTGTGTATCTTAATGTTGTCAAACCCATAACACCTAAGATATCTTCCATTTTGGAATCAAGTAACATTTCTTGCAGTCAAGAGAATGCCAAACTTTCAGGTCGTAAAATTGAAATAAAACAAGGAAAGAGACCTAGTGCTGAAAACCATTTCATGGCAACATTAGATCAATCGACAAGAAAAATAAAGGATGTATTTGATGGTGAAAACCTCTTTGAGGTGCCAGAAGATAGAAATTTTGACATCCTCCTTGCATATTTTCAGGAGAGATCTTCTATTCTAATAGAACCAATAGAAGCAATAAACATTGGTGCATCAAAGGATCCCAAGATACTTCATTTTTCTGCCTCATTATCAGATAAAGAGAGGAAATAATACATATAATTCTTCAGACAAAGATAAATAAATTTTTCTTGGTCCTATGCAGACATGTCAGGACATAATCCAGATCTTATAATTCATCATCTCAATGTGGATTTAAAAGAAAAACTAGTTAAACAAAAGCTAAGGAAGATGCATCCATACATCACTCTTCTTGTAAAATTTGAGCTAAAGAAACTATTAGATGTGGGTTTCATAAGACTTGTTGCCTATCCAGAATGGGTTTCAAGCATTGTGCCAGTGCCAAAGCCAGATAAAAGCATAAGATTATGCACCGATTTCAGAGATTTGAACAAAGCATGTCCCAAAGATGATTTCCCACTACCCAACATTGATATAATTGTGGACTTATTAGCAGAGCATGAGATGTTTTTATTAATGGATGGATTCTTAGGATACAATCAAATAAGAATTGCCCCTGAAGACCAAGAAAAGACAACATTCACCTATGCATGGGGTACTTATTTCTGGAATGTTATTCCATTTGGGCTTAAGAATGCAGGAGCAACTTATCAAAGAGCTATGACAACAATTTTCCATGATATGATGCATACATTTATGGAAGATTATGTAGATGATATACCTTCAAAATATCATACAAGACAAGAACATTTGAACATCTTAAGCAAGATCTTTGATAGGATCGAAAGATATCAGTTGAGATTAAATCTGAAGAAATGTGCATTTGGAGTTGTAGATGTATAAACATGACCACTTTCCTAATTGAATATTTCATATTCATGTTATCCTCATTCCCCTATTTTAATTAAATTTTATTTAATTAAAATCACCCACATTCATCTATTTGATTAAATAAGTTATTCAAATTATTTAATTAAATTCACCTAGGCCTTTCATATCATTTAATTGAATAAACCACTTTATTTAATTAAATGCCCTTTCTACTCCTTTTAATTAAATTTACATTTAATTAGATTGTTGACTTCAAATAAATAAATCTAATTTATTTAAATCCCCCACTTGCATCTATTTTTGTTGAAATAAAACAATTTATTTTAATTAAAATTACCTTCTATCCACTTGCATTCTCCTACATCTCCCACTTGCTTCTCTAAAACCTATTCTAAATTCTTCTAATCACTTCTAAATTAGCCTAACCCATCTACTAAATATTGTCACATCCCTAAGTAAAGGGAAGTCACTTCTCAAACCCTTAAAGTCTTCAATAACCATTAAAGGCTTTATGTCTTCAACAAGTTAACCTTGAAAGTATCCCAAACCATTAATGGTTAACTCAACCTTCTTACATGGTTGGAGACTTTTTGCCTAACTCAACCCTCATCTAACCCAAGGGTCTCATCAAATATTGATGGCTTTAACCTTGGTTATCCCTTTAACCCTTGCACAAGAGTTTATCCTTTGTGTAAAAGCTTTATCCAATGGATGACCCTAATCTAACCTTAACCCTTACCTTCTAAGGTAACCATGAGGTCTTCTCAAGCATTTAATGCTTCTTACATCTCCTCTCAAGCAACCTTTTGTTGACAACTATCACCATTTCATTGGTGAGAATTGTAAACATGGATTGATAACTTTCAATCCTGACCCTTGATAGGATCATCCAATCTTGACCCTTTATTTCCCTATTTTCCCTATAAATAGAGTCATTCTTCTATCATTCAAAAATCCAAGTTTTATGTATCTAATCTATACTCATTTTTATCAAGCATTTCAGTCCCTCTTTGAATAGAAATAATCTAATAAGCATTTTAGAAGTATTTCCCTTTATCATAATAATCATATTAAGCTAGTGTATCATGTTAGGATAGTTCTTTTACTAATCCTTTCATTTTATCATCATATACATGCTAGTTTAGTTCATCTTTTGTTAAATATCATGCTTATTAGGATCATATTCTTGTTAGATTGATCAAACATCCCTCATTCTCATGATTGTCATCCCTAAGTCACTTTGCTCAGTGATTTGATAGCAAAGACATTGGCTTAAGGGGTCTTGTGAGATAGAGAACAATGGAACATCCCTTGGGAAGTTGATCTATTCCATATAGCTCCATAACTTGCACCAAGAGTCCCAATGGTGTGTGGACTAGTCCTGAGTTCATAATATTCATTTCATCGCACCACTTTTCCCGCATACATTTATGGCACCCGTCGTGGGGCATAACCCCATTTATCAAATCATTTTTGATGCAGGACTAACTTTGCAAGTATGCGGAAAACTTGAATCAACGTGTAGATACCATTCTCTAGCACATTCGGTCTTTCCTTTGGTGCATCTTGCTGACTGTTTAGTGTGTTCATACCATACCTTAGCGCATCCTGATTTAACTTTAACGCATAGCATTTCTGCTATTTCCTGTAGGTCTCGGTGTTTTATAAAATCGGTGTAGCACATTAAGACAACAACATAGCGCATCTGGGATTTTTGTTGGTGCATTGGTTCCATTCTATAGCGCATCTGGTCTGTAGATTAGCACATGATAGACACAAAAAGAAAAAGAAATTGTAACAAAGAAAGAAAATTTAGACTTGTAGAAGTCCACCTTAAAAAAATTTGTTTTCTAACTGGTTTTTATTGCAGGTAACTAACGTTTGTTTGCAAGATCGAGAGATTTTCCTTTTACTAAGTTTAGGGTTGTGATTAAATTTTTATTTCTAACTTGGTTAAGTTAGTTATTGAAAGTTTTCTTCATTTCCTCATTAGTAAAATTGATTTCATTTTATTTTGGAGTACTTAAAAAGAGCAACAAACAAAACCTTACTTTGCTTTCATAGGAAGATAAAACACTTCCTTTTTGGGTTTTAAAAAGAAAAGACAAACCTTTATTTATGTAATATCTTAAAAAGAACCTCACCATATTTTGGTGTCTAAAAGGATCCATTACTTTTTCTGCATAAGTTAAAGAACCTCACTTGTTTTCAAGTTCTAGATAAAACAAAAGAGGGAAATCTTTCCCCTATCGAATTCATTTTGTTGACCATCTCAAAAATTTGCTTTGTTGACCAAGATTCATTTACTTAGCTTACAAAATCACTAATTTGGGAGTTAAAAAGAACACCATGTTGTTTTGGAGCAACATCTCCAAATAGAAATTAAACAAATCATTGCTTTGAAGGATAAAAATAACTTTGTGTGCCTTGTCTCGAAAGTGGAAGGTATATGCTCTCCCCTTAACTGGGTGACCAAAAATCCAAACCACTCTTACGCTTTCATTGTTTCAAGCATTTACAACCTTTAGTAGGCCTGCCCTCTCGAGTTTCTCTTAGAGCACCATTTAAATGGTCGGTGAGAGGGGAATAACCTAAGTGGGAAATGACTTTATCACCAAGTGTTCCAACCCACTATAATCAAAAGTGGAGGGTAACGAAGTCCCTTTCAACAGTTTCGCGTAGTGATTAACCTTCCCCCATTATCTTTACGATACGTAAAGCCTTTGTTCTAAAGGTTGGGAAGCCTCCCGAGGGAGTTTATCACTGACGGTAGAACAGGAAGCTTGATTACAAACCTTAAAAATAGAAACCTTGAGCCGAGTCAGTAGCCAGACATCTTCAATATCATAGTGTAAGGGTGGGGAAGAATATGCCCCCAAGATTACTCACCATATATCTCCCAAGATAGCTACTCAATTGTGAAGTAATTCACTTTGGAATAATTTCTGGCAAAAGGTAAAAAAATGGGCAGCCCCTAGGGGGTGACACGACTGTTTGAGTTGATGGAGTATTGAGACTAGTGGGCTATGGTATTGTTGATGACCCTTGAATAAAGAGTCCGCTTGAATTATATTATTTGTATCCAAACATATGAAAACATTGGGGATTTGAACACATCCTCACAGAACATAGACTATTTGTTTAGAATAGGCAAAAATGGTTGTCTTTTTCGTGTTGTGTTTGCATTTTATACTTCAGAAAATCATCTATTAAAGTTGAGAAAGTGTTAAAATTTCCAAAAAAACCCAAAAACAAAACAGAGTAGTTTAGCACGTAGGAGCAACATCCTAGCACATTTGAAGGAGACTTTGGTGTGTCAAAGCTAAAACTTAGCACATTCATCTTCAAAAAACAACACATAACAGTCTGAATATTTGGCAACTAAAACATTAGTGCTTCTTAAGGACATATTAGCACATTGAAGCATCAACCTAGCGCATTGGGGGCAAACTATAGCGCTTTGAGTCTAAACCTTAGCGCATACTCAGAATAGATTAATGCATAACCATTCCTAAAATAACAGAAATCAAAACACTAGTTTAGCGCGTAGCACAGGCATCTTAGTGCATTGGTGGTTTTAAGCAGCGCATCTGAGTCAAACTTTAGCACATCCAATCTTTGTCTTGGCGCATAGATAAAACTATAAAAAATGGAGAGCAAAACTAAATATTCTTGAAAAATTTTAACATCAGTTTCAAACACCCTTTTGGATCTTCAATCAACCTCATTAGGCAAAACTTGAGTCAAAACATCGGAAACTATTCCAAACAATCAATCAACCAAATAAATCATTCTTAGAACAAAAGTTGTCAAAAATCTAAAACTAGCTAAGGATAACACTTTCTCCTATCAAAATAGGGTAACATCATCACACTGATCAAAAGGTCTGCCAAATAAACAGATTCCATCATCAAAACATACCTAGTTTAAACCTAAGTTGTCAAATCGAGTTTCCATATCGGGAAGGCTCTTATTCCATATCATTTGACGCACTTTGTCATGAGGGGGCATCTAAACCTTCATTTGATAGAGTAGGATTAAGATTTCAAACAAAGTATCATAATCCAACCAAATCAAAGGAAACCATTGATCACCTGTGTATGACCACTCCTGATATTTTGAGAAGAAAAAATCTTCATCACAACACTAAGTTGAAGAAACGATAACCTAGTTCCTAGAAACTTGCTAAAAGGAATACATTTCCTTACATCTCCAACTCTTCAAATCACATTGCACATTTCTCCGTCATATGCACTTATATCTTCAAGACAAGTCAAACGAATTTGACGAAGAGACATTGAGAAGTAGAGCCTTTTGCCAAAAATCAACATTCAGCCAATGCTTACATCATGGAGGAAAGATCAATCCAGCTTTCTTCCCAGAAGTTTACATCACTTATAACATACCTCGATTTGAACCACCAACTCTCGAACAACATAAAGAAGAGGAATTCATCCCCTTTGTCACATAAAGCTTCTATTAGATTCCCATTGTCACTCGCTGTCAATGAAACAAGCAAAGCAAACCACAACCAAAATCCAGTATGGGTTGAAGATTATCAAATCCTTTTGAGTGTCCAAATCTAGAAGATAGAGAGATTTCTGAGGAGCTCCTCCAAGAATGCCAAGAAAGCGCCTCATTTCAAAAACTTATGGAAAGACTCATAGAGGCCAACAAAGAAAAATACTTACTCATGCTAACAAGCAAAGGAGTTAGTATCCCTGAAGACTTTGATACTGAAATCTTTAGAACAAGGTCTTGAAATTATACTTATCAAGAACAACAAAGAGAAGAGGAAGCACGTGACCCTGAGCAAAAAATACCTGAGCCGAACATACTAGAACACACACATACCCAATCTATGGATTACGAAAGGGAAGAACTCTTCCCTCAGCAAACAAATGCACCCTTGGTTGCTCTTACACAAAAAATGCAAATGCTGCAAAGACAAATGTAGGACATGCAACAGGGGACCACAGTATAGTATTCCTTAAACAAAATTTGTCCTTACCCTTTTGAAAGGAGGTTAAACATGATACCTTTTCCACCAAATTTAGATATTCCCAAATTTGACAAATATGATGGTAAGAGCGATCCTCGCGATCATGTTTGGGAGTTTTGTACCATGAGCCTTGAATTTGCCCATGATGACACCTATTTGATGAGGCTATTCCCAAGAAGCTTGGGAGGACAAACAATGGAGTGGTTATCCAAACTCACACCTCTTATCAGATACTTTGATGAGTTAGTCAATAAATTTATCACTCAATACTCCTACAATATTCAACATGAAATCGCCATGCTAGATGTCTGCAATACCAAACAGAAAAACAATGAAACATTCATGGCGTTTCTTCAATGATGGAGACAAATGGTTTCGATATATCCTCGAGATGTGATCGAAAAGGAAAAGATGGAAATTTTCATTAACAATTTGAATAGTGAGATGAGTTACATACTCAAGCTCCAATGCATACCATCTTTTGCCAAGTTGATTGAAAATGAAATCCAAGTAGAGGAGGCATGTATTAAGAAAGGAACATTGAAGTTCTTCAAAGAAGGAACCAATTCATCCAACTCTCATTTCAACAACCAGAACAACAACAACAACAACAACTTAGACAAATCGAGGTTCTAGACCAAAAATAAAAATGCTGGAAATGAGGGAGGAAACGATGCTAATGATATAAAGTCCAAACAACTAGTATTGGCTTTATCAGGAAACCCTCAGGCTACCAAGAATCAAAAGGGTGCTAACCAAGGCACTAACACTTATGAACCAAATACCAATCTAGGACCTTCAAATGCGAACAACACCAACAATACCCAAAACAACAACACAAATTGAGGACCTAATCCAAATTCAAGGGGTAACACCAACAATTTTCCAAATAAACGCATTTACACACCATTGGGGCAATCCTTAGAATCAACATTCTGAGAACCCCTGGCAAACAAGATTATCATATTACCAGCTATAAACAACTTTGAACCCTAGGTCAAATCACCTTGGTGGAATGACTCACACTTCTATGATTTTCATCGAAACAAAGGACATCAAACAAATGATTGCATGAGACTTAAAAACATTGTTCAAGATATGATTGATAGAGGTGATTTAATGGTCTATGGTCTCAAAAACAAATGGTAATCATGATGCCTTTAAAGATCCTCTTTCAAATTATAACAAGGAAGGAGCTTCATCATCGAATGATACATGGGGAGCTTGCATCAATTACATATACAATAACACCATCAATCATATATCGACAGATGACAATCAAGTAAATATCATTAAAATCAAAGACAAACACAAACATGAATCGATCAATGTAACAACCAAAGCTCAAAAATATGTCTTTAACGGGCATACATCAATAACAACCACTATCCCCAAGACTCAATATGATTTGGTAAGTCAACTACGCAAAACCCCTGCTCAAATATCCATAGTCGAGTTACTCAAACTTTCGCCAAAACATAAAGACATCCTAGAACAAGCACTATTGGAAACAAATGTACCTCAAGATCTAGATATTGACAAATTTCAAGCCATGGTGACTCACATGACAGGGCCTCATAATCTCACCTTTTTTGAGAATGATAATATCTCGTTGAGCCATCCACATAATACTCCTCTCCACATGGAAGTCTTAGTCTACAAACATCGAGTTAAAAGAGTATTAATAGATGGAGGAGATGGGCTCAATATCTGTACCTTAAAACTTATCTATGCATTAGGCTTCTCTAAGCAGTCTATTGATCCACACAAAAAGATCACCATCAAAGCATATTATGATGAAGAGATATCATCCAAGGGAACAGTTATATTACGTATTCAGGTAGGACCGATACAAAGGGACACTATGTGCCAAGTCTTAGACATAGATCTCACATATAATATTTTATTGGGTCATCCTTGGATACATGAAATGCAAGCGGTACCATCAACCTACCATGAGTGTGTCAAATTCCCATATAATGGGCAGGAGATTTCTATATCAACAGATAATAACCCCTTTCAACATTGAAATGCTATGGGGGCAGCCCAAGAAATCTTGGTTCCACATAACAGGGAAAAACAAACTTTCTCAACATCAACTCATCAACAAGAAAAGCTCAAATCTTTATCCATGGATTTCAAACAAAAGATGAAAATAAAAGAGAAAGGCATGGGAGAATAATCTTTTGAACCCATGTGTCTAACCAACTTACCAGCATCACCAAAAACTCACGGACAACCTTCTGCATCAACACATCAAGCAACACAGCCCATCACCAAGTTTGATGGAAAACTTATCCAATTAGGCACACTAGCACATGAATCAGAAGAGAAGGACATCCTTAGTTGGCTATACAAGGATGAGGAAGAATTCAGAGCTACTACTATGGAGGTGGCTATACCAACACAATAGTATGGAAAAGGATACCTGATCATGCAATGGATGGGGTATAATGGAAAAGGACCTATAGGCAAGTGTCAAGAAGGCATCATAGAACCATTGGATCCTCCTTCACAGTTTTCTAGAGATGAAACAAGATTGGGCTATGGACACACTCTACCCCCAAAGAAGAAACCAAATAAATATCAAAAACCTCATTAGAAAGAAAAGAAGAAATACAAGGAGGACTCATTACAGGAGGCACTACACGAATCAATAGAAACAATAAGGAAAGAGCGAGAACACCAAGAAAAAGAGAAACAACAAGAAGAGTTGGCCATTCAAAGAGAAGAAGCATCTTATGCAAAAGTACACCACGTTTAGTAACCTATTCCAAACAAGGCAGAATCACCCCTTGAAGACATCACTACTCCCTGAGGAGAAACAATATATGAACAAATGCAAAGAGTACAAGTAGGTTCAAATACAGAATCAGAGAAAACTATCAGACTGGTATCAATTATCAGGGATCTCTTTTCACCTTACAACATACTTGTTAGCAACACTGAAAAAATATGGGACAATACTTCTGAGACTGATTCTAATGACTATGAATGGGAGAACTATTCAAATGTTACTAAAGATATTCCTGAGAGTACTATTCATACACCCCTTTCTCAAGAAGGACAAGGCACCGAGTCTAGACTGATTGAATTTGGTCCACAACATATCTATGAAGATAAGGAAAATGAGCAACGACATTACAAGAAAGTCTACACAGAAGATGATACCATCGAAGACCTCCATAATATAATTAACTTATCCAATATCCCAGCCAACCTTAATGATACCTCTATCATGACACTTACCACAGCCGAACTCGCCCCACCCAATGACTCTTTACCACTTGTATTTCCTGATCTCATAGACTAGAATGAACCTGAAAACCATCACATACCTATTTTCCCAGATGATGAATCCATTATCCATTACCTATGTACGGTCAACCTGGAAATAGACTCTACCAGCAAACAAAGTAATGACATCTACAATCAGGAGAGTGCCAAGTCTCTCAGTCGCAAAAATGAAAGAAACAAAGGATCTACTACTGAAAACCAGTCAATGGTAGCACTAGATCACAGAAAAGTAAAAATATAGGACACTTCTAAGGGTGAAAACCTTTTTAAGGAACCTAAGGATGGGAGACTTGACACTCTTCCTGAACACTATTAGGAGCGATCAGCCATATTGATTGAGCCCACTCAATCAATTAACATTGGTACAAAAGAAGCAGCCGAAAACATACACCTAGCAGAATCTCTGACAGAGTTTATAAAATTCTTCAAAGAAAAGAAAATCATGCATCACCTATCTATTTCTCTAGGAGCTAAACCAGTCAAGCAAAAATTAAGAAAGATGAATCCGCATGTAGCACTAATGGTCAAAGTTGAACTAAAAACGTTATTAGATTACAAATTTATTCGACCTATAGACTATGCTGAATGGATTTCAAACATTGTGCTAGTTTCAAAACCAAATGGAAGCATCATGATATGCACAGATTTTAGGGATGTTAACAAAGCCTATCCAAAGGATGACTTTCCTTTGCCCAACATCGACATAATTGTAGACCTCACAACATGCCATGCAATGCTATCATTAACAGACATTTTTTCTACCTATAATCAAATCAAGATAGCTCTAGCGGATCAAGATAAAACAACGTTCACCTATCCTTGGGGAATGTATTGTTGGAATGTCATGCCTTTTGACTTAAAGAATGCTAGGGCAACTTATCAAAGAGAAATGACAACAATCTTTCATGATATGATGCATACCTTCATGGAAGACTATGTGGATGATTTACTAGCTAAGTCATTTACCCGGGCACAACATCTAGGCATATTAGAGAAAATATTTGAAAGATTGGAAAAATTCCAAGTCAGGCTCAACCCTAAGAAGTGTGTCTTTGGGGTAACATCAGGAAAATTATTAGGCTACATCATGTCAGCAAGAGGCATTGAAGTAGATCCAACAAAAGTACAAGCCATCATGGAGATGCCAACTCCTAAGAACATTAGCCAGCTCAGATCTCTACAAAGATGGTTCTAGTCAATTAGGTGATTCATCGCCCAAATAGCAGATAAAAGTCTCCCATTCAATCATTTGCTACATAAGAATGTACCATTTAGATGGGAAGCCAAATGTGCAGAATCATTCTATCAAATCAAGCAATATCTAATGAATGCACCAGTTCTGGTACCACCAATAGCAAGAAAGTCACTCATTCTCTACATATCAACAACAAACATATCATTGGGGGAACTATTAGCACAAGAAGATCAATAAGGCAAGGAATGAGCTATCTATTACATCAATAGAACATTAAATGGCTATGAGCTCAATTACACATTCATTGAGAAGGCTTGTTTAGCTGTGGTATTCACCTCTCAAAAGTTTTGACATTACATGCTAGCTCACACAATCAAGCTAGTAGCAAAAAATGATCCTCTCAAGTATTTACTTAGCAAAGTAGCTCTCACAGGCAGACTAGCTAAATGGGTCATGATTCTCAGCGAATTTGATATCCACTACACAGAGTGTCGAGCTATCAAAGGACAAGTAATTGCCGATCAATTAGCTGAAGCACCACTACCAGATAAGAAACCAATGGAGGTTGAATTTCCAGACAGGGATGTCCTTACTATTACCACCAAGAAATGGACCATGTACTTTGATGGTTCCTACACTCAACATGGCTTAGGTGCTGACATCTTGTTCGTCACTCCTGAAGGACACACCATACCAAGATCATATAGACTCATGTTTCCATGTACCGATAATATTTCTTAGTATGAGGCACTAGTCACATGAATCAAAATAGTCACAGAATGGAGAATCACGGAACTGAAAGTCTATGGAGACTCCCAATTGGTCATAAATCATATCAACAATGAATATTAGACAAAAGATGACAAGTCGCTGCCATACAAAAGAATGGTGGATGACTTTAAATAGTATTTTATACACATAACCTTTACCAAGGTTGGACAATAGAGCAGCCGATGCAATGGCTACTATCGCTTCACTAGTACAAATTCCAGAGCAACAAAGTTGTTATAAGTTTCTAGTAGAGCAACTATTTTCCCCAGCCTATGACAATTCTGCATCCCATGTTATCTATGCCTTAACCGGTTCAGATTCTCCTTTATACGGGACAATCTATGAGTATCTTAAAACCAATACCCTACCCATTGACCTCTATCGGAACCAAAAAATGCAACTTTATCCGGCAAGCTACTCGTTATACCCTAACTGTTGATACTCTTTATAGTTGAGGTCTAGATGGTACTCTTCTTCGTTGCCTTGATCGTAATGAATTTGACTTTTCTTTACATGAACTTCATGAAGGTATCTATGGCACACACTCAAGTGGTCCTACCCTTTCTAAAAAAATTCTGAGAATGGGATATTACTGGCCCGCAATGGAGAAAGACTCTTATCAATTTGCAAAGAAATGTCCTAAGTGCCAAATCTATGGCAATCTTATCCATGCACTAGCACAATTAAAACATCTTGGCCTTTCTATCAATGGGGACTTGACTTAGTAGGCAAAACACGCCCTTCCTCTTCAAATGGACACAAGTTCATTATCACAGAAACAAAATATTTGACAAAATGGATTGAAGCAGTCCCAATGACCATAGTAATTGGAAAACAAATTGCCTCTTTTATTCTCAATTATTTGATCTGCAGATGTGACATTCCTAGTTCCATCATCACAGATAACGGACATCCCTTCAAAAACTAGGATGTGCATTCATTAGATATTGCTTGATTTGATAGAATCATTCTATCAAATCAAGCAATATCTAATGAATGCACCAGTTCTGGTACCACCAATAGCAAGAAAGTCACTTATTCTCTACATATCAACAACAAACATATCATTGGGGGCACTATTAGCACAAGAAGATCAATAAGGCAAGGAATGAGCTATCTATTACATCAATAGAACATTAAATGGCTATGAGCTCAATTACACATTCATTGAGAAGGCTTGTTTAGCTATGGTATTCGCCTCTCAAAAGTTTTGAGATTACATGCTAGCTCACACAATCAAGCTAGTAGCAAAAAATGATCCTCTCAAGTATTTACTTAGCAAAGCAGCTCTCACAGGCAGAGTAGCTAAATGGGTCATGATTCTCAGCGAATTTGATATCCACTACACAGAGTGTCGAGCTATCAAAGGACAAGTAATTGCTGATCAATTAGCTGAAGCACCACTACCAGATAAGAAACCAATGGAGGTTGAATTTCCAGATAGGGATGTCCTTACTATTACCACCAAGAAATGGACCATGTACTTTGATGGTTCCTACACTCAACATGGCTTAGGTGCTGACATCTTGTTCGTCACTCCTGAAGGACACACCATACCAAGATCATATAGACTCATGTTTCCATGTACCGATAATATTTCTTAGTATGAGGCACTAGTCACATGAATCAAAATAGTCACGGAATGGAGAATCACGGAACTGAAAGTCTATGGAGACTCCCAATCGGTCATAAATCAGATCAACAATGAATATTAGACAAAAGATGACAAGTCACTGCCATACAAAAGAATGGTGGATGACTTTAAATAGTATTTTATACACAAAACCTTTACCAAGGTTGGACAACAGAGCAGCCGATGCAATGGCTACTATCGCTTCACTAGTACAAATTCCAGAGCAACAAAGTTGTTATAAGTTTCTAGTAGAGCAACTATTTTCCCCAGCCTATGACAATTCTGCATCCCATGTTATCTATGCCTTAACCGGTTCAGACTCTCCTTTATACGGGACAATCTATGAGTATCTTAAAACCAATACCCTACCCATTGACCTCTATCGGAACCAAAAAATGCAACTTTATCTGGCAAGCTGCTCGTTATACCCTAACTATTGATACTCTTTACAGTCGAGGTCTAGATGGTACTCTTCTTCGTTGCCTTGATCGTAATGAATTTGAATTTTCTTTACATGAACTTCATGAAGGTATCTATGGCACACACTCAAGTGGTCCTACCCTTTCTAAAAAAATTCTGAGAATGGGATATTACTGGCCCGCAATGGAGAAAGACTCTTATCAATTTGCAAAGAAATGTCCTAAGTGCCAAATCTATGGCAATCTTATCCATGCACTAGCACAATTAAAACATCTTGGCCTTTCTGTCAATGGGGACTTGACTTAGTAGGCAAAACATGCCCTTCCTCTTCAAATGGACACAAGTTCATTATCACAGAAACAAAATATTTGACAAAATGGATTGAAGCAGTCCCAATGACCATAGTAACTGGAAAACAAATTGCCTCTTTTATTCTCAATTATTTGATCTGTAGATATGACATTCCTAGTTCCATCATCATAGATAACGGACGTCCCTTCAAAAACTTGGATGTGCATTCATTAGATATTGCTTGATTTGATAGAATCATTCTATCAAATCAAGCAATATCTAATGAATGCACCAGTTCTGGTACCACCAATAGCAAGAAAGTCACTTATTCTCTACATATCAACAACAAACATATCATTGGGGGCACTATTAGCACAAGAAGATCAATAAGGCAAGGAATGAGCTATCTATTACATCAATAGAACATTAAATGGCTATGAGCTCAATTACACATTCATTGAGAAGGCTTGTTTAGCTGTGGTATTCACCTCTCAAAAGTTTTGACATTACATGCTAGCTCACACAATCAAGCTAGTAGCAAAAAATGATCCTCTTAAGTATTTACTTAGCAAAGCAGCTCTCACAGGCAGACTAGCTATGTGGGGGAAAAAGTGACACTAAGCAAACACGCCCTAATCTCACTTTCAACCACACACTTGTGGAATACGAAAGAGCCTAGAGGTATCACACAATTGGCTACTTCTTCTTGTGGAAGAGAGAGCCACGGGCTACCTATTAGGATTTCTATTCCTTTGTTGTAATTGAAAGATGAAATGATGCAAGTTCAATCCCTAACCCCAAAGTGTAAGTATGAACTAATAACAAGATTACAGAATTGAACTTAAATGATGGAAAGCTGTAAACACAAGGACAAGGCAAGAATGCAAATGCATACCCGGAGTTAAAATCTGACTGAAAATGTTTGGGACGGGGGCGTGGGCGCCACTGTCCTGATTTTGCCCCTGAAACTGCTCCGAAAACTTCTGTTTTTGCACTCTAGAAAAGCTGTCAAAAATGCTGGAAATGCTGTCTGTCAGGAGGACAAGGGCGCCCAATGCCCCTGTCCCAGGGACCAGGGCGCCCAGCGCCCCTATCCTGGCAGGACCAGGGCGCCCCATGCCCCTGTCCTGGTCTTTTTCTTTGAGATTTGGTGGGAAGGTCGGTCTCAGTCTGCTTCTCCGGGATCTGCAACCTGCGGCGTCGTCCGAGTCCCGAAACCTGCACTTATATCTAAAAAGGTGTTTGGGCGGCTATATAGGGTTTTGCCTTAGTCAAACCCCCGCTTCGGTGATTTCCACCTCCATGAATAGCCAATTTGTATTGTAAAATGTATTGTGTGTGTCGACCTAGTGTGTGTGCAAGGTCCTTAAATGCAAGAAAGCAAACTAGAGCAACCTAGAAAGTAAACCCTAATTGCTTGTAAATGATAATATAAATGCTCTAAATCAAGATGCGAAGTGATCTAAAGCATGAATAAAGGATATATTGAAGCTTATGCAAAGACATGAAAACAACATGAAATCATACCCAACCCTCAAGGGAGGAGTACAAGCCAATCTTCAGTCGGTAATCTCCTATTATTCTTCAATGTCTTCCAAGCCCTAAATGGATGAATGAAATTGATAAATGCTTGATAGAAGGATGTTGAATGTTGTTGAAGTCTTCAAAGATCTGCTCTTTCACTGCATATGAGGTCCCTCAAAGCCAAAAATCGGATCCTTTCAAATGAAGAAAGAGAGCTCTTATATATGAAACCCTAGGTCTTAATTTCATCTTTTGGCCGACCTAGAGATTGACTATCCCGCCAATTTCTTGGGGTTAAGCTTTATTTTATGATTGGATCGTGCTCCCAAAATTTCAGGAAAAATGTCCGAGACCATGTGCACCGGGCGCCACGGTCCTGACAACTTTTCACCAAATTTTCAGGGCCGTCGGATATGATGATTTTAGAGAGAATCCCGAAGTTACAGGTGATTTCGAGATGTTTTGACCCCCGAAATCAAGCCCCGAAGCTCGAAATAGGACCTAATTAGGGTTTTTAATTAAATGATGTATAGGAGGAATAAAATGAAAGGGGCACACTTTAATGAAAAGGGCCCAATTTTATGATATGGAAGATGATGAAATAGGACCTTAGACCTAATTAATTTGATTAATTAAGTGCTAAAGGGGAAATGTAATGCAAAAATGCAAAATGCGCCAAGGCGGGTGCTAAACTAGGTGTGAAATTGTACCACCCTAGCGAGTGCGTACAATTTACGACGCTACACTAGCTAAATGGGTCATGATTCTCAGCGAATTTGATATCCACTACACAGAGTGTCGAGCTATCAAAGGACAAGTAATTTCTGATCAATTAGCTGAAGCACCACTACCAGATAAGAAACCAATGGAGGTTGAATTTCCAGACAGGGATGTCCTTACTATTACCACCAAGAAATGGACCATGTACTTTGATGGTTCCTACACTCAACATGGCTTAGGTGCTAACATCTTGTTCCTCACTCCTGAAGGACACACCATACCAAGATCATATAGACTCATGTTTCCATGTACCGATAATATTTCTTAGTATGAGGCACTAGTCACATGAATCAAAATAGTCACAGAATGGAGAATCACGGAACTGAAAGTCTATGGAGACTCCCAATCGGTCATAAATCAGATCAACAATGAATATTAGACAAAAGATGACAAGTCGTTGCCATACAAAAGAATGGTGGATGACTTTAAATAGTATTTTATACACATAACCTTTACCAAGGTTGGACAATAGAGCAGTCGATGCAATGGCTACTATCGCTTCACTAGTACAAATTCCAGAGCAACAAAGTTGTTATAAGTTTCTAGTAGAGCAACTATTTTCCCCAGCCTATGAAAATTCTGCATCCCATGTTATCTATGCCTTAACCGGTTCAGACTCTCCTTTATACAGAACAATCTATGAGTATCTTAAAACCAATACCCTACCCATTGACCTCTATCGGAACCAAAAAATGCAACTTTATCCGGCAAGCTGCTCGTTATACCCTAACTGTTGATACTCTTTACAGTCGAGGTCTAGATGGTACTCTTCTTCGTTGCCTTGATCGTAATGAATTTGACTTTTCTTTACATGAACTTCATGAAGGTATCTATGGCACACACTCAAGTGGTCCTACCCTTTCTAAAAAATTTTTGAGAATGGGATATTACTGGCCCGCAATGGAGAAAGACTCTTATCAATTTGCAAAGAAATGTCCTAAGTGCCAAATCTATGGCAATCTTATCCATGCACTAGCACAATTACAACATCTTGGCCTTTCTGTCAATGGGGACTTGACTTAGTAGGCAAAACACGCCCTTCCTCTTCAAATGGACACAAGTTCATTATCATAGAAATAAAATATTTGACAAAATGGATTGAAGCAGTCCCAATGACCATAGTAACTGGAAAACAAATTGCCTCTTTTATTCTCAATTATTTGATCTGCAGATATGACATTCCTAGTTCCATCATCATAGATAACGGACGTCCCTTCAAAAACTAGGATGTGCATTCATTAGATATTGCTTGATTTGATAGAATCATTCTATCAAATCAAGCAATATCTAATGAATGCACTAGTTCTGGTACCACCAATAGCAAGAAAGTCACTTATTCTCTACATATCAACAACAAACATATCATTGGGGGCACTATTAGCACAAGAAGATCAATAAGGCAAGGAATGAGCTATCTATTACATCAATAGAACATTAAATGGCTATGAGCTCAATTACACATTCATTGAGAAGGCTTGTTTAGCTGTGGTATTCGCCTCTCAAAAGTTTTGAGATTACATGCTAGCTCACACAATCAAGCTAGTAGCAAAAAATGATCCTCTCAAGTATTTACTTAGCAAAGCAACTCTCACAGGCAGACTAGCTAAATGGGTCATGATTCTCAGCGAATTTGATATCCACTACACAGAGTGTCGAGCTATCAAAGGACAAGTAATTGCCGATCAATTAGCTGAAGCACCACTACCAGATAAGAAACCAATGGAGGTTGAATTTCCAGACAGGGATGTCCTTACTATTACCACCAAGAAATGGACCATGTACTTTCATGGTTCCTACACTCAACATGGCTTAGATGTCGACATCTTGTTCGTCACTCCTGAAGGACACACCATACCAAGATCATATAGACTCATGTTTCCATGTACCGATAATATTTCTTAGTATGAGGCACTAGTCACATGAATCAAAATAGTCATGGAATGGAGAATCACGGAACTGAAAGTCTATGGAGACTCCCAATTGGTCATAAATCAGATCAACAATGAATATTAGACAAAAGATGACAAGTCGCTGCCATACAAAAGAATGGTGGATGACTTTAAATAGTATTTTATACACATAACCTTTACCAAGGTTGGACAACGGAGCAGCCGATGCAATGGCTACTATCGCTTCACTAGTACAAATTCCAGAGCAACAAAGTTGTTATAAGTTTCTAGTAGAGCAACTATTTTCCCCAGCCTATGACAATTCTGCATCCCATGTTATCTATGCCTTAACCGGTTCAGACTCTCCTTTATACGGGACAATCTATGAGTATCTTAAAACCAATACCCTACCCATTGACCTCTATCAGAACAAAAAAATGCAACTTTATCCAGCAAGCTGCTCGTTATACCCTAACTGTTGATACTCTTTACAGTCGAGGTCTAGATGGTACTCTTCTTCGTTGCCTTGATCGTAATGAATTTGACTTTTCTTTACATGAACTTCATGAAGGTATCTATGGCACACACTCAAGTGGTCCTACCCTTTCTAAAAAATTTTTGAGAATGGGATATTACTGGCCCGCAATGGAGAAAGACTCTTATCAATTTGCAAAGAAATGTCCTAAGTGCCAAATCTATGGCAATCTTATCCATGCACTAGCACAAGAATTGCAGCCATTTACAACGTCTTGGCCTTTCTGTCAATGGGGACTTGACTTAGTAGGCAAAACACGCCCTTCCTCTTCAAATGGACACAAGGTCATTATCATAGAAACAAAATATTTGACAAAATGGATTGAAGCAGTCCCAATGACCATAGTAACTGGAAAACAAATTGCCTCTTTTATTCTCAATTATTTGATTTGCAGATATGACATTCCTAGTTCCATCATCACAGATAACAGACGTCCCTTCAAAAACTAGGATGTGCGAGAACTATGTGAACGATTCAAAATCCAACATCGCTTGTCTACACCTTACTACGTGCAGGGGAATGGTCAAGTGGAGGCATCAAATAAAACAATATTGAAAATCCTAAAGAAAACAATAAATGATGTAGGAAAGGATTGACATGTGCAACTCAATCCGACACTTTGGGCATATAGAACTAGCATCAGGACACCTACAGGAGCTACATCATATTCGTTGGTGTATGGATCAGAAGCAATTTTACCTCTTGAGGTAGAAATTCCATCACTTAGAGTATCTTTGAAAGGTCTCATTCTAGATGAGGAGTATCGAGTAAATGAATTGCAAGAACTAGAACTTCTAGATTAAAAATGACAACATGCCTATAATCACCTCAAATCATACTAGCATCGTATGTATAAAAGCTACAACCATAGAGTCAACCCTAAGAATTTTAAAGTCCGTGATCTCATACTCAAAGAAAATCCCATAAATCAACAGGATCAAGAAAAGAAGGGGAATTTTGAACCTAATTGGTTGGGTCCCTATGTCATCATCTCAACCTATGGATCAAGTGCCTATTAGCTAACAACTTTAGAAGGAGATGTGCTTGACAAACCAACCAACAACATCCATCTGAAGAAATACTATACTTGAGTGGTCTAATGCACGGAAAAAGTGAAAAATACAAAGACAAAAACAAAAAAAACAACAACAAAAGGTGCAATAAAAACAAATGGTGAAAACCTGGCAACAGGCGTTACTTGTGAGAAAACAACTCCTCTATCTATCTTTGATCATATATTTTTCTATCCGAAGTCAAAAACCACTAGCCATCACCCAACACTTAAACAACATTATCTTGGACATACTTAGCGTAGTCACTATCCTTGCTTATCTAAATATTCAGTTCATCATATCCCACCATGGCTTGGTAATTACTGTACATATTTGCATTGATTGATATCTATAACTAGGTGCAGCATTCCTCTAACTTCAAACATTTCAGCAAACAAGCAAACAAGAATCCAACATGTCAAGCAAATCCTGTCAAGCAAAAACTCTAGCAGCCAAGAAAACAAAACATAGATCCAATTAAGAACTTCAAAACACATGATGGATGATTTTATGAAGTATAATTTGTTTGCATCTTTCATGAAGTTTGGACTATTTTTGCACTTGAACTTTTTTTTAATTATTGGATCCCCTAAGTTTTCTCAACGATGCATTGAGCTAGAGAAAGTAGATGGAGACTGATTTTTTTTAGTTTTCCGTCTATGAGGCGATCACTTGTACTATGCAAATACTTGTCTCGAGACGTGATTCAATGCATATCACTTAAGACATGATTCCACTTTGTGAATACAAATGGTTCAATCTTGTCTGTTTATACACAAGAAACACTCAGATTGTCTTGGTTCAATTATACCTCGATGCTTATACCATCTTGCAATATCAAAATCCATGTAAATTTTTCTCAAGTCATTATGGCTGAATTATACCATTATGCTTGTATAAATTTTCAACATATCAACAACTCAATGATGATAAAAACAAAGAAAGAAAAAACATGTGACTATACATGAATGACAAAACAACAGAATGAGGATGATCAATTAGTTGCATATCATACATCTCATTTTCAAGACACATCTCACAACATATCATTATCATACATCTGATTTTCAAGATACATCTCACAAATCATATCATTGCATCATGAATCATTAAATATAAAATCAAAAGTATTTATCTAAGCATTGCATCATCATCATAGAACCATCACATAAATGCATAAATCATCATCCATAAAAACACATCACATGTAGATCAGAAAAAAGGTGTCGTATATATATCTCAAAAATGATCAAATATACAAAAGATGTCATGTCTGTCAAAATACAACACAATGATAAAAATATAATGGAGACAAGTCTCTCAGGTGTGACTATCTCCTGAGGCTGATGGTCTTGCAATAGATGTCCCAGCACCTGGATCTCTGGGTGGATCATGTCAAGATAGCCCGATCACACCTCTGCTCTCTATCTTCGAATGAGTTTGCATGGATCGACTAGATCTCACCACAACATAGCTAGGAGCTATGTGATCTCTAGGAACCACCTCCTCGTATAAACACATGTAGTACTCAACCTCTTTGGCTGAATAATGCATCTCTCTCAGTGTGTCTCGCACAGAACCACTAGCTGCCACTCTCTCCAAGCTATCCGCTCAAGCCTCTTCTCGACCTAAGTGAGCTATCATTGTATCCCGCTATGTGGTAATCTATGTAATTTGACGCTGCTGAGCCAATACCTGTGCTTGAAGCTGCTGCACTGACAACTATAGGGACCTAATCTATGCATCCGCTTAGTGGAAGGGTACCCAAATCTGAATGGGTATCCATTTCATGGTATGCCCTATCCCTATCCCTTTCCTAGGCGCCGGTGGAGGTAATACATCTGATATCCTCCTCTGAGTCAGTCGCCTAAACTCATCCATCCCACCCACAACTGCTATAACCTTGCCTGGCTAGCCAACTCCACTAGCTCCAACCACCAACCCTCCCCTCCCTCCCTCACCAACTGCTCGCCTCACTAATCCACCTCCTCTCCTCCCTCTATCTCCTCCATCCCCTCCTCTATCTCCTCATCTCCCTCTACCACCTCCCCTCCCATCTCCCTTGTCATCTCCTCCACCATCCCCATATCCCTGCTCTAGCTCCTCTCCCTCATCTCTTTGTCTCCCTATCCTCTCAGACTGCTCATCCTCATCATCATCAAAAGAGGGAATCATCTTCGTTGGATCTGATATCTGTGCTACGACATGGGCCATAAAGAGCATTGCAAACTCCTGCGTCATCCCCACATCTACCACCCTAAACCTGTAGTCCCATATTTTTCTGGCCAAATGCATGTACTCCTCCACCATTGTTGCACTATCAATAGTCGGACCCCACTCTTGCATATCTTGCCTCCAACGAGCATATAAGAAGGCTCCCTGTGGTACACCCTATTGTCGACCATACTGTCGCTGAACTTGGCTATGCAAGAACCTCTCAATGATAAAAGGCATCTGCCCTATCAAGTATCATGACATGTATACATAGGGGATCTCTAGCCCATCCTCCACCTATACCTTGCACTCAATATATGATCTCTAGATGACCGTATCAATATCGTCGAACACCCTCCTCCAATGCTCTAGCTTGTCCAGCTTACGTTGGACAACTATCCTCGTGTACCCATATGCATACGCCCTCCCAAATGGCTTATCCCTTTGTGCAAGTGGCCTCGCTGCGGGAATGTGCTCCCAAGCCCACACCTGTAATAATGTCACCTCGACTAATAAACTGTTTTATCCTAAATACACCACCTGATGCAGATCTCTGTACAGATGGGCCAACATTCATGACCCCCATGCAAACCTGCGACCCTATGTCACCATATCCTCAAGAGCCAATCCCCATCCCACTACCAGTCCCTTCAACCTACAATCGAGACAGAAAAAGATACCTACAAAACTTGCCAGTGCCGATGGTAGTGGGGCATAATCTAAATCTATGAACTCCTGCCAAGGGATCTCGTATCCACAAATTTGATCACCATGAAAAATCTGTTGAAGCGCCTTTGTCCCATCCTCCTCGGTTTGCTCATAAGGAAATAGAGCCCCTACCACAGGAATCTGTAGAATCTGATAACAGTCCTCTAGAGTGACTGTAATC
Organism: Cryptomeria japonica; assembly: GCF_030272615.1. Classification (NCBI taxonomy): domain Eukaryota; kingdom Viridiplantae; phylum Streptophyta; class Pinopsida; order Cupressales; family Cupressaceae; genus Cryptomeria; species Cryptomeria japonica. The sequence continues at coordinate 645,484,458 of NC_081406.1, read as the reverse complement.
TCACCAATAGCCAAGTGAAAGGTATTTGTGTCACTATGCCACCTCTTTGCCAATGCTGTCAGTAAACCCTGGTTAATGATATACAGAGGCATGTCCAACAAAGAGGACAACCCGCACCTCTCAATAATATCTCTATCTACCTATGTCAACTAAGGAATCAGAGACCATGGTCTCGAAAATCACTCTCACGACTGGAGAACACCAAGCCATTCTTGTAACAAGCACAACATGTCCAAATATCAATTCCCACATCTATCCAATATATCCAATCAAATTCCATATTAACTTGAAACAAATCCATATCAAATCAAGTTTCATATCAAAAATCACATCCATATCGAAATCAAATTCCATATCAACTTGAAACAAATCCATATCAAATCAAGTTTCATATCAAAAATCACATCCATATTGAAATCAAATTCCATATCAACTTGAAACAAATCCATATCAAATCAAGTTTCATATCAAAAATCACATCCATATCGAAATCAAATTCCATATCAACTTGAAACAAATCCATATCAAATCAAGTTTCATATCGAAAATCACATCCATATCAAAATCAAATTCCATATCAACTTGAAACAAATCCATATCAAATCTAGTTTCATATCAAAAATCAAATCCATATCAAACTCAAATTCCATATCAACTTGAAACAAATCCATATCAAATCAAGTTTCATATTGAAAATCACATCCATATCGAAATTAAATTCCATATCAACTTGAAACAAATCCATATCAAATCAAGTTTCATATCGAAAATCAAATCCATATCAAAATCAAAATTCCATATCAAATCAAGTTTCATATCAAATATCAAATCCATATCAAGAAATCAAATCAAATCCATATCGAGAAACAACTCAAAAATCCATATCACAGGACTCATATCAGGAGCCATATCGGAAATCATAAATTGGAACTCATATCGGACATCACATTCATGACAAAAATCAAAGATCCAAATCAATAGAAAATCAGGATCATCATTCAATCAATCAGCTTGGAATTTCAACAACAAAAGCAATTTCAAAAATCTATCAAACAATCACATTAGCACAGTAGGCACAAAATTGGCTAAAACACCCATCCCAGAACACTTGGCAGACACCTACCCACCCCAACTCATATTCCTTCATCTATTTTTCCCTTGCAGCATCACCTTTCCTCTCCTTTCTAGCTACATTTTATGGCCACGTGCTAAGAAATATCTCCCATGTGCTAAGATGCCACCTATGTTCTAGCTAAACTCAGTTATGCACTACGAACTTTACCCTATGCGCTAGGTCTACCCTATACGCTACCCTGTTCCCCGCATGCGCTACCCTGTTAGCCCTATTCCCTACCCTGTTCCTGGCATGCGCTACCCTGTCATCCCTATGAGCTATCCTACCCTATGCGCTACCCTAAACCTGCGATGCGCTATCCAACGACACCTAGATGCTACCATAGTTGACTAACCCTACACGCTAACTATTTTATCATTTGCACTACGCAAACAACTAGATGCGCTAAACCGTGAAAATCTGACACAAAAAAATAAAAAAACGTGATCAAAATCGACAAAACAAAAAGCAAAAGGGGTAAAATTTAGATGACTTATAGGTGGACCATACATAGCGGGCCTCCGATATCGACGAATGCCCTTGAATCGGTGCAAAGTATAGGGAACCTACATTTTGTCACTCTCCAAATGTCACTCTCACCAAAAGTCAAAAGGCACAAATGATACAAATGAAATCACTTTTTACCTTTTTATAGGGTAAAAGTAAATTAGGGTTAGTAGTTGGGGCATGTATTTTGCTCATGCTCTCACTTGTAATCCTAGCAAACATCATTTTTCAGAAGATGAATCAATAAACACCACATTCAACAGAGTCAAAATTTCAAAATGCGATCAAATCTAAAAACAATTATCAAATCAACGAAATTTTCAATTTTTTTGATTCATTTCCCGAGGGGGCATTATCAATATCATTTATCAAATCTAGGGCATGATGTCGACATCATTGATAGGCTTGAAAGATATCAGTTGAGATTAAATCCAAAGAAATGTGCATTTGGAGTTGTAGACGTATAAAAATGACCACTTTCCTAAGTGAATATTTCATATTCATTTTATCCTCATTCCCCTATTTTAATTAAATTTTATTTAATTAAAATTGCTCACATTCATCTATTTGATTAAATAAGTTATTCAAATTATTTAATTAAATTCACCTAGGCCTTTCATATCATTTAATTGAATAAATCACTTTATTTAATTAAATCCCCTTTCTACTCTTTTTAATTAAATTCACCTAGGCCTTTCATATCATTTAATTGAATAAATCACTTTATTTAATTAAATCCCCTTTCTGCTCTTTTTAATTAAATTTACATTTAATTAAATTGTTGACTTCAAATAAATAAATCTAATTTATTTAAATCCCCCGCTTGCATCTATATTTGTTGAAATAAAGCAATTTATTTTAATTAAAATTACCCTCCATCCACTTGCATTCTCCTACATCTCCCACTTGCTTCTCTAAAACCTCTTCTAAATTCTTCTAATCACTTCTAAATTAGCCTAACCCATCTACTAAATATTGTGACATCCCTAACTAAAGGGAGGTCACTTCTCAAACCCTTAAAGTCTTCAATAACCATTAAAGGCTTTATGTCTTCAACAAGTTAACCTTGAAAGTCTTCCAAAACATTAATGGTTAACTCAACCTTCTTACACGGTTGGAGACTTTTTGCGTAACTCAACCCTCATCTAACCCAGGGATCTCATCAAGCATTGATGGCTTTAACCTTGGTTATCCCTGTAACCCTTGCACAAGAGTTTATCCTTTGGGTAAAAGCTTTATCCAATGGATGACCCTAATCTAACCTTAACCCTTACCTTCTAAGGTAACCATGAGGTCTTCTCAAGAATTTAATGCTTCTTACATATCCTCTCAAGCAACCTTTTGTCGACAATTGTCACCATTTCATTGGTGAGAATTGTAAACATGGATTGATAACTTTCAATCTCGACCCTTGATAGGATCATCCAATCTTGACCCTTCATTTCCCTATTTTCCATATAAATAGCCATTCTTCTATCATTCAAAAATCCAAGTTTTATGCATCTAATGTATACTCATTTTTATCAAGCATTTCAGTCCCTCTTTGAATAGAAATAATCTAATAAGAATTTTAGAAGTATTTCTCTTTATCATAATAATCATATCAAGCTTGTGTATCATGTTAGGATAGTTATTTTACTAATCCTTTCATTTTATCATCATACATATGCTAGTTTAGTTCATCTTTTGTTAAATATCATGCACATTAGGATTGCATTCATGTTAGATTGATCAAACATCCCTCATTCTCATGTCTGTCATCCCTAAGTCACTTTGCTCAGTGATCTGAGAGCAAAGGCATTGGCTTAAGGGGTCTTGTGAGATAGAGAACAATAGAACATCCCTTGGGAAGTTGAGCTATTCCATATAGCATTGGTGTGTGGACTAGTCCTGAATTTGTAATATTCGTTTCATCGCACCACTTTTCCTACATACAGGAGTAACCTTTGGAAAACTTCTTGGGTACATTATATCAGCTCGTGAAATTGAAGTAGATCCTAAAAAGGTCAAAGCCATCATGGAAATGGAGTCACCTAGGAACATAAGTCAATTGCGATCTTTACAATGAAGATTGCAATCAATCAAAAGATTTGTCTCTCAAATAGTAGATAGATGTCATCCATTCACTCATCTTTTACATAAGAACGTTCCATTCAAATGGGATCAGAAATGTGAAGAGGCTTCTATGCAAATCAAATAATATCTCATGAATCCTCTAGTACTGGTATCACCAATTAAAGGGAAACCATTTTTACTCTATATTTCAGCTACAAATGTATCATTAGGCGCTCTCCTAGCACAATATGATGAAGAAGGAAAAGAAAGAATAGTGTATTACATTAGTAGAACACTTGTCGGCTATGAATTGAATTATACATCAATAGAGAAGACATGTCTAGCAGTTGTATTTGCAAATCAAAAGTTGTGATATTATATGTTAACTCATTATGTGAAACTAATAGCAAAGATAGATCCACTAAAGTATTTGTTGAACAAGTCAACTTTGACAGGCAGACTAGACAAATGGGTTATGATACTTAGTGAATTTGATATAGAGTATGTTGATCAAAAATATATCAAAGGACAAGTCATTGCTGATCAATTAGCTGAAGCACCCTTACAAAATGACATACCATTGCACATTGAATTTCTTGATGCAAACATTCTGGCAGTAAGAATAAAATTTTGGGAATTGTACTTTGATGGTTCTTATACACAATATGGATCAGGCATAGGAATTTTGTTCATCACACCTCAGGGACACACAATTCCAAAATCATATAGACCGTGGTTTCCATGCACAAACAATACTGCAGAATATGAAGCATTGACTATTGGGCTCAAAATGGCTATTGAATGGAATATCAAGGAATTATATGTCCATGGTGATTCACAGCTTATCATCAACCAAATAAATGATGATTATCAAACTAAGGATGACAAGCTCATTCCCTACAAACAATTAGTAGAAGAGTTTAAAGAACACTTTGAAGAAGTATCATTCACTCAAATCCCAAGAAATGAGAATAAAGCAGCATATGCAATGGCTACAATAACATCTCTCTTGTAGAATCAAGAGAATCAATAGTGTTACAAATTCCTCGTGGAAGATATCTTAACCCCTACCATTCAATCCCAACATACCTACATAATTTTCTATATATCAAGAACCAGTCAATCCTTATATGACCAAACTTATCAGTACTTAAAAGAGAATATCCTTCCTCCTAACCTATCCCACAATCAAAGAATAAATTTTATCCGCCAGTCATCCCACAATACTATTATGGCCGATACCTTATATAGGCAAGGTCTAGATAATAATTTATTGAGATGTCTCTAACAAGAAGAATCTGAGAAATTTTATCTGTTAGTTATCCCGCTATACTATTATATAGGCAGGTATTTGTGGCACACACTCAAGTGGATTAACACTAGCTAAGAAACTTCTTCGTATAAGTTACTATTGGCCTACTATGGAGATAGATTCATTCACATATGCCAAGAAATGAAAACAATGTAAGATCCATGGGAATCTCATCCACGCACCAACACAAGAATTGTATCCTATGGCCGGATCATGGCCATTTTCTCAATGGGGCCTTGATTTTATAGGTAAGATAAATCCTTCGTCCTCTAATGGACATAATTTTAGTCTAACTACTACTAAATATTTCACTAAATGGATTGAAGCAATACCTTTGACAAAAGTGACAAGAAAACAAATATCATCATTCATCTTGAATTATATATATGTCGCTATGGAGTACTTATGACCAGTATCGCTGATAATGAAAGACCATTTAAGAATCAAGATGTGAAGGAACTATGTGAGAAATTTCATATTCAACATAGGTTTTATACTCCATATTATCCATAATGAAATGGTCAAGGTGAGGCATCAAACAAGACTATCTTGAAAATCTTGAAGAAAACAGTCAATGAAGCTAGAAAAGACTGGCATATTTAGCTAAATCCTATTCTTTGGGCATACCAAACTAGCATCCGCACACCAATAGGGGAAACTCCATATTTCTTAGTCTATGGATCAGAAGCCATATTACCCATAGAAGTAGAGATACCTTCTCTACGGGTTTCCTTGAAAGGTCTTATACCAGAAGAAGAACAATGAGTCTCTAGACTTCAAGAACTTGAGTTGATCCAGGAATGTCACCAAAATACAACAGATCATTTGAAAGTATATCAACAGAGAATAGCAAGAAGTTATGATCATAGAGTCAAGCCACACATTTTTTAGATTGGAGATATAGTTCTAAGGGAGAATCCAAGAAATCGGCAAGACTGAGAAAAAAAAAAGGGTAAATTTGAACCAAATCGATTAGGTCCTTTTGTCATAGTAGTAGTATATGGCTCAGGAGCATACAAGTTATCTACCCCTGAAGGTGATTGGTTTGATGAACCTATCAATTCTATTAATCTCAAGAAATTCTATGCTTGAGATTTAAAAGTCCTAGAAAAAATCAATAAAAAGCATATAAAGTCCTGAAAAAAAAAGCATTAAAAAATCAACATGAAAAAATGCAATAAATTTAGATAGTGAAAACCTGGTAAACATGCGCTATCTAAAAAGTGAGTTCTTCCATCTATGAGATCATTTTGCACATAAATCCACTCCATCCTATCGTATCTATAGCCTCCATCTATCTAGCTCATCCATTTCATCTTTTGCATCCATTGCTCTGAACCATTTTGTAGGAAATATGCAGCTTACCAACAATTATCAATCTTTGACATACTTAGCATAGTCATTGTCTTAGATTTTATCAGAATCAATCAATTTGTATTTGTATCCCACCAAGGTTTGTCTCTTGATCATTTTTAATACATCCATAATAAAGTTTCATTTTCGCTAAGGGCAACATCCTATTTCCTTTTGCTAAGGTGATCTTTTGAATATTTGAGAATCCAAAGCATTCGGAAAACTTAGAAAAACCAAAAACATTTGAAGCAAATAATGAGCAACATGTAATGAAGATCAAGGCATCTTATGACAAATGAATCATGAAAATCAGACAATGAAGAATCAACCAACAAGTAACAAAGGATTATCAAAGAGCATTCATCAAGATGATTATATCAGTTAATGACCATGAGAACATGTGAATGGCATACAAGATTCAGTGTTTATATCTTGATTTTATTGCTAATCATGTACTCTATGTGACTCAAGGATGTCCATGACTAGAGAAGCTATGACGGGGCATGATTATTTTCTTTGATTATTGTCTGTGGTTTATCTCTTATTAAGGTATGTACTTGTCTAAGGATATGATCAACAAAAGATCAAGAAGGACATTCCAAGTCATGCATAAAAGGGGATAATCCTCGTCTGTTATGCAAGAAATAATCAGGTCAACTTGATTCATTATATCAAGTTGCCCTTATTAACTTGCTATATCAAAATCCATGTAAGAAATACTCGGGTCAGCTTGGATCATTATGTCAAGTTACTTGTATTTTCTTACAACATTTTAAAGCTCAATGACGAAATCAAGCACTGTTACAAGACAAGCATATGAAGAATGGTAGCATCATTTTTATTTTTTTAGATTAGCTCATTAATCATCTGCATTATAACCATTCATTGTCAGTTGCATTAAAAGCATCTCATTTCATTCACAGATCAACAATCATGAATAAATATTGAGTATACTTGGACAAACAAAAACAATTTTCATTTGATCATTGTAGGTGCATTCATTTTTATAATCATCATCCATTCCATTTTAGTTGCATTCAGTCATTGCATTAGTTTTCATTCAATTAAGTGCATTTCATTAATCATGTAGTGCATCATCATTATTATTTGCATTATCATTAAAGTTCATTAAGATCATTTAGTTGCATCTTCGCACTTAGATTCATAATCATTATAAGCATTACACATAAATATAAAAAACATTTGAATAGCATATTACATAATCTTTCATTTTCATATAGATCATTTGCATTTACATTATCTTTCACATTTAAAAAAGAAAAAGAAATCAATCATTCATTTGCATTTAGATCATTTCATTCACATCATTGAAGTTAATAATCATTTTTCATTTGCATTTTCAAAACCAAATGCATGTCATTTCCACCATCATTCCATTATCATTGCCTCATCATATAAAGCGTCATCATAATGAAGAGAAAAGATCATAACATCATCTATATAATCAATGCATATGGATCATCATTAAATAGAGTAACATGCATAATAAAATATAATCATATAGAGTCCATGTCTGCATATAGATCGTCATAAAACAATAAAAGTCCAAGTATACAATGATATCGAATCAAAAGTACAAGTGCCTCATCAATACAAGTCAGGTCAAGGCTGTCCTGTACAACTACCACCTGACTTTGTCCGTCTTTGTGGCTGTGGGTGAGAAGATCCTCCAGATGCCTATCTCACATGATCACCACTCCTCTAAGGAGGTCCCATGACTCCACTACTGCTAGTATCCATCCTCACGGTGGTATGATAGCTACCCGCTCTCTGGCTCTCCATGACTAAATCCTCATATAATCATCACTAATGGAATGTCTCCTTCTCAACCCAAAATAATTCTCTAAAGGTATCAGCTGAGAGAGTGCCCGATCCAACCTATTGAATGTGATCAAGGAGACCTTGAGTATCTTGTTGTTTCCTAATAATCATCTCTCTCTCTATCATGAGTGTTTGTACCTGTGCTCTAAGCTGATCTATCTGTTCTCTAAGACTATCCATGATCTCCTGCTCTGGTACATCCTGCTCTAGCACATCTTGCTGAGGGACATGACCCCCAATCCCCTCATCTCTACCTCCCTGTCCACCTGCTAGAATCTCAGTCCGAGTAGCTCTCAGAAGTCAGAACCCATCGTCTAATGAGTGGAACATCATCCTTTGGATTCTCATCCTCTCCACCATGAGCTACAATAACCCTAGGGTCTGGCTAAATCTAGCCAAAATAAATGCCTCTCTTGCAACCCTCATCCATTCCAGTCATCCTGCCTCCTCCTATAGAGGGCAACCCTCTTGGTGATCTTATCCCTACCCTACCTGTATCCCTCCCAATCTGTCCTACCTCTCTCCCACCCATAGGAAGTGGTCTCCCAATTTTTCCAACTGGTCCAAATGGTCCTCCACATACTCTTAATCAACCTCCTCTCCATCCTGGTCTCCTACCACCACCACCTCCATCTCCTCCCTCATCTCCATCACCTTTGACCTCCTAAGAAGCTCTAAGCTCTCATCTTGATCTTCGTCTCCTAATAATGGGATCATCTTAATCATCAACCTCATCTCTTGAGCTGAGAGGAGGATCTACTAGATTGATAATATGAGGAAACACGTGTGCAAGTATGTACTGAGAATAATCTACAGTAACCCCATGACCTAAAATGTGCAATCTCATATCATAAGCCACCCTAGGAGTAGCTAGAAACTCTGCACATGCTATCTCAAATGACAAAGAAGGTCCCTAATCTCACCTATCTCTATACCGTCGTGCATATATCGTGACACCGGTAGGCATGGGCTGAATGATACCAAACTATCTCAGAATGCGACTAATCAACTATTGCTCAACAATTTATGGAGTCCAACCTATGAGATATCTACTCTACATAATAAATGGTAATTTCTTCGCATCATCCATCCATGGCTCACAATCGATATAAGGTCACCAAATAACACTATCCAGCGAATCAAGAACCCAACACAAATACTTCATCTTACCCAGCTTATGTTGAGTAAGGATACCTGCATACAGATAAAAATATGGCTGCCTCTCACCATGAACTCTATGATGAATAGGTCACATAATAGCAATGTTCTCCCAACACCAGATTTTCAAACATGTGCATCTTGTCGACAGACTAGCACTCTCATTGAAAACAACCTGATGAAGATCATGATACAAATAAGTGAGCATACAAACACCCCATGCATATCAAGTCCGATGATGCATCATGCTTTGAAAAATATCACCCCAACCAACAACAAAACCTCACGATCTCTTGTCTGGACAAATGAATCCCCCAATCAAACCTGCTAGAATCACAAGGAGAGTCTCATAATACATAATCATATCCTCCCATTGGATCTCTCCTCTTGAAATGCTCTCATCACCAAATATGGCTCTACAAGCCTATGTTCCTCCACGATCCTGAAAATCATACTGCACTAACTCACTGGTCACTGGGATGTGGAGAATCCTGTAAACATCCTCAAGCGTCACACTAATCTCACCCATGGGCAGGTGGAAAGTGTTATGCTCGCTATGCCATCTCTTGACTAAAGCTATCAAGAATCCCCTATTATGGGTAATATTAGGCATGTATAACAAGTGGCATAATCTGTAGGCATCTATATGTCTCACCTTCGCATGTGTAAGCTCTGGCACTAAGTGTTGCATAGCAGAGAATTTCTCTCGGCATTGGAGAACATAAAGTTTCTCCTGTTTACCAAGAGAATTCGATCAATTATCAATAATCTATCTCTCTCTCATAGAGATCGCTAATCTATCACATCACCAATTTAAAAATCTTTTTCAAATGAAGCAAATTAGGCTATCAAATCATGGTTTTCTATCAATCAAATGAGTTCAATCAAACTATGCAATGCTCTTCATTAGAAACTAAATTGGTTTCTTAGAGCTAATCTATCCAATTAGAACAAATCAAATTAATCAATCATTTCTATCAATCAATCAAATTCCAATCAATCAACATTATCAAATCACAATGCCAAAATTTACATTACCAAAATTCATTTGAAACATAAGCGCTAATCTTTTTAACAAAAGCACCATTCTATTGAACATAGGTGCTAAATCAAACATATGCATGAACCTTTTTTGCACAAGTGCTAAACCTTGGAACAAAACTGTGAAACAATCAAAAGCACTACCCTAATCATCACATGCACAAACACTAAAAGCATAAGCGTTGATGAATCATATGCGCTAACTTTCATTACAAATGTGCTAACAAAATGAGCATATGTGCTAAAATTATCAGTTGCGCTAACTTGAAATGCAAAAGCCCTAACAAATAAAACAAAAATGCTAAACAAAATTGTCGAAAATCACAAAAATTCAAAATAGCCAAAACACACCAAACAAACATGGAAAATTGTATGACAAGTTGCAAAAAGGCTCGGGATAAGATATATACTGGATACCCATACTAAGGAGGTTGTTGATATCATCGAACACGTTAAAATCGATGGTTCTCCATCGAGATCACCATTTCGCCACCTCACCAAGATAATCTCTTCACAAGCTCACAAGGATGCAAATGAGATTAAAATTAACTTTGGTTAATTTTATATTTACTATTTGGAAGGGTAATTAATGTTTTTCAATGGGGAAATTATATTTATTTAAATTTAACTGAAGTACCTTTTCAATTATCTTGAGATCAATTTCTTATCCAAAATTTTTAAACAATTTCACGATCAATCTCTCGAGGGGGCACACAATTAGGATTTTTATCTCCATCAGACACACTATTGAGACTTAATTTAATCTTTGAAACAATGTTGTCTTGACATTATTTTAAAGAGGGGTAAAGTGTTGTAAAGCGGAAAAAATGATCGAACCCTAGTTGCTCTCCCCTCTTCCAACTCCAAGGAGAGAGAAGGGAGGTTGCTAGGGTTGATGGTTTTCACTTGGGAAACTTTACATTCAAAAGAGGGGTTGAAACCCACAAGATCCAATCCCACACAATGCAAGATTGGATGCTAAATGAGTTTCAAGGGTTAAGACAGCAAGGCTACCCTCTTTTGTAAAGAATGTTGATAGAAGAATTAAGCTAGGAATGCATAGAAAGTGACAAAGATTCACTTATAAACTAAGATAGGGATATAGGATGAAGCTGCAAACCTAGAATTAGCAGTAAAATGTCGATACGGCGCTGTCCTACAAATTTGAGCAAAAGTTGACGGGACGATGGCACCCGGCGTGCACACGGTCCTCCGAAAAATCCGCGAAATGAAGGGGGATCTGTTTGTCTCTGCACAAGGATTCCAGATCTTCAATTTCAGCCGCATACCTGCAACCTACACATAGAAAAGCGAAGACGATTGGGGGGTTAGGGATTAGGGGTTTGCCTTTAGGTCAAACCCCGGATTTGGAATTAACCAAGAAATGAGAGATTGCTCTAAATGTAATGTAAAACAAGTACTAATACCTTGTTGTAAGGATGTTTGTATCCTTATGTGCGAAGGTATAGATGTTGTTGTTTGTTGTATGTTGTATGTTGTATGTAGCATGTAGTAAGTGATCTCCTCTTCAATGGTTGAATCCTTGTCTTGAATGCAACACTTAGCCTTGAATGGAGACTTAGAATGATCAATTGCTTGAAGGAATGCTTGAATGCTTGAATGCTTGAATGTTTGAATATCGTTTCCCCCTTTTTTTTTATCCTCCCTCAAATGAGAGAGGAAAAGTAGTTTATATACTTGCCAATTAGGGTTAAAAGACTAATTTTCCCGACCTTAGGCCGACCAGGAAATGTTATTTTCCAAATTGCAAACAAAAAGACCCGAAGTCCCATAGGAGACCAGGCCCAAAATAGGGCCAAGGACCAGGGCGCTGGGCCTGAAGGACCAGGGCGCTGGGCCTGAAGGACCAGGGTGTTGGGCGCTCTGGTCCCACCTCCCGAGACAGCAGGGTGCAAAGGAGGATCAGGCCAGGGTGCTTGAAAAATGCAGTTTTCAATGTCATGAGCAAGTTTCAGCGTCTCCATTCAGGTTTAACATTGCATCGCCATCGTGAAGACCCAAATGCGGTCGAAATTGCAAGTGTCACAATTTTAGGACGCTACATTTAGCCCCCACTTTAGCGGGAGTATAAGGGTACGCTCATACTTCCGGTAAAGTACAAGGAAACAACATTGAAAAACTTTCACCACGTCAAGGAGGCAAGATACACCAAGCCCCCAGTGGACTAAGGATCTTACGACTTCGATTGACAAAGTAAAAGGGAAGATCACGAGGGAGAACCATGACTGTCAGTAGTAAGGTTCCCTCACTATGAGTCATGCACGAAAGATATCAAAAATTTTCAAGGCAAAGCTAAATTTGTCAAGAAATTTTCAAGTATCTTGAAAAGATATGGACGGGATGTATGCCCCCCTACGTTAAAGAGATCGCACACGCCTCACCGGGGGTGATTGCTTTAAGGTAGTGACACATATAAGAAATGAGAAAGGAGCACGTTATCGCAAGGATTTATCCCCCAAGTGTGAGATAAGCCCAAGGATAATAGACACAAAACACAAAGCACAAGGTGACTTCGCTTTCCTCGGGGTCAGTATGCTGTATGATAATTCATGTATATCATATGTATGTATGCATAATTGTTCTTCATTCCCCAATCAAGGAAGGTCACCTAGAAGAAGGGAACACATGTGTCTTTTGAGTCAACATGAGAGAGATCGAGAGATCTCAATGCTTTGCATCATCCTCAAGTAGACAACACTAAGGACAACAAATAGAAGAATGAGAATAACACATAGAGGAAGTAACAAAAGAGAGGAGGAGAGAATCTGCTATGCTAATGAAACTAATCTAGCACGTCATCTACCCCCCGATCTTGCTGATCAATGTTTCGGGAAGGTAGGGAACATGCTAGAGGAGGAACATCCAACACAATATATGGAGCTATCACAAGATCCAAACAAGGGCTATGTTCATATCCCAAGCTGTCGTGTTCTTGTCTAGGAGCTAGGATAAGTGCTTTAGAAAATTCATTAGATAAATGGTTATCAATATCAACAAGTTCATATTCACTATCAGAATGAACAGGAGTAACATTTGCATCATGAATAACATTTTCATCTATATCATCATCAAGATTTATAAAAATAGGATCTTTAACTCGCACAGGATCAAGACCATCATGCATCTTATGTTTAGGAGATTTCGGCTCAATCGTCGGCTGAGGAGAAAATGGAATAATGCTTGTTGAAGGTGTTTTTGGGGATTGCAAAGTTTGAGCTCTAAGACGACGCTTTCGCCGGCGTTCACATGCAGAACAATTTCGTCTAGTCTTAGTAGGAAGTTGAGAAGATTGAGGAGGAGGAATGTTCTCATCCTTATCACTTGGGTGTTTAGGTTGTGGTCTCTTAGGTTGAACAATAGGAGAAGAGGAAGGTCTCTTCTCTCCATAAGAGGAAGGAGGAGGAACTGCTCCATATAAAGGAGGAATATTTGGTTTAGGAAGGAGACCAAGTCCATCATGATGAGGAGGTATAGGTCTACTCTTAGGAAGTTTATTAGATATAGGCATAGTCACATCCATAGGGATGGGTTGGGAATCTTCTTGAGGAAAGACATTGGTTTTATCTTTCAAAGGAAGAACCTCCTTCTCAAGAATGATAGGAATATCAAGTTTGGGTGTTCTCGGTTCACTTAGAGATAGGATCATATCTTTTTTCCACTTTTGATAAGATTTGAAAAGATGATCACTTCACGGAGGAAGAGATTGGAATTGTTTAGGCCAAAAATAATCAAAAGGAACGCTAGAAGTTCTTTCAGCTGGTTTAAAGAGACTATGATTGATAGTAACAACTTCACCATTATGGGGAAATTTCAAACACTTGTGAATAGAAGAAGCAATAGCTTTCATGGAAGATAGCCAAGGATAGCCTAGCTTCACATGAAATTGTTCAGATGATGGAATAATAGCAAAGTCCACATCAAGGGTTTTGTTATGGACCTCGATAGGTAATGTAATAGAACCAATTGCAGGAGAAGAAAATGCATCAAATAGTTTCACAACCACATTTGTTTCATCATAGATCACTTGATTAAATTGCAAAGTAAAAAGAAATTCTTCAGTAATAACATTAACCATGCACGAAGGATCAATAAGCACTCCACGGCAAGGTGTATTCTTGACTTTTGCAACTATATATAAAGGACCATCAGGTGCCCTGATAGTTTCACTAGAATCAAATGTGATGGAAGGTTCTTTAGGAATTTCTTGCTGCTCTACAAAGTTAATCACATTAGGAGTCATAGACACAAGACCATCAGATGAGAGAGAGGAATCATTAGCCTCAATCGCATTAGAAGTATGAGAAGGTAATGGATCAGTAAAAATCTAAAGATTTTGGTTAGGAGGAGCTACAGATGTGTTGCCTTTATCATTCACTCCAGAAACAGAGATAGTATTATTATCAATCAAATCTTGAATTTTACCCTTTAAAGAAAAACATTTTTCAGTATCATGCCCAAGCTGACGATGAAAGTGACAAAAAGATTTGTTATCAAAATAAGGTGAAGTAATCTTTGCAGGATCAATTTGCCTTATAGGAGGAAGAGTAAGCACATTTTGTTCCAATAACTTATTCATAATACTATGCAATGATTCATTCAAAGGAGTATACTTTCTTTCTTTCTTGAAAAACTTAGAAATAGGAGACACACCTGATGCTGCATTCACATTGTTGTTGATGATGTTTTCATTGAATTTAATGGACTCTCTGTTCAGTTTAAACTTCCCAAATGGTTGTTGACTACTATCACCCTTATCACTCGGAGCCATAGGATGTGATTGTTCCATTTGACTCACGGTCAGTTGATAATTGTGAAGAGTTGCGCACAACTGTTGGAAAGAAGTAAACTCAGAAAACAAGAGTTTTTCTCTAATGTCTTTTTGTAAATTAGAAATGAAGATTCTTTGAATATCATTGTCAGGCACTGGAAAAGAAATTTGAGCATACAAATGCTTATATCTACCAATGAAATCAGTCACTTTTTCTTTAACACCTTGTTTACAATGCATTAAATCAATCAAAGTAACTTTAGGACTTATATTGTTTTGAATTTGTTGAATGAAAGCATTTGCAAGTTGTTCGAAAGAAGTAATAGAATAGGAAGGCAACGAGCAATACCATTGTAGGGCTTTGTCTCTTAATGTTCTAGTAAACAGTTTTGCAAGCAACCTTTGGTCATAAGCAAAATCAGTACATATTGTTTGAAAGGTCTTAACATGTGTTAGAGGATCACCCTTACCGTTATAAAGCTCCAAATGCGGAATTTCAACATGTTTAGGGGGAATAGCTCGAACAATGTCAAGAGAAAGTGGACTCGCAACATCAAATGTGGGCACACTAAACTTAGATTGATTCATAGAGGCAATTTGTTGCTGTAAAGAAGAGACAGTTTGTGCAAGATTGTTAATAGTCACTTTAGTCGAAGAATTCATATTAGATGTGTTAGATTGAGATGGAGGTGTTATGTTATTGAAAGAAGGTAAAGAGTAAGGTGGCGGGACCCTATGATAATTAGTCATAGGAGATGATTGGACAGGAGGAACACTACAAGGAGGAATGGAATGGTTAAATGAATTGCCCCCTTGTGTTATGTTCATTTGTGGAGATGTAATAGGAACACTCATTGAAGGAATGAATGAAGAAGTCGGATTGAATGAAGGAAGAGGGTTAATTGAAGAGGGAGGATTGCCCCCATGACTGGTGATCACAGGGGGAATGTCTTGTATAGAAGTAGTCATTATGTTTGATGTAAAAGTAGGTATACTAGCAATAGGAGTCGTCAAAGGAATAGAATGATTGTCTTGAGTAGGAGGTTGTGTATAACCTAAGGTTTCGGCACAACTTTTCATAGGCATCACATTTGAATCCACAATGTGTACAATACAACACAAAATATCAATTCCATTCTTATCACTTTGAAGCATACATTTTAGACCCTCAATTAAAGGAAGAGCTTGACTATCAGGGTATTCTTGAGACATCCATTGTCGAAAATTGTCAAATTGGTTATCCAATTTTGAAAGTTGTTCTACAGAAACCTCATGGAGAGCTTCTTCATCATTAAGAGGATTAGAGGAATTACCCATGTCCTTGTTAAAAAGACCATTCAAATTAGGTTCCATCTAGTCAGTAATTAAACCTTGGAAAGACTTAATTCTAAGGCTTCGTCTAACGGGAATAGTGTAGGTAGGGCTTACTATTGTAAAACTCATGCACTAAAGAAAGAGAGAAGATTTTGAACTTTAGAGGTAGCAAATTTCAGTAAAACCAGCCAATCTTCTAGATTTAAGCTGTTAAATACAATCAGGACAATCTCCCGAAATTTCGAAAAAAATGTCCGGGACCGTGGCGCTCGGGGTGCACACGGTCCTCGCAACTTTTTTCGAAATTTGCAGGAATGAAAGTTATGATGATTTTGCAGCTAACCTGAAAAAATTGAGTGATTTTATGATCTGTAGATAGGCCAAATTAAAGTTGCAATCTCAAAATTGAACCTTACCAAGATTGTCGAAAAATGCAAAATTTGAATTTTGAAAAAGAGAGGGAAACTGAAATTTTGAATTTTATGATTTTAGAGAGAATGTCAAAAGCAATGCAAGTTTTGAAATTCAAAAGTTGACTCAATTTCACGCAAAATTCAATTTTGAAAGCGGAAATCAAAGTTGTTGTAATTAAGCACTTAATTTCAAAAGTCACAAATTGCAAAAATTTGAATGAATCACTGAAATTTTGAATGAATGATAACACACTTTTCAGATTTAGGACTGTAAGAAACACAATTTTGACACAAATTTCAATTTCAACAATTTTTGAATGATTAGAAGCCTCAATCCAAGCAATCGCTAGACCAACTTTGACTGTAATTTTGAAAGTGTTAAAATTGATAAAATCAGCCAAAATTCTGGATTTTAGCAGAAAAATACAGTAAGATCTAGCTCCCGAAATTTCGGAAAAAATGTCAGGGACGATGGCGCTCGGAGTGCACACGGTCCTCGCAACTTTTTTCCAAATTTTCAGGGATGAAAGATATTGTGATTTTATTGTGGAATCCAAAGTTACAGCTGATTTGGAGATGTTTTGATCAGTGAAATTGTCGGACAAAGGTTGAATCAAGAAGGTTTCAAAAATTAGGGTTTTGACACTGAACCACTTAATTTTCAAAATTAAAGCACAAATATGAATTGATAATTTGTAATAGAAGGGCAGATCTGAAACAAGCATCAACAATTAAACATTTCACAAGTTTAATTACTTAAAAAGAAAATTTAGGGTTTTTATGCAATTAACCTCTAAAATTTTGCAAAAGATCAAACATGGAAATGTAATCAAGGAATCCAATTTTCAGATCTAATCATGAATAATCAGAAGGATGTTCACGTCGGGTTCACCAAAATGTAAAGCGGAAAAAATGATCGAACCCTAGTTGCTCTCCCCTCTTCCAACTCCAAGGAGAGAGAAGGGAGGTTGCTAGGGTTGATGGTTTTCACTTGGGAGACTTTACATTCAAAAGAGGGGTTGAAACCCACAAGATCCAATCCCACACAATGCAAGATTGGATGCTAAATGAGTTTCAAGGGTTAAGACAGCAAGGCTACCCTCTTTTGTAAAGAATGTTGATAGAAGAATTAAGCTAGGAATGCATAGAAAGTGACAAAGATTCGCTTATAAACTGAGATAGGGATATAGAATCAAGCTGCGGACCTGGAATTAGCAGTAAAATGTCGATACGGCGCTGTCCTACAAATTTGAGCAAAATTTGACGGGACGATGGCACCCGGCGTGCACACGGTCCTCCGAAAAATCCGCGAAATGAAGGGGGATCTGTTCGTCTCTGCACAAGGATTCCAGATCTTCAATTTCAGCCGCGTACCTGCAACCTACACACAGAAAAGTGAAGACGATTGGGGGGTTAGGGATTAGGGGTTTGCCTTTAGGTCAAACCCCGGTTTTGGAATTAACCAGGAAATGAGAGATTGCTGTAAATGTAATGTAAAACAAGTACTAATACCTTGTTGTAAGGATGTTTGTATCCTTATGTGCGAAGGTATAGATGTTGTTGTTTGTTGTATGTTGTATGTTGTATGTAGCATGTAGTAAGTGATCTCCTCTTCAATGGTTGAATCCTTGTCTTGAATGCAACACTTAGCCTTGAATGGAGACTTAGAATGATCAATTGCTTGAAGGAATGCTTGAATGCTTGAATGCTTGAATGCTTGAATGTTTGAATATCGTTTCCCCCTTTTTTTTTATCCTCCCTTAAATGAGAGAGGAAAAGTAGTTTATATACTTGCCAATTAGGGTTAAAAGACTAATTTTCCCGACCTTAGGCCGACCAGGAAATGTTATTTTCCAAATTGCAAACAAAAAGACCCGAAGTCCCATAGGAGACCAGGCCCAAAATAGGGCCAGGGACCAGGGCACTGGGCGCTCTGGTCCCACCTCCCGGGACAGCAGGGTACAAAGGAGGATCAGGCCAGGGTGCTTGAAAAATGCAGTTTTCAGTGCCATGAGCAAGTTTCGGGGTCTCCATTCAGGTTTAACATTGCATCGCCATCGTGAAGACCCAAATGCGGTCGAAATT
Source organism: Cryptomeria japonica (assembly GCF_030272615.1). Taxonomy (NCBI): domain Eukaryota; kingdom Viridiplantae; phylum Streptophyta; class Pinopsida; order Cupressales; family Cupressaceae; genus Cryptomeria; species Cryptomeria japonica. The sequence continues at coordinate 645,465,475 of NC_081406.1, read as the reverse complement.
GCAAGTGTCGCAATTTTAGGACGCTACAAGTGTATACACATAAAAATGGCTATGAGCGTTTAAATAAATATTTTATATTTATTTAATGTTTATTCTTCTATTAAATAGTTAATTTGAAAAGATTAATTTATTTAATTCATTTCGTGTCTTTCTATTAATTAATTTAATTGAAATATTTTATTAATTAATTGATCTATCCTATTCCTTTGAATTAATTAAATATATCTAATATTTAATTATTCTTCTAATCAGTTAATTAAATATCTAATATTTAATTATTTCCTCCAATCATTTGAATATCTAATATCTAATGGTTATTCTTCTATCCTATAGTCTCAAAAATTATTTAATCTCTTTTCCAACTCATTCTTCCATCTCCACTTTATCTTCCCTTTGCCAACTCATCAATCATGTGGCTAAAGATATTAATATTTCTTAAATATTAATTCATCATTTATCTCCAACCTCCAAATTTAATGAAATATTGTGTACATACACATATTTCTTAAATCTTCTTCTATATTCTCTCCAACATCCCTACATCTTAGGAAGGAATTGAGTCCACTTGTCCTCTCATGCCTAAATCTTCTCCAACCATCCCTAGATTCTAGTCAGCAACCCAGTCAAGGTGAGATGAGTGACACTTGTCTTCTTATTCCGCCTTTCTCTCAACCTTCACCTTTTCTCACAGCCATCCAAATCTACAGATATGATCATGACCGTTGATCCAGGCCACATCATCTTATCCTCTCAAAGTCTATAAAATCAAGAGTTTGAGTTGAGAAAGAGTTAGTCTTCAAGTTAGTCTTCAAGTGAGTTTTCAAGTTAACCATTTGTGAAAACTTATGCATCCGTGAGTGTTAATCTTGAAGCAATTTAGCATAATCATTTAGCATTGCATATCATAGTATCAATTATCAGTCCATTCTTCATATACCATCTTGGAAGTTATCAATGCTTGTCTGAGAGCACGTCATTTGCAACCATGAACAGTGGAGTTAGGACACAATGAGACTTAAATCATGAAGGCAAAAAATAGTGTTTTTATTTTAATATCAATTTCATGTAGTTTCATTGGTTGAGTTTGGATTTCTTGTAGTATTTCCTTTGTATTTTGTGAAACTAACATGTTGCAGGTAGTATTTTGATGATGAAATTCAAGTCGACATAATTGTAATTAAATATAATATATTATTATAAAAATAATATTGTATTATTATATTATTCTTAATAATATAATACTAAATTATATATTAATTTATTTAATGTCTTACATGTTATCTTATGATTAGCATACATGTAGATAAAAGAATATTAAATAAATTCCAAATTTTAAAAATAGAGATCTCACACACATACTTAAACATCAACATTATTATTTTTACTATTTTAAAATTAAAAATATAAAATATATTTAAATTCAAATCATAAAAAGAAAAAAAATATTAGCATTACTATTTCGATTAAAAAAATCCAAAACCTATTCAAAATTACCAATAACCAAACAAAGCTACACAAGAAATATTAAAAAAAAAATTCTCAACTTCAATTAGTTAGTTCATCAAATGTAATTTGGTGAACGATTTGTAAATTTCTTTGAGCGGTTAAATAACCTGTAGTTCAACCAAAAAAGAATTTGATCTTGTTTTTAGTAGTGTAGGCTTCATTGATATTTATTATTAACAGATAGAAATTAAATGTTTATTCAAAAAGTATAGATTCAATAATTTTATTGACATAATTTTAAATAAAATTAAATATAAATTATATCTATATGAAATAATTTTTTAATATAAATTTTGATTGTTATGGAGTTTTTAATTTTTTTAATTAAAAATATTAAATAAATTTTCCCATTTTTTTGTTATATTATTATTAAATAATTAACTAGAAATTGCACTTTGGTGTGCAATAAGTACGTCGAATAGGTGTGAAAGATAAATTAGGGAAAAAAGGTGTATTTTTTGCATACATTTGTGCATTACATGAGGTCGATTGGTATGCCATTTGGAAAATGATGTTGTTTATACAAAAAAAGTTTGAATGTAGAAGTGATAGATTCAAATGAACTATGCATCCACTTATAGGGATTCAAACATAACTGAAACAAAAGCTATAAATCACAGATAATCAAGATCCATTACCAATAGACTTATGTTATTTTTGCAATAGGAAGGAGAGAGAGAGAGGGGGGGGGGGGCGGGGAGGGAGGGGAGAGGGAGGGGGCGGGGATAGAAAGAGGGATATATAGAGGGTGTGTTGGGGGTAGATAGATATAGAGAGAAAGATAGAGATAGAGATGAAGATGGAGATGGAGATGGAGATGGAGAAGGAGGGGGGATATATATAGAGAGATAGAGATAGAAAGATAAAGATAAAGGTAGAAAGTGATATATATAGAGAGGTAGAGAGATGGAGAGATATAAGGGCTAAAGAGATGGAGAAATAAAAATATAGAGATAAAGGGAGAATTGAATAAATATGGAGAGATAGAGATAGAGATAGAGATATAGATGTTTAGGAAGAGGGAGAGGCAGAGAAAGGGAGACATGTCTAGAGATAATGGGAAAGAGAGGAAGGTAGAGGTAGAGATGAATATAGAGTGAGAGAAGAAAAGAGGGACAAATAGATAATTATATATAAAGAGGTAGACGAAGAGATAAAGATAGACACATGTAGATAGGGAGATAGAGAAGGAGAGATAAAGAGATACATAGGAAGAGGGATAGGGAGATACAAATATAGGTGGTGAGATAAAGTGAGAGAGAGAAATAGAGATAAAGAGGTTGGCGTAAGAAAATGATAAAGAGAGACAAACAAACAAAAGTAGAGATATAGAGAGTGTTGGCATTGAAGTTGTGATTGATGTTAGCATGTGTGTGCAGGGCTAATGAAGTTTTAGAAGAGTTGTTGTGATCAGGTTGAAGGCAGTGATCCGGTTGATTGATGTCCAAAGTTGGAGAGACTTGCAGAGATCGCAGTGATCAGATTGATGAAGATGGCAAATGTAGTAGAAGATATCAGTTATGAAGTTGCAGACTCCCACAATGCCATATGATGGGTTCTTGTTTGATGTACTGAAGCTAAGGTTGTGAAGACAATAGATGATGTATATCGGCATAACCTCACTATGTTATATCGATCATGGTATGGTATAATAAATAAGTATCACGAGCAATATAGGGATAGCTATATCAACCAAATATTTTGCAGGTGAAGTGTTTGTATAGGAATAGTTAGGCCAATACTGAGTCATGTGGAGGAAATTGATATCGGCATAAGTCATGCCGATGTTGGGATGTGAGGAGTCTCTTTGGTGTCTTGATAGATTGGGATAGTAATACCAATCAAGTGTTATGTAGTGAAGTCATCATATCGGTATAGCAATGCCGAAAACAAAGGTAGAGCCACTTTTCGAGATAACAGGACAAAGGAGAAGTAGCATTTTTGAGTAATGTCGATAGAGTAAACTACTCCGACATCATTGTGTTGAAATAGTTATGCCAACAAGGAGATTGAGTAGGTGTATCGGAGTATATTTTGAACTCGGAATGACAATTTATCTCTATGTCAATAGTGTAAACTATTTTGATTAAGGTTCTCATCGGCATAATCTATGCCGATGCAATTTATCACTGCGAAGTTTGATCATTGGAATAACATATGCCAATATGGAGGAGGTCTTTGGAGTTTGATTTCAGAATAGCTACGCCAATGTTAGTTCAATTTGAGTCATCGGAATAAGTTGTTTCGATGGTATAGTATCCAAAAGCTAATCCGATAGTGATAGTTGTTCCCATGAGTTGCGACTTCTGAATAACTATGTCGATGAAGTTAGTCACCATGGATTTTTCTTATCAGAATACTTATGTTGATGGAGAGTGTCAATATAGAGTTGTGATTTCAGAACAGGGATGACGATGAAGGTTGTCATTGTGGAGTTATGAGTTCAGAATATTTATGCCAATAAAGGGAAGGTGATTGTGTCATCGGTATAACTTGTTATGTCGATTTAGCATGTTCTGCCTATGCCGATAGTTATGACTACTTTGATGAATGATTGTTTGGATTGAAGCCTTCAGTTTAGGATAGTTTATGTTGATAAGGTGTGTCAACATAGTTGATAAGGTGTGTCAACATAGAAAATGTGGTTCAGTATAGCTTATGGTGATAAAGGAAGTTAAATGGGAGGTTCTCATTGGAGTTACCTATACCAACAAAGAAAGGTTGACAATATGTTTTGGAATAGCTTGCCTTGTCGATTCAACATGATTTTTCTATGCCGATAGTTATAGTTAACCCGATGAGTGGTCATTTGGCCTAAAGTCTTTCAACTTGGGATAAACTATGTCGATATGGTCAGTCAACATGGAGAATATGGCTCAGTATAACCTAGGGCGATAGCATAAATAAAAGGTGAGTTTTCCATCGGTGTAACTCATGCTGACAAAAGGAACAAAAGACATCACAAGGTGATTGGGATAGGTTGTGAAGGCAGAATATAGACAAAGTGTTAACCCCATCATTAAAACTATACTGATGGAGCCTTGAGAAATTGACATTGGGATTGCTAAGGCAATGAGCATGAGGAAAGAGATTTTCAAATGACAGAGTAGATCGACATAGGTATTTATAATCAATCTGATGGGCTTGTAGAGCATGCATCCAGGTAACCCAATAGTACACATCATCCTTGACCAAATCTGACCAGACGATGTGGCCTGTAGGGAGCAAATTAGAGGATGCTTGTCTAAAAGATGAAAGGATATTTTTGCCAATAGATTTGAAGCCTATAATTGACTCTGTGGCCATGATTGCAAGTTGATTGACTTAGAGGTCCACATGGATGCTTTTTTAGGACCGACAAAGTGACTTGGACAATACTAATGAGGAAATGTGGCTTCTAGAGGATGAAGGACAAATTAGATTTGCTGAGGTCGGTGAAAATGGAGATTGTTGTTGATTTCTTCAAGGTAGGTCGATAGAGGATTGAGGTGCATTAATGGGGGACCTGTTACAAAAGATTTTTGTAGGGCTTGAGGTAATAAAAAATGGTAGAATCAAATTTGTGAGGTAGATTTAGATTGCAAAAATTAGCAACCCAGTATAGAGGCAAAAAGAAAAATCAGAGCATGGATATTTATTGCAGATGGTCCATTCAGGAGAAAAAATACAATCTACTACTGACCAGATCTTAGAGAGACAAAATGAATCAATTTTTGAATTACAGATTTGGAGGGAAATATTGCAGATACAGGTTGACCGAATGGAGGCATTTGATGAGATTTGGAAATGGTAGTTGAGGCAGCTAAGATTGTAGAGTCGCAAGGACAAGTTGGCAGGGCAATGTGAACATGGGCCAGAGGTGTATGATGATGTAGCACATGGAACCGCCACAATGATGATCGAGATCAATGGCTCAAAAAAGTTAGTGAAGTATACAGACTGAGTGAGTGTGCATGTGTGAAAGTATAATGCAACTGTCAAGAGTAGATCAGTGTAGTGAATGTGGTCGACAAGGGGTAGTTGACTCACTGAAAGGAGTTGTTGTGAAGTAAGAGAAGTCTGTGTTGTGAGTTGTGGCTGAATGATAGACTAAGAGTGTAGTAGAAGGAAAGAACAAAGTGTGAGGATAGTGTGGTTGCGGGGTGACAACATAGAGAGGTAGGTTAGAGAAGACAAAGAGAAGAAACAAAGCAACAACGATCAAAGATAGAGAGAAATGATCAGAGTGCAGAGAGCCAATGCATCCAAAAGCAATAAGATATTGAGCAAAGGCAGAATGAGCAGTATGAGAGCAGTGCAGACAAAGAGTAGAGAGTAGAGAACAAGGGCTAAGATAGATAGAAGGCAGAGAGTTGAGATTGAAGCATAAAGACCTGAGGGTAGAAGAGAGTCAATCAATCTCAAAGGCATATTAGCTAGGTGTTGCAAAAATTCATTTGCAACAAGGTATCTAACTTGTATTTGTTATCTATACTCATTGTAATCTCTGAGTGGGTTCTCAGAGTTAGGGGTTGGTGCTCCTTTGGGTTGTAGCAAATAAAATTGTAAGGGTTGGTGTTCCTTTGGTTGGTGTCCTAAAGTTAGGGGTTGGTGCTCCTTGGGTTGGTTCCCTAAATGTTGTAACCTGTTTTACCCGTGAGTCTAGATTGGAGCAGGAGACTCCAACAACATTTCTCACCGATGTTCTTCCCCAACATGGATTTTCCTCGTATACTTTAGTGTTATGGATATGTGTCTCATGTGTGTGTGCTCATGTATTTGATACTTCTTCTCATTGCTTGATGATTAAGGTTATTACTGCTTAAATCTTTAAGAAGTAAAAGTTTTTATTGATTACCATTGATTCACCCCCCTCTCAGTGCTCCATTGTGTTCCAACAATTGGTATCAGAGCCCTAGGTTCCCATTTAGAAAAGCTTCCTCTAGCTTGGGTAGATTCTGGTGTATGAGAACAACGGTCAAGTTTGAGTCAATCCCTGCTCCTATTTTTGATGGCTCAAAATATTACATTTGGTCTTGCAGAATTGAATTATATTTGTCCTCCTTAGGTTATGATGTTTGGATGTTTGTAGTAAATGGTTACTCTACTTCTACAATTCCTCCTACTGATCTTGAAGCTAAAAGAAGATATGACTACAATGTTGAAGCCATTAAGGCTATTCTCAGTGGGTTATCTGATGATGTATCTTCACATGTTGATAGATGCAAATATGCAAAGAGTATATGGGACAAACTGAATAAACTTTATGGTGAAGATCCTACCACAGCTGGATTAGATTATGAAAGCAAAAAGAATAATAGAACATACAAATGTACAGATGATAAAATTAGATTGCATAGTAGCTGCAGTAAAGATGAAAAGAAAACCCCGACTTTTATGACACAAGAGGTCGAAGGTGAGGAGCATACATCAAGAAATGATAGTAGAGCTCAATCTAGAAAGAAAGATGTATTCGACAGTGATGATGAAGAAGAATTGGAAGTTGAAGTTGATTTTGAAGGTGAGTTAATTAGTGCCCTTGAAGAGTTGAAGTTTGTTAGAGAAGAATATAAGAATTATAAAAAGATTGTTATAGAGGATTATGAACAATTGAGCAAACGTCTTGAAGAGTCCAACCATAATTCCACTATATTATCGATACAACTAGAAGAGGCCAAAGACATGTGTGAAGGAGTAAAATCTGATTTTTATGTCAAGTAGAGAAGGTGTGAGGAGTTAGATCTAGAAGTAGAGTCAAAAAGAAAAGAGTGCCAAAATCTAAAAGATGAAATTGAAAATCTCATCAAAGAACTTGAGAGTTGCCAAGAGGAACTTAAGCTAAGGAAGAAGTATGATAGTGGCATCAAAGCATTAGATGAAATATTGAGTAAACAAAAGTATTCGAAGGATATTACTGGTTTAGAGTGTGAGTTTGGTCAATATTCTACTAGTGGCGAGTCATCAAAAAGGGACATAAATTTTGTAACTTAAAGCTTGAATGGTCAAGGACAAACCTTCATAGTTAAGAATGCTCCAAGAAAGAAGAATTATGCTGATCTAAAAGGAAAAAGCCAACTAAATGAAGAAGGCTACATCAGAGATAATAACACAAGAAGAATGTCTAGAAGACATCCTGCTAGAATAAGATCAAGAAATTTTGTTTCTTACAAGACCAAACAAGTTTGGAGACAAAAAGGATCAGAAGAAATGACTGTTGAAGATGTACAACCCAAAGTCAACAACAAAAGAAGAAGTGGAGCAAACCAACTTGCAAGATCTCCTCATGTTTGGCATAATAAATTTGTAAGTAATAGATCATTCTTTCCTGGTTATTGTTATTCATGCAAGGCATATGGACATTGATAACTCAATGATGAACGGATAGTACCAAACTAGTACTAAGAGGGGGGGGGGGGGGTGAATCAGTACAGACAAAAACACAATCTTAAACCGATTTGTCAGCAGACACTGTGCGTTGACAGACAAACAGTAACACCAGTCTTTAAACAAAGTACAACCAAAAAAACCCAGAATAACTGAGACAAGCATAAACTAGTTGACACTTATCTTCTCATACAATCTAACACTTCATTTCCATTTCACCCTAATGCATGAACAAGTAATCTGCCATCAAAGATGTACATATAAACAACTAGATCAACATGATTCACCGCTTGACAGAAAACAAAATAGCATCACATGAAGAAGACATCACATATGACACATATATTTTTCACGTGGAAACCCAACTGGGAAAAACCACAGTAGGGATGAATACCCACAAGCTTGTTTTTGAACTCTTTAGAAGTCCACTCTGTTAGGAGCCTTGTCCGGTTAAAGACTGATACAATAGGTTTTGTTAGGAACCGATCCTGTTAGGGATCACCCGGTTAAGGGATGGCTAGAATACCCAGTTAAGGGTTAAACCCTGTAAAAGGTTACCTTGTTAGAGGATTTCAAGAACTCAATGGTTTGAGTCACCCTGTTAAAGGATTTATAGCAAGCCGGTTAAAGCTACCTTGTTAAGGGATTTTCCAACTGTTGAGGTGGTTAGAGATCAACAGGGATTTCAATGATCTGGTAACAACACTCAATGCCAATGCAGATCCGCTTTAGCTCCTCTTCACCTTCTGCACTTACACTCTACAGGTATCACTTCTCTCCTCTGGTCTGGCAAGAATCACGTATCTCTTCTCTTGGATACACACGCAAATTTTGCCAACAACCTTAGAAAGAAACACAACATCAACCTTATAGGGAAAGCAGATAGGTCAGTAGCATAAACCCTAAACCCTAAACCTATTAGATTAAGGAATTCAAATGGTTCAATCCTGACCGTTGAGCACATTGCATTAAATGCAATAGTCTTGATCCAATCTCAAGACATTCTCCATCATTCATTTTCCACCGATTTCATGGTGGCTGATAACCCATCACACGTTATCACCGTTTACAGACTTCGCACATTCCTAAGGTAGATAGGAACAATATCCTTCATGCAAGATCCTTCACGCACACAAAGCTTATGTGGCAACATGATATATTCTTCATTACAATTCTAATTCATCACACAAAGTCATCGGTTGAGCCACACAGGCTTGAAGCACTTCAACCGGAAACCCTGAAGTTGAGACTACCAACCGGTAGTCATACAAAGCTTCCATGTGCCGGTTCCCATAGCCATATGCCGGTTCACCTTGAACAAACACACCGCTTCACTTTGGCACAAATTTTGGTTCATAGTGTTATACTGGTTCTCTTCTCTTCATCATATTGACATCAATGACAACACACAATGTCATTATGTCCTCATACCGGTTCACATAATGCCAACAATCTCCCCCTTTGGCATTGATGGCAATATACAAAGATATCTCTCCGCTTCACATCTTCTCCCCCAATTTTTGCAGATATCTTCTCCACTTCACATCTTCGTCCCCTTTGACAACAATGCCAAAGTGGAGGTACAAGCTTCTCTGTTCCATTATGCTGCTCCCCCTAAGGAGTAGCATCCTTCAACACATCAATCCAAAAAAAATTTGACTATGCAATACCCAACTGATGTGGAGCATATACCTTTAGTTTACCTCCTGAAGGGGAAACACCCCTAATTCACCTCTTAAGTACATAAATGTAGCCTTTGGGAGAGGCTTGGTGAATATGTCTACTAACTGCTCCTTACTGGAAACATGTTTCAGTGCAATCTCTTTGTTCTGAACCTTTTCCCTTAAGAAATGATACTTAAGCTCAAAGTGCTTGGTTCTAGAATGTAAAACCGGATTCTTGGAGATGTTAATTGCACTAGTATTGTCACAAAATATACTTACCAGTTCAGAGATAGGAACTTTGAAGCCATTTAACACATGCTTCATCCAAATTGTCTGAGTATAGTTCATGAAAGCTACAACATACTCTGCTTCCGCTATAGACTGAGAGATACAACTCTACTTCTTACTCATCCATGAGACTAGTCTACCACCGAGAAAGAATGCACCACTGGTTGTGCTTTTTCGGTCATCTACATTACTTGCCCAATTAGCATCTGTGTATACTTTCAAGTTGAAATCCTTGTTATATGGATACCACAATCCATAATCAATAGTTCCCTTCAGATACCTAATAATCCGCTTGACTGCAACCAAGTGGGATTCTCTTGGGCTTTTCTGGAACATTGCAGTAATGACAACTGCATGTGCAATATTTGGTCTGCTATGCACTACATAATACAACTTACCAATCATTGATCGGTATTCCTTCTCATCAACCAATGCTGAGTCATCCTCTTTGGATAGTTTACAACCTGTCACCATCGGCGTACCAACCAGTTTGCTATCTTCCATGCCAAAGGTCTTCAACACCTCTTTGACATACTTGGACTGAGTGATAAAGATTCCATCTTTCATCTGCTGGATCTACAGTCCAATGAAGAACTTAATCTCCATGAGTGACATCTCAAACTCTTTCTTCATCTCATCTGCAAACTCATGACTCATCTTGTCATCTCCACCAAAGATAATGTCATCAACAAATACCTCACAGATCTGGATCTGATCTCCTTCAGACTTCAAGTAGATATTGCTATCTTCACTTGTTCTCTCAAATCCAATCTTCACAAGATGGGAATGCAGACGTTCGTACCAAGCTCCAGGTGCCTGCTTTAGACCATATAAGGCTTTATGTAGCCTAGATACCATGTCACTATCTTTAGATAGGGCAAACCCATCTGGTTGCTCTATATACACCTCCTCCTCAAGCACACCATTTAGGAATGCAGATTTTACATCCATTTGATATACTTTGAAACCTTTAAAAGCTGCATATGCAAGAAGCATACAAACTCCTTCCAATCTGGCTACAGGAGAAAAGGTTTCTCCATAGTCTTCTCCTTCTTCTTGGGCATATCCTTTGCACGCTAGTCTGGCTTTATTCCTAATCATTGTGCCATCCTCATTCAGCTTATTTCTAAAAACCCATTTGGCACCAATAACATTTTTATGCTCTGGTCTGGGTACCAAAGACCATGTACCATTTTTCTCTATCTAATCAAGTTCCTCTTCCATTGCCTTGATCCAGTATTCATCTTTATGTGCCTCTTTGAATGATTTAGGCTCAAATTCAGAGATCATACATGAGTTTTCGATAACCTTTCTTCTTGTAAGGATTCCTGCATCCTTATCTCCTATGATCTGCTTAGGATCATGATTCAACTTGACATATTGAGGAATGGTCTTGATAGATTCCTCTTTCTTTTCTTCTTCATCCTCATCTCCATTAGTATTAGTATCTACATCTACCAGTGTAGGAACACTATTACTGGTACTCGGTTGACTGACAACCAATTCGCAGAAGGTTACAACCGGTTCATTTACCGCTTGCTCACTGTCGGTTTCCTTAGTTTTCTTAGAGGTTTCATCAACTCTTACATTGATACTTTCCATAATTCTCCGAGTCCTATTATTGAAACACTTGAGAGCTTTGCTCTTGGTGGAATACCCTAGGAATATTCCCTCATCACATTTTGCATCAAATTTGCTCTGGTGTTCGCTCCTCTTGATGTAACATTTGCTACCAAACACTCTAAATTAGCTAACCACGGGTGTCTTACCAGTCCAATACTCATAAGGAGTTTTATCCTTACCTTTCTTGATGAGTACCTAGTTTAATGTATAGACTGTAGTGCTCACCACTTCTCTCCAAAAGGTGTGGGCTACCTTTCCTTGAATCAACATAGTTCTAGCTACTTCAACCATAGTCTGATTATTCCTCTCTATTAGGCCAGTCTGTTGTGGAGTCTGGGGGGCAGACAGTTGTCTCTGGATGCCATGTTCTTCACAGTACTTGTTGAATTCACTGGAAGTGAATTCCCTTCCTTGATCAATTCTCAGGCACTTGATTTTTTTTTCACTTTCCTTCTCTACTGATGCTCTGAAAGATTTGAACTTTACAAAGGCTTCAGACTTATCTTTCAAGAATGTGACCCACATCATTCTTGAGTAGTCATCAGTGAGAATCATGAAGTGCTTATCACCCTGCACACTCCTAGTTTTTATAGGACCACACAAATCGTATGCACAAGATCAAGCAAATTGTCAGCAGTGAAAGATTTACCTTTAAAGGTTGAGGAAGACATTTTCCCCAATTGACACTCTCTACACAAGGTATTATCCAGTTTGCTTGGCACTGGCAACCCTCTAACTGCCTTGATCTTACTAGCCTTCACAATGTTATCAAAGCTTACATGGCAGAGTCTCCTATGCCATATCGAGCTATCATCAAATTTAGCCATAAGACATGTACTTATATTTGCATTCAGCTGAAATAGGTTACCTTTGGTCTACATGTCGGTGGCCACCAATTCACCATTCTTTCCTTTGATTTTGCACACTCCATTCTTGAATTCTAGAGTGAGACCACTGTCATTCATCTAGGCAACACTCAGAAGGTTGTGTCTGAGACCATCAACCCAATACACATTGTCAGCACTACTCTTTCCATTCAGAGAGATGGACCCTCTACCTTTGACCATGCATGGTGCATCATTGCCAAAGCAAACCACACCACCATCATACTCTTCCAAGGATAGAAACTTGCTTCAGTCACCAGTCATATGGTGAGAATAGCCACTGTCAATAATCCACTCATTGGACTTATCAAACTAGGAGACAAGAGCCTTCTTGTCTTACACATCTTCCTTGATAGCAACAAACACAATATCTTCATTTTCTTCATCGTCTGATTCCTCATCTATGACACCTTCATCAACTGCCACAAAACAGTTTCTCCGGTTTCCTCCTTTGAATTTCTTAAACCTTTTCGGTTTGTCCTTGTTGTCGCCATTAGGACATTTTACAGCAATATGTCATATTCAGTTACAAGACAAGCATTTCAAAGGAAGCTTACCTCTGTATTTGCCGGTTCCCTTAGGAAGTTTCCTAGCAAGAAGAGCTTCAAATGCCATCAAAATCTCCTCATCATCCATTTCTCTACTCTATCTTGGTTCACCACTAGTGCTAGCTTCTTTTCCTTTTCTGGATGGTACATCAAAAGCTTTGAAAGCTGATTCAATCTTTTGAACACTGCCATCAAAACTATTTAGCTCATAGGCTATCAACTTTGCAATGATGGAGTCTAGGGATACCTTAGTCTTGTCTATTAATCTCAACTCCTGAATAGCAGCAACCCTTATTGCATAGACCGATAATAAGGATCTCAAGACTTTGCTTACCATAGTGGAATCTTCCATTTTACCACCTGCACTCTTGATATATCTAACAATGGTTTTGATTCTTATTGCATATTGTTGAATGGTCTCACCTTCAACCATTTGCATGTCTTCAAACTTCCCTCTAAGGCTTTCTTCCTTAGCTTGTTTTATATGCTCATCACCACCATAGATATTTTCAAGAGTATCCCATACCTCTTTGGGATTTACCTTATCTTGGACATCAATAAACTCATTGTTAGATAAACTACTAATTAGGGCTTCCATGACTTGCCCATTCTCTTGCATTTATCTCTTTTGGTCATCAGTGAGAGTACTGGTAGGGGCAACATAGGCATTATCAACATAGCTCTAGTGTTGAGCACCCATGCTTCTGATGTATATCTTCATTATGTCTTTCCATATACTAAAGTTTTCTTTGTTAAACTTTGGACCTTCCCTCTTCATCATTAGACTAAGATCTTTACCTCAAGCAGTTAAGCTTATAACACAGAGGACCTGGAGGATGCTCTGATACCAATTGATAACTCAATGATGAATGAATAGTACAAACCAGTACTGAGAGGGGGGGGTGAATCAATATAGACAAAAACACAATCTTAAACCGGTTTGTCAATAGACACTATGCGTTGATAGAAAAATAGTAACACCGGTCTTCAAACAAAGTACAACCGACAAAACCCAGAATAACTGAGACAAGCATAAACCGGTTGACACTTATCTTCTCATACAATCTAACACTTCATTTCCATTTCACCCTAATGCATGAGCAGGAAATCTGCCATCAAAGATGTACATATAAACAACTAGATCAACATGATTCACCGCTTGACAGAAAACAACATAGCATCACATGAAGAAGACATCACATATGACACATATATTTTTCACATGGAAACCCAACTGGGAAAAACCATGGTGGGGATGAATACCCACAAGCTTGTTTTTGAACTCTTTAGAAGTCTGCTCTGTTAGGAGTCTTTTCCAGTTAAGGACTGATATAATAGGTTCTGTTAGGAACCGATCCTGTTAGGGATCACCCGGTTAAGGGATGGCTAGAATACCCAATTAAGGGTTAAACCCTGTTAAAGGTTACCTTGTTAGAGGATTTCAAGAACTCAATGGTTTGAGTCACCCTGTTAAAGGATTTATAGCAAGCCAGTTAAAGCTACCCTGTTAAGGGATTTTCCAACTGTTGAGGTGGTTAGAGATCAACAGGTATTTCAATGATCTGGTAACAACACTCAATGCCAATGCAGATCCACTTTAGCTCCTATTCACCTTCTGCACTTACACTCTGCAGGTATCACTTCTCTCCTCTGGTCTGGCAAGAATCATGTATCTCTTCTCTTGGATACACACACACAACTTTTGCCAACAACCTTAGAAAGAAACACAACATCGACCTTATAGGGAAAGCAGATAGGTCAGTAGCATAAACCCTAAACCCTAAACCTGTTAGATTAAGGAATTCAAACAGTTCAATCCTGACTGTTGAGCACACTACATTAAATGCAATAGTCTTGATCCAATCTCAAGACATTCTCCATCATTCATTTTCCATTGATTTCATGGCGGTTGATAACCCATCACACGTTATCACTGTTTACAAACTTCGCACATTCTCGAGGTAGATAGGAACAATCTCCTTCATGCAAGATCCTTCACGCGCTCAAGGCTTACATGGCAACACAATCTGTTCTTCGTTACCATGCTAATTCATCACACAAAGTCACCGGTTGAGCCACATAGGCTTGAAGCATTTCACCTAGAAACCCTAAAGTTGAGACTACTAACCAATAGTCATACCAAGCTTCCATGTGCCAGTTCCAATAGCCATATGCTGATTCACCTTGAACAAACACACCGCTTCACTTTGGCACAAATGTCGGTTCATAGTGTTATACCGGTTCTCTTCTCTTCATCATATTGACATCAATGACAACACACAATGTCATTATGTCCTCATACTGGTTCACATAATGCCAACAGACATAGGGCAACTAAATGTAGAAATAAGTCTAGGATTTGTCAAGTTGCTGCTTCTAGAAATAAAACTGTAGTTTGCCAAAAATGTGGTGCATGTGGGCATAGTGTGTCAATTTGTAAATTCATGCATAGATTGACTCCAAAGTATGGGAGCAATAATATTTATGTTGTCCCGAGTGATAGGAATGTTGTATGCTATAGCTGTAACAAAGTAGGTCATAAAAGCTTTGAATATAGAAATAAAATTTCACAAACATATGGAAGCCCCTACACACACTCCTTCAATAGAAATTCAAGGTATAACAATTATGGTTGACATGGAAGAAGTAGATAATATGAGAGATAGAGACATGCATGGAACAAAGTCAGAAATGTTGTTGGAATGTCCCAAAATAAATTTGTTCTATTAGTTGTTGGTTACAATGGAAATGTTTGGAGAAGAAGATCAAATCACATTGATAGAAGGTCCTCTAATCATTTGTCTGGTGAGAACATAAGTGTTACTAGTGCAACAACTTTGGCCACACTGCAAGGTACTGCAAGGCAAGAATTGCCAAATCAAGAAAGATGATTGATGTTGTTCTAGAAGTTGTAATGAAGAAGAGGAATGGAATGAATCAAGTTTGGAGGATGAGACAAAACACATCATGTGTAAATAACAAGAATGTATTCATGGGCCAGCATAGTGCATTCAATGCACAAGTAATATCTTCTAAAGCTTAAGGAAATGCAAGACCTCAGGGGGAGTAACATACTAGTTACATCATTTGCCCCCAAATTTTGAAAAACACAACTGTAAGGATAGACTGCTGCAAATATGTGGAAAATTCAGCTCTAAGGACAAGACATGAAGGAAGAAGATGAAATGGAAAATTTTATAGTTGATGGCTTGATAATATATCAAGATTCAACATTGTTGGCATATTGATCTCTGTGGAAGGATAGTTACTTGTAGTTGGCATGAAGATTTCTGTGAAAAGTCACCTTGTTGTAATTGCACACTTGCATATGAAATGATGCACACTACTGCAACATGTTGAACAAAAAGGGGGAGCCTAGTAATTACAACCTTGCTCATTCTTGAACATGTGTGTGTGCTTCAAGGGTGATGAAGCATACATGTTATTTGTCTTAGGCTAGTAAGTATACTAATTGGTTCATGACAGTGGTTGTTGATGGTAGGAAGATAGATGATTGAGAAAAAAGAAGTTATAGTATATCAATATTGGTTCTCAGGGGAGTAAATGAGACCTAATTATTGGCATTAGGTTGTTATTGATGTAAACTAGTATGGCATGATCACCAATGAGTAAGTAGTGGTGAGCAGTATAGGTGAAGTAAGACATAATGATGTCAACCAATATGTGTGTAAGGAGACAAAAAGGTATGCTACCGGTACACATGAAATGCATCATCTACCGATAAAGGAGGACCACCGACAAGGAAAATCAAGCTAGCAAAGAAGAACAAAAGGATGTGAACCGGTATACATAGAGAAGTTTATTGCTACCAGTAAATGGACTTAGTATATGGACCAACATGTTTGATGGAAGGCCAAGTTGATTCACCAACAAAGAAGAGGTCAACATGTATGAAGGTCCACGAGTGAAGTTAGGTTATACCGGTAAGGTGAGGTGAATCGGTAGTTAGTCTTGGTCGGCCAAGGATGTCAAATAAATATAGCAGACTAAAGATGATGCCAAACCGATATAGAAAACCAAGCATAGGTGGATGTCGACAAGGTTGATAGTCGGAAACTAGGTGGAGATCATGCAAAGGTCGGTGAAGTATTCATCAACGTAGTAGTTAACAAGAAGTTCAGCATTAATAAAGAACCCAAAAATCATGGGAGGATGGCAGACTGTTGCGGCTCGAGGAAGACAAGGTGGCAAGGTGATTGAACTGACCTTGCAAGACAATATGATCTTTATACCCGTTTGTTGAAGGAAATGACCTATCCATTAATGTTGATTAACAGAGAAATGTAGAAAAGAATGTCGTAGACATCCAAACATATAAAAAACACGTGAAAAGTGAGGAGATGGCAATGTTGTTTTGTGTGATGCAGATCATCATTCCAGAAAAGCAGATCTGATCAGATTTGATACCGATTGAGTTGGTGAAGGTAAAACCTAACATGACATTATTTGAATGTTGCATGTGGCAGAAACCCTCATAGATAAATATGTCAACTCGAGACTAAAATGTTTTGATGCTAGATGCAAGGTGTGAGAGGAAAGAGAGCCTGAGAAAGAAATAATATCTACCTAAGAGTTATTTCTCAGAGAGTTAGAGTGTGTTAGTAGGCTAAACTGGTGAGAGGGTCTAACCGGTAGAGACAAAGTAACCAGTAAACTGTTACAGTCTTAACAACCAAGTGTACTGGTAAGGAGTTATTGGTTAGGAAGGCATCCAAGTGTGATAATGTGAAGTTTGAGTCTTAGAGAGAGAGAAGAAAGGCTGGGAGTAACCAGTAAGTGATCAAAGAGAGTAATCTGATAACCAACAGTGTGAGAAGCAATGAAGAAGAGGAGGTTGTTAACCAATAAACATCAGTTGATCAAGTGTTGCAGAACTCATTTGCAATTAGGTGCTATCATTGCATTAAAATTTTATTTCATCACATTACACTGAGTTGGTGCTTGGTGTAGGGGTTAGTGCTCCTTGGGTTGGTGCCCTAAATCATTGTAATCTGATTATTTCATTGTGAGGCTGGATTGGAGTAGTAGACTCCAACAACATTTCTCACCAAGGTTTTTCCCATATTGGGTTTTCCTCGTACATCTGGTGTTGTGGGTTATGATTTTGTGTGTTTGCCTCTTTTGATATCCACTCTTATCTTACTGGTTTGATTGTTTATTGTTTAGGTTGATAACCGGTATTCCAAGCTTGGTTTAAAAAGAAAAGTTTTCAAGAACCACTAATTCACCCCCCTCTTAGTGGTACATTGTATTCAACACTAATGAGATGTTTGATCATAATGGTGCAGCTAATAATGCAAGGACAATGACTACATGAGGTTTGTATGTAGGAAAAAGAAGTAACATTGAGAGTGCATGCATAACAAGGTGCACTAGGTGTAGTCCAGAGTGTGATTAGCAAGAGGTGTACAACTAGCTGTGAAAAGATTGTGATGAGATCAAATATATGTAGACAATATTGAATGGTCCCAGGGACTACAAATAGTTTGGTGGTTGAGATGTTACATGTCTACTTGCAATCAAGATGCATGCATTGGATTAAGGAAAAGATATATGTGGTTCAAAGGGAGGATATTCTTCCTATACCTTCTGCCTTGAACCTCATGTGCATCTCTCAGGGGGAGATCAGTGATTTTTATAAGCATTATTAACGCTTCTTTTTATATTGTAATAATGGTTCATCTAGGTACAACAAGGATTACTCTCATGTGTCAAAAAGGGGAAGAGTGATAGGAAGCAGTGGTGTGCACAATCAAATGAGTCAAAGGGGGAGTGTGATGAGAAGTGCTACACAAAGCATTCATGTTGATATCAGATGAAAATCTACTAGTTGTCAGTGTCCCTTTGCCATTGTTTTCAAAGCGGGAGAGAATGTGCAGTGTTGACATCAATGCCAAAGGGGGGGATTGTTGGTAGTGAAGTTGGCATTGATGTAAGCATGTGTGTGTGCAGGGGTGATGAAGTTGCAGAAGAGTTGTTGTGATTAGGTTGATTGATGTCATAAGTTGGAGAGACTTTTAGAGATCATAGCGATCAGATTGATGAAGATGACAGATGACGTAGAAGAGATCAACTATGAAGTTGTAGGCTCCCATAATGCCATATGATGGGTTCCTGTTGGATTTCATGAAGCTAAGGTTGTGAAGATGGTATATGATGTATATCGACATAACCTCACTATGTTATACCGATCAGAGTATGGTCTCATAAATAAATATCACAAGCAATACTGGGATAGCTATATCAACCAAATGTTTTGCAGGTGAAGTGATTATATTGGAATAGCTAGGCTGATACCAAGTCATGTGGGAGAAATTGATATCGACATAAGTCATGTTGATGTTGGGACGTGAGGATTCTCTTTGGTGTTTTGACGAATCGGGATAGCAATACCAATCAAGTTTTATGCAGTGAAGTCATCATAACGGTATACAAATGTCAAAAAAAAAGGCATAGCCACTTTTCGAGATAAAAGGACAAAGGTGGAGTAGCATTTTTGAGTAATGTTGATAGAGTAAACTACTCTGACATCATTGTGTCAGAATAGTTATGCTGACAAGGAGATTGAGTAGGTGTATCGAGTAGATTTTGAACTTGGAATGACAATTTATCTCTATGTCGATAGTGTAAACTCTTCCGATGGAGGTTCTCATCAGTATAATCTATGTCAATGCAATTTATCACTGCAGAGTTTGATCATTGGAATAACATATGCCAATATGGAGGAGGTCTTTGGAGTTTGATTTTGGATTAGCTATGCTGATGTTGGTTCAAGTTGAGTCATCAAAATAGGTTGTTTTGATAGTATAGTATCCAAAAGCTAATCTGATAGTGATAGTTGTTCCGATGAGTTACGACTTCGAAATAACTATGCCAATGAAGTTAGTCATTGTGGAGTTTTCTTATCAGAATACTTATGCTGATGGAGAATGTTAGTATGGAGTTGTGATTTTAGAACAATGATGTCGATGAAGGTTGTCATTGCAGAGTTATGAGTTCGAAATAGTTATGCCAGTAAAGGGAAGCTGATTGTGTCATCGGTATAACTTGTTATGTCGATTTAGCATGTCATGCCTATGCTAATAGTTATGACTACTCTGATGAATGGTTGTTTGGATTGAAGTCTTTAGTTTGGGATAGTTTATGCTAATAAGGTGTGTCAACATTGAAAATCTGGTTCGATATAGCTTATGGTGATAAAGAAAGTTAAAGGGGAGGTTCTCATCGGAGTTACCTATACCGACAAAGAAAGGTTGACAGTATGTTTCAGAATAGCTTGCACTGTCGATTCAACATGATTTTTCTATGCTGATAGTTATGGTTAACCCGATGAGTGGTCATTTGGCCTAAAGTCTTTCAGCTCGGGATAACCTATACCGATATGGTCAGTCAACATGGAGAATATGGCTTGGTATAACCTATGGAGATAGCAGAAATAAAAGGTGAGTTTTCCATCATTGTAACTCATGTCAAAAGAAGAAATAAAAGACATCGCAAGGTGATCGGGATAGGTTGTGAAGGTGGAATAGAGACAAAGTGTTAACCCAATAGTTAAAACTATACCAATGGAGCCTTGAGATATCAACATCGGGATCACTAAGGTGATGAATATGAGGAAAGAGATTTTCAAATGACAGAGTAGATCGATATAGGTGTCTGAGGTCAACTCGATGGGCTTGTAGAGAATGCCTCCAGGTAACCCGATAGTCCACATCATCCTTGACCAAATCTGAATAGATGATGTGGCATGTACGGAGTGCATCAGAGGATGTCATGAAAGGGTTTTTTTGATGAAAAATTTGAAGCCTATAATCGACTCTACGACCATGATTACAAGTCAATTAACTCAGAGGTCCACATGGATGCTAGTTAGCACTGACATAGTGACTTGGATGATGTTAATGAGGAAATGTGGCTTGTAGAGGATGAAGGACAAATCAGATATGCTAAGATCGGTGAAATGGAGATTGTTGTCAATTTATTCAAGGTAGGTTGACGGAGGATTGAGGTGCATTAATGGGGGACCTCTTACAGGAGATTTTTGCAGGGCTCAAGGTAATCGAATATGGTAGAGTCAAATCTATGAGGCAGATTTAGATTGCAAAAATTAGCAACCCAGTACAGAGGCAAAAAGAAAAATCAAAGTAGGGATATTTATTGCAAATGGTCGATTGAGGAGGAAAAATCCAATCTTCTACTAACCAGATCTCAGAGAGACAGAATGAATCAATTTTTGAATTGCAGATTTGGAGAGAAATCTTGCAAATACAGGCTAACTAAATAGAGAGGCATTTGATGAGATTTGACAATGGTAGTTGAGGTAGCTGAGCTTGCAAAGTCATGAGGACAAGTTGGCAGGGATGTGTAAACATGGGGTAGAGGTGTATGATGATGTGGTGCATGGAACCACCACAATGAAGATCGAGATCAATGGATCAAAAAAGTCAATGAAGTATATAGACTGAGTGAGTTTGCATGTGTGAAAGTAGAATGCAACTATGAAGATTAGATCAGTGGAGTGAATGTGGTCGACATGGGGTAGTTGACTCACTGAAAGGAGTTGTTGTGAAGTAAGAGAAGTGTGTGTTGCGAGCTGTGGTTGAATGATAGACTAGGAGTGTAGTAGAAGGAAATAATAGAGTGTGAGGCTACTGTAGTTGTAGGGTGACAACATAGAGAGGCAGGGTAGAGAAGGCAAAGAGTAGAAACAAAGCAACAAAAATCAGAGATAGAGAGTAGCAATGAGAGTGCGAAGAGCCAAGGAAGCCATAAGCAACAAGATATTGAGCAAAGGCAGAATGAGTAGTAGGAGAGAAGAGCAAACAAAGAGTAGAGAGCAGAGAACAAGGGCTAGGACATATAGAAGGCAAAGAGCTAATATTGAAGCATAAATACCTGAGGGTAGAAGAGAGTCAATCAATCTCAAAGGCAGATTATCTAGGTGTTGCAAAACTTCATTTGCAACAAGGTATCTAACTTGTATTTGTTATCTATACTCATTGTAATCTCTGAGTGGGTGGTCAGAGTTAGGGGTTGGTGCTCCTTTGGGTTGTAGCCCATAAAACTGTAGGGGTTGGTGCCCTAAATTTAGGGGTTGGTGTTGGTGTAAATAATTATTCATCATGGATATTATTACACCTTACTTAAGTTTACTTAGGAAATTCATTTCATAGTAGTTTGGGTATGAGACACTTGGGTGTTTGTGCCACATTAGGATAGTGTGTGTAGGAGAATTTCCACCTTTTATGGTGTTGATCTTGTTACTACTCTATCATATCCACTTATTGTGGAGTGATAATTCCACTTTTAGTGGGTGATCCACCTCATGTGGAATATTTTATTTTTTCTCCTACCTACCACACCTATTTCCTACCTACCCTTGTTTCTTATTGAGCCAAATTTCATGTTTGTGTGCTCACATATCTATATAGCCTTGCCTATATATGCAGGCTCATGTTCATTGTATGTAACTATTGAACTATTGATAATTTATCTATTGATGAGAATATAGTTTATTCTTATCCTATATTTTGTCTCTCTATTTTATACATTTCATTGAGCTCTTGATCTTGGCAAAATATCACATGGTATTGGAGCCATTAGAGCGCCATTGATTCATCCTTGAGAAGCATTATTGAGACGTGAAGAGAGAAGCATATTTTGGAGGCATCCTAGACCAAATCTGACCTTGCCATTGCATCCGAGTGGCCGTTTCCATGAATTTTGAGTATAAATTCGGCCTATTTTGGTGAAAGTTAAATTTTGGGCTTCGAGGAAATTTTTTGCCCAATTTGGACTATATGGTACAAATTTCAAAAAAAAAAAGGCGTAAAAAATAAAAAATCAATTCGTAGAAAATTTGTTTTTTGAAAAGTTAAAAAAAAAAAACAAACATTTTTTTGTATTTTTGCGGGGAGGTACGTTGACCCCACCCTTGCACTGGTCATACCCTAAAGATCTTTCATGATCTGTAGTGTCGTGTGTCGTGTTCTGTGTTGTCCCCTCCACTACTAGCTTTGTGCCATGCATTGTGATCTAGGCCTTGCACCTTTGTCATGACGTCGGACCCTACCGCTAGCCTCCCAGCTCCTGGCCTACCTGTCGACCCCCTGGCCGTCGGCCTACCTGTTGCCACCGGCAGCAGCTTCCCTACCACTCGGTGGCACTGACTCCCTTCGACGATCGGCAATCTCCCGTATCGGGCCCCTCCACCACCTTGACCACCATGTGGGCCCCCTGCATATCAACCATACCTGCCACGTAAGCACCCAGTTGGTACCCACTCATTAGCACACGTTGGCAATACCATACGACTGTACATGCCTCCTATGCTAACACCGCATCATTTTATACTACCACATCAGCTATTTCGGCCAAGCAAATCATGCCACATCAGCAGTCCATACTGTACAAATGCCCAATCAGTAGGGAGGTGAAGTTTTCGCAATGGTCATACAACCGTCAAATTTAGCATCATGTTTTGATGATGTCATTATTTTTTTGAAAATTAGCAGGCCCTCCTTTGTTGAGATTTTTTAATTTTGCAGTTCAACTTCAAATGACTATATCTTGCTCATTTTTGCTCCTTTTTTTGTGCAATTTTTTTTTAAATGGGGTATAATTTCTTTTGGTGGAATTATTTTCTTATTTTGATGGACAAATATTTTAGAAATTTCAGTTTTTGGTAACTGTACATGTCCAATCCCTGTTTCTACAACTTCCGGGACTTCATTTGGGCTCATACGAACTCCTTTTTAGGTTCCATTTTGTTTGAAAGTGCATAAATTTTTGTCTACTCTCATAATATGCTATCATTTTGTAGAGATTTTGGGTAGAAATTTTACTTTCAACATATGGTCTTTTTTGGCCAATTTGACACTTTTATTGCATAGATCTATCTTGCTAGTCTTTTGCATTGTAGTTCTCAGCCTATTGGGGTAGTTTTAAAATCAAATCAGAAGTCCACCTTGCCATTGTTTGAAAGTGGCCTATTGTACACGCACTACAGATAAAGTGCCAAAATCATCATTTTTTTAAAGGGGGGCGAGTACTTTGATTGATTGAATTTTTTTGGGGGGGTCTCTTATGCTTTTGTGTTCTTGTGTTCCTTCCTTTTTTCTGCTATGGGTTCTCCTAAGTTTCCACTCTTAACTCCTCATAATTATGCTACTTGGAAAATTGATGCATGGAGTAAACTTATGGAAAAAGGACTAACTCATTATATTGATGGAACTATTATTGCTCCCATTGATCCTATGGTTGATCTTGTTGGTCACTTGGATTGGATCACTAAAAATATCATGGAAATTGGTACCTTAAGAAATTTTGTATCAAAGGATCTCATTTTTCATATTGAGAAATGTACTTTAATCAAGGATGCTTGGCAAAATTTTCAAGACTTGTATGGTCAAGTTGATGAGATTAGGGGATATCATATTGATAGCGATCTCACCATGTTAGATCCTAAGAACTTTGATACTATACAAGATTATGTCACTAAGGAAAAATAGTTGAGGACACAACTCAAGAATTGTGGCATTGATAAGAAGGATACTCAATTGATCTTCAATTTGATGGGCAAGCTTCCACAAGAATATGCAACATTTGTTTCTAGTTTCCAAAACCCATAGGATGACAATGGGTTCAAGCTACACAATGCCTATATTTGTTGCTTTTACTGAAATGTTGATGATGGAACAAACTAAGTTGATAAGCATGGGCATTCTTAATGCTTCTAAGTCTCAAGCATTAGTGGCCAATTAAGGGAACAAAGGAAATCAAGGAAAGGACAACTCAAACAAGAAGAAATGGCAATCAAAGCCTAAGGACAAAGCACCACCTTCTCCACAACAAGGAGATTCATCCTCTTCCAAGAGGGACAATTCACCAAAGAGGGAGAGACCTACTTGTGCCTATTGTAAAAATTTTGGTCATGAGGAGCGTCGTTTCCATTCTAAGAAGATTGATGAGCTCACACATATCCTCAAAAAGCATAACATTGATTTGCCTAATGTCTACAAGAAGTATGATTAATCAACTTCCACTTCCATGTATTCAGAAGGGAAAGGGAAAGAATTCATGGCTTCTACAAGTGGGAAAACTCACTCTTTTGGGACAAGAAAAGGAAAATCTCTTTGTGCTACTACAAGTCATGATTCAGGGAGATGGCTTCTAGATTCAAGGGCTTCTCACCATATGGCATCTTTGTAGTCTATGTTCTCTACATTTGAGCCTTGCACCATGCCATAGATTTTGATGGGCAATCATACATACATGGATATGGTTGGGAAAGGATATATTGCCATTGGGGATAGCTCCTTCAATGAAGTGTTGTGTGTACCCCATTTGACAAAAAATCTCCTTTCCATCTATTAAATCACACATGGTGCAACTAAGATAATTATGGATTTCACACTTGAGTCAGTTTTCATTAGAGACTTGGAGACTAGAGCTATCATTGTGATTGGGGTGGTTGATCATGCATCTCAATTATACTCCTTTTCAAATTTTATCGATGATGATAATTTCATATATGATGATTCTACACATGATGATCACACTTCTTGTGATGATTCGAATTTTGAGGAGAACTTTGGGTACTTGAACATGGGGATTCTCACATGTGACCCCATTCTTAAGCCTTGTGCTTCATCTCCTCCTATTGATATCACATCACCTATTGCACTTGATGATGCAGATAGTGTGATAGTTTTGCCTTCATGTGATTCAGTGTAGAAAGATATTCATTGTCTTCCAGCTTCAGTTTCATGGGATGAGTACTTGACAGACATTGCAGGTTTGTTTGTGGAATCCTACATTGCAGATTTGGGAGACATCATTGATGATATTCATCTTCTCTTTGATGAAGATGATCCTTCTTTGATTGTTGTGAGGGAACACTCTAACCCTGTTGTTCATTCTCTAAATGATCATTCTTTCGAGGTTGACATCATTGTGGATTCTTATGTACAACAGTTGGAGGAGGTCTCTTTATGTTTAGTGGGACTTGTTCTACATTCATCTCCACTAGATCTTGGAGTGCCTTTTTCAGCAGTGTAGAGAAGTTTACCACCTTTGGAGGGGGTATCTTTCAGCATTGACATGGGGACACTTGAGCAGTTTTCAAAGACTTCATTCATCATGAGTTTTTTTCATACCTCTTCCCTTCATGATTTGGGAGATTTCATGGATACACCTTTGGTTTTGTTTCTTCCTAAGGGGAGTAATTTTGTTCGACGTTCATGGAGCAATTTCTTCATTCATTCTCAAGCTTCTATCATTGGTGCAAATTATACATTGAGGGGGGGCTACCTAGATTATCTTCTTCTCTCATATGGGGGGGACTTTTTCCTCACATGGGGTTTTGTTCCTCACACACTTCTATGAGAGTTCTCTTGTATAGCTTTCATCTCTCTTTTGGGGGAGGGTTTTTTCCCATTGGGTTTTTCTCTCTTTCCTCGCTTTGTGAGAGATTTCATTGCATTGGTTTGCATACATTTGCACTTGTACATGAGTGCCTAACATGGCCTTGTATCCGAGACCCATCTTGCATTGCTTAGTTGCATTGTATACTTAAGTGCATTCCCCTAAGTTGCACTTAAGGGGGGGGGGGGGTGTTGGTGTAAATAATTATTCATCATAGATATTATTACACCTTACTTAAGTTTACTTAGGAAATTCATTTCATAGTAGTTTGGGTATGAGACACTTGGGTGTTTGTGCCACATTGGGATAGTGTGTGTAGGAGAATTTCCACCTTTTATGGTGTTGATCTTGTTACTACTTATCATATCCACTTATTGTGGAGTGATAATTCCACTTTTAGTGGGTGATCCACCTCATGTGGAATATTTTATTGTTTCTCCTACCTACCACACCTATTTCCTACCTACCCTTGTTTCTTATTGAGCCACATGTCATGTTTGTGTGCTCACATATCCATATAACCTTGCCTATATATATAGGCTCATATTCATTGTATGTAACTATTGAACTATTGATCATTTATCTATTGATGAGAATACAGTTTATTCTATCTTATATTTTGTCTCTCTATTTTATACATTTCATTGAGCTCTTGATCTTGGCAAAATCTCACAGTTGGTTCTCCTTGGGTTGGTGCCCTCAATATTGTAACCTATTTTACTTGTGAGGCTGGATTGGAGCACTAGAATCCACAAGAATTTCTCACCGATTTTTTTCCCCACTATGGATTTTCCTCGTATATTCTTGTGTTATGGATATTTGTCTTATATATGTGTGCTCATGTATTTGATACCTCTACTCATTGCTTGATGATTAAAGTTATTACTGCTTGGATATTTAGGAAGTAAATTTTTTTATTGATTACCACTGATTCATCCCCCTCTTAGTGTTCCATTGTGTTCCAATAGATAGAGGAGGGGGAGATAGGGAGAGGGAGAGAAAAAGAGGGAGAGATAGATATAAATGTGGAGAGAGAGAGAGAGAGAGAGACCTATAGAAATATATAGATAGATAACTGGATATGGAGTAGGCGAGGGAGGGAGAGATAAAGAAGGATAGAGAGGAACAGAGAAAAATGAAGATATGAGGGGGGAAAGGGAGAGCGATTGATATAGATAGAGAGATATAGATGGATAGAGAGAGATAAAGAGATAGGGAGATAGAAGTAGTAAAATATATGGATAGAGAGAGTGGAGTGAATAATAGAGAGAGGGGAGAGGGATGAATAATGAGAAATATAGAGGGGAGAGAGAGAGAGAGAGAGAGAGAGAGAGAGAGAGAGAGAGAGAGAGAGAGAGAGAGAGAGAGAGAGAGAGAGAAATATAGATAGAGGGATATATATAGAGATGTAGATGGATATAGAGAGGGATAGAGAGATAGGGAGATAGAAGTAGTAAAATATATGGATAGAGAGAGTGGAGTGAAAAAGAGAGAGAGAGGGGAGAGGGACTAATATGGGAAATATAGAGGGGAAAGAGAGAGACAAATATTTAAGGAGAGGTAAGAATATAGGTCTAGAGATAAAGATATAGATAGAGATAGATATATATATAGAGAGAGAGAGAGAGGAAGAGAGAGAGAGTTTCTAAATCTTTTTCAACATTAAAATAATCAAGATGGAGATTACATTAAAGTCAAAGAGTCAAATTCAATCAATTTTTATTTTTATTTTTAAGTAAGTTCTATCATCGTGGGGGTAGAGCCCTCTCATTGATAAAGAAAAGATTACATGCAAGAACAGATTACATTCCTCAGTGGAAATTCCTACAAAATATCCTATTCTCCTTCTCAGGTTCATAATCTTGACAACCATCCTCTGAGAAAAGGGAGACTTGTTTGAAAAAACCATCTAATGCAGCCTTCCAAACTCATTCTTTCTAACTCCTCTACCCAATTTGTTCCATGCGAGTTGCAGAGGAATACTTCCATTCTCTAGGACCTCCAAGGGCATCTACTCTATCTCTCCTAGTTCCCTGACTTCCTGACTAAAGAGCCAGGACAACAGGGGTTCCAAATTCCGAAGATCAATCTCAAAGATTTGGCCAGCCACGATCGGCCAATAAGGCTCTACCACTAAGTTGTTGCCAATCTAAAACCCTATATCCTGCATCCCCCACATCCAAAACCCAATACTTTAATATCAAAACCTTAATCACCACCACATATAAACCAATCCACCTCAACGTATCATCCTTCCACCACCCTTACTGCTATCCCCTACAAAAATTCTTAAATCCACATCTGATCTGCCAGTTTATCCTTGGAAATATGATAACTCTTGTCCCATAAAACAAATTCTATACTCAGATGTGAAAGTAATTGTATGGAAATTTTGAAAAAACCACTCCTTATCCTATACCACATCATGGGGCTATCTCATCACTAATCTCATCATCTGTAAAAATTGATAGAAGTTCTTGAGGTGCCTATTCAATGTCCAATTCCACATCCTCCATTTAGGCTTCACACCTTCATTAGCCAACCACTCTGCAGCCTGATTCCCTTCTCAAAATATATGTATAATTGAAAAAATTGAGAAAGAGGTCAAAAATTTTTGGATGTTAGGGATCCATTGTTTAAGCTTCCAGTTGACAATATATCCTTTTGTTATGGCATTAATGAAAAATGTATCCCCTTCTATCAAAATCTTATGGATACCCTTTTCCTTGTAGAGCATCAAGCCTCTCCTCAGCGCTGATAATTCAACATCATTGTTTGTGGCAATCCCAAGAAAACCCGAACTGCAACAACAAATTGGTCTTTCGAGTCTCTAATAATCACCCCAAACCCTGCTTCATTAAGGTTGCCTTTGGCATCCCCATCAAAATTAAGCTTGAACCAATTATCTTCCAGCTTACTCCACCTCACCAATGTTCTATCCTTCTTGTAGACTAATACTGAGTCCATCCCTAACTTTAAGCCTTCCCATTTATCCTCCATTCTCTTGTCCCATGCATTAAATTTTGTGACTTTTTTCTTCAGAATTATTTGATTGGCTACTTCCACTATGACCACTTTCATCCTATCAATAATGACTTCAATAGGAATCTTCTCCTCCCTAAACACTCTACCATTCCTCTCCTTCCATATAGCCCAAATGACCATTGATGTACCAATAATCCATAAATATTCTCATTTCAATCTCCAACTATTAGTAAGCCATGAACATAGGAAGTCATATAGCCTATGTCTCCTAACAGTTTGCCACTCCAGCATACCAATCAACCACTCCCAACACTTACTTGTAAAGGGACACCAAGGTAAAAGATGATCAATAGTCTCCACATCTTGCCAACACAATAAAAATACAATGGGGCCTAAAATTCTTATTGACTTGAGTCTCTCCCCAGTAAGGATTCTTTCATGAAGAGCCACCCACAAGAATGCTCTAGTCTTAGGAAGGACAAGCTTATCCCAACAAAGCCTAGTTGACCACTTAATTTCTCTACATCTATTTCTTTGCACTGCATAACCCAGATTTACCTTATATTCCCCACTCTTCGTAGCACACCAAACCACCTCATCTGCCTCCCTTGAGATAACCATTCTTCTATTTTCCAAAATTTGTGACAACCTTGTCCAATCCTCTACAATCATCAAACTCTAGAATTATTTCCATCTGACCACCGCAAATCTCTCCTTTATATTGGACATGTAATCCACCACGTGCATGCTAACCAAAAGTTCTATGTTACAGACCCAGTCTTGTTCTCCAACTGTATCTACTAGAGTTTCTTCCCCAATCCATGAGTCCCTCCAAAATTTTACTTCCTTTCCATCTCCCACTTTCCAAGTAATGTGATCCATAATAATCCTTCTACTCTCCCACAAAAAGTTTCCAAATTTCGGACCCACTCCTAGTACTTTCCATGGTTGAAATCCTTTTGAGATCATCTGAATCGAGGTACTTTTCCTCATCATTTTACACCAAATTTTATTAGGCTCTTTATATAGCTTCCACACCAACTTTGCCCCAAGAGCTAAGTTATGTAAGTTCATCTTCTTGAGACCAGCCCCTCCTTTTGTTTTGACTAAACACATAGTGTCCTAGTTAATTAGAGGAATTTTCCTCTGCTCCTTGGATCCCTCCCATAATTTTTTTTGAAGAAACCATCTAGTACCGATATTTCTCTAGCAGACAACCTAGAGCATGACATCACGTAAATAGGGATTGCATATAATACCGATTTTATCATTTGAATCCTTTTAGCATGTGTCAACCATTTTTTCTTCCAAGCATTGGTCTTGGCTTGACAATTATTGATAACCTCCTCCCAATACACCATTCTATTTCTACCTATAAATAGAGGCATTCCCAAAAATTTAGCAGGAAAAGAAGAGGTCTTAAAGCCCAAGATTTCCATAATCCTTCGCTAACTGGCCTTGCTAGTGTTGATAAAATATACCTCAAATTTATTTTTGTTCATGCTTTGAGCCATAGCCTTTTCATAATTGTCTACTGTATCTCCTATCACCTTTGCCTCTCTAGTAGTCGCCTCACCCAAAAGTAACGTATCATAAACAAATTGTGAGTGTGATGTTGGAGGTAATTCTTCATGGAATGAGATCCCATGCCATAGACCCAATCTGACTTGCCTCTTAATGTTCCTACTCAACGTTTCTTCCATCGTGACAAAAAGGAAAGGGGAGAGTGGATCCCCCCATTTGAGTCCATTAGTGGTAGCAAAAAAACCATTTATAGAACCATTGATGGTCACCGACATCCTTGGCATTGATTACACATCTGGATACAGTCCAGGCACCCCTGGTCAAAGCCCAATTTCCTCAATGTTTGTAAAAGAAAATTTTGATTCACTTGGTCATAGGATTTATTCACAATAATCATACTCTTCTTGTTCTTAGTTTTCATCGAATGGATAATTTTTGTGGCCATGATAATGTTGTCTGTGATTTCCCTTCTTGGTATGAATCCATTCTGTTCCTCATAGATATTTTTACCAATAATTGCCTTCAATCTATTAGCCCAAGCCTTCACTATGATCTTGTACACAATATTACACAGGGAAATAGGTTTGTAATCTTCCATCGACTCACACACCTATTTTTTTGGAATGACTGCTATAATGGTTGTAGTCACATAAATATGTCCATTTTAATTAAATGAATATTTGCTATTTATTTGATTAAAAACTCACTAGCCACCAGTTAATTAAATTAATATTTAATTAATTTATCTTCAAATATTCTTCTATTAATTAAATAAATTATTCAATTTATTTTAATTAATTCATTAAACCAAATTCACAATCAATTAAATGAATAAATCTTGTTTATTTAATTTAATTCACTTTCTTCTTTTAAATAAATTAAATAAAACATTTATTTAAATCATTAAATCCCCCCCACTTGCATTTTCCTACAAATGCAAGTTGCAACCACAAGTTGAAATAAATTAATTTTATTTTAATTAAAATCCTATTTTCCCTCATCCACCAAATCCACTTGCACTCCTAAACCCCCTTCTAGATTCTTTTGGACCCTTCCTAATTAACCTAATCCATCCCCTAATTATTGTCACATTCCTAAGCAACTTGGAGTCACTTCTCAAAGACTTCAAAGTCATTGAAAAGCATTAAATGCTTTGTGTGTTCAACAAATTAACCTCTAAAATCTTCCAAACCACTTATGGCTCTTACATGACCATTTATGGTTAACCCTAACTCAACCCTCATGTGACTCGTGTGTCTCCTCAAGCATTTATTGCTTTGACCATGGTTATCCCTCTAACTCTTACACAAGAGTTTATCCATTGGATAAAATCATTATTCTTTGAATAATGAATTTATTCACTCAACCCAACCTTGACCTTAACTCCCAAGTTAACTCTCAGGTCATGTCAAGCATTTAATGCTTATTCCCTATTCTCTCAACCCCTCTCATGTTGACACTTGTCATCCTGGGATTGGGTTGAAAGCCTTCACATGGATTGAATATCATTCAATTCCGACCCTTGTGAGATTACTCAATGTTAACCATCCATTGCTCCATTTTCCCTATAAATAGAGCCCATTTCTTCATAATCCAGATCCTGAAAAACTTGTATGTATCTAAGTTATAGAGAATTTTAGAGAGCATTTAGCATATTTTAGTCATATTCACTCTTTTGGTTAAAATTAACAAATAGCATTTAGATAACTCATCTTTCTTTGGTTATTAAGCTTGCATTTGCATCCTTTTTATAGTCATCTACAATCTTGAACCTCCATAAGGCGTCCATAGTACAAAAAGCTACTGAGAGCTACACTAATTTGGAACTTGGAGAGGAGAGGAACAAGGGAGAAGGAGCTAAGAGCATGGTAGAAGGTATTTGGAGATGCCTTGTTGTATTTGCTTCCATAGTTAAATATTTCATCATGTTTTTAGTGTCTCTTTTGGTATGCCTGCTTAGACTTATTTTTGGTTGATTAACACTAACGTTTGTCTTTGTTTCTTGTGTTTTTGTGTGTTATACGACCACAGGCTTTTGTCTAACATTGTCCATTTTGTAGAGCATCAATGGTATTATTCAATTCTTTAACAAATTTCTTCTTCCTTTTGAATTCTTCAATCATCTCCCAGATGTCCTCTCCCAAGAAGTGCTAGGATTTCTGAAAAAATGCTGTAGTCAATCCATCAGGCCTAGGAGCTTTGTTGGGAGGCAACATAAATACCACCCTCCTCACTTCCTCTAGGTTAAAGGGATGCATTAAATATTTATTATCCTCCAGGGTCACCACACTTTCTACCACATCCAATATGGGCTCCCACAGCCTCCGATCACCCCGTTCTCCTCCTCCCAATAGATTCTGAAAGTATTGGATGGTGATCTCTTCAATGCCGACTGCATCTAATCACCAAGATCCATCCTCTCCTTTAACCACATCATTCCTATTACAAACTCTGTGAGATTTCACTGAAGAGTGGAAAATTTTTGTATTCAAATCACTAGCCTCTATCCACAATTCTTGTGATTTGTCTCTCCAAAATAATTCCTCCCTTTCCAAGAGGATAGCCAATTTGGACTTCAATTCATTCTCCTTTATAAAATCCTTAGAATACATTCCCTTTTGAATCACTTTCTCATTAAGGACCCTCAACTCTTCCTCAGTATTAAGTTTCTCAGAGAAGATATTTTTAAAATTTTCCAAGTTCCATTTTTTAATGGTTTCTTTAACCACATGTAATCTTTTAATAAATTTGAAACTAGGCGTACCTTGAATATACTCACTATCTTTCCACCATTGTTCTAGCTTGGAGATAAAGGATTGATCAATCCACCACATGCTCTGGAACTTGAAGTATAATTTATGTATTCTTTCATTTTCCTCTATTTCCAAACATACCGTGAAATGATGTGAAATTGAGATAGGTAGAATGGAGGATGAAATTGTCTCCTGAGTATCTATCCAATCTAGCCCCAACAGAAAATGGTCCAGCCTCTCAATAATCCTCATGAAATCAATTATCTTCTTGATCCAAGTGTAAATCCCATTTTAAGGCTTAATATCGATGAGATCATTCTTTGATACAAAACTCCTAATATCCTCCGTAACCCTATTCATACAAATGATTCCACCACTCTTCTCTCTAATGTCTAGGATTGCATTAAAGTCTCGTACAACCATGGCTCTATGCTTTCCAATCTGCTCCATCTGATCTAACAATATTTGCCACAATTCAACCTTAAATCCTCTATCTTCATAGGCCCATACATGTTTATTAGTTTAAATTCTGAATTTGTCCTCTTATTCCTAACATTACACAGCATCCAATGCACCCATTTGTCTATTAAAATAATATTAATTGCTTGTTCATTCCACATAATGCCTAGACCTCCAACCAATCCAAGAGCTTCTTGAAATATTCCTCGTCATTTAAAACAATATTTCAATAAACTATCTTCTTTTTCCACATTGAGTTTAGTTTCTTGGAGAAGCACAATCTCATCCTTAATAGTATCTAGAGAGAACTTGAACAAGCACCTCTTGTCAGGGGCTGCCAAGCCTCTAATATTTCAGGTAAGGATCTTCATTGCCTTCCAAGGGAGGACATCGCTCCCTTGGACTTTTTCATGAAATCTCCCACACTCATGATGCCTTTCTAAGATGCTTTATCCTCCTTGACTTGTTTATTTGATTTTCTGCCTTTACCCCTCTTTGATTTTCCTATTAGAATGTTCATAGATTGACTCAAGCACCTTGGATCAATATTGTCCAATTCTTCTTCAATCTCAATCTCTTCCTCTGACTTGACTTCATTGTTAGAATCCCCATCCATCCTCAAA
This sequence comes from Cryptomeria japonica, assembly GCF_030272615.1. Taxonomy (NCBI): domain Eukaryota; kingdom Viridiplantae; phylum Streptophyta; class Pinopsida; order Cupressales; family Cupressaceae; genus Cryptomeria; species Cryptomeria japonica. The sequence goes on along the minus strand of NC_081406.1, from coordinate 645,430,809 downwards.
GGGCTAGTATCCTTTTGTTTCGAATTCAAATTGTCTTTTGGCAGTTGAGGGGTGACAAAATCTTTATTCACAACCTTACCAAAATCATTTTGAGTAATATTAACCGTTATATTCTCCTTGGTTGGGTCGAACACTCTTCCATCCCCAAACATTCCTCTGTCCACTCTTTGGGATTCTCCTTCTGAATCCATCTCATCCTGGGTCTCATCCTACTCCTAATGAATGTTTGTTTCCTTTCTCTCTTGAAGTTATTCCTATCCTCTTTAATATCTAATTGTTATATCCATTGCCTGCCATTAACACAAAGCTTGATTTCTGATGGGGTATACCTAGCCTGCTCAACACTCCACCTAGCTAGTGTTGCTCAATTCCACCAACTCACCAGGCCTAGTTGCACTCTAGACCTCCAATTCCTTCTCAATATCTTATAGGGCTTGATTATTGACCTTTCTAAGGTGTTTTCTTCAAGTTTTTTGGTTAGGAACCCTATCAATGCACCGTGCTTCTCAGTTGCTCAATTGTGGCTTCTTGGCTTCAAGTTGCCAAAATGACCTCCTATCATTGTAAGATGTTGCAGAGTTGAGGAGGTATCTACTAACATGTTTTTTATGCCTTTGAGGTCCATTTGTGGCTCACAATCAATAGGTTTCTTAATGATTTCAAAATATTGCCTAGAAAAGGGCTACAAGGAATTAGGCCTAATTAGGCCTCCAAATCCGGTTTTCTAGGGCTTGGGTGAAAACGGTTCAAAGGACCCCCAAATAAGTTTGCATTTTCTTCAAAGATTCACATATCCCTAAAGGATTTTTGTGTTTTTAGGCCCTGGCCTGACCATACAATGTATGAACCCCAAAATGAGGGTTTCAAGGGTTTACAAGGCCTTTAACCGACAATGAATGAACAAATTAGGGTTTGGGTATTAAAAGGATTTTTCAAAGCTTCTCCTTGCATGGAAAAGTTTGAACCAACTCCATTAACCCCTCCAAACTCTGAAATGGTGATTTGACACACACCCCTGCACTTAACACTCCATTTTCACCTTATTTCCTCTAACTGGGTTGCTCCTGGAATCACCTAGAACAAGGGACAGTCACATCAAATCTCTTCTCCAGCACTTGAAACTGCATATGTACACTATATAGAGGGTTTCCCATCATGTTCCAACAATCCATGATGGAAGCACATGTGGAACTCATGGGGCAACCATATTTACAAGAAAATTGCTATTTACAAGCCAAAACTGGTTGTATAAAAACTTGAGCAAGAAAACACCAAAGAACAGTATTTACAAGACTCAAAATTGAACCACCAACATAATAACACACAAGAGTAACTCAATCCATTTCTGGATAAATGGATTCAATCCATATTCTATTGCAAAATGATTGAAAATAAGCCAAAATGCTACCAACAAGACTGAAAATGAGTAGTTTCAGTTGTTGAACTTACAAAACAAACTTCAACAACCTTGGTAAATGTGAAAGAGAGGTTTTATATATCTTTCCCACATGTGGAGTCCTCCCATGGCATTGGAAAATCCCTAACTCCACCGCTAACCAATTTCAGGACAAAAGTTGTCATGACAACTTTTTGCAACTTTGTGATTTTTTCACTTTTGGTCTCTCCAACCTATGAGACCTATATCAAGTCATCACACATTACATTTAAAAAATTCCTAAGACCTATTTAACCCTCTCAAATTATTTTACCAACTTTTGACACTTTTGACCAACAAAAAGGCCAAATACCTACTCAAACTCACTATTTACACAAAAATGCAAACCTAAGTAAAATGAACTCAACCTAGGCCTACATTGACACAAAATACTCACTCTTGGACCCTCCTGGAGTCCTTATTCACTACTGACTTGGCTAAGGTCAGTACAAGCCAAAATTGTAAAACCTAAATTGCCTAAGTCCTAGGTGCTCCTGCACCAATTTCTTTCAAAATCTTTCTAATAACAACAATATGAAATCTAGCATATAGATATGAATCATTTTCAATTAATTCCTCATCCAATTCTATTATGACCCCAATGACCTAGCAATTTTCTCCAAACAATTCTCCTCCCAGTATTTGATGGGTAAATTGTATAATCTAACCCAGATAGGAGAATCATAAGGTTCCAGAGGAACCAGATTGAAGTTGGGAAACCATGGTTGCATGTAAATTGGGTGATTTTCAATATACCATATTCCTTGTTTAAGGATTCTATCTTTCTCCTCCATGTTCATAAATATTGTGATAAAGAATTCCTTAGGAATAAATTTAATTATGCACTGCATTTTTTTAGTTTGCAGACACCCATTCCCTAATCCTTTTTCTCTCCATCCTCGAGCCAATAATTCTACAGATAATTGACATATCCTCCCACGAGTCTATGTCTTCCTCAATCACCTCTGATACCTCAATGGTTAGAAAATTTTTGTGTTGTTCTGACACATTCCCTCTGAGAATCGATTTTCCTTCTCTTGAGGGTTTCTGCTTTGCAAATCTCTGCCATCTTTTTCCAAAGATTCCAAATTCAATTAATTTTAATGTATATTCACTTGTCAATTATTCAATTTCATTCTCAATTAATCAATCTAAGTTTACATTAGTTTAAAACTAAATTATGAAACTAGACATGAAAGATACATTTTTTTAATCTAACTTAGGAGTCATGTAAAATCCTTTTTTAGTCAAATGACTAAGTAGCAAATCAAATTCTTAATAAATAATTTTTAAGATGATTCAAATAAGCAAAAATTGAACCTCTAATTTGTTTAAAATCCAATTAGTAGTAATTAATTAAGTAAAAGCTCATTACAACAATATTACTTTATGAAAACTACAAAAAAAAAAAATGGATATGAGATCTGTCCCTAAAAAAGTCTAATAATAAAATATTATGTGGACAACTTTAAAAAAGCTACTTCAACAAAAACTCAAAAACACAAATTGACATCTACTTTTTATATATAAATAATTTTAATCATCTATTTATTTTATTAATTATTTAAAGTGTAAATATTTTAGAAACTATGTTATATTATTTTATCACTATTAAAAACCTATGTTATATTAAAAAAAACATAAGAATGATATAAATAAACTTTACAACCTAAGTAGCAAATTAAATTATTAATAAATAATTTTTTACATAAATCAAATAAACAAAAATCAAACTTCTAATTTGTTTGAAATCTAATTATTTAAATGAAAATTATGATAATCTTATTTAAAATAGATATAAGATCTCTCGACAAAAGTCTAATAATAAAATATTATGTCATTGAGAACTTTAAAAAAAAAAATTAGAAATCAAATTCTATAATTTTGTTTTGTTATATTTATATATAATTTTATAAATATAATATAACAGATGAGATTATTAGTAAAACTTTTTAAAAAATTATAACTAAATATAATATAATATTTAAATTTATAATATTTGTTAAGTATTTATTAAAGATAAGATTATAATGATTATTTAGAGAATATTTTATATATTGTGTTAAATATTTTTAAATATCAAGAATTTTTTTTAATTTAAAAATGAATTTATGATTTTTTGTTTTGTGTGCAATTTTTTTATGTATGTCATTTTATTAAATTTATTAAAGAAATGCATATTAATTTAAGATTATAATGTTTTTTTCTTTAAGAATATTTTAAATACAAGACCATGATTATGTCTTAATGTCAATGTAGAAACTTATTAATATTTTTGTTTTTATGCGAGTTTTTTTTGTCATTTTATCATATTTATCAGAAAAATACCTACTAAATTACAATATTTAATATCAATATAGAAATTTATTATTGAACTGATCCAATGGCTCTAGGTATTGCAATTGTCTTGCAAGTCTCTCCATAAACATGGACCATCGCTCATAGGAGTTAGTGGATTAAGTTCATATAGGGAATGCCTTCAGCGTAATGAAATTATATATATATATATATATATATATATATATATATATATATATATATATATATATATATATATATATATATATATATATATATATATATATATATATATCTGTGTGTGTGTGTGTGTGTTAATTCATAATTTTTTGGTAATTTATTTTATTTGTTTTTACAATAATTTATTGTTAAAATTAGATTTTTTTTAATGTACATGAATAATTATTGAAAACTAATTTTTATTTATTAAAATCATTTAAAACTTGCAAATTAATTCTTGTAAATATTAAAATATTATACTTAAATGATTTATATAAATTATATTATAACTAACTACATAAATTTCTAATAATGATAACTAATAAAATTCAAATACTAATTATTACATAATTATGCTAAGACCTATTATTCTCACATATGGATGCAAAAACATTTGTCAATTAAAACTAGAAGCATTTAATTTGACGTGTTTGCGACACTTAAATGCATGAAAAATAAAAAAATTAAATTATTATTATTTTTTAATATTATATTATTTTATTTTCACTTCCACCTCTCAACTCCCATTCCCTTTGAGTTTAACCGATCAATCAATTTCGTCTATCTTCATCATACAATAAGCTAACTTTGCAATTATCTCAATCAATTAATCTAAAGATATAACAATAATAATGACGACAATAGATTTTTTGTTTTGGTCGATAGTTTAATAAAAATATAACAATCTACTAATTTTTTAAGTGGAATAATTAACAAATATGATAGGTATGCTAGTACTTAATTACATCGAAGGCATATTATATAATCACATATGAATGCAAATAAAATCTAGAAGCATTTAATTTGACGTGTTTCTCACATTTAAATGCATAAAAAAATAATATTTTTATTAATTAAATTGTAGTCACACAAATCTGTCCAGCTTAATTAAATAAATATTCACTATTTATTTGATTAAAAATCCACTAGCCATCAGTTAATTAAATTAATATTTAATTAATTCATCTCCAAACATTCTTCTATTAATTAAATAAATTATTCAATTTATTTTAATTAATTCATTAAATCAAATTCCAATCAATTAAATAAATAAAATCTATTTATTTAATAAAATCCCCTTTTCCTCTTTCAAATAAATTAAATAAAAACATTTATTTAAATCATTATCCCCCCCCACTTGCATTTTCCTACAAATGCAATTTGCACACATTTATTAAAATAAATGAATTTTTATTTTAATAAAATCCTATTTTCCCTCACCCACCAAATCCACTTGCAAAATCTAATCTCCTTCTAGATTCTTCTAACCCCTTCCTAATTAGCCTAATCCATCCCCTAATTATTGTCACATTCTTAAGCAAAATGGAGTCACTTCTCAAAGACTCCAAAGTCTTTGAAAAGCATTTAATGCTTTGTGTGTTCAACAAATTAACCCCCAAAATCTTCCAAGACCACTAATGGCTCTTACATGACCATTTATGGCTCTTACATAACCATTTATGGTTATTTCAAACTTGTCCCCCTAAACATTTATTGTTTTGACCATATTCATCCATTTCACATTTGCATAAGAGTTTATCCATTGGATAAAAGCTTTATTCTTTGAATAAAGAGTTTATTCATTCAACTAACCTTGACTTTAACTCCCAAAGTCATATCAAGCATTTAATGCTTATTCCCTCCCCTCTCAACCTATCTCACATTGACACTTGTCATCCTGGGATTGGGTTGAAAGCCCTCACATGGATTTGAAATCATTCAATCCTGACCCATGTTGAGATTACTCAATCTCAACCATCCATTGCTCCATTTTTCCTATAAATAAAGCCCATTTCTTCATAATCCAGATCCTGAAAACTTGTATGCATTTAAGCTATAGGCATTTTTAAGAGAGCATTTTTAACATAATCAACTAATATCTTGTTATTTTGGATAAAATAAATCATTTTTAGTATCAATAGCATAGTATTAGCTTTTCATTTCACATTTAGAGCACAATACTACAATCCCAATCCTCCATAAGCATCCATAGTGCAAAAAGCTGTTAAGAGCTACACTGTTTTGGAACTTGGAGAGGAGAGGAACAAGGGAGAAAGGAGCCAAGACCATGCTAAGAGGCATTTGGAGATGTCTCAATATCTTTGTTTCTTTAGTTAGATATATTAGCATGTTTTTAGTGTCTCTCTTGGTATGTCTTTTTAGATTAGTTTTTGATTGACTAACACTAATGATATTTTGGTTTCCGTGTGTTGTTTGTCATTTGCTAACCTTGTCCATTTAGGAGGGCATCATTTGGTGAACCCGACGTGAATCCAAGCACCAAAAAAATACCATTTTTTTTTGTAAACTAATATGTCTGATTGTTGAATTTGTCACACAGGTTGCGCTTCGGCGCTATTGAACACGTTCTAGCACTACCGACACTTTCTATTTTAGCGCTATTGTTACTACAATAGCGCTATTGTTAAACTTCTAGCGCTTTTGGATTTGTTTTGGCGCTTTTGCTGTTGTTTTGGTGCTATTGAAACTCTTTCAGTGCTTTTGCCTCTTGGGCTTTACCCTTCTTTCAGCACTTCTGTGTGAAATAGCGCTTCTGTTTAAATGCAGACTAGCCCTATTGCAACAGAATGTTGTAAAACTCACCTTGTAACCGAAAAATTGAAAATCTTAGGCTTGTGGAAGCCCCCCCCTTGGACATAGATATTACTAACAAAATTGTGGTTTGTGCAGGTTAAAACTTACAAATTTTCCTTTGGTGCTTTTAAAACACTTGAAAACAAACATTTACTTCCATTGCAAGTTAGGATTCATCTTCATTTTGGTGCTTAAAATCAACACACAAATTTGCTTTTATTGCATCAAACTTTAAAAAAATCACAAGCCACACTTCAATTTTTGGGCAAATAAAAAGAACAATCCATTTGTTTTGATATTTGCAAAACAAATTTTACTTCAAGCAAACGTGTTTTTTATTAAGTTAACTAGGATTTCCGAATTCTAGATTACGAAACACATTGCCTTTGAAGTTAAAAAGAACACAATGGCTATTGGAGCAATATCTCCAAATAGTTAGATCACATTTGAAATAGTGGATTAAAAAGAACAAGTGTCTTTCATACTTGGCACACTTGTGCAAAAATTCAGTTGAGTGGTCCTACCTCTAACACACACTATCCTCTCCCTTGGCTTTCGTGATCCTAGGTGCAAGAGAAAAGTGTTAGTAACACTCAAAATTTTATCTTTTTAAGAGAGGCTTGCTAAGGGATCAATACTCTTGGGAATGACCTCGAGCGGTAAATCCTTCAAGCCGCTATAGAAATCAGGTGAGAGCGAAAGTTGTAGCCTTGGGTATAGCTGTTCCTACAGTGTAACTGGCCGAAAGGACAAATGGGCCCCACCACTAGTTACAAGGCTCTTAAGTGAGTCGCTGCAGAATGAACTTATGTCCAAAAACATCGAACATGACTAAACACCTTTAAGTAGTAGCCCACCCGCTCTATTGATTGAGGATATTTGCGATATAATTTAGTGCAAGAGCATAGATGGTTTTGCTCCCAAGATACTCACCATACATATTTTCTTGAGTAGAAACATAGCTTTTTGAAAAGTCACTTGTGGCTTGATAAAAGTGGTGACTCCCCCATCATAGGGATCATCTATTTGTTATACTCGTGCAAGACTTAGTATATCACATCCTTACCTGCCACGATGGGATTCATAAGGTATGTAGTACCAAAGTCGAAGAAATATCAAGATGTGGGCTAAATTTATCACAACTAGCCATTTGACCTTAGGGATAAAAAGTGTTTGAAGTGTGTTCATTTTAGTCAAAGACCAAGTGCAAATTGAGCCAACTTCAGGCTTTGAAAATACATCTAAAGGAAGGGTCATATAAAAGTCCAAAGATTGGGTTGATCTAGACCCATACTCATTTGTGCCTTTGAGGCAACATTCTTATGTTTGTGTGCTTGCTTTGTTTTCTTGTCAAAGAAACATCAAAAGAAAAATCACTTCCAAAAACAAAGTATTCATCCAACCAAACATCTTTCAAAATAACCAAAAACACATCAAAAACAAAGTGCAAAACAACAAAGAGTCAAAATTTTATGACCATTCTTCACATCTTACGAAAGAAGAAGCATCATCAGAATATCAACTTGAAAAGAAGACCATTAAGCTCAAAGGCTTTGATCAAAAGGAGGAAATTCTTCTATATCAATAGACAAATCTTTGTCTCCCATAGAGTCTTTTTACATCATATGCGTCTCTACCTTCAAGGCAAAACAAACGAATTTGATTCAGAATCATTGAACCGTAGAGCTTTTATGCAATATAGAGCTCTGAGTTATCACAAAAACCAAGGAGGTAAGATTAATCCCAACTTTTTCCCCAACATCTGCATCACATACAACACAGCTCGAGAAATACCACCAACACCCGAAAGGGAAGAAATAGAGTTTGTCCCATTTGTAACACAAAGCTTTTATTGAAGTTGAAAACATTTTTCATCCATCATCTTATTCATCCATTATCACTTCATCATCAATCCGTCCCAACTCTCAAAAACATTAAGAGGTTCTTGTCCCAAGTTCTGTTTTTAGATATTGCTTGAAATCAAACACATCACATCACTTTTTAGATTGTTTCTACATCTAGGATAAGCTCATCCTAAGAGACACATCTATGCGGGTTAAAACTAGTTTATGAGTGCATCCTCTCATTACTAGGTAGTTAAATCTATAACACATCTCAGATTTCTCTACACCTTATCACATCAAAATCTTATCAAACAAGCAAGCAATTCAAAAAAGGAATTTCGGTTACATCTACCTTAAAAGTGCTAGAGATCCACATGCAACACAATTCACCAATCATCAATCTTTCATTTCATCAAAAACTCATCATCATTTTCACTCAACTTCAACAAAGACTCATAAACAAAATGGCTCAAACCTGATCACAGTCAAGGCAACAAGAAATAGAAATAGAAGAAGAAGAAGAGGAAAATCTCAATAAATTTCAAGAAGCACTTGGAGGAAATGCGAATGACAAAAACCCAAGTACTCCTACTCCTGCAACAATCGAAAGGGCTCAGCATAACCCTCTCTTTAACAGATTGTTTGATGAAATACTCAGGAGCAATGCGGATGCTCACTTCTTAAAACTCGCTCAAGAAGGAGCCAAACTCCCCTCTGACTTTGATCTTGCCCAATTAAGACAAGCATCAAAAAGACAAAGTCGCCATGAAGAGGAAAGAGGTAGAGATCCCATCAGATATAACATTCCTCGAGGTAACCCACCACCTCCTCCTCCAAATGAAATGGAGATGTTGTGGCAACAAGTCGAGAATCTCACCCAACAACTTCATAGTGGTGTCAAGATTAACCAATTCTCACTTAATGACATCTGTCCCTATCCTTTTGATCGAAATCTTTATATGCCACCCTTTCCACGAGGATTCGAAACACCCAAATTTGAAAAATATAGAGGAAAGGGAGATCCCCGTGATCATGTCAGAGAATTTCATTTCGCTTGTCTCGAAGTGGCATATGAAGACACATACCTAATGCGCCTTTTTCCCCAAAGCTTGGGAGGAACAACCACATCATGGTTTTCCCGACTACCAGGTGGCATTAGAACATTTGAGGAACTCATCCAAAAATTCCTAGCTCATTACTCTCATAACATTGAACACGACATCACCATGGCTGATCTGTGCAACACCAAACAAAAACCAGGTGAACTATTCTTAGTATTCCTGCAACGATGGCGCCAAATGTCTAGCAGACGTTCTCTTCAGTTACCTGAACGAGAACTAGTGGAAATATTTATTTCCAACTTAAACGAAGAAATGGAATTTCACCTGGATGTCAAAGACACAGACTCTTTTAATGATATGATCACCAAGGGTCTGAAATGTGAACGGGCACTCATCAAGAAAGGACTCATCAAAATCTTTAATGAACCAAAAGATGGTCCTCGCCCACGCTTCAATAGTGATAAACCAAGCTTCTGGAATAAAAACTAGAATATTGTCAATGATGGGGTTGTGGATGCCCGAACTATCCAAAATGCACAACCTGTGGTTTGGTTTGCAGGACAAAATCCTCCACCTTAGAATAACACAAATGTTCCTTCCAATCAAGGTCGCATCACAGCTCATGATGAACCTAGACCTCATCAGCAAAAATAGAAACACACATACACTCCCTTAGGGGAACCCATTGAAACGGTATTGCGACAACTCATTTCTCAAAATTTGGTCACTCTACCTAAACTATCAAACTATGAGCCTTAGGTCAAACCAGCATGGTGGAGAGATACTGAACACTATGAATTCCATCAAGGAAGAGGACAGAAGACAAGTAATTGTCATCGCTTAAAAGATCTTATTCAGGATCTCATTGACCGAGGAGAAATTGAAATTGAAGGACATGACCCAAAAAAAACCAATAATGATCATCTAATGTTCAAAAATCCACTTCCATCACAAGATCAAAGGGGTCCTTCTACTTCTAGGCGAGGCACTGATACCACTGATTATACACAGGCTGCGTATAATTACACTGTCAATCATCTGTATGATGCCAATGAACAAATTGCAACTATAACCTTCAAAAATCCCAACTCAAATTGCAATGTTGTTACGCGTCGCGACAAAGTTACCATAAAGGCAGCTCCACAAGGCACCACCTCCATCCCAAAGCAATACAATCTTGTGGAACAATTAGACAAAACCCCTATGCTTATATCCATTTTAGAGCTTTTGCATCTATCGCCATCTCATAAAACTATCTTGGATCAAGCACTCCAAGAGGCATCAGTCCCTGCAAACCTAAATACAGACCAATTTCAAGCAATGTTTGGAAGTCTAAAGTCGTCACCTTGTCTCACTTTTTCCGAAAGTGACAACTCTTCCTTCTAGCAACCTCATAACACTTCGCTACATATTGAAGGCTTTATCAACCAATATAGGATCAAGCGAGTCTTGATCGATAATGGAACAGGCCTGAACATTTGTACACTACAGTTGGTCACAGCATTGGGATATGCAGTAGAATCCGTGGATCCTTGTAAGAAGATCACAATCAAAGCCTATGACGATGCAGAGCGGTCATCCAAAGGAGCTGTGGTACTACCAATCTGAGTGGGCCCCGTGGTAAAGCACATCATCTGTTAGGTTCTGGACCTTCCTCTGCCATATAATCTATTGTTAGGAAGACCTTGGATACATGCCATGCAAGCCGTTCCATCTACCTATCATCAATGTATCAAGTTCCCACATAATGGTGTAGAGATCACAATCTTGGGCGATGCAAATCCCTTTGCATATTGCCATAATATCAGCCATCAATCAAAGATTACCGTTCCTAATAATAGAGAAGCCATTCCCTCCACATCATATATAAGTCCCACCTCTCTTGCCAGTTCAAACACCACTATACCCAAGCAAGAAAAGCTTAAGATGAAACTAGTAGAGGAAGGTCCTGGAGAATACAACTTGAGTCAACTCTTTTGTGTGGGACAAATGCCCACTTCTCCTTGAACACATGGTAAACCACAACAGTTACTCCAGCAACCACTAATCACGCCTACATGTGCTTTGACGCCTTTCATCCTTGCAAAGAGTCAAGAAGAAGAAACCCAAGATGAGGACTTGGCGGAATGGATCTATAAAGATCCCATCACCACTGATCTACCATAAGTTAAACTTCCTATGGATCAGTATGGCAAAGGCCTCCTCATTATGCAAAGGATGGGATATGATGGTCAGAGTGCTTTAGGATATTGCAAACAAGGATGACATGAACCTCTGCTGCCAGAATTAAAGCCCAAAGGTAACATAGGCCTAGGCTTTGAAAAAGAGATCTTTCCTAAACTCAGATTCAAAGGAAAACCCAGCAAACCATTTTGCCCACCTATTGCAAAGAGGACACCTTTCATAATCAAAGCACCATCAAGCACCATCCCAACTGCCCCATCGAGGCTCAAAACCCCAGCACAACTATCACCAATGCCGCTCATCCCACCAAGTGAACCAGTCATCCCATCAATAGTACCATTAGCAGCAGCAACTGTGTCAGAACCCGCAGCAGTATCCATGGCACCAACAATTCCAGCAGAAGACACTAAGTCAATATTACCGATACTCCCTATACCAGATTCCTTAATCCCCATCAATCTTCCTGCAGCACCGATCACTACAAAGGTACATCAACCAATCACACCTGCAGTATTTAACTCAAAATACATCCTAGTATGGTATAGTAATCGGATGCTGGAAAGTGACTCAGAGGCTGACTTGCATGAATGGGAATTTGACTCTGTACAGCTTAATACTTCAGATGAGGAAGACACATCCCCACCTCCGCCACGCAAAGACATCCCTGTTTACGGAGAAGCACAGATAAAGACCACTTGGGTTCCTGAACTGGAAACATCTTCCACAGACCCTATGTCTCATCCTACGCCTGATTATGACAAGGAGAGTACCACTAATGACCTTCACCATCACGTCTTAACCCTCACTGATACATCTAACACACTTAACCTAATCGATGAAGTAATGCCCATTATCCACCTTGAACTCATCGAATGGAACCAACCAAATTTCCCATGCCTTGACTTCTTCCAAAATGATGAGGCCATCATTGACTTTTTGGAATTAAGGGATAGCCTACCAAGCAGGGATCACAAAGCTGGATTCGCCATTGAACTTAATAGCGTAGCATACTTCGAGGCGGATGCCAAACCTTTCAGCTGCAAAAATATCACATTAAAACATGGATCTTCTAGTGAAAACCACACTGTGGCACTGTTTGATCCAACAAAAGTAAAAAGAAAGAGCGTATCCAATGGTGAAAACCTCTCTGAGGCACTTGAGGATGAAGGGTTTGACATTCTCCCTGATAGTACACAACAGGAACAATCAACGATTCTCATTGAGGAAACCAAAGAATACAATGTAGGGACTCCTAACAATCCTCATATCATACATCTGGCATCTCTTCTCACTTCAGAGGAACAACCTAAGTTTATAGAGTTCTTCCAGAAGCGTCAGATCAACTTTGCATGGTCGTATGCAGACATGCTTGGGCTTGATCCAAATTTAGTCATGCATCACCTCACCATCGCAGAAGGAGCCAAACCTATCAAGCAGAAGCTTCGTAAGATGCATCCTCAAATTGCAGTGCTAGTCAAAACAGAACTCAAGAAACTCCTAGATGTTGGTTTCATTAGACCAATTGATTATGCAGAATGGATCTCTAATATTGTGCCTGTCGGCAAACCAAAAGGGGGCATCCGCATTTGTACTGACTTCAAAGATCTGAATAAGGCCTATCCTAAGGATGACTTCCCCCTTCCAAATATCGACATCATAGTGGATCTGACAGCAGGACATGCCATACTTTCACTCATGGATGGCTTTTCCGGATACAATCAAATAAAGATCGCACCAGAAGATCAACATAAGACAGCCTTCACATGTCCATGGGGCACATATTGCTGGAATGTAATGCCCTTCGGTCTAAAGAATGCAGGAGCAACCTATCAAAGAGCAATGACCACCATCTTTCATGACATGATGCATACTATGATGGAAGATTATGTTGATGACTTACTAGCAAAATCACTCACCAGAGAAGGACACCTCCACATCTTAGATAAAATCTTTGATAGACTAGAACAATACCATGTTCGACTCAACCCAAAGAAATGTGTTTTTGGAGTGACCTCTGGGAAGCTTCTAGGATACATTATCTCAAGCAAAGGCATTGAGGTCGACCCAGCAAAGGTAAAAGCAATCATGGACATGCCACCACCAAAGAATATCAGTCAGCTCAGGACATTACAAGGATGACTTCAATCCATCTGAAGATTCATTGCACAATTGGCTGATAAATGTTGCCCATTTACACATCTGCTACATAAGAACATCCGCTTTCAGTGGGATGCCAGATGCCAGCAAGCATTTCAGACACTTAAAGACTATCTCATGAATACACCATTGTTGATGCCACCAGACCCAAGTAGACTGTTGTTACTCTATATCTCAGCAACAAGTACAACATTGGGTGTACTACTGGCACAACATAATACCGAAGGAAAAGAGTGTGTTGTTTACTACATCTCTCGCACACTGGTGGGCTATGAACTCAATTACACACCTATTGAGTGAGCTTGCCTAGCATTAATCTTAGCAGCCACTAAACTGAGGCACTATCTGTTAACACACAAAGTACAACTCATTGCAAAGATTGATCCACTCAAGTATTTACTCAACAAAGCAGCATTGACAGGTCACTTGGCCAAATGGGTAATGATTCTAAGTGAATTTGACATCGAGTACATGGACCGTAAAGCTATCAAAGGTCAAGTTATTGCAGATCAGTTGGTTGATGCACCACTCATGGGCGATCATCCTCTCATTTCCAATTTTCCAGATGAAGAGATATTCATGATCACAATAGCACAACCATGGAAACTATATTTTGATGGCTCGTACACTAGGCATGGCTCGGGGGCAGGCATTCTGTTTATCACACCCCAAGGTGACAACATCTGGAAGTCTTATAGGCTCACATTTCCATGCACCAACAACATAGCAGAATATGAGGCCTTGATCACAGGACTCAGGCTAGCCATACAATGGAAATTACAAGAACTACAAGTATATGGCGACTCCCAACTGGTCATTCGACAAGCAACTGATGAATATCAAACCAAGGATGATAAACTCATGCCATATAAGAAAATGGTGGACAACCTAAAGACATCATTTACTACTACCACTTTTGAGTAGATACCAAGAGATCAGAATCGAGCTGCAGATGCTATGGCTACCATCGCATCTCTCCTAGATCTTCCACAAAATTCAACACGCTATGAGTTCTTGGTAGAACAGCTTTGGATCCCTGCTTATGATATCCCTGAATCTAAGATGATATGTCGCCTTGTCAGTTCTGAATCCCCATGGTACAGTGAATTTTATACCTATCTTCGCGATCACACCCTTCCTCCCAACCAATCAAATAACCAACATAAAACCTTCATTCGCCAAACCACTCGATATACCATTATTGCTGAAACCCTATACCGCCGCAGTCTTGATGGTACTCTCCTTCGATGTCTGGAACAAGATGAGATAACAAAGGCTTTGGAAGAAGTCCATGAGGGAATTTGCGGGACTCATTCAAGCGGTCCATCACTTGCCAAGAAACTCCTGCGCAATGGATACTATTGGCCATCTATGGAAAAGGATTCCTACTACTTTGTCAGAAAATGTAAGAAATGCCAAGTTCATGGTGACCTGATACATGCACCAGCCCAGGAACTGCAGCCAATCACAACACCATGGCCTTTTTGTCAATGGGGCCTTGACCTTGTGGGTAAAATCCATCCCTCTTCATCCAATGGCCACAAATTCATTATTACCGCCACCAAATATTTCACAAAGTGGATCAAAGTTGTTCCACTTACCCAAGTCACTGACAAGTAGATCGCTTCATTCATCCTCAACTACATCATCTGCCGGTATGGTGTGCCCATGTCCATCATTACAGATAACGGTCTTCCTTTCAAAAATTAGGATGTTCGTGAACTTTGTGAAAAATTTCATATCCAACATTGCTTTTCCACTCCCTATTACCCACAAGGCAATGGTCAAGCCGAAGCATCAAATAAAAACATATTAAGGATCCTAAAGAAGACAGTTAACGATGTCGGTCGTGATTGGCATGTTCAATTGAATCCAGCGCTATGGGCATATCAAACTAGCATTCGAACCCCTACAGGTGCAACTCCTTATTCATTGGTCTATGGTGCATAAGCTATCTTACCTATTGAGGTGGAGATACCATCACTATGGGTTTCCTTGCATAATCTGATAGATGATGAAGCTTACAGAGTATCCCGTCTTCAGGACTTAGAGTTACTTGATGAGAAGCGACAAGCTGCGCACAATCATCTCAAAGCCTATTAGTAGCACATGAGTAGAAGCTACAATCACCGAGTTCGATCTCGTACATTTGAGGTAGGTGATCTTTTTTTACGAGAGAATCCTCATAATCAACCAAACAGAGAACATCAGGGCAAGTTTGAATCAAACTGGCTGGGCCCATATGTTGTCACTGCTGTGTTCGGGTCCGGGGCATATCAGTTGGCTACATCAGAAGGAGAACCGCTTGCAAATCCAATCAATAGCATGCACCTCAAATGGTTTTATACCTAAGCTGAACAGAGCATCAGGCTCCCCTGCATACCAAAAAATACCAAAAAAAAAAAAAAACATCCAGATAAATGACATGAAGAAAATACAAAAACACCAAAAAGAGTAAGAGAAAAATCATGCATCCAAACGGTGAACAACCACTCCGGTGGCACCTTGGGTAAGTGCGATGGTGAAAACCTGGCAAACAGGCGCCACTCGTAAAGGCAATGGCTCTAGTATCTTTCAGGCTCATTGCGATCACATTCATACACACATCCATCCATCCAAAACCATGGCTTGTTATTCATCTGCAATTATCATAGTACTCCATACATCTTGCATCCCGCTTTTTCATAGTCCTGTCTAAAACTGGGGGCAATACCTTTAACCTATTGATGGAAGTGGATTCTATATTGTCTTATGATTCATTAAGTTCTTCATTCAAGCAATCATCAAAAATCCAAAAACATTCAAAAATGTTTCACAAAAACCACAAACATTCAAAAACAATCATCAAAAATACCAAAAACATTGGAAAATATCTTGCAAAAATCCAAAAACATTCAAAAACAATTCAAAATCCAAAAACATCGAAAAACATCGAAAATCAAACAAAAACATGGCAACACATTGTACATACTCATCCACGCAAATACCAAAACAAGCATTAACAAACTACTCACATGATGACCATTTACCAATCGACCACACAATCAACATCAACACTCAAAACTGTCTTCACCAAGGATGCATTCTTCCTTACCAAAACAAAGACAAAAGTGACGTTTTCTTTGACAAGAAAATTATGTTAAGTTATCAAATACTTGGTTGATTTGTGAGTACAATCATTTGTTTATCTGTATCGGGATCTTTCAGCATTGTTTTGTTTTGTTTGCGCATTATTTCCGATGAAGTTTTGGGGCATGTACTAATGGTGTCTACGTGGGAAGTTCACCAAGCTATGTGATCTTATGCAAAATGCAGTCATAGATCACTACAGCTTGCTGACTATAGCATATACCTCGACCATATGGGCATGAACCATTACCAAGGATCCTTATTCTTTATTCTTTATGTATATACTGTTTGTTTGCAGGTACAATGCTCATTATTTGGTTCCTCCTCATCCAAATCGGATAAAGGTTTTATCTCTTAGTACAGTATGCACTTGTCCCAGGATATGATCAGCCTAAGATCAAGGAGGATGATCCAAGTCATGCATGAACGGCGATAATCCTTGTCTGTTCCGCAAGCAATACTCTGGTCGACTTGACCCTTATATCAAGTCGTTTGTATTAACTTGCTATATAAAATCCATGAAAGGAATACTCAGGTCATCTTGAATCATTATGTCAAGATGCTTGTATTCTCTTCCAACATTTTAAAGCTCAATGATGAAAATAGAGCACTATGGATCGTCATTTCATCTCATCTGTTTATATCTTGCATTCCGTTGCATATCACCCATTTATTCATCCATTCATATATAGGATTTATATGCAAATGTGAAAATTAAGCTGGTCTTGGATACAATCACGACCGAGTACTCTGATACATCATCAATGCATCATGCAAAGTCTTACAAACCTTGCATTCCTCATGGTCATATCATCATCACATTTAGTTGCATCTTGCATTAAGTACATTCACGTCATTTTCACTTAAACATTGCATATAGTTCATTTTTGACATTAGTTTTCATTAAAACATTTGCATCATTGCATCAATCATAAATAATTAGATTCATTCTTGAGATCAAATTGTCTTTTGATTGTTTTAAAAATCATTTACTAGGCATTCAACCACAATATTGAAAGGCTAAATGAATTCAACCACCAAACCCTAGCCTAACAACAACAAAGATCCACCATAACATATGAAGATTACCTAAGACAATGCAAATCAAATGAAATCACAAAGATTATACCATTACATGTCCAATAGGGTTTTGATCTCCATTCTTCCTATCTCCATTGATCTTGCTTGATATATTTGCTCTCAGATTTTATGTGCACAAGAGCTCAACAAAGAACGGAATGTGGTTGCAAGTAGGATCGTAGTATAGTCAAGTCCTTAAGATCAGTGATTAGGATGATTGATTAGAATGCATAGAATGATTAGGGTTTGATAATGAAGGAAGCATCTCCTTATATAGAAGAAACAATAAGAAATGGAGGGATAAGATTGAGAGGTGTAAAAGGAGGTCGGCTATGATTAGAGGGTAGGTAAAAGAAATAATAAAATAATGAAAGAGGTAGGTAGTGTATGAATTAAGAGATGAATGACATGTGTCATAGGTAGAAAAGGTTAATGAATTAATTAAATAAATAAAGATTTATTTAATTAATAGAAGAAGTGGGATAATTAAATAAATAAGATATTTATTTAATTTAGGAAAATGATAATTTAAATAAATAAATGTATTTATTTAAATGAGAAATAAGGCTAGAAGAGGATAAATGAATTAATTAAATAAATAAGGATTTATTTAATTAATAGAAGAATTAGGCTTAGATAATTAAATAAATAAAATATTTATTTAATTAGACATGACAATTTTAGGTGTCTACATTTTGCCCCTCTTTGAGACAATGCAGCTTGTCGCGTTGTTTCAAAGAAGATAAGATGAACTGATATAGAGTTGCCCCAAGATGGGAATGATATGCCCCCTCGAGAGATTGGATGAAATTTTTTGAAAAGATTGCAGACAATCTCTCGATAAGAAAGACAAGATAGAATGGATTGACCGGATAAAGTGACAAAGTCACGGGATAACGCAGACTGACTCAGGAAATGAAGGCGAGGGCTAGGAGTAGTCTATAAGATAGACCATGGGGGAAAATACATCCTCATTGTCATCCACGCGTCCACAAGAGCATATTGCAGAGCGAGAATAGAGCAGGAGCAGTCAACAGCGATGGCTTTCACTCATAGATTCGACTGCGTTCGCCGATTCCAGAGGCCAGCAGAGGCAGGAGAGCCGGTAAGTACCACCAAACCTCCTCGTACTTTGACGCATTTAATTTTGTCATTAATGCATGTTGAATAGGGTAATAAATGCACTTAGACTAGGGTCCAAAAAGTGTCAAAAAACATTTAGGCGCGTCTGCATTGGTGCCAGGTGCGTCTATGCTTACTAGGCGCGTCTGTGTTTGTGCCAGGCGCGTCTATGTCTGGACCCGCGTCTGTGTCAAATGCGGCCGCGTCTGTGCTTTTCAAGTGCGTTTGTACCAAGAAGGCACGTCTATGTCAAATAGGCGTGTCTATGCAAAGCATAGGCACGTCTGTGTCAGGCAAGCGCATCTGTGTTTTTCAGGCGCGTCTATGCAGTCTTTGAGCACGTTTATGTTATGTAAGCGCGTTTGCATTGAAAAATGCAAGTTTGGTCTTCTAGGTCAAATCGGCAGTTCTGTGATAAACATATGTTGTCGATTGGATAAGATGCTGAGAGGATACACTCAAGCAGGTCCTCTAGGAAGACTAGGATAGATCAAGGCACTTTGTGATGAACAGTGAGTACCAAGATAGAGTACTTTGTGATGAACAGGGAGTACTGAAATATGAGCAGCACTTTGTGATGAACAGGGAGTGCGAATGTGAGTAACACTTTGTGATGAACAGGGAGTGTCACACACGTAGTACTTTGTGATGAATAGGGAGTACCACTAGGATAGATAGCCATATGCATTTAAATAGCGAGTAGCATTTTGTGATAAACAGTGAATGCCACTATAACTGACATGATTGATTTTCTTGGCTGCAGGAGTATTTGCCGATGCTAGAGTCACGAGAGAGATTCCCATCGACGCAGAGGTTGCGACCTGAGTTGTCGCTTGAGGATAGAGCTGCCATCGAGGAGATGGGTTTGAGACATGTGTTGTATGTGCCTGAGTTTTGGGAAAACATGGGTTTGCAGACTGCGCTGGCTGAGAGATGGCACTCTGAGACGTGCAAGTTTCATCTGTCGATGGGTGAGATGACAGTCACCTTGGAGGATGTATATAGGATTATGTGGATACCGATTGATGGGGAGCTGATTCTGTATGATCGAGATGGAGACAGGGATGCCCTTAGATGAGTGTTCTAGGATCCAAGATTGGAGATTAGGGCAGGACACGTGGCATGGGATACCATGACATGGATAGGATTAGCACTACCAATAGTGTTGGCAGGAGTGATCAATGAGTTCCTCTGTATCAGTTTTGTATCATTTTGTATAATGATGTAGGCACCTGCAGGTGATTGTAGCCATATGATTTTGACATCATTATATCATGACACTTTATATATATATATGAGATGATGCATCTTTGCGGCAGCTATATGCATGTGTACCTATGTGATGAGATGTTCTTATGTGATGCTTATGATATGGATGCAAATATGTATATGATGCAATGCAATATTTTTATTTTTTTTGTTTGTTTATGTTTTATATGTGTATGCATGATGCAAATGTGGATGTAAGTAATGCAGATGAATATGATAATGCAAATGTAAATTGTGCTAATAGGTGTTGTGTGCAGGATGTGATGCAGTTGTGATATCTATATGTATGTATGAAATGCTTATATGTGGTAATGTAGGTGCAGCTACATGAAATGCAAATGTTTTTGGTGTGTCATTATACTCAGTCATGTGATAGCAAGCTACGCGGACTCGAGAAGGATGATGGAAGTCAATCAAGAAAGGGGGGATGGAAGACAGAAGATATGAAAGTGAAAGAGCTTCTTGTGCGTTATCATCATTGAGCTTTATTATGGCAAGTAGGTTATGACAATCGAGGCATATGTTCGACCCAGAAAGTCATTGTACCTGTTTGCATGGAGATAAGACAGTCACAAACAAGGAATGGCCCAGTTCATACTAGACTCGCAATGTCCTCATATCCTTGGACAAGTCATAGCATTACTAAGAGACAATCCACAGACAAAAAATACAAATAGGTGACGATACCCCATCCTCGCCTTTCTAGTCAAAGACATCCTGGAGATAGAATCTCTAGTCAAAGACATCCCGGAAAAGCTAAAAGACATGTCACCAAAAAAGATGAAATCAAAAGAAAACCAAGACTCGACACCAACATCCACTGCAGTCCTCAAGTTTAGTGTCTCTTGTCACTTGTATAAGTCTTATTTGATTGTGATCACAATGTTTACTTTCACAGAAAGGATAGATAGCACTGAACCATAATGTTGTCTAAGTCTGTTGAAAGATTTGATTTGTTGAAGCCCATTGTTGCTACTGTGTCTCATCTAAAACTGACTGAATCCATGAAACTGATACTTTATTGTGGAGAAGATGAAACTTTATTGCGGATCTGTGATGCAAATGTTGCTTTATTGCGGATTGTGCACGGATAGACTGAAGGAAGCTAGAAGAAACTGTACTCCTTAAAACATGTGATATTCTCAGTTCCACACCCATCACTAGACGTAGGATTTGCCTTAGCCATAGATAGGATCTGATTTATTATGGATGGAAAGGGATGTGAAAAGGGAGGTTTATTATGATGGCTAACCAATCTTAGGGAGATCAATAACAAGCCATGATGGGAATGGGTAAGTTTGTTATGAATGAATAGGTTGTGAGTGTGTGCAAAGTGAAATGATGAAAGAGAATCCTAAAGGAGGGAGGAGCAATGTCTCTACACATGGCGCTGGTGACCCAGTTTTCACCATGGTACTTGCCCAGGGCGCCACCGAAGTGGTTTTCACCGTTGGACGAAATTATTTCTCTTTACATTTTTTGATTTTTCAATGTTTTTTGTGTCACAAGGCGCCTGTTTGCCAGGTTTTCACCAAGTAACGATTTTTTTGTTTTATAATTTTTTTTGTATTTTTGAATTAGGATATTCTAAAGAGCTATGTGTAAAACCTGCGAAGGTGCATGCTGTTGATAGGATCCTCCAAAGGTTCACCTTCTGTAGTTGAGAGCTGATATGCCCCAGATCCATATGTTGTTGTAATGATGTAAGGACCAAGCCAGTTCGGTTTGAACTTGCCCTTCTTCTCTCTGTCTTGTTGATTTTTAGAATTTTCTCTGAGAACCAAGTCACCTACCTCAAATGTGTGAGGCTTAACCTTGTGATTGTAACTGCATTGTTCCTTGATTGAATGATGTGTAGCTTGAGTGTCTGTCTTCCTCGATGAAGGAACTGAGATAGAATTACTAGTGTGTGGACTACACAGGCCCGTATGCGTGTCACCTGAAGAAGTTTGGGCATCACTGATAGCAAAGTCCTTCGAGGAAGCTCCATTAAAGGTCTGTGATGTATCACCAAAAGGGGATGGATGTGTGGAACAAGTGGATGAGTGATGAAGGCTTGTGATTGTGAAAAGAAGTGAAAGTAGGATAGCATGATGGAAACTTAAGATCAACAAGTGTGCTTTTTGACTTAAAATTGTAGAACTTTTGCTCCCAGTTATTTTGATATTAGGGGAGATCAACTCTTGCTCTCTTTGCTTCATAGGATTTTTATCCTTAACCTTGTTTTTTTCAGAGTCCAATAGCTTTTGATTTTTATTTGGACTAAAGGACTTTCCTTTATTGTTTACTTTTAGATTTTTCTTTTCAAAGCTTGATTTTTTATCCCCAATTAGTAAGGGCTTTTGTGATTCTTGTTGATCCAAGTCTGGAAGTGGAGTGGACATGGAAGGAGTGGATGATATGGTAAAGCTATGTGAGTTATCAAGAGGGCTGGCGATATGCTCAATAGATTCTTCGCAGGAACCACTCTTAGGACTATTGATACCAAGAGGTGCTTGCACCACTAGAGGAGATTTGCATTCAGACTTAGTAGCCACAACACTAGGTGGTTCACACCCAATTCCTTGGCATTGAAAATTGTTTGTAGGTTGTTCTTGTTGACAGAATACCTTAGAGATAATGGGAGTTGGTCAACATGAAATATATACTCACCACATCCTAGGTCTTTAATCTTGAACTTTTCTTTTAGCTCTGCTTGTTTGGATGTAGAAGTTTTTAAGGATTTAGGATCCACATATGCTGATGAAGGAACAACTTCGCGATTGACTGGGATTGTTATTTCTGATTGAGGTTGCAGATTGTTGCAATATATGAATGGATTTGGATCTGCTTTGATGGTCACTTCAACTCCATTGTGTGGAAACTTGATACATCGATGATATGTAGATGGGACTGTGCTCATTTCATGAATCCATGGGCGTCCCAAGAGTATGTTGTATGTGAGATCGATGTCTAGGACTTGACAAACCACATCCTTTGTAACTGGCCCAACTTTGAGAGGCAAGGTGACTATGCCTTTGGATGAACGTTCTTCATCATCATATGCTTTGATAGTAATTTTATTTGTAGAATTCACAGCTTTGTCAGAATATCCCAATTGCTTAATAGTGCTCAATGTACAAATGTTTAGACCAGCTCCTCCATCTATCAGGACTCTTTTTATTTGATGCTTGTGTATGAAGGCTTCA
This sequence comes from Cryptomeria japonica, assembly GCF_030272615.1. NCBI lineage: Eukaryota > Viridiplantae > Streptophyta > Pinopsida > Cupressales > Cupressaceae > Cryptomeria > Cryptomeria japonica. The sequence goes on along the minus strand of NC_081406.1, from coordinate 645,407,228 downwards.
ATGTGTAATGGTGCATTATGTGGCTAACTTACGAAGGCATCATCGGCTTCTGTGAAAGTAAGGGAGTGTAGAATGGAAAGGTATCCCACCATGGCTTGAAATTGGTCCACGTTCAGATCAGTAGGAACAGCAGTATCTCTCAAGATTTTGTCAAGAATGGCTTTATGTGCGGGAGATATGCGTAATAGTTCAAGGATTGAAATGAGCGCGGGTGTCTTCCCTAACTGTTCTACAAGGTCATACTCAGGTTTGGTTGATGAAGAGGCTGTGTTTTTAGCTGGAGCACCTTGCAAAGTGATCTTACCTCGACGGGTTGTAACGTGACATTCAGAGGTAGGTTCGGAAGAAGATCCAACACCTTTTAGGACAATCTTGGGTCTCTGAGTAGAATTCTCAGATGCTTTGTCCTTGATGATAATAGTAGAGATGTAATTGTCCATCAAGATATTATTGATAGTTGAATCATAGTTGTAAGATGCTTTGGTATAGTTGGTTTGATCCTCTGTGGCTTTAGCTTTTCCCTTGTCATGTTTTGGGAATGGTTCCTTAAACATCTCATGTTCTTGATTAGACGAATGTCCCTCAATCTCAATGTCACCTCTATCAATGAGATCTTGTATGATGTTCTTCAGTCTATGACAATTTCCTATCTTATGACCCTTGCTCTTATGAAATTCACAATATTCATCATCATTCCACCAATTTGGTTTGACCTTTGGTTCATATGGTGGGAAATCTGGAATTGTCATCACCTTGTTTGCCACTAACTTCTTGAAAACTGACTCAAGTGGTTCTCCCAATGGGGTGTACTTCCTTCGTGATCTGGAAGTTGTTTGAGTATTCACCTAATTGTTTGTAGAATTTGATCCAGAAAAAATGAATTTGGGTCGCACTGTGTTGGCATCAACAACACCATCATTGACTGTGTTCTTGTTTTTATTCCAAAATCTTGGCTTGTCTTTTCCTTTAAAGTCATCTTTGTTTTCCTTGAATATCTTAATAATTCCTTGTTCAATTAGGACCTTTTCTATTGCTAAGCCTTTTTCGATGACATCCTTGAAGGTAGACAAACAAGCTTTCCTTAAGTCATAGCCAATGTCTTTGTTAACATTTTGTGTGAACATCTCTACCATTTGTTTTTGTGGAATCTCACAAGAGCATCTGCTGGCTAGATTTCTCCATCTTTGTAAAAATGATGCAAAAGATTCTCCCTCTTTTTGCTTGGTGTTGCACAAAGTAGTGACTGATATGTCTGTCTCTATATTGTAGGAGAAATGTTGAATAAATGCTTCTGCTAGGTCACCCCATGACTTAATACCAGGTGGAAGTTGGGAGAACCATTCCATAGCTTGATCACCTAAGCTTTGTGGGAATAATCTCATCAAATATGTCTCTTCTGTTGCTACCTCAATGCAAGTTGTGAAAAATTGTCTTATGTGTGCCTTAGGATCCCCTTTTCCTCTATACTTATCAAATTTAGGCATCACAAAGTGTGTAGGAAAAGGAGGCATTGGAATGCTCTTGTCAAATGTATAAGGACATATGTCTCTCATTGTGTATGTTGGCTTCGGTGTATTTATGTCCTCCATTTTCTTTTGTAAGTCCCTGATTTGTTGCTCCAAATTGCTCTTAGGTGGAGATCGACTTCTTGGACCATATCCTATGTTTGAGGTACCCATTGGAAGAGGTGCATGTTGCATATATGGATGATATTGATCATACACATGTTCATATGGAGGAGGTCTGTAATGATGTTGCATATATGGACCACTTGGTATAGATTCATGTTGAGGAACACCATATCTATTTTGTGCATGTATACCATACTCTACAGGCATGTCATGTTCTACTGTGTTGCCCCCAAATTTGACACGGGGTTTCCTTGTGTCCAAATTTTGAGCATGCCTTTGAATATCCAATTGCTTTGGTGGTTGATCCTTAGCATTGATATGTGATTGAGCATATCTGTCTGCATAAGACTTCCATAATGGTCTGCGAAGGTAAGTATCATATGTTTGACCATGTGTATGTGGGACCTCTGGTTTTTGAAGCAAAGCTGATGGTGATTCAGGTACCATATGTGGTCCTCTATTTCCTCCACTATTAGGTCTCCTTTGATCCATATTGGAGTGCGGTTGTTGCAAAGGTCTATGTTCCATTATTTGAGACATGTCAAAATCATGAGGTATCTTGGCTCCACTTTGTGCCATCATGTGTAAGAAGTATTGTCTATCTGTCCTCATTATTTCCTCAACCAATCGATTGAAATGGGGATTCATAATGGATTCTTCCACATCTGCTGAATGTACTGAAAAGTTGTCCACATTGTCATTTTGTGTAGCATTGTTGTTTATAGTGTCCATGTTCTCAACATTTGGATTGTTTCTATAGGCATCCATGTCAGGTAATGTAGTATGATCATAATTGAAAAAGATCTCATTGTCATACTCATAAGAACTCATGTTTGTGGACTCTTGAGCCTCTTTAGTTTCTCTCCTAGATTTTTGAAGACGGGTTTCAACCATGAACTAGGTATTGACCAAGATGTTTGAGACTAGATGAAAACTGGAAAGAGTATGAAAGACCAAGAGTTGGATGAAATGTAAATGAGTCTGAAGTGTACTTGTAATGTCCAAAGTGTAAGACCAAGTATGTATGTAGTAGAGTAGGTGTGGCTTCCAAAGAGAGGATAGTTTCTCTTGATGAGGTAAGTTGACCTTGACTCTAAGTAAAACCAAATGAGACCCAAAGGTAAGAAACCTCGATGAGGGACCACTTAGCAAAGTGTTGTTGTATGTAGTGTGTTGACAAAGTATGATGAGGACAAGCAAGTGACCTTTTGACTCAAGTTTAGACAAATGTGAATGTAATGAGAGATGTAAAGCAATGATGGATTTTGTGAGACCCAAAGACAAGTTGAATGCTAGATGAAAACCTAGAGAAACAACCTAGGAAGCTCAAGAATTCCGAAATTGATTGTTCTTGTTTGCTTGACTGTAAAATTTTTCCAATTTGTGAAGTTGTGACCAAATCTGAATGTTTGACTATTTTTCGTGACAAGAGGACACAATGTTGATGAGGACTCAATGTTTGCAAGTGTTTAGACTCTCCAAGAAAAGTGTGTTGTTTGATGTAAAAATGTTTTGCATACACTTGAAAACACAAAAGACACAATGTTTTTCTATTTGGTTTTTGAATGTTTTGAATGTTTAAAATAAGTCTAGCACAATTCTTATGGCTGGCCAAGACAATAGTTGTTGATCCCACATGAGGTTTTACCCCCGAGGCTACGCTATTCAGAGCGGATACTTAGATGCTTGACCTCACTGGCTCCACCCTCGGCACTCACTTCTCAGGTCAGCCAAGCATCAGTCCCCACGAAAACTCTCCGTGGCGAACTTTGTATCTCTACTAAGAACCGTATGTGTGTGGGCCGCTACCAGAGGTCCGACCTCCTGCCCCAACAACTAGAAGGATTTGGGCTTCTAAAATAAAAAGGTGCTATTAAGGGCATCCGCTCATGTGGCCATACATGCGGCACTTTCAGCTCTGTAAATACAAAAAGCTCCCAGCCGGTAGGGGTTACGCCCTACAAATGATCAAATAAATTTGATCAAACGGGTTTATGGGGAGACATAGTGTCGGTATGAACTAATCAGCACACGTTATCCATAATTTTCACCATGAATACAGTTGTTTATAGTGGTTTGGAAGAGGTGGGTTTTCCTCGCTACCACTTGGTTCGTTCTCTTCTCACTAGTAGTCCTAATGACCACACGGGAAGACAGGCCCTCTAAAGATTAAACAAAAAGAGCCTATTGCTCAAGACACAAAAGACAATGATTCAATTTTAGTGCACCAATTGAAGTGTTTGCTAGTCTATGAAAATAAGGCACACAATAAAAATCCAAAAACCCTTGCCAAGGATCTGCAACAAAGATTTATTAGTAGTTTGGATTGTTTTAAATAATCACCCCTTCCTGCAAGCACACAAGTTAGGTAAATTTTAGATCCAAAAAACTTTGTGAAATAGGGGCCTTCACTAATGCGTTTTGTTGACCAATTCAAAGATCTGATTCATCATAAAAAAAGACAACCTGTAAAATTTCAAGAGATTTCCAGAAATGTAAGAAAATCAAAAAAATTTGCTAATTTGCTCCAAAAATTAATTTTTTATGAAAAATCATAAAAAATTCATATAAAATGCAAAATCGATCCAAAAAATCTGAAATTTTTACTGGAGAGTCTTGATTGTCTTCCAAACTTTCACAAAAAATTTTCTGCAACAAATCCAAGCAGTTTGTGAGATATGAGTAAAATAATGCAAAACCCTAATTTTCAAAGATCTAATTTTTGAGGAATTATTTTGCATCAAATTTAAAATCACAAAGAACAGATCCTATGTATAATTATGAGAGATTTCCAAAAGTGTAAGAAAATCTGAAAAAGTCTCTTATTTTCTCTCAAAATTAATTTTTTATGAAAAATCATAAAAAATTAATAGAAAATAAAAATGTACTTCAAAAATTTTGAATTTTGGATTGAGAGCTCCTGATACTTTCTTCAACCTACAAAAAACATTTGGTGCAAAATTTCCAAGCCATTTATGAGATATGATTGAATCTCTCCAAGATCTTGATTTTGTGTCCAAAACCCTAGCTGCACAAGGTTATTCTCCAAATTGTTTTACAAAATAGAAATATAGGGTTATAAAAATCTGCAAAAAACATAGATCTAAGAAAAATCCATGTCCCACCAGGCGTGCCAAAATGTATATGGTGAAAATGGATAACAATAATAACAATATTGAAAGGCTAAATGAATTCAACCACCAAACCCTAGCCTAACAACAACAAAGATCCACCATAACATATGAAGATTACCTAAGACAATGCAAATCAAATGAAATCACAAAGATTATACCATTACATGTCCAATAGGGTTTTGATCTCCATTCTTCCTATCTCCATTGATCTTGCTTGATATATTTGCTCTCAGATTTTATGTGCACAAGAGCTCAACAAAGAACGGAATGTGGTTGCAAGTAGGATCGTAGTATAGTCAAGTCCTTAAGATCAGTGATTAGGATGATTGATTAGAATGCATCGAATGATTAGGGTTTGATAATGAAGGAAGCATCTCCTTATATAGAAGAAACAATAAGAAATGGAGGGATAAGATTGAGAGGTGTAAAAGGAGGTCGGCTATGATTAGAGGGTAGGTAAAAGAAATAATAAAATAATGAAAGGGGTAGGTAGTGTATGAATCAAGAGATGAATGACACGTGTCATAGGTAGAAAAGGTTAATGAATTAATTAAATAAATAAAGATTTATTTAATTAATAGAAGAAGTGGGATAATTAAATAAATAAGATATTTATTTAATTTAGGAAAATGATAATTTAAATAAATAAATGTATTTATTTAAATGAGAAATAAGGCTAGAAGAGGATAAATGAATTAATTAAATAAATAAGGATTTATTTAATTAATAGAAGAATTAGGCTTAGATAATTAAATAAATAAAATATTTATTTAATTAGACATGACAATTTTAGGTGTCTACAGTTTTCATTAAAACATTTGCATCATTGCATCAATCATAAATAATTAGATTCATTCTTGAGATCAAATTGTCTTTTGATTGTTTTAAAAATCATTTACTAGGCATTCATATAGTGTCAATTATCCATCATCATTTTATCATCCTTTATCATTTATTATTTGCATCCATTCATTAGTGAAAAAGTGCATTCATTCATCCATTTATTAATGTATCCTATTATGCTCATTTTAGGATTCATTCACATTGCATTCATTTATCCTCTTTTTAATTGCATTAAGGTGCAGTTATTAAAACATTAGTTATAGTATCATCACATTATCATTTTTACTTAAATCATATTTAAGCATTTAAAATCATAAAATCCACTTGTTTATAAAACATTGGTTCATAACATTTTATATCCATTATATATACGCATTCATTTAGGCATTATCATATAAAACATTTGTACTTTACATTTTGTTTATCCATATTACATTCATCTAAAAACATCTAGATGCATATCCATACATAACATCATTCATTAGACCATTGCATTAACATCATCACATAAATCATCTCATCATTATATCAAAATAGGAAACACCAAAATCCTATTCATATATTATCATAAGCATACATCATCATCATAACATTACATACATAAAAGCATTACATCAAAAATCAAAACAAATCATACATATATAAACCTGCATTCATATGTCAGTATCCCACATCATAAATCATCATAAACACATGCATAAAAGAAACATCTCATCAATGCATACATATACACATATCCATCTAAGCAATAACTCATCATCCTGCATAAACATCCATACCTATCAACTACATATCATCAAAATATGGGATCTCCTCATATATCTCATCTCATATATCAGAGTACAATGAAGTCTACAAAACCGGCTACCACGAGCCATCCAAGATACAGTCCAAAAAAATAATGATACAAATACATATATGCATGAATGCTCTCTCAAATGCCACTCTGGCCCGATGCTGTCCCAACACCTCCACCTGCTCCACCACTAGTGCCTGCACCCCCTGCTCCATCTCTTCGTGAAGGCCTCATCGAACCACCACTCCCTCCTGCATCCCCTGATCTCTCCCTCCTCAAAGGACCCATCACTCCCCCATTGCTCTGCATCCTCTGCGATCGCTCTGATCTAGTCTACCGCATCTGAGTATAACTGAGAGCTCGTTGACTAACTGGCGCCACCTGCTCATATAAACCCCGTCAGTACTCTATCTCAGCCTGTGCTCATCCAAACTGCCTTATAACCTCCCTTGTAGGCCCCTATACTCCTACTCCAACCCAGACTCTCTCCTGCAGCTCCGCCAATCTCTCCACTGCAGTATCTCTCTCCCGTAGCACCACCGTCAGCTCTGACTCCCGTGCAAATAGCTGCACATCCCTAGCTGCCACCTCTGCCTCCAAATCCTCTATCCGTGTCTGCAAGTATACTATGATGTGATCCTGCAGATCTCCAGTAGCTCCCCCCTCAGTATCCATAGCTACCTCCCCTGTACCACCCTCTCCAGTAGTCCCCTCTCCTTTGTCCATCGGGATCTCTCTCTCCATCCCCCTCCCACTCAGCTGAACTCCTCCTGGTATCAATGGCCCCTGTAATATCTGTAGAGGCAGTCCACCTCTCCCTCTCCGTTGACTTCGCATCCCCATCTCCTCCACCACCTCCTCCTCCATCTCCTCCACCACCTCCTCCTCCTCCTCCTACTCCTCCATCTCCTTGACCTCCTGCCCTCCTCCGTCTCCGTCCCCTCTCATCCTCAAAAGCTGGGATCGGCTCTGCTGGATCCGATATCCGTGGGATCGGGTGCGCTGCCCAATACTGCGTGTACTCATCTATCACCCCTGCATCAATGACCCTCGATCGTATGTCCCATGGCCTCGCCTACAGTGTCCGGAACTCTGCCAGTGCCTGATCATACGGTAGCACTGGACCCCATGCATACCGCTCTCGAATAACTCGAGCATACTCTCTAGATCCACTGGGCAGTCCTTGCTGTCATCCGAACTGCCTCATCACTCGCCCAGGCACCTATCTCTCCACATGATATGCAGTCCTCCCAATGAGGAATCGAGTCATAAACACATAGGGTAGTGCCTCTGCATCATCATCCCATGGCTCACACTCCAAGTATGGCTGCCATATCACTGCATCCAGGTCATCCAATGCCCACTGCCACCACTCTAACTTCCCCAAGTGGGGCTGACTCATCATACCGCTGTACATAAACATGTATGGCTGATCCACTGCACGGAATCTCAGACTCACCGGTCGAGTCACTGGTAGGTGCTCCCAAACCCAAATATGTAGCAGCGTCATGCCCACTGCTAAGGAACCCCTCCCCCGGTACTCTACCTCATGAAGCTCCTGATACATGTGCGCCAGCACGCACGACCCCCATGCAAATTGGGTCCCCTCGGTCATCATCATCTCGATAACCTGTCCCCATCCCACTGCCAAACCATGTGAACGCCTGTCTGGACACAACATACCTCCCACAATACCCGACAAAACTGCTGGAAGAGGCTCATATAGTGCCGCTATATCCTCCCACGCGATCGAGCCATCATCAATATATACATCCTCATCAAAAATCCTTTGCACTGCCATAGTCTCCTAGGATCTATCGTACGTGACCAGCTCTCCTCGAATCGAAATCCGTAGGATGCGCCACACATCCTCTAGAGTCACGATCATCTCCCCCTGTGCCAAATGGAAGGTGCACGTCTCACTGTGCCACCGCTCTGCTAGTGTTGTGATCAATCCGTGATTCATACGAATCATGGGCATGTGCATCACCTCGTATAGACCAGTCGCGATAATGCAATCGATCTCCGCCTATGTCAATCGATCCCACAACCCCTGTGTCGCAGGATGGTGCTCCCGTAACTGCAACACGCGCAGCTCCTCCTACACATGGACATTCATCAATCACCATCAGTTGTTTTGTTTTCAAACTTTCTTAAGTTTAAACCTAGACTATCAACAGATACTTTGATCAAGTATCTTCGGGTCTCAACAGGTACGCAATCATGGCCACCTAGACTTCAACGGGCATTTATCCTAATGACCTAAGTCTCATTAGGCTGCTATGGTTCAAAACAACTCCCACTTCACATCGCCAACCATCTCTCATTGGCATCAAGAGATTGGTCTTCATCCAAATTGGGGCATCTCTTTATCCTAAGGCAAAAGCACTATTTTACCCAAAAAAGCGCTAGTTTCCAAACAATAGCGCTACAACCCTAACAAAAGCACTCAATCAGCTATACAAAAGTGCTACAACTACAAACACGCTAAAACCCCTATACAATAGTGCTATTTTAACTCAATAGCGCTCAATTAAGACCTCAATAGCAATTGTTAACCAGAAGTTCTAAAACTTGCATACAATAGTGCTACTACCGAGCAAAAGCGCTCAAACAATGGCTCAATAGCGCCATTGCGGCGCAGTAGCGCTAATTCATGGAGCAAAAGCACCAAAACCGTAGTTCCAACGCTTTTGCTCTGACTTGACTTGGACTCAGCTAAAAACCTATCAAAAATGCATAAAAATTAATTTTTCGAATTTGCGTACCATTGGTCCATAGTCGTCTGGGCATTGGAACCGTCGCACTCACTCGAATCTATGCTTGGTGATCGGAATCGGCATCCTGGCTGCTACTCGCTCCTCTAAATGTCCCTATCAGAGCTCTGATTTTCCACTGGTCGTGGTCACAAATGATCCTATTTTCGCCCCTTTCACCCCATTTATACCCTTCGCTGTCACTATAACTTCCCCCCGCTCATCGCCGTGGTCCCCGTGAACTTCCCGAGCCCCCCATTTCTCCATTTTTCCCCTGTTCTCTTCTATTTTTCACCCGTATGCCTAACTTCTTCTCTTCTACCACCTCGCTAATTTTCATTCTTTTTCGAGAGATCGCCCGATTTTTCAATTTTTTTCGACCCATCTCTCGAGGGGGCATACCACCCATTAAATTTACATTTTATGGGGCATTTTCTTCACACCAGTTTTTCTTTCTTTGAAACGACGCAATAAACCGCACCGTCTCAAAGAGGGGCAAATGTAGTCACACAAATCTGTCCAGCTTAATTAAATAAATATTCACTATTTATTTGATTAAAAATCCACTAGCCATCAGTTAATTAAATTAATATTTAATTAATTCATCTCCAAACATTCTTCTATTAATTAAATAAATTATTCAATTTATTTTAATTAATTCATTAAATCAAATTCCAATCAATTAAATAAATAAAATCTATTTATTTAATAAAATCCCCTTTTCGTCTTTCAAATAAATTAAATAAAAACATTTATTTAAATCATTATCCCCCCCCACTTGCATTTTCCTACAAATGCAACTTGCACACATTTATTAAAATAAATGAATTTTTATTTTAATAAAATCCTATTTTCCCTCACCCACCAAATTCACTTGCAAAATCTAATCTCCTTCTAGATTCTTCTAACCCCTTCCTAATTAGCCTAATCTATCCCCTAATTATTGTCACATTCCTAAGCAAATTGAAGTCACTTTTCAAAGACTCCAAAGTCTTTGAAAAGCATTTAATGCTTTGTGTGTTCAACAAATTAACCCCCAAAGTCTTCCAAGACCACTAATGGCTCTTACACGACCATTTATGGCTCTTACATAACCATTTATGGTTATTTCAAACTTGTCCCCCTAAACATTTATTGTTTTGACCATATTCATCCATTTCACATTTGCATAAGAGTTTATCCATTGGATAAAAACTTTATTTTTTGAATAAAGAGTTTATTCATTCAACTAACCTTGACTTTAACTCCCAAAGTCATATCAAGCATTTAATGCTTATTCCCTCCCCTCTCAACCTATCTCACATTGACACTTGTCATCCTAGGATTGGGTTGAAAGCCCTCACATGGATTTAAAATCATTCAATCCTGACCCTTGTTGAGATTACTCAATCTCAACCATCCATTGCTCCATTTTTCCTATAAATAGAGCCCATTTCTTCATAATCCAGATCCTGAAAACTTGTATGCATTTAAGCTATATGCATTTTTAAGAGAGAGCATTTTTAGCATAATCAACTAATATCTTGTTATTTTGGATAAAATAAATCATTTTTAGTATCAATAGCATAGTATTAGCTTTTCATTTCACATTTAGAGCACAATACTACAATCTCAATCCTCCATAAGCATCCATAGTGCAAAAAGTTGCTGAGAGCTACACTATTTTGGAACTTGGAGAGGAGAGGAACAAGGGAGAAAGGAGCCAAGACCATGCTAAGAGGCATTTGGAGATGTCTCATTATCTTTGTTTCTTTAGTTAGATATATTAGCATGTTTTTAGTGTCTCTCTTGGTATGCCTTTTTAGATTAGTTTTTGATTGACTAACACTAATGATATTTTGGTTTTCGTGTGTTGTTTGTCATTTGCTAACCTTGTCCATTTAGGAGGGCATCATAAATATTATTTGTTTTCTCTTCCCATGCACTCAATTAACTAATCTTAATTATTTAATGCTAATTATATATTCACTTCCACCTCTCAATTGTCACTCACTCTCATTTTAACTATCAACCATTCTTTCTATGTCCATCATGCAATATTTAACCTTATAATGATCTCAATCTAATATTATTAATTATGGGGATAAGAAAGAATATTAAATAAAATAATAATAATTATAATTTGGTAATATAAAAATCTTTGACGTAATTACGTCGAGAGGCATATTACACTCACATGGATGTCAAAAGATCCCATAATAAAAAAATTAAAAACATATAATTCGGTGTGCTTGTGAGTGCCAATGAAATTAAACTAGTGTACCTATTTTTAGAGAAATATAGGTAAAGTATGCCGAAAATATCATATTTTTGTTATTATTCCATTAAAAAATTATTATATTATTATATTGCAATCAATATTAAATTATTATATCAATGAAGCCCATTGATTCACACTTTTCCCCCTCTCATAAATGATTGTTCTCTCATGGAATGTAAGGGATATGAATAGCATCCCTAGACAAAAGGCTATTCAAGATTCGATTTGTGCTCATTCTCCAGATATTATTTTCATCTAGGAGACTAAGTTGTTTGTTGAGGAAATGATGAGTTTGGCTCCTAAGATTCGGGCTAGTAGCCAATGGCAGTGTATTGGGCCTAAGGGCAATTCAAGAGGTGTGGCTTGTGTCTGGGACCCAAGAGAAGTTGTTCATGTGTGGTGGATTTCTAGGAGATCCTCTTTGTCTTTTGTGGCCTCAAGTTTGGAATTAGGTGAAGTTATTTTGCTTACTAATGTGTATGCTCTATTGATCTTCAAGGGAAGTCTTTGCTTCAGTCTCATATTAGGATGGTTAGATCCCATGGTCTTTATCTTGGATTTTGATTGGGGAATTTAATGTCATTTTAAGCATGCATGAGAAAAGAGGTGGAATTGCCAAACTTGATCAGTCTTCTAAGTTGTCTAAGGAGAATGTTGATTTTTTGAATCTTGTGCACATAAGACCCTCTAATGGAGTTTTTACTTGGACTAATAGGAGGTGGGGCCTTGATACTATTTTTTAAAGGCTGAATAGGTTTTTGGTGTTTAATTTTTGGATTGGAGATGGTTGGAACACTACCTTTGAGGTTTTAGATCAGAGGGGTTTAGATAATTCCCCGATCAAACTTTCTTCTTCTCTATTTGGGACCTCCAAAAATCCATCATTCAAATTTCAACTCATGTGGCTCCATGAATTTTATTTGTATAAGTTAGTTGTTGAATGGTGGTCTTTGGGTATGCCTGCATTTGGGACTGCAATGTACTTTTTCCAAGCATCTCCAATTTGGCAAGTACGTGTTGAAGAAGTGAACTGACATTCCTTTGGCAATGTCTTCAGGGCCAAGGAAGTGGCTTTCTCTCGTCTGAATGTTATTACTGACCAGATTACAGAGCATGGTTTAACTAAGGATTTGTTAAGATTAGAAGCAGTTGTTGTCAAAGACTCTGAAGAATGAGAGTTGAGAGAGGAGATCTTCTGGAAGCAAAAGTCCCATATTGATTAGTTGCAGGCTGGGGATAGAAACATGACCTTTTTTCGTAAATTTGTGAAGGATAAGAGGCAAGGTAAGAAGTTGTTCAAGCAACACCTACAACTGATTCCCTGCTAATGCAGACTGCTCACACTCCTGATTACCAGAATCCCTGTGGGAACTCTGAGAGGGGGTACTATCATCTATTACCCCATTGCCATGTCCTCTACCTCGACCTCTACCATGACCTCCAACATGACCTCTACCACAACTTCTACCTCGAGCTCTTGACATCCTACTAGAAACACAATGACATAAATGAGACAGGATAACGACCAAAGTTATGCACACACAACAAACATACAAACAACGAACGAACCTAAGAACATCCAAAAAACCTAGTGTTTTAATATGGGCTCTAATACCAAGTGTCACACCCCGCCATGAGGCCCAAAGGACATAACAACCAAGAACATGAAAATGCGAATAATTTTTTTTTTGAATCAATCAATATAGCATTACAAATGCTAAAATACAGTTAAACAAAATACAAAATGAATCATTTAACAAATGTCCTCAAGGTCCCATAATGATGTTACACAAGGTTATACATCATCTCAAATAATTACAAGGAACTGCAATGAATTACATTACAAAATAATACATAGATACATGATTCTCGTTACAATGCTCGAGAATTTACATAAGTTACATATATAAAATGATAGATCCACAATATACAAATCTCCAAAGGTCCCATGTAGGTAGGTATACATAAATCTGGTACATCAATGATAGTATTCAACTCTTCTCTGAGCCAACATGGACATGAAGCTAAAAGGGCCAAACCCAATGGGTGTGGAAATCAATCCACCCAACCATGTGGCACCAAAATAGGTCCACCCCACGTGCTAGGAGGTACCAGTCAGACCCACTAGGTGGAAGCAAGATAAACAAGAGTATCAACAAGACTCACTGGAGAAACATCATATCCATACCATCAAGGAATGAACAAAACTTAACAAGAAAGAGGCTCACAAGAGAATACCATATAAGCACATGAATAACAACAATACACCAGAGGCTTGAGCACATAACAAAGGAAATAAGCATGAGAAAACATCGACTTTCGGAAACTTAGCAATACACAGAAGGAAGAGCTATGGGTTACCACTAGAATGCAAAGGGAAGAGTGTCATCAATAGGATGTCATGGGTTACCCTAGTAGGTCTTCACTAGGTCCCGACCCCCATCCTGGGTTACCTTGGTGACCTCTCCCAACCCCTGACCCCCATACATACACTAGTGGACCACACCAACCTCTCGAGGAGACAAGCTCGGTGGAAGCCATTCCAGGCCCTTCTCCACTTACCCCAAACCTATAAGAGCATTTGTGGGTAAGGAGGCATAAAAAAATTATCTAAACTAATGTGTACTGACTACTCACTTGGTGCAGAGGCACCTAAGCACACAAGCATACCAAGAGGTCGAAAGTCATAATATGAACAATTTTATTGTATTTGAGTCATTCATAATGTATTAAGGTTATTTGAGTCCATTGAATCATATTATGTAAGGATAAATGTTCCATTTTGTCCAAAGATATCATATTTGGTTCATCTTGAAGTGTTAAAAGCTCCCATGTAAGGGTCAGAGTCATTTATGTCAGAAATGCAAAAATGTAAAAATTGCAAAGTTGCAACATTGCCAAAAAGTGCAACAAAATTGTAAGAATGAAATCCATTGGTCATGAGGTGGTTAGAGTAGTTAGGAAGGATTTGGAAATGGTTTATAAAACCATCTTTGGTCGAAATCAAGGGGGTAGAGCAGTTTTGAGGGGATTTGACAAAGATTATCCATCAAACCCTCAAACTGTCATAAGGTTTTAAGGAATTTGTGGTTGTCATAGATCCATGGAGGATCACAATTGGTGTAATTTTATATGTAGATGTTTTATAATTATATATTAATGAAATATATTTCAGATTAATCCTTATTCATTCATTTTTGTGGAGTATTTGGCAAGATATGTTTGTTTTTACAAAAATTGTCAAAACCCTGCCAAGGGTTACCCGTTTTGGGGAAAATGCTAATAACTTTTAATTTAACTGTTGGATCGGGTTTAAATTTGGATATAACTTGTGTAACTCAGTAATATAAAGTCTTACCAAAGAGATTCTCTTTAGGATCAATATTTAAAAAGTTATGGATGACGGTTTCTTACAGTTCGTGGTGAAAGGCAAACTGGTGAAGGCAGTAGTAGTTCGGTTGCAGCATTTGGTGTGGTCACATGAGGAATAATAATGAATAAAGGATATATTTGTTGGAAATTTCTCTTAACCCTCTTTCCATTTATTTTTTTCTTACTTAATTTGGTTAAGAATTGAATAATTTATGATATTTTTGGTGAAAATAGTTTTTAAGGGATGAAACCCTAAACCAGGGTATTCCATGGCTAATAAAAATTTGTTCTCTGATGTTATGGTGAATGTTATGATCTGAAATATTGAATGAAGGTCTGTAGGGATTTAATATAACCTTTTAAATTGGTTTTGAGTTGAGAAGAGTGGTTGATCTTTTTATATGCCTCTTGATTCAAGTTTAAAGTCTACCCTTGAAGGTAGGTTTTATGGTTTGTGATAGATGCTCTGCATCAAATTGGTATCAGAGCTAGAAGAGCTTGCAAGTGTGAGGAGTGAAAAATCACACCTAGACCTAGCCAAGAAGGATTTGTTATTTGTTTTTTGCTTATGATTTTTTGGTTGCTTGTGAGGAGTGAAAAATCACACCTAGACCTAGCCAAGAAGGATTTGTTATTTGTTTTTTGCTTATGATTTTTTGGTTGCAAGGTGCTCGTCCATCTAGCTGCAAGAAGGCAGACAAGGAAGGTTTGTCAAGGGCCAAAGGGATGGTCCATTGATTGCCAAAAGACTAGGGAGATAGGAAAAGAGGAGAAATCCTAGGTGAGACACAAAGGTTGTTGGTGAGGTGATGCAGCATGGAGAGGTGGACTTATGATTGGTAAAAGCGCTTGGATGGCAGCCACTACAAACTCCATTGGTAGGAGTCACAAAGCGATTGTTCGAGAAGGATACAACAACATAAAGAGGCATAAAGGGGTAAAGATGAAGAAAAAGGTGAAAATTCACTCAAATTTTTTATTACAGGTCATTATACCCACGTTTCCAAGGGACTTGGAAAATTTTCAAGGTTGGGAGTATGGTGCAGAGGCACCTAAGCACACAAGCATACCAGGAGGTCAAAAGTCATAATATGAACAATTTTATTGTATTTGAGTCATTCATAATGTATTAAGTTTATTTGAGTCCATTGAATCATATTATGTAAGGCTAAATGTGTCATTTTGTCCAAAGATATCATATTTGGTTCATCTTGAAGTGTTAAAAGTGCCCATGTAAGGGTCAAAGTCATTTATGTCAAAAATGCAAAAATTGTAAAAATTGCAAAGTTGCAACATTGCAAAAAAGTGCAACAAAAGTCTAAGAAAGAAATCCATTGGTCATGAGGTGGTTAGAGTAGTTAGGAAGGATTTTTAAATGGTTTATAAAACCATGTTTGGTCGAAATCAAGGGGGTAGAGTAGTTTAGAGGGGATTTGACAAAGATTATCCATCAAACCCTCAAACTATCATAAGGTTTTAAGGAATCTGTGGCTGTCATAGATCCATGGAGGATCAAATTTGGTATAATTTTATATGTAGATGTTTTATAATGATATATTAATGAAATATATTTTAGATGAATCCTTCTTCATTCATTTTTGTGGAGTATTTGGCAAGATATGTTTGTTTTTACAAAAAATGTCAAAACCTTGCCAAGGGTTACCCATTTTTAGGAAAATGCTCATAACATTTGATTTAACTGTTGGATCGGGCTGAAATTTGGAGAGAACTTGTGTAACTCATTAATATAAAGGCTTGCTGAAGAGATTTTCTTTAGGATAAATATTTAAAAAGTTATAGATGACTGTTGCTTACAGTTCATGGTGAAAGGAAGATTGGTGAAGGCAGTAGCAGTCTGGTTCCATCATTTGGTGTGGTCATATGAGGAATAATAATGAATAAAGGATATATTTATTGGAAAGGTCTCTGAACCCTCTTTCCATTTTTTTTTTGTCTTACTTAATTTGGTTAAGAATTGAATAATTTGTGATTTTTTTGGTGAAAACAGGTTTTAAGAGATGAAACCCTGAACCAGGGTATTCCATGGTAAATAAAAATTTGTTCTCTCATGTTATGGTGAGTTTTATGATCTGAAATCTTGAATGAAGGTCTATAGGGATGTAATATAACCTTTGAAATTGGTTTGGAGTTGAGAAGAGTGGTTGATCTTTTTATATGCCTCTTGATTCAAGTTTAAAGTCTACCCTTGAAGGAAGGTTTTATGGTTTGTGATAGATGCTCTGCATCACCACCCAAGTTCATTGATTAAGTTATCACTTGTTTATCAAACTTGTATTGGGTTATCTCGGCGACCACTTTGGGTCCTGACCCCTAATAGAAGCCACTCTCCCTACTTGCACCTAGGATTCAAAGTAAACTCAAGGTCATGATAACAAAAAAATAAATAACAAATCTCCAACTATAGCATGGCTCAAATTCGCATGCTAAAAAGGATCTCAAAACCAAAAGTAAACAGTACATCAAAGCCAACAATGAAGACTTGGCTATTAGGGTAGCCTAGCAAGACACCAATCTTCTACATACAAGGACAAGAAGTAAACTTGTGCTTATGGAATCTAACACAGACCAAGCCTAAAAGGGTCAAACACAATTCAAACAATATAATCAAATATTCAAATACAATGGAAAATGCTGACTATTACCATTGTCTAGAACAAGAGCAATTATAATATAAAAGCAAAGAATGCAATATAATGTCTATAACTACATTAATCAAATTAGCAATATAATTACAAAATTCACTAACATTCCTTGATTCACAATTACACATTAACACTCACTTAAGCATGATAAAATATTTATAATGACTAAGCGCATTACTACCAATTCCCATTTCAAGGCTGAATCAATAAATTAAAGTCCAAAATCAATCCATTTTATTTTTACAATCATATATTGACATTAAAATACAACTTTAGACATCCACTTAATTCCACTAAGGTATCATAATTGAAAAACCTATATATATATATATAATATAATTGCACAAACACTAAAATTTTGTCATTTGCCATAATCCCCATGATAGAAATCTCAATTATAAAATAAAATTATATAAATACATACACTCACAATATATATATATCAAAACATAATCGAAGGAGCCGAAAATAATATATAATAGAGCATCGATTATTGCAAGCACAGAGGCTACGGCTGCCACAAAAGGAAATGTCAGGGGCTATGGGAAGAGCCCTCACCTCATGGTAGTGGGGAGGGCTTCCCCATAGCCTTGGGTCTCCCCATGGCTCTGGGGAGAGCCCACCCACTATGTGGGTGGCTCGTAGCCATATCTACCACACAAACAAGCCAATACAGTGCACAACAAAAACGATAATCCAAAACATTAAAACAAACTTTTGGTAAACACGACCATTAATACGAATATACATACATAACACACACACACACACACACACACACACACACACACACACACACACACACACACACACACACACACACACACACACACACACACATATTTAAAAGTTACAGTTCAATTCCATTTACATGGATAAAATAAATTTTCTGAAAACGTGAATTCAAATATCCTAAAAATTTAATTGATGGAACCAAACTACTCCAATTTTAAAATGATAAGAAACAGATAAAAAACTATTTTATAGATATCTAAGCCACAAATACATTGAATCAAACGAATGTCAAGTTTCAAAACAAAACTACAGAATAATTAAACCTATGATCCGGAAATATAAAATTCAATAGCCAACCCCCAATTACCAGATTTAAGATAAGCAAATGCCTAATAAGAATTGAATCGATCCCCTTCTCTTTCTTTTTTTAAAAGAAAATTTACAGAAAAGATCAACACCAGAGCCAAGATAATTTTATTTTTAGATATCAATTTTTTTGTACAAGAATACAAGTATTCAAAAATCTATTCGCACAATCCTACGAAGATAGATTAATCCTTATTTTCTCAAATCAGGAAAAAAAAGTCATTTAAATATTCATACAAATTGACTTGTAAAGGAGAAAGAGACAAATTCCCTACCTCTTCATCAATCTCGGAGGAAATCATAGAATGAAGGAGACAAAGATTTTCCAGCAGATCCAAGCCAAGCCACACATAAATCAATCCAAATACTTCGCTAAAGTTTTCAACACCATAGACTCCCCAAGATTTATAGAGCAAACCCACCCCCCCACGAAAAAAAAAAAAAAACCAAAGCAAAAAAAATGTAGGAAAAATTCACAGTGAAAACTCCCCTTTTCAAAAA
Source organism: Cryptomeria japonica (assembly GCF_030272615.1). Classification (NCBI taxonomy): domain Eukaryota; kingdom Viridiplantae; phylum Streptophyta; class Pinopsida; order Cupressales; family Cupressaceae; genus Cryptomeria; species Cryptomeria japonica. The sequence goes on along the minus strand of NC_081406.1, from coordinate 645,388,171 downwards.
GCCAGCAACAAAATAAAATATCCTCCAAAAAGTAACTCCCAACATGCAAATTCCTTCCCAAAAAGAAATCTATTAACTATTGAATTAATTAATTTGTAACTCCCACACGCATGTAAATATATTTATTTAAATAAATAATTACTATTTTCTTTTTAGATTTAAATTTTTTTTATAACCATAAGAATTAATTGACTCTTGATAGTTTAATAATTGAATATTACAATTTCTATACAACTTATCTTTCCAATTTAAAAATTAATCAAAGTCCTAAAAATAAGTATTTAATCTTTAAAGTCAAATGAAAAACTATAATTAATTATAAATATTTAATCTTTAAACTCACAAATATTATTTTTCAAATTAGTTGAATAATTTAAATCTTAAATTTCTACCAATTCCATCACATTAATTAATTAAATAATTTAATTAACTACTTCCCGAATACTGAGAGGGGGTTAAAACAATAATCATGTCTCAAAATTATCAACTATAAGCAAGAGCGACAATTTATGACAACCCAAAATACTGAGTACTAACAAAAGGGTGACAACTAACAAGACCTGACAAACAGGGGACTAGGGTGCCTGATAGGGGTCTAACTGATATCTCCTTATCCACTTTACCATTGGGTTGGAGAGCACGCTTAGACCTAAAGATTCAAGTGGAGTCGATCTACAACTGCTTAAACAAACGTCGAACATGTACATATAAACCACATAATATCATACCGTGAATAGGGAATAGAAGTGATGTAGCTTGTCTGTAAAGAGCAGCACGACTCTTTTCCCTTTTTTCACCCAAGCACATCAAACATAGAAGCAGTGTAAATCAAGTCAGTATACATCAATAAATATAAAGAAACTCATATATAAACTAATGAAATATCATGTATGAACAACATCTAATAATCACATCATATGTTTCCATCACAGACAATACCAATCAATTAATGATCACAACCACATAAACACATCAGAGATGATAAGAAACACAAGATCAAGGCAGATATACATCTATAATCATCTAACACACATACCAAACGAAGATACATCACATAAAATCACTATAATGACCCAACACATAACATGTAACATCATACTCATATAGAAATCCAGGAAACATAAACAAGCCTCACACTCTCAAACCAGAATCGACCAATACCAAAATTGGGGTCGAACCACTCAGAACACAAATCACAAAGTCTGACAAGCCAAAAGAGGGAGGGGCATTTTATATATATATATAAAATGTTGGGCCCGCGAGAGGGGTATGGAGGCGTGGGTTTGTGGAGACCCACGACTGTGGGTGTCCACCCCATAGTCATGGGTTGCCCACAACCATGGGTTCCCCACATTGTGGGAAAGCCCGCAGTCATGGATAGCCCACACTATGGGTTCCCCACAGTTAAACAAAAACACCCAAAAAAAAAAGAACAACAGCCAAATGAAATTATTGCACTGATAAAATTTAAATAAAATTTAGTAAATAAATTGAATGCTAATGCATTCAATAATCTGAAACAATGATTCAAAGACAAAATCTCTGATAAGAAATTGTTAAGAAGTTTTTTTCCAATTCATCTAATTTCCACAAACAATTGATAATTCGATGAAACTATAAAGATATGGTCAACTGTTGAGAGGGGCGGGGGGTGAATCAGTAGATAGAAAATTAACTAGGCTTTCACCAAACTTATTTCCAACTCAAAAACAACTCACAAAGTTTACCAGTTTAGACACTTTAAAAAATTTGTAGCAGCACTGCTAAACCTTACTGGTTGACCTAAAACATCAGTGATATAAAGCAACTGATCTGAAACTTCAATATCCTTTGACCAAAACCTTAAACCACTTCACTAATACCAATAATAACATATTTTAGATCATTTCCAATCATGTAAATATATCTATGTAGATATACCAATCATTCATATCAACCATACCAAAAACACATCCACAAAATCATTCGCCCCTTGACACAATGATTTTTCACGTGGAAACCCAAATGTGAAAAACCATGGTGGGGATGAATACCCACAAGTATTTTGAACTATTCTGAAGTTTGCCTTGTTAGGAGCCAATCCCGATTAGAAGCTTATACAAAAATGTCATATTAGGAACAGATCCAGTTAAGGACCACCCAGTTAAGGGATTGACTATAAATGCCCTGTTAAAGGTAACCTTGGTGGAGGATTTCAAATCCAAGCTAATGGATCACCTAGTTAGAGGATTTTAACAACAAGCTTGTTAGAGCTTACCCGGTTAAGGGATTTTACTATTGTAATGGTTAGAGAACAACAGGTTCTTTGACTGATATGGAAATAACACTTCCTTGTTGAATCAAATCCTTTACTGCTCCTATCTACTTTCACATCATTTTGCAGATACACCTCCTGGTTCAACAACAATCACTTTCACACTTAACCAAATTTGCCAACACCTCATTGAATCAAATCATCAAACTTATATGCAAATAAATTAGGTCGATAACACAACACAAACCCTACAATATCACAGAGATTACAAACATGTTGATTCAATCTTGACTGTTAGATTACATGGAATCAATTTTACATTCTCATAGGCATCTACAACCACTCCAGGATCATCACACTTTGAATCTTGTAACATGTCATGTGTTTTTCACTTCATACAATGCATTTGATCATTCCCAAGATAAACGGTTATCTTTACATGCCAAAACCTTTTCAAAATTCATCACGTGCAACATGCTTACGTGGCATCTTCATCACCGATCATCATTGGGTCATAGATCATCACAACCGATATCCAAGATTCATCGGTTAGTGTTTTTTTTCTCAACTGGTTAGGGTTACCGATTGATCATCACTGCATCATTACCTGTTGCTTTACTACTTCATTATCAATTTCTATTGACATCAATTACAACACTATACTTCTTCAATGCAATATTAATGCAATGTCAACATTCTCCCCTTTTGGCATTGATGGCAATACAAATATCAATAACAATTGATTGTCATGATTGAGAGTAAAGCATACATAAAGGTATAGGAATCCTGGTTTACATTTTCTATTCTTCAACTATATCTTCATATCTTCAGCTGGTAACTGGTCTACGATCTTTCTTCTCTCCTTAACATATAAGACTATCAATCATATACATTTCTTCTCCCCCTTTGACAACAATGCCAAAGTGAAGGTAAACCATTTTGTTTCTTATCCATTCTTCACCGATCTATAATTAGCTGCTCTCCCTATGGAGTAGCTCCATTCTTCACCAATCCTTCAAGATTTTCAATAGGCTTCCAGATTGATGTCTTCCACATCTTCCTAGTTGACTTCATGTAGAGGTACAACCCCTAACTCACCTCTAAGATATTCAAATGAAGCGTTAGGTAGAGGCTTATTAAAAATATCTTCCAGTTGTTCTTTATTAGAAACATGCTCTAGTGATACATCTTTTCTTTGAACTTTCTCTCTCAGGAAATGATACTTTATCTCTATATGCTTTATCCTAGCATGCAACACTGGGTTCTTAGAAATATTTATAGCATTGATATTATCACAAAAAATTCTTACCGGTTCTGATATCTTCAACTTGAGACCTTCCAATATGTGTTTCATCCAAATTGCTTGGGTACAAGTCATGTAAGCTGCAACAAACTCAGGTTATTCTATTGATTGAGAGATACAACTTTGTTTCTTGTTGCTCCAAGACACTAATCTGCCTCCAAGAAAAAATGCTCCTCCGATTGTACTTTTCCTGTCATCAACATTTCCTACCCAATTTGCATCGGTATAGACTTTTAAATCAAAGTATCTTGCATATGTATACCATAATCCATAATCTGTTGTGCCTTTCAGGTATCTGAAACTTCTCTTAGTTGCTATCATGTGTGACTCCTTCAGATCTTTCTGAAATCTAGCAACCAATCCTACTGCATAAGCTATGTTCGGTCTATTGTGGACAACATAATATAGATTACCTATCATGGATATGTATTCTTTTTCATCAACTAGTGCAAAATCATCTTCCTTTGATGATTTATAGCATGTAACCATTGGTGTTCCAACTAGTTTACAATCTCTCATTCCAAAAGTTTTCAACACTTCCTTCACATGCTTGGATTGTGTAATAAAAATTCCTTCCTTCATCAATTGGATTTGCAAACCTATGAATTTTTTTATCTCACCTACCAATGACATCTCATATTCACTCTTCATTTGATTAGTAAAATCATGACACATATCATCATTACCTCCACAAATGATATCATCAACAAATACCTCACTTGCCTGTATTTTATCTCCTTTTGTCTTGAGATATATGTTATTATCTTCACTGGTTCTTTGAAAGCATATCTTTACTAAGTGAGAGTGCAATCTTTCATACCAGCTCTTGGTGCTTGTTTCAATCTATATAGTGCCTTATGAAGCTTGCACACCATTTACTTGTCTTCTATTAATGCATAACCATCTAGTTTTTCTATGTAGATTTCCTCTTCCAATATTCCATTTAAGAATGTTGATTTAACATCCATCTGGTATACTTTAAATCCTCTATATGCTGCAAATGCAAGTAGAGTCCTTACTCCTTCCAATCTTGCTACTAGTTCAAATGTCTCACCATAATCTTCACCTTCCTCTTGTGCATATCTTTTGCATACCAGTCCGACTTTATTCTTAACCACTACTCCATTTTCATTTAATTTGTTTCTAAATACCCATTTTGTGCCTATGAGATTCTTAGTTTCTAGTCTGGGAACCAATGACCATGTATCATTCTTTTCTATATGATCAATTTCTTCTTCCATTGCCTTGATCTAGTCTTCATCTGCAAAGGCTTCTTTTGCAGTTCTAGGCTCAATGGTGGAGATCATACAAGAGTTCTCTCTTAGCCCTCTTCTAGTTAACACACCTGCAGTCTTGTCTCCAATAATCTGATTGGGGCTGTGATTGTGTCTGACATACCTTGGAATAAGTTGATCTTGGTTTTTTAGGTTCTTCTTCTTCACTTTCTTCATCTTCTATGGGATCTTCCTATTCTGATTGAACTAGGGCTTCTATGTTCAGTTCACCAACTTCAGGCTTTACCAGTTCCGGTTCCAAAAACAATGTGTTTGGTTCTTCTTCTTCCTTCTTCTTGTTGGTTCCTTTAGATTTCTCAGGAAATTCATCTACTTGGACATTGACACTTTCAATGATCTTATGTTCAGTTTTTGTAGCACTTGTAATATTTGCTCTTGGTGGAGTAACCAAGAAATATGCCTTCATCACTTTTGGCATCAAACTTTCCAATATAGTCACTTCTTTTAATAAAACATGTGCCACCAAAATTTTTGAAGTTACTGACATTTGGTGATCTACCATACCCATATTCATAGAGTGTTTTGTCTTTACCTCTTTTGACCAGTATTTGGTTCATTGTATAAACAATTGTGTACACAGCTTCTCTCCAAAATGTCTTAGCTACACCTCCTTGGATTAACATAGTCCTAGCAGCTTCAACCACTAACCGGTTATTCCTTTCTTCAATACCATTCTGTTGTGGTGTCCTTGGTGCAGATAGTTGTCTCTTGATCCCATTATTTTCATAGTATCTAGTGAATTCCTTTGAAGTAAATTCACCACCTTGATCAGTTCTTAAACATCTCAGCTTCCTTCTACTTTTATTTTCAACCAAGGCAGTAAATGCCTAAAATTTGTTGAATGCTTTTGTCTTTTCTTTCAAGAATGTAACCCATATCATCCTTGAGCAGTCATTGGTAAATATCATGAAGTACTGATCACCTTGAATACTCCTAGTCCTCATTGGTCCACATAGGTCAGTATGAACCAAATATACCAAATGTTCAAATGAGAAAGATTTACTCTTGAAGGTTGAGGATGTCATTTTCCCTGTATGACATTCCTTGCACAAAGAATTCACTGGATTGTCCAACCATGGCAATCCTCTTACTGATTTTCACTTGCTGACTCTTAGAATGTTATCAAAATTCACATGACAAAACCTCTGATGCCAAATCCAACTATCTTCTACTTTTGCAATCAAACAACTATTGACTTTAGAGTTTAAGTTGAAAAGATTACCTCTCATTTGTTTGTCGGTTGCAATCAGTTCGCCTTTGCTTCTAAAGATCTTGCAAACTCCATTCTTGAATTCTAACGAGTAACCTTTGTCATTGAGTTGAGAAACACTCAAAAGATTGTGTTTCAGACCTTCAACCTAGTATACATCGTCTGCACTACTCTTATCATTCATAGAAATGGATCCTTTACCTTTCACCATGCAAGGAGAGTTATTCCCAAATTTGACAACACCTCCATCAAATTATTCCAATGTTAGAAACTTTCTCCAGTCACCAGTCATGTGGTGTGAACAACCACTGTCTATAATCCAGTTATCTCAACTATCCAAGTGAGAGACCAATTCCTTCTAATTTGATATGTCTTCTTTGATAGCAACAAAGATAATGTCCTCATTTGAATCTTCCTTGGATTCCTCATCAGTAATACCTCCATCTACTGCAATGAAACAATTTATTTTTCATTTTCCTTTAAACTTTCTATATTTCTCTCATTTTTCCTCATTATCTCCATTAGGAAAATTAGCACCAATATGTCCTATCTATTTACATGCAAAACATTTCAGTGGTAATTTACCTCTATACTTACCTGTACCTCTGGGTAACCACTTGGCCAACAATGCTTTGAGTTCCATCAGGAATCATCACCTAACTCTCTACTAGATCTAGATTCATGACTATAACTTACTTCTCTTCCTTTCCTTACTAGTGGGGTTGAGACTGAGGCTTTAAATGCAGATTTTGGCCTCTGATCACTTCCATCAATACCATTTAATTCAAATGTAGTTAATTACCAATGATAGAGTCAAGAGTTACCTTTGTCTTGTCAATAGATTTGAGTTCTTGAATGGCTGCAACTCTGATAGCGAAGACTAGTAGAAGGGTTCTCAATACCTTGCTAACCACAATGGCATCCTCCACTGTACCTCTAGAACTTTTGATTTCTCCAACCATCTCTTTGATTCTCTGACCATATTGTTGAATGTTTTCACCTTTAACCATTCTCATGTCATACAATTTTCCTCTGAAACTCTCTTCCTTGGCTATCTTTACATGCTAAAAACCGCCATAGATATCTTCTAGTTTCTTCCAAACTTCATATGTAGTCTCCAGTCCATGAACATCAACATATTCTAAATATGACAAGGTACTGATGATGAGCTCCAATGCTTGGTTGTTCTCCTGTTGCTCCTTCTTCTGATCATCTCTCAAAATACTACTAGGAAAGTTATGCTTAGTAACAACTTGATCCCAATACTGACTTCTTAAGCTCTTGATGTAAATCTTCATCCTATCACTCCCGATTCTGTGGTTATCTCTATTGAACTTCAGACCTTCTCTCTTCATCATTTTCTCCTAGATCTTTTCCTCAAGTTGTTAGGCTTATACTCAAGAGGACCTGGAATGCTCTAATACCAATTGATAATATGATGTAACTGTAGACGTATAAAAATGACCATATTCCTAAATAAATATTTAATGTTCATTTTATTCTCTTTCCTCTATTTAGTTAAATCTAATTTAATTAAATCATCCACATTCTTCTATTTAATTAAATAAATTATTCAATTTATTTATTTAAATTCACTTAAGTCCTTTATATCATTTAATTGAATAAATCATTTTATTTAATTAAATCCCTTCTCTCTACCTTTTAATTAAATTTACATTTAATTAAATAGTTTACTCCAATTAAATAAATCTAAATTATTTAAATCCCCAACTTGCAACCAATTGAAATAAACTAATTTTATTTTAATTAAACCATATTATCTCTCATCCACTTGCATTTTCCTACATCTCCCACTTGCCTCCTAACCCTCTTCCTAAATTCTTCTAGAATACCTCTAATCCTAATCAATTAACCTAAACCCATCAATTATCCTCTTTCCCTAAATTTGAGGAGGTCACTTCTCAAATTTGGAGTAAAGTCTTCCAAAGGCATTAAAGCCTTTATGCCTTCAACAAGTTAACTTGTTGAATACCCCCAAATTTGGAAGGACTCTTACAAATTTGTCCCCAAAGTCTTCAAACCATTAATCATTAACTAAACCTTAGAGACATGGTAAGACACTTTTTGCCTAACTCAACCCTCTTCTAACCCATGGGTCTCATCAAGCATTCATTGCTTTGACCATGGTTATCCCTTTAACCTTTGCACAAGAGTTTACCCCTTGGGTAAAAGCTTTATCCATTAGCTAACCCTAACCTAACCTTAACCCTTACCTTCTAAGGTAACCATGAGGTATTCTCAAGCATTTAATGCTTCTTACCTCTCCTCTCAAGCAGTCTTATGTTGACAATTGTCACCATTTCATTGGTGGAAATTGTAAACATGGATTGATTAACTTTCAATCCGACCCTTGATTAAATCCTCCAATCTTGACCATCCATTAACCTATTTTACCTATAAATAGAGCTCTCATTCCTCCATTTCAAGATCATCCAAGCTTTTAGTATCACACTTATACTCAATTTTAGCATACATCCAGCCTCTCTTTGTAATAGGAATTAATCTAATAAGCATTTTAGAGAACTTCTATTATCATTAGCTTAAATCATATAACTAGTATATCATGTTAGGATAGTATTATTACTAAACTTGTTATCTTATAATCTAGTTCAACTCATTTGTAGAATCATGCATAAATAGGATGCATTCATGTTAAAATTAATCTAAAGCATCCCTCGTTCTTGCATTTGTCATCCCTAAGTCACTTTGCTCAATGATCTGAGAGCAAAGGCATTGACTTGAGGGACCTTGTGAGATAGAGAACCATGGAACCCACCTTGGGAAGTTGAGTCATTCCTCATGACTACATAACTTGCACCAAGAGTCCCATGGGTGTGTGGACAAGTCCTTTGAATATTTGCACATATTGAGTTTCATTGAACCGCTTTTCCCACATACATTTTTGGCGCCCACCATGGGGCATAACCCCATTAATCAAATCAGTTTTTGAATCTAACCACTTTTATAGGTACGCGGAAAATAGGAATCAACGCATGGGGAACATCCCTTTAGCGCATCTGGTTAACATTCCAACGCATCCGGTTTACTTTTCAGCGAGTAGGACTCATATCCTAGCACGTGGAAACCATAACTTAGCGCATAGCATTCTTAAAATTTTCCTGTAGGTTTTAGTGCAGGAACTTAACAGTATAACGCATAATTCAAAAAAATAGTCTGGCGCTTCAGGTCTGTCTGATAGCGCATTTGGTATATTTGGTAGCGCTTACAGTGCATTCTGTAGCGCATCACAGATAGAAAACAGAAAATTAATTTGTAACCAAAATCAAAATTAGACTTGTGGAAGTCCACGAAACCATCCTCTTGCTAACTAATTGACTGGTTTTCTGCAGGTTACTAACAATTTGATTGCAGGTTTGGAGTCTATTTTATGTAGGCTAGAATTAAAGTAGTTTAAATTTTACTAACTTTTCTAAGTTAGTTAAGATTCAAATTCCTTTCATTTCTTGTTTAAATAAAATTGAACTCACACCTTATTTCGAGCAAATAAAAAGAACAACAAATAAATCTTTCTTGCTTTCTTAGGAGAAAAAATTTAATTTTGGACTCTAAAAAGAACCATCAAATTTCATTTCTGCAAGGAGCTTTTAAAAGGAACCTCACCATCCTTTGGTGTTTAAAAGGATCAACTTTTAAATTTTTGCAAGGTAAAATAACTTCACTTGTCCAAATTCATTCAAAGTTAAACAGGGAAGATCTTCCCCTTTAGTCGATTTCTTTTGTTGACCAAACATCGAAGTTTTGCTTTGTTGACTAGGTTATTTTCCTAGATCAGATAATTATTGATTTAAAGAAATAAAAGGAACACCATGTTTTTGTGGAGCAACATCTCCATCTAGATTTTACCAAATCATTGCAATAAAAGGTTAAAAAGAACACTTGTTTGCTTTGCTACGAAAGTGGAAGGAATATGCTCTCCCCTTAATTGGGTGATCAAAAAGCCAAACCACTCTTACGCTTTCAGTGTTTATTGCATTAAATCCTTTAGCAGGCCTGCCCTCCCGAAGACTTGAACAACTCTTAAAGCCATTCTTTGGCCGGTGTGAGGGGAATGACCTAAGTGGGGAACGACTTTGACGCCAAGTGTTCCAACCCACTATAATAAAAAGTGGAAAGTGACGAAAGTCTTTTTCAACGGTTGCGCGCATCGATTAGCCTTCCCCCACTATCTTTACGATACGTAAAGCCTTTGTTTTAAAGGTTGGGAAGCCTCCTAAGGGATTTTATCACTGATGGCCGAACCAGAAGCCTGATTATGAACTTTAGCATTATAAACTTTGAGCCGAGTCAGTATCCAAACATTTGTAATATCATAGTGCAAGGGTGGGGAAGAATCCACCCCTAAGATAGCTCACCATATATTTCCCAAGATAACTACTCAATTGTGAAGTAATTCACTTTGGGTTAATTTCTAGCAAAAGACGAAAAAACTGGCGCCCCCTAGGGGGTGACAATGATGTTTGAGCTGACGGAGTATCAAGACTAGTGGGCTATGGTATTACTTATGACCCTTGAATAAAGAGTCTGACTGAATTGTATTTTTTTGTATCTGAAACCTGTTAAAACACTGGGGATTTGAACACATCCTTGCAGAACATACACTCATTGTTTAGACTAAGCGAAATGGTTATCTCTTTTGTGTCATGCTTTCATTTATTACTTCAAAAAATCATCCATCATCATTAAAAACAAAGTTGAAAAATTGCAAAAAACCACCAAGTCAAACTATCAGGACGCGTAAGAACAACATCTTAGTGCTTGGAAACCATATTTTAGCGCTTAAGAGCTTCAAATTAGTGCATTTATTCTAAACTTTAGCGCATAATCAATCCAAAGTCAGCAGTTCAAAAACTTAGTGCTTTCTGAAAACAGTCTAGCGCGTTGAAGCAACAGCTTGGCACTTCCGGATCAAGCACTAGCACTTTGGGATCAACAGTTAGCGCTTTAGAAGCCCATATTAGTGCATAAGCTTTTCAAAGAAAACAAACTCAAAACAATCCTGTTAGCATGTCAAAAGGGCAGCTTAGCGCGTGGAGTTTATTCTCTAGCACGTTGTGAAAATTCAGTAGTGCATTGGGTTTTTGTCTTAGCGCATAGCAGAAACTGAGAAAACAGGGGGCAAAACAGAAGCTATTTTTGAAAAATCTAAAAATAGTTTAGGAAGCTTTCTTTCCTCAGCTCTAACTTCCTCAAACAGAGAATCAAAATCAAAGTATCAAAACTACTCCAAAAGTAAGTTTTTCATAAAACAAAGTTGTCCAAATCCAAAAACTAGTCAACAGATAAAGCACATCTCTCCTAACATCATCACACGTATCAAAAGGTCCTTCAATCAAGCGGATTTTTATCAAGCAACATGTTTTAAACTCCAAGTTGTCAAATCGAGTTTCCATATCAGGAAAGCTCTTATTCCATATCATTTGAAACGCTTTGTGGTGAGGGGGCATCTAAACCTTCATTTGATAAAGTAAAACTTAAGTTTCCAAAAAAGCCAACCAAATCCAAAACAAGGCAAAGGAAACCATTGATCGCTTGTGCATAACTAATCCTAATATTTCAAGAAGAAAGAGTATTTATCATAACACTAAGTTGAGGAAACAACAACCCAGTTCTTTGAAACTTGCCAAATGGAATAAATTTTTATACATCAATTGCCAACTCTTCAAATCTTATCGAACATTCCTCCGTCATATGTGCTTGTATCTTCAAGACAAAACAAACAAATTTGACAAGGAACCATTGAGGAGTAGAGCATTCTGTCAAAAATCAGCATTTAGTCAACGCTTAAATCAAGGAGGAAAGATCAATCCGAATTTCTTCCCCGAAGTGTGCATCACTTATGATATATAGTGATTTGCACCACCAACCCCTGAGCAAAACATCGAAGACGAGTTCGTTCCCTTTGTCACAGAAAGTTTCTAATAGATGCCCACTGTTACTCGCTCTCAACGAAACAAACAAAGTGAAACACAACCAAAGTCCAGCATGGATCAAATATTATCAAACCCTTTCGAATGTCCAAATCTAGAAGACACCGAAATTTCTTAGGAAATCCTCCAAGAGTGTCAAGAAAGTGCTTCATTTCAAAAACTTGTGGAAAAACTCATCGAAAATGACAAAGAAAAATACCTACTCATGCTCACAAGCAAAGGAGTTAAACTCCCTAAAGACTTCGATACTAACATATTTAGAACAAGGTCTCAACATTATGATTATCAAGAATGACAAAGAGAGGAGGAAGCACGTGACCCTGAACAAAACATACCCCAACACACGCCATTCCAACTTAGAAATAATGCGAGGGAAGAACTCTTCCCTCGAAAAACAAATATGCCTTTGATTTCTCTCACTCAACAAATGCGAATGTTGCAAAGACAAATGCAAGACATGCAACAAAGGACAATAATACAATATTCCTTGAATGAAATTTGTCCTTATCCTTTTGACAGATGGTTAAACATAGTACCTTTTCCCCCAAACTCAGATATTCCCAAATTTGAAAAATATGATGGGAAAAGCGATCCCCGTGATCATGTTCAGGAATTTGCCCATGATGACACCTATTTGATGAGGTTATTCCCAAGAAGCTTGGGAGGACAAATAATGGAATTGTTATCCAAAATCACACCTCTTGTCAGATCATTTGATGAATTAGTCAACAAATTCATAACTCAATATTCTTACAACATTCAACATGCTGTCACTATGCTAGATGTTTGTAACACCAAGCAGAAAAATAATGAAACATTCATGGTATTCCTTCAACGTTGGCAACGTATGGTTTCGAGATATCCTCGAGATGTGCCCGAAAAGGAAAAGATGGAAATTTTCATTGACAACTTGAATAGTGAGATGAGTTACATACTAAAACTTCAATGCATACCATCTTTTGCCAATTTGATTGAAAATGGCATCCAAGTAGATGAGGCATGTGTGAAAAAAGGAACATTGAAATTCTTCAAAGAAGGAACAAATTCATCCAACTACAACAACCAAAATAACAACAACTTAGACAAATCCAGATTCTGGACCAAAAACAAAAACACTGGAAATGAAGGAGGAAATGAATCAAATGATGTAAAATCCAAGCAACCAGTGTTGGCTTTATCAAGAAATCCTCAAGCCACAAAGAATGCAAAAGGTGTTAACCAAGGTACTAACACTTATGCACCAACTATCAATCAAGATCATCTCAACACAAACAACACCAACAATACCCAAAGTAATAACACTAATCAAGGACCTAATACAAACTCACGAGGTAACACCAACAACTTTCCAAAATGTGTCTACACACCACTAGGGCAATCATTGGAGTCAACATTTAGAGAACTCCTGGCAAACAAAATTATCTCCTTACCAACAATCAACAACTTTGAACCACAAATCAAACCACCCTAGTGGAATGACTCACACTTTTGTGATTTTCATAGAAACAAAGGTCATCAAACAAATGATTGCATGAGACTAAAAAACATTGTTCAAGACATGATTGATAGATGTGATTTAACAGTTGATGGTCTAAAGACAAATGGTGACCATTGAGCCTTTAAGAATTCTCTTCCAAACTACAACAAGGATGGAGCTTCAACCTCAAATGATACACGTGGAGCTCATATCAATCACATATACAATAACACCATCAATCATATATCAGCTGAGGACAATCGAGTAAACGTCATTACAATCAAAGACAAATGTGAACATGAATCCGTCAATGTAACCACCAGAGCTCAAAAATATGTCTTGAAGGGACATATGTCAATAACAAACACCATACCCAAAATTCAATATGATCTAGTCAATCGATTGCACAAAACTCCTGCTCAAATATCTATACTAGAGTTACTAAAACTTTCCCCAAAACACAAAGACATCTTGGAAAATGCACTATTGGAAACAAATGTACCTCAAGATCTGGATGCTGACAAATTCCAAGCCATGGTAGCTCACATGATAGGGTGTCATAACCTTACCTTTTCTGAGCATGGTAATATCTCATTGAGTCATCCACACAATACTCCACTCCACATTGAAGTCTTGGTCTACAAACATCGAGTCAAAAGAGTATTAATAGATGGAGGAGTTGGACTCAATATTTGTACCTTGAAACTTATCTATGCATTAGGCTTCTCTGAGCAATCTATTGATCCACGCAAAAATATCACTATCAAAGCATATGATGATGAAGAAAGATCATCCAAAGGAACAGTAATGTTGCTAATTCAAGTAGGACCAATACAAAAGGACACTATGTGCCAAGTCTTAGATATAGACCTCACATATAATATCTTATTGGGTCAACCTTGGATACATGAAATGCAAGCAGTACCATCTACTTATCACCAGTGTGTTAAGTTCCCCAACAATGGACAAGAGATTTCTATATCAACAGATCATAACCCTTTTCAACATTGTACTGCTATGGGGGCAACCCAAGACAGCTTGGTTCTAGATAATAGAGAAAATGAAAGTTCTTTAGCACCAGATATTCAACAAGAAAAGTCTAAATCGCTATCTATGGATTTCAAGCAGAAAATGAAAATCAAAGAGCAAGGCATGGGAGAATACTCTTTGGAACCTTTGTGTTTAGCCAACTTACCAGCATCACCTAAATCTCATGGATTACTTACAACATCAACACATCAAGCAACACAACCCATCACCAATTTTGAGGGCAAATTTATCCAACTAGGCACTCTAGCACATGAATCAAAGGAAAAGGACATCCTTAGTTGGCTATACAAGGATGAGGAAGAAGATAGAGAGACTACTATGGAAGTAGCTATACCAACCCACCTGTATGGAAAAGGCTACTTGATCATGCAACAAATGGGATACACTGGCAAAGGACCTATCGACAAATGTCAGGAAGGCGTCACAGAACCATTAGATCCTCCTTCACAATTCTGTAAAGACAAAATGGGATTGGGCTATGAACACACTCTACCACCAAGGAAGACACCAAGCAAATACCAAAAACCTCAGTGGAAGGCAAAGAAGAAATATGAGGACTCATGGCAGGAGGCACTATTTGGATCAACAGAGATAATATGCAAAGAACGTGAATATCAAGAAAGAAAGCAACATCAAGAGAAGCCCATCAATCAACAGAAGGAAGCATCTGCTGTAGAAGTACATCATATTCAAGAACCAGTGTCCAACAAAGAGGAATCACCTCTTGATAACATCATTCCTCCCCGAGGAAAGATAGTAAATGAGCAAATGTAAAGAGTGGAAGCAGGATCCGATACAGAATCAGAGAACACTATCAGACTTGTATCAATCATCAAAGACTTGTTTTCACCCTACACCATTCCAGTCCATAGCACTGCCAGAATTTGCAATAATACCTCTGAGACTAATTCAAATGAATATGAATGGGGAAACTATTTCAATGTTATAGAAGATATTGCTGCAAATGATAGTCATACACCCATTTCTCAAGAAGAACAAGGCACAGAACCTAGACTACTTGAATTTGGTCCACAAAATATCTATGATGCCAAGGAAAACGAGCAGTGACATTACAAGCAAGTCTACACAAAAGATGATACCATCGAAGACCTCGACAAAATCATTAACTTATTTAATAGCCCGACCAACCATGATGATACCTCCATCCTGACACTTACAGCAGCTAAACTTGACCCACCCAATGACTCTTTACCACTTATCTTTCCTAACCTCATAGACTGGGACGAACCTAAAAAATCATGACATACCCATTTTCCCAAATAATGAATCCATTATCCATTACTTGTGTACCATCAACCCAGAAACAGACTCTACTAGTGAACAAAGTAACGACATATGCAATCAGGGGAGTGCCAAGTCTCTCAGCCGCAAAAATGAATGAAGTAAAGGATCTATTGCTGAAAACCAGTCAATGGCAATAATAGATCACAAAAAAAGTAAAAATAAAGGACGCATCCGTAGGTGAAAACCTTTTTAAGGAACCTAAAGATGGGAGACTTGACACTCTTCCTAAAAATTATCAGGAGCGACCACCCATATTGATTGATCCCACTCAATCAATCAGCATTGGTACAACAGAAGCAGCCAAAAACATACACCTTGCAACATCTTTGACAGAGGAAGAAAGATCAAAGTTTGTCCAATTTTTTAAAGAAAAATAGATCAAATTTGCTTGGTTGTATGCAGATATGCTTGGGATTGATCCACAGTTAATCATGCATCACTTGTCCATTACTCCAGAAGCTAAGCCAGTCAAGCAAAAATTGAGAAAGATGAATCCACATGTAGCACTCATGGTCAAAGATGAGTTGAAGAAACTATTAGATGGATTTATTCAACCTATCGACTATTCTAAATGGATTTCCAACATTGTGCCAATTTTAAAACCAGATGGCAGCATCAGGATATGCACCGATTTTAGAGATGTCAACAAAGCCTGTCCAAAGGATGACTTTCCTTTGCCTAGTATCGACATAATTGTAGACCTCACAACAGTCCATGCAATGCTATCACTAATGGATGGTTTTTTAGGATATAATCAAATCAAGATAGCCCCAGAGGATCAAGATAGAACAACGTTTACCTGTCCTTGGGGAACGTATTGTTGGAATGTCATGCGTTTTGGCTCAAAGAATGCTGGGGCAACTTATCAACGGGCAATGACAACAATCTTTCAAGACATGATGCATACCTTCATGGAGGACTATGTGGATGATTTACTAGCTAAATCATTTACCGGAGAAGAACATCTAAGCATCTTAGAAAAGATTTTTGATAGATTGGAGAAATTCCAAGTCAGGCTCAACCCTAAGAAGTGTGTCTTTGGGGTAACATCAAGCAAATTATTAGGCTACATAGTTTTAGAAAAGGGCATTGAAGTAGATCTAGCAAAGGTACAAGCCATAATGGAGATGCAACCACCTAAGAACATTAGCCAACTCAGATCTCTACAAGGACGACTCTAGTCAATCAGGTGATTTATTGCTCACCTAGTAGATAAAAGTCTACCCTTCAACCATTTTCTACATAAAAATGTACCATTCAGATGGGAAGCCAAATGTGTAGAATCATTCTATCAAATCAAGAAATATCTAATGAACCCGCCAGTTCTAGTACCACCAATAGCAGGGAAGCCACTCATTCTCTACATATCAACAATAGATATACCACTGGGGGCATTATTAGCATAAGAAGATCAACAAGGCAAGGAACGAGCTATTTATTACATCAGTAGAACATTAAATGGATATGAACTCAACTATACATTCATTAAGAAGGCTTGTCTAATAGTGGTATTTGTTTCTCAAAAGTTCTGGCATTACATGCTAGCTCACACAATTAAGCTAGTCGCAAAAATTTATCCTCTCAAATATTTGCTTAGCGAAGAAGCTCTTATAGGCAGATTGGCTAAATGGGTCATGATTCTCAGTGAATTTGATATCCACTACACAGAGTGATGAGATATCAAAGGACAAGTAATTGTAGATCAACTAGTTGAAGCACCGCTACCTGGAAAACAACCAATGGAGATCGAATTTTTGGATAGGGATGTTCTTGCTATTTCCACCAAACAATGGACCCTATACTTTGATGGACCTTATACTCAACATGGCTCAGGTGTTGGCATTTTGTTCATCACTCATGACAGACACACCATACCAAGATCATATAGACTACTGTTTCCATGCACAAATAACATTGCTAAATATGAGGCACTGGTTACAGACATCAAAATGGTCATGGAATGGAGAACCACATAATTAAAAGTCTATGGAGATTCACAACTAGTCATCAATCAGATCAACAATGACTATCAGAGAAAGGAGGACAAGCTACTAGCATACAAACGAATGGTGGATGACTTCAAACAATATTTTGTACACATCACCTTCAAGCAAATACCAAGGTTGGACAACAAAGCAGCCAATGCATGGCTACTATCACTTCACTACTACAAATTCCAAAGCAACGGAGTCATTATGATTTTTATGACCATTCTGAATCCCATGTTATCTATGCCTTGGCCAATTCTAACTCTCCATTATACGGACCGATATACGACTATCTTAAAAACAATATCCTACCTATTGACCTATCTTGAAACCAAAAACACAACTTTATCCAGCAAGCTGCCCGTTATACTCTCACTGCTGATACTCTGTACCGTCAAGATCTAGATGGTACTCTTCTTTGTTGCCTTGATCATAATGAATCTGACTTTTCTTTACAAGAGCTTCACGAAGGTATTTGTGGCACACATTCAAGTGGTCCTACTCTTGCTAAAAAACTTCTAAGAATGGGATATTACTGGTCGACAATGGAAAAAGACTCTTATCATATTGCAAAGAAGTGTCCTAAATGCCCAATCCATGGCAATCTTATACATGCACCAGCACAGGAACTGCAACCATTCACAACATCCTGGCCCTTTTGCTAGTGGGGATTAGACTTAGGCGGCAAAATACATCCTTCATCTTCAAATGGGAACAAGTTCATTATTACTGCAACATAATATTTTACCAAATGGATTGAAGCGGTCCCCTTGACCACAGTGACTGGGAAACAAATTGCCTCTTTTATTCTTAATTATTTAATCTGCAGATATGGCATTCCAAGTTCCATCATCACATAATGGATGACCTTTTAAGAACCAAGATGTGCGAGAACTATGTGATAGATTCAAAATCCAAGATCGTTTCTCTACACCTTACTACCCATAGGGGAATGGTCAGGCCGAAGCATCCAACAAAACAATATTGAAAATCTTAAAGAAAATAGTAAATGATGTAGGAAAATATTGGCACGTGCAACTCAATCCAGCACTTTGGGCATACAGAACTAGCATCCGCACACCTATGGGAGCTACACCATATTCATTAGTGTATGGATTAGAGGCAATTTCACCCCTGGAGGTAGAGATTCCATCTCCCCGAGTATCTTTGAAAGGCCTCATTCTAGATGAATAATATCGAGTCAACCAACTGCAAGAGCTAGAACTTCTAGATGAAAAATGCCAACATGCCTATAGTCACCTCAAATCATATCAACAATGCATGTGCAGAAGCTACAACCACAAGATCATTCCCAGAATTTTTTAAATTGGTGATCTAGTACTCAAGGAAAATCCTAGAAATCAATAGGATCAGGAAAAGAAAGGGAAATTTGAACCTAACTGGTTAGGTCCCTATATTATCATATCCGCCTATAGATCAGGTGCTTATCAGCTAACAACTTTAGAAGGAGATGTGCTTGACGAACCAACTAACAACATCCATTTGAAGAAATACTATACTTGAGCAGTCTAATGCACAGAAGAGTCAAAAATATCAAAAAATATCAAAAATCAGGAAAAAGCAAATAAAAAGGTACAATAAAAGCAACTCTTGAAAACCTGGCAACATGCGCTATTGTGAGAGGACAACTCCTTTATCTATCTTTACTCATGAATCTTTATATCCACAATCAAGCACTATCAACCATCGCCTGATATTTTATCACATTATCTAGGACATACTTAGCGTAGTCACTATCCTGGTTTATCCAGGTATCCTTTCCTCATATCCCACCATGGCTTGGTAATCACTGTACATATCCACATTAGGAGGAAAACTCAACTAGGGGAAGCATTGATCAAAATTTTGTCTTCAATCAAAACTTGCAGCAAGCTCAGAGCATCCCATCCAGCAAACAAATCAACAATCACAAAAAAAACATTGATCACTTAAAAGGATTCACAACACATGATGGATGATTTTCTGAAGTATCAAATGTTTGCATCTTGCATAAAGTTTGGACTATTTTTGCACTTGAACTTTCTTTAACTATTGGATCCTCTACCTTTTATCAACAATACATCAAGCTAGAGAAAGTCATGGGGACTCCAATATTTTTTTAGTTTTTTGTATGTGAGGCGATCATTTCTACTATGCAAATACTTGTCTTGAGACGTGATTCAAAGCATATCACTGAAGACATGATTCCACTTTGCGCATACAAATGGTTTAACCTTGTCTATTTATACGCAAGCCACACTCAGGTCATCCTGGTTCAATTATACCTTGGCACTTGTGCTATCTTGCAAAATCAAAAATCATGTAAATTTTTCTCAGGTCATTATGGTTCAATTATACCATTATGCTTGTATAAATTTTCAACATATCCCAACAAATCAATGCTCAATGATGATAACTACAAAGAAAGCAAAAACATGTGACTATACAAGAATGACAAACGAAAGAATGAGGATGCTCAATTAGTTGCATATCATTTTACAATTAGTTGCATATCATTTTACACTTAGTTGCATATCATATCATACATCTCATTTTCAAGATACATCTCACAACATATCATATCATACATCTCACAACATATCATATATCTCATTTTCAAGATACATCTCATTTTAAACATACATCTCACAACATATCATATCATACATCTCATTTTAAAGATACATCTCACAACATATCATATCATACATCTCATTTTCAAGATACATCTCACAACATCATGCATTAACACATCATATTCATCACATATCAAATCACATACATCTAAGCATTGCATCGTCATCATAGCAACATCAAAAGCGTATCAAAAGCATCATCCATAACACATCACATGAGGATAAAGGAAAATGGTGTTGTATATATATCTCAAAAATGATCAAGTATAGAATGTGTCATGTCTGTCCCCTAAATACAACAAAATAATATAAAAAAAAATGGAGATAATATCTCTCAGGTATGACTATCTCCTGAGGGTGACGGTCTCGCAGCAGATGTCCTAGCACCTGGATCTCTAGGTGGATCTTGACGAGTAGGCCCTGTCATGCCTCTGCTCTTTGTCCTCGACCCTATCTGCTTGGATCGGTTGGATCTCGAAGCTGTGAAACTTAGAACTCGGCACTCCCTGGGCACCACATGCTCATAATGCCTCCGGTAGTACTCCACCTCCTTGGCTCTCAAATCCAACTCTCTCAGGGTGTCTCTCATCGAGCCACCCATCGCCGCTCTCTCCAAAGTCTCTGTTCGAGCCTCAGCTCGACCCAGCTGCTCCAAAACTATATCCTGCTTAGTGGTCAGCTATGTAATCTATCGCTAATGTGCCAGTAACTATGTGTGCAAGTGTTGCACTGATAACTACAGGGATCTAATCTGAGTATCCTCCCGGTGAGTCAGAATCCGCATCTGGATGGGTACCTATGAAGTGGTACCCCCTATCCCTCCCCCTGTCCTCAATGCTGGTGGGGGTAACACATCTGACCTCCTCCTCTGGGTCGGTCATCTAAAATCATCTATCCCTTCCACCGCTGCTATCACCTCTCCTACCCACTCCTCACCCCCAACTCCAATAACCAAGCCTCCTCTCCCTCTATCCTCCGCAACCCGCCACACAACTCTCTCCACCCGTATCCCTCTGTCACCACCAACTCCACCTCTGTCTCCTCTCCTACCTCAATCTCCTCTCCCTCTATCCCCTCGTTGACCTCAGCCAACTCCTCCACCATCTCCACCATCATCACCTCCACCATCCCCACCTCCCTCATCCAACTCCTCTCCATCCTCTCCCTATCTCCCTAGCCTTTCAAGCTGCTCATCCTCATCATCATCAAAAATGGGAATCATCTCCATTGGATCTAGTATCCTAGCCACAACATGTGCCACAAATAGTGTGGCGAACTCATCAGTCATCCCTACATCCACTATCTCGTAGGTATAATCCCATATTTGGCCGGCTAGGTGAAAGAACTCCTCAACCACTGTAGCACTATCAATAGTGGGTCCCCACTCTGGTACATCCTACCTCTGTCGAGCATACAAACATGCTCCTTGTGGAATCCCCTGTTGTTGTCCATACTGCCGCAACACTCGGTTGTCCAGGAATCTCTCAATCACAAAGGTCGTCTGCCCTATTAGAAATCGGGACATGTAGACATAGGGCATCTCCATCCCATCCTCTTCCCATACCTCACAATCTATATATAGTCTCTAGATGACCGTATCAATATCATCTAGTACTCACCTCCAATGCTCTAGTTTTCCCAGCTTACGCTGGACAACTATCCCTCGATATCCATATGCATAAGCGCACCCAACAGGCCTATCTTTGTCCGCAAGTGGCCTAGCTGCAGGAATATGCTCCCACACCCATACCTATAGCAGTGTAACCCCATCTGATAGATTGTTGTATCCCAAGTAAACCACTTGATGCAGATCCTTGTATAAGTGGGCCAACATAGCAGACCCCCATGCGAATCGGCAACCTTGTGTCACCATGTCCTCCAAGACCAACCCCCATCCTACTGCCAGTCCCTTTGACCTACGGATGGGACATAAAAACCCACCTATGAATCTTGCTAGCACTGATGGTAGAGGAGCATAATCCATATCAATAAACTCCTGCCATGGGATCTCATACCCACAAATATGCTCATCATGAAAAATCCGGCGAAGTGCCTCCGTCCCGCCCTCCTCCGTCTGCTCATAGGGTAAAAGTGCACCTACCACAGGAACCTGCAGAATCTGGTAGCAATCCTCAGGTGTCACTATGATCTCACCTGTCGCCAAATGGAAGGTGTTGGTGTCACTATGCCACCTCTCAGCCAAAGCTGTCAAGAAACCTTGGTTAATGATATTCTGGGGCATCTTTAACAAAGAGGATAGGCCACACCTCTCAATGATATCCCTGTCTGCCTGTATCAATCGTGGTATCAATGACCATGGTCTCGAAAATCACTCTCGCGATTGAATGACCCCAAGTCCCTCCTGTCATAAACAAAACATGTCCAATATCAGTTTCCTCATCATATCAATTCATATCAAAATCAAATTCATATCAACTTGAAACATTGAAAATCTAATAAAGTTCCACACCATATCAAATCCATATACACATGAGATCAATATCAACTTGTAACACAGGTCAAGTTTCACATTCATATCAACTTGTAACACAACTCAAGTTTCACATCCACATCAGCTTGTAAAACAACCCAAGTTCCACAATCATATCACCTTGTAAAACAACTCAAGTTCCACAATCATATCAGCTTGTAAAACAACTCAAGTTCCACAATCATATCAACTTGTAAAACAACTCAAGTCTCACATTTATATCAACTTGAAACAATGCATATCAAATCAAGTTCATATCAAAAATCCATATCAAAATTCATATCATATCAATATATCAACATCAACTTGAAACATTGCAAATCAAATCAAGTTATCTCCAAAAATCCATATCAAACAAACCATATCAGAACTCATATTGGACAAATTATCAAAAAATGACAGCAGACACACAACCTATCTATCACACCCATCCCAACAAAACTGGCAAACACCTACATATCTTTCTTCATCTAATAATCCTTACCAAAAATCCTACTTTCTCCAAAAATTTTTGCCCACGTGCTAAATAGTTTTATCTACGCGCTAAGCTACTAGCTATGCGCTATCCAACCTTCTGCATACACTACACCATTAACCCTAAGCGCTAGCCTGCAACTATGCACTACCCTTCTTTCTAAATGCGCCACCCAAAATGCCCTAAGCGCTAACCCTTGGCTATGCGCTATCTTACCCTAACTCTACGCTGCAAGCCTACCTCATTGCGCTAGGTCACACCTATGTGCTACCTTAACCTACCTATGCGACCCCCAGCTAACCCTACGTGCTAGGTCTAAGCGATGCGCTACTCGCTTCCCCCTATGCGCTAACCTATACACTTGATGCGCTAAACTATGTCAATGCACTACCCTAACCCACCCATGCACTATCCTAACTTACTCGAGGCTATCCTAGTTCCTAGGATGCTACACGCTATGCTACTTATCATATGTGCTATGGTTTTTACCCGACACGCTAAACCATTAAATCCGCATGCAAAAATGAAAAATCTGACTAAAAACAGCAAAACCAAGAATCAAAAAGGGGTCGAAAATGATGACTTACCGATGGTCCATACGTGGCGGGCCTTCGATACCTCGGAATGCACTCTAATTGATGAGAAGCAAAGGGAATCGACATTTTGTCTTTTTCTCCAAGTGTCACTTTCTCCAAAGTCAACAAGCACAAATGAGACAAAATAAATCACTTTTTACCTTTTTATAGGGTAAATGAAAATTAGGGTTGCGTGGACGAGCACGTAAATTGCTCATGGTCTCATTTCTAACCCTAGCAAACATCATTATCGGGAGATGAATCAACTTATCGCATTCAACATAGGCAAAATTTTAAAATGCCATGAACTTTACCAAATAAAATTTTTCAAATTTTTGATTCATCTCCCGAGGGGGCATTATCAACATCATTTATCAAATCTGGGGTACAACATGAACAACTCAACATGACATCACACTGATCATAACCAAATCATGACGACACATTATTTTTCTTTGAATCAACATGCACACACATGTCACTTCAAAGAGGGGCAAAATGTAGACGTATAAAAATGACCATATTCCTAAATGAATATTTAATGTTCATTTTATTCTCATTCCTCTATTTAGTTAAATCTAATTTAATTAAATCATCCACATTCTTCTATTTAATTAAATAAATTATTCAATTTATTTATTCAAATTCACTTAAGTCCTTTATATCATTTAATTGAATAAATCATTTTATTTAATTAAATCCCTTCTCTCTACTTTTTAATTAAATTTACATTTAATTATATAGTTTACCCCAATTAAATAAATCTTATTTAGTTAAATCCTCAACTTGCAACCAACTGAAATAAACTAATTTTATTTTAATTAAACCAGATTATCCCTCATCCACTTGCATTTTCCTACATCTCCCACTTGCCTCCTAACCCTCTTCCTAAATTCTTCTAGAATACCTCTAATCCTATTCAATTAACCTAAACCCATCAATTATCCTCTTTCCCTAAATTTGAGAAGGCCACTTCTCAAATTTGGAGTAAAGTCTTCCAAAGGCATTAAAGCCTTTATGCCTTCAACAAGCTAACTTGTTGAATACCCCCAAATTTGGAAGGACTCTTACAAATTTGTCCCCAAAGTCTTCAGACCATTAATGGTTAACTAACCCTTAGAGGCATGGTTAGAGACTTTTTTCCTAACTCAACCCTCTTCTAACCCAAGGGTCTCATCAAGCATTCATTGCTTTAACCATGGTTATCCCTTTAACCTTTGCACAAGAGTTTACCCCTTGGGTAAAAGCTTTATCCATTGGATAACCCTAACCTAACCTTAACCCTTACCTTCTAAGGTAACCATGAGGTCTTTTCAAGCATTTAATGCTTCTTACCTCTCCTCTCAAGCAGTCTTATGTTGACAATTGTCACCATTTCATTGGTGGAAATTGTAAACATGGATTGATTAACTTTCAATCTTGACCCTTGATTAAATCCTCCAATCTTGACCATCCATTACCTTATTTTCCCTATAAATAGAGCTCTCATTCCTCCATTTCAAGATCATCCAAGCTTTTAGTATCACACTTCTACTCAATTTTAGCATACATCTAGCCTCTCTTTGTAATAAGAATTAATCTAATAAGCATTTTAGAGCATTTCTATTATCATTAGCTTAAATCATATAACTAGTATATCATGTTAGGATAGTATTGTTACTAATCTTGTCATCTTATAATCTAGTTTAACTCATTTGTAGAATCATGCATAAATAGGATGCATTCATGTTAAAATTAATCTAAAGCATCCCTCGTTCTTGCATTTTTCATCCCTAAGTCACTTTGCTCAGTGATCTGAGAGCAAAGGCATTGACTTGAGGGACCTTGTGAGATAGAGAACCATGGAACCCATCTTGGGAAGTTGATTCATTCCTCATGATTCCATAACTTGCACCAAGTGTCCCATGGGTGTGTGGACAAGTCCTTTGAATATTTTCACATATTGAGTTTCATTGAACCGCTTTTCCCACATACATTAACTATAAAGATCCAGTCAACAACTCACAAAGTTTACCGATTTAGACACTTTAACAAATCTACAACAACACTCCTAAACATTACCGGTTGACCTAAAACATCAGTGATATAAAGCAACAAATTTGAAACTTCAATATCCTTTGACCAAAACCTTAAACCACTTCACTAATACCAATAATAACATATTTCAGATCATTTCCAATCATGTAAATATATCTATGCAAATATACCAATCATTCATATCAACCATATCAAAAACACATCGACAAAATCATTCACCACTTGACACAATAATTTTTTACGTGGAAACCCAAATGGGAAAAACCATGATGGGGATGAATACCCACAAGTATTTTGAACTCTTCTGAAGTTCACCTTTTTAGGAGACAAGCTCGATTAGAAGCTTATATAATAATGTCCTGTTAGGAATAGTTCTGGTTAAGGACCACCTGGTTAAGGGATTGACTATAAATACCCTGTTAAAGGTAACCTCGGTGGAGGATTTCAAATCCAATCTAATGGATCACCTGGTTAGAGGATTTTAACAACAAGCCTATTAGAGCTTACCTGATTAAGGGATTTTAGTGTTGTAATGGTTAGAGAACAACAAGTTCTTTGACTAATTTGGAAATAGCACTTCCTTGCTAAATCATATTCTTTACTGCTCCTATCTGCCTTCACATCATTCTACAGATATACCTCCTGGTTCAACAGCAATCACTTTCCCACTTAACCAAATTTGCCAACACCTCATTGAATCAAATCATCAAATTATTTTAAAAAACATTAGGTCAATAACACAACACAAACCCTGAAATCTCATAGAGATTACAAACATGTCGGTTCAATCTTGACCGTTAGATTATATGCAATCAAATTTACTTTCTTCTAGGTATCTACAACTGCTCTTGGATCATCGCACTTTGAATCTTGTAACACATCACGCATTTTTCACTTCATACTATGCATTTGATCATTCCCAAGATAAACGGTTATGTTTACGTGCCAAAACCTTTTCAAAACTCATCACGTGCAACATGCTTACATGGCATCTTCATCACCGATCATCATTCGGTCATAGATCATCACAACTGATCTCCAAGCTTCATTGGTAAGCATTTTGTTTCTCAATTGGTTAGGGTTACCGGTTGATCATTACTACATCATTACTAGTTCTTTCACTACTTCATTATCGGTTTCTTTACTATTTCATTACCAATTGCTATTGACATAAATGACAACACTATACTTCTTCAATGCAATATTCATGCAATGCCAACATTATCCCCCTTTGGCATTGATGACAATACAAATAGCAATACCAATTGATTGTCACGATTCGGAGTAAAGCATACACACAAGTATAGGAATCCCGGTTTCCATTTTCTATCCTTGAACTATATCTTCATATCTTCAACTAGTAACTGGTCTGCAATCTGTCTTCTCTCCTTAACATAAAAGACTATCAATCATATACATTTATTCTCCCCCTTTGACAACCATTTTTTTTATCTCACCTACCAATGACATCTCAAATTCACTCTTCATTTCATTAGCAAAATCATGACACATATCATCATTACCTCCAAAAATGATATCATCAACAAATACCTCACTTACCTGTATTTTATCTCCTTCTGTCTTGAGATATATGTTACTATCTTCGCTGATTCTTTGAAAACCTATCTTTACTAAGTGAGAGTGCAATCTTTCATACCATGCTCTTGGTGCTTGTTTCAATCCATATAGTGCCTTATGAAGCTTGCACACCATATTCTTTTATTTTATTAATGCATAACCATCTAGTTGTTCTATGTATACTGCTTCTTCCAATATTCCATTTAAGAATGCTGATTTAACATCCATCTGATATACTTTAAAACCTCTGTATGTCGCAAATGCAAGTAGAGTCGTTACTCCTTCCAATCTTGCTACTGGTGCAAATGTCTCACCATAATCTTCACCTTCCTCTTGTGCATATCATTTGCATACCATTCTGGTTTTATTCCTGACCACTACTCCATCTTCATTTAATTTGTTTCTGAATACCCATTTTGTGCCTATTGTATTCTTGTTTTTTGGTCTGGGAACCAATGACCATGTATCATTCTTCTCTATCTGATCAAGTTCTTCTTCCATTGCCTTGATCCAATCTTCATCTGCAAAGGCTTCTTTTGTAGTTCTAGGCTCAATGGTGGAGATCATACAAGAATTCTCTCTTAGCCTTCTTCTAGTTAACACACTTGCATTCTTGTCTCCAATAATCTGATTGGAGCTCTGATTGAGTCTGACATACCTTGGAATAACTTTATCTTAGTTTTTAGGTTCTTCTTCTTCTTCACTTTCTTCATCTTCTGTTGGACCTTCCTATTCTGGTTGAACTTGGGATTCTATGTTCAGTTCACCAACTTCTGGCTTTACTAGTTTCGGTTCCAAAAATAGTGTGTTTGGTTCTTCTTCTTCCTTCTTCTTCTTGGTTTCTACAAATTTCTCAAGAAATTCATCTACTCGGACGTTGACACTTTCAATGATCGTCTTAGTCCAGTTGTTGTAGCATTTGTAAGCTTTTTTCTTGGTGGAGTAACCAAGAAATATGCCTTCATCACTTTTGGCATCAAACTTTCCAATATAATCACTTCTTTTAATAAAACATGTGCTACCAAAATTTTTAAAGTAACTGACATTCGGTGATCTACCATACTAGTATTCATAGGGTGTTTTGTCTTTACCTCTTTTGACCAGTATCCGGTTCATTGTATAAACAAATGTGTTGACAACTTCTTTCCAAAATGTCTTCTCTACACCTCTTTGGATTAACATAGTCCTAGCAGCTTCAACCACTGACCGGTTGTTCCTTTCTGCAATACCATTCTGTTGTGGTGTCCTTGGTGTAGATAGCTGCCTCTTGATCCCATTGTTTTCAGAGTATCTAGAGAATTCCTTTGAAGTAAATTCACTACCTTGATTAGTTCTTAAACATTTCAACTTCCTTCCACTTTCATTTTCAACCAAGGCTGTGAATGCCTTAAACTTTCCGAATGCTTTTGTCTTGTCTTTCAATAATGTGACCCACATCATCCTTAAGAAGTCATCGGTAAATATCACAAAGTACTGATCACCTTGAATACTCCTAGTCCTCATTGGTCCACATAGGTTAGTATGAACCAAATCTAGCAAATGTTCAGCTGACAAAGATTTTCTCTTGAAGGTTGAGGAAGTCATTTTCCCTAACTGACATTCCTAGCACAAAGCATTCACCGGTTTGTCCAACTCTAGAAATCCTCTTACTGATTTTGACTTGCTGACTCTTACAATGTTATCTAAATTCAAATGAAAAAAATTCTCATGCCAAAGCCAAGTATCTTCTACTTTTGCAATCAAACAACTATTGACTTTAGAGTTTAAGTTGAAAAGATTACATCTGGTTTGTTTCTTGGTTGCAATCAATTCATCTTTGCTTCCAAAGATCTTGCAAACTCCATTCTTGAATTCTAATGGGTAACCTTTGTCATTGACTTGAGAAACACTCAAAAGATTGTGTTTTAGACCTTCAACCAAGTAGACATCATCTACACTACTCTTACCATTCAGAGAAATGGATCCTTTACCTTTCACCATGCAACTACAGTTATTCCCAAATCTGACAACACCTCCATCAAATTCTTCCAATGTTAGAAACTTGCTCCGGTCACCAGTCATGTGGTGTGAACAACCACTATCTATAATCCAGTCATCTGAACTATCCAAGTGAGAGTCCAATGCCTTCTGATCTGATATGTCATCTTTGATAGCAACAAAGACAATGTCCTCATTTGAATCTTCCTCATATTCTTCATCAGTAATACCTCCATCTACTGCAATGAAACAATTTATTTTTCCTTTTCCTTTAAAATTCCTATATTTCTCTCATTTTTCCTCATTATCTTTATTAGGATAGTTAGCAGCAATATGTTCTATCCGGTTACATGCAAAACATTTGAGTGGTAATTTACCTTTATACTTACCAGTACCTCTTGGTAACCACTTGGCCAAGAATTCTTTGAATTCCATCAATCTATCATCATCATCTACCTCCTTGCTGGATCTAGATTCATGACTGTAACTTACTTCTCTACTTTTTCTTACCGTTGGGGTTGATATTGATGCTTTAAATGTAGATTCTGACCTCTGAACACTTTCAACAAAACCATTTAATTCAAATGCGGTTAATTTACTAGTGATAGAGTCAAGAGTTACCTTTGTCTTGTCAATAGATTTGAGTTCTTGAATGGCTGCAACTCTGATAGTGTAGACCAGTAGAAGGGTTCTCAATACCTTGCTAACCACAATGGCATCCTCCACTATACCTCCAGAACCTTTGATTTCTCCAACTATCTCCTTGATTCTTTGACCATATTGTTGAATGTTTTCACCTTCAACCATTCTCATGTCATCCAATTTTCCTCTGAGACTATCTTCCTTGGCTATCTTTACATGCTCATCACTGCCATATATATCTTCCAATTTCTTCCAAACTTCATATGCAGTCTCTAGTCCATGAACAATAACATATTTTGAATCTGACAAGACATTGATGATGGCCTCCAATGCTTGGTTGTTCTCCTGTTTCTCCTTCTTCTGATCATCTATCATAATTCCACTAGGTAAGTTATACTTAGTAACAACTTGATCCCAATACTGACTTCATAAGCTCTTGGTGTAAGTCTTCATCCTATCACTCCAGATTTTGTAGTTATCTCTATTCAACTTCAAACCTTCTCTCTTCATCATTTTCTCCTAGATCTTTTCCTCAAGCTGTTAGGCTTATACTCAAGAGGACCTGGAATGGTCTAATACCAATTGATAATATGATGAAACTATAAAGGTCAGGTCAACTACTGAGAGGGGGGGTGAATCAGTAGATAGAAAATTAACTGGGCTTTCACCAAACTTATTTTCAACTAAAAAACAACTCACAAAGTTTACCAGTTTAGACAGTTTAACAAATATACAACAACACTGCTAAACCTTATTGGTTGACCTAAAACATCAGTGATATAAAGCAACAGATAAGAAACTTCAATATCCTTTGACCAAAAACTTAAACCACTTCACTAATACCAATAATAACAAATTTCAGATCATTTCCAATCATGTAAATATATCTATGTAGTTATACCAATCATTCATATCAACCATACCAAAAACACATCCACAAAATCATTCACCACTTGACACAATGATTTTTCAAGTGGAAACCCAAATGGGAAAAACCACGGTGGGGATGAATATCCAAAGGTATTTTGAACTCTTCTGAAGTTCACCTTTTTAGGGGCCAAGTCCAATTAGAAGCTTATACAATAATGTCATGTTAGGAACAGATCCGGTTAAGGAATTGACTATAAATACACTGTTAAAGGTAACCTCGGTGGAGGATTTCAAATCCAAGCTAATGGATCACCTAGTTAGAGGATTTTCACAACAAGCCTATTAGAGCTTACCTGGTTAAGGGATTTTATTTGTTGTAATGGTTAGAGAACAACGGGTTCTTTGACTAAAATGGAAATAATACTTCCTTGCTGAATCAAATCCGTTACCGCTCCTATCTGCCCTCACATCATTCTACAAATACACCTCCTGGTTTGGCAAGAATCACTTTCACACTTAACCAAATTTGTCAACACCTCATTGAATCAAATCATCGACCTTATATGCAAATACATTAGGTCGGTAACACAACACAAACCCTACAATCTCATAGAGATTACAAACATGTTGGTTCAATCTTGACCGTTAGATTACATGCAATCAACTTTACATTCTTCTGGGCATCTACAACCACTTCTGGATCATCGCACTTTGAATCTTGTAACACATCACACATTTTTCACTTCATACTATGCATTTGATCATTCCTAAGATAAACAATTATCTCTACGTGCCAAAACCTTTTCAAAACTCATCACATGCAACATGCTTATGTGGCATCTTCATCACCGATCATCATTCAGTCATAGATCATCACAACCAATCTCTAAGCTTCATCAGTTAGGGTTACTGGTTGATCATCACTACATCATTACCAGTTGTTTTATTGCTTCATTACCAGTTTCTTTACTTCTTCATTACCGGTTGCTATTGACATCAATGACAACACTATACTTCTTCAATGCAATCTTCATGCAATGCCAACAACAATTTTTTTGCTCTCAAAATTGGAAAATCTGGAAACCCCTATCTCAAACCCACAAATAGGAAAAGAATGAACTGGTCATATGTTCATTAAATCAACTAGAAATCCCTAAATACCCAGCTAATAAAAGGAATTTCCCAAGACAACCATTTCTTTCAACCAGACAAGGAAAGTGAAAGAAGAAAATAATAAGAGATGTTTTCACAGTCACAAATTCTTAGAAGATAAAAAATGAACAAAACAAGAGTTTTAAAATCCAACCTTATATGCTCTCCTGGAAAAAAATTTGAAGATGAATCCAATGGATGTACACACAACAAACCACACCAATCCTTCCAAAGCTTTCCACCAAAATAAACCCCTTCAAACTTTCATCAACACCTCCAGGCAAAACCACCAATCAACAACAAAGAGGAAATTTTCCCAAAATGCAAGAACTCCATATTCTGGAAAAATCCCCCAATATAAAGAATTTTTACCTAAAATATCTTTTAGGGCAAAAAACTTTTCTGAAAATTAATATTTGAATTTATTTCCTCTAGTTTAATAACACTTATATTTTTTAATTTAAAATTAACTTTGCTCACACACAACCAAGTCATCTAGATATTTAATTTTTAAAAGTTAAAATAACTTTTATAAAAACACATGACACAATATTAAATCCACTAGATGATATATATTAAACAATTAATTTAATTAATCAACCTAGTATGATTGATTTATTTATTTTAACATATAAGGTGCCCATATTAATTTATCCTTAATTTAATTTATGCATGACAAAACACATTAATTATTAATTACCCTAAGGTATTAATAATTAATTTCACATAAAATAACACTAGAAGAATTACAAAGCACACAACACACAAACTCATCTAAACAAAATAAAGAATTGACCTGCATACCAACATTGGAAAGGTTGATAAAAGACTGGCAATGCTCACTATCGAGCAAGGCTAGGGATGATATTTAGGGCCTTAAGACTATCTCATTTACTTCCATCAGGTTAATTAGGTATGCTTAGACCCGTGAAGCCAGGTGGAGTCGGTACCTTGTACCTGCAATTTCTGCATCACCGAACCACACATACATATATATATACAAACATGGGAAACAAATCGTTGAAGGAGAATCGTGATGTTCCATGTCTCATTGAAGTGAGTGACAGAAAATCATCTCCTCGCACCCCATACAAACTCCACACATACATGAAGGTGGATACATAATGCAACTCATACATAAAATAAATATGTTAGTCCATGGTCAATAACACATAAATAAAGTTAACATCTAATCATCCATAAGGAATTAGTGCATAATCAACATTCATTGAATCACACATCAAAGCATATTCCATCATAACATAATATCTGAATAAAAACATCACGACATAATGTATCCACAAAACCACTAAAAAGTCAACCATGGTCAAAAAGAGTATCAGAAAAGTCTAATCAAGGGAGGGGTAGTACATTTTAGCCCATGGTTTTGTAATACAGTATTACGGTTTCATGTATTGTATCTCATATATATTAGGTGTGTGAGATGGAGGTTGTGTGTAAGAGTCTTATAGCCATTGAGTTACATTTGGATCTTCGTTGGTGATACTTTTGTGAGAAGATTTCTTTGCATGTATTGTATAATGTTGTTGATTCTTGAATAATATATTAGTCAATTTTTGGAGTGTGGGTTTTTTCTCTCGTAACAATTTTCCCCACGTAAAGCACTATGTTGTAGTATGCATGTTATTTATGTTTTTTTTGTTAAATTTTTGTAACTATTGTAAAGATCATTAAAAAAATTGCATTGCCCTCCTCTTACGATTAGTGTAGGATGTTATTCCACGATCTTAACTTCCTTACATGTGGTATATGAGCCTGATCACCTTTGGTTTCAATTGTGGGTTATTGGGTTTTTTGAACTAACCCAGATTCCAGTGGGACCTTATGTAGAAGATAATTTTTTATCTTGTTGTAGGAATTTTCAGATGGCTAGTTCATCAAGGAGAATAGAGGTGGTGGTGCAGCCATAATTTGGTGGGTCCTCAAAGAGAATAAACCAAACCATGCAACAAGAGTAACACAATAGAAGTAACAACCACATTGAAAAATTATAGAATTAGATTCTCGTATCATCATATATTCATCATAGATCATCTGGTAATCAACCGGTTACATGTAGGCTAACAAGACAAAATACAACCGGTAACCAACCAGTTACATGCAAGCCAGAATACAATCCATCTGGATCTCTGAGAGACCTTTGAATTACCAATCCCATAACTAGGAACTCCTAAATCTCTAACTGCCTACTAAGGATCTCATATAACAATATTTATACCCTCTGGAACATATCTAGGTCAGCCACAAAAGATTACATTTACCAAGACAGGAAAATGAAACATGTAAATAGGTCTACCCCAAGAATGAAAGGAAATTCCTCCTGAAAAGAACAACCAAGGAGCATGGATCAACATGAAGGTTAGCCAAGGAATCAGGATCATTGAGCAAGACCCCAAATAGATCCACATGCCAAGAGATCGCTCCGCACGAGAAGAAATCAACAATTAGTTGTTAAGCTCAAAAACTCCTCTGGGAACTAGAACAGTCAAACCGGAAGCAAGTTCTCACTGGTAAATAACCCAAATGGACTAAGAATCTAGAATTAAGCATAAGAAAATGCCTGGAAATCAAAACTCTGATCCGCAACGAAAAGCAACCAGCTACCGGAAGAACAAAGAAACTA
Source organism: Cryptomeria japonica (assembly GCF_030272615.1). NCBI lineage: Eukaryota > Viridiplantae > Streptophyta > Pinopsida > Cupressales > Cupressaceae > Cryptomeria > Cryptomeria japonica. The sequence goes on along the minus strand of NC_081406.1, from coordinate 645,353,243 downwards.
AAACAATGAACTTGAGCAGAACAAAATTGAAAGGAAATATTTTTGGTTGATGCAAGATTGCTCATTGATCGGGGATGCTCCTGCATCAGACACCCTAGGTAGAAAGAGATGTTCCATGAGAAGCAACTCATGAAAATCGAAAAGGACTTGGGATATAGACTCAATCTCATTTCTGATCCAAACATCTTCTTTATCTGCAAATCTCTTTCTTAGCTCCTCCGGAACCTCAACCAAATTCTCTCACTCCTGACTCTCTTTAATTCTTTTACCCTCCTTCAGACTTGCACTCTGTCTCTAACTGATGCTCCCTTTCTTCTACAACTCTGATTTATTTACACCACAAGACTTCATCTGGTCTGCCACCATAACCTTACTGCCATCCAATTTCTTCTTACCATCAGACTTATCTACCAGACCCTTCTGCAATTCCATGTCACCCTCCGGTATAACCTCAACAACCGATTTCTCCATACTGCTACTCAGATTCCTCACTTCCTTCTCTTTCTCCTTCAAAGAAGCCAATGTGAATTTCTGCCCATCCTTCTCAATAGTGGTCAAGTTTCTTCTACAATCATAGATAGCTCCTCCATCAAACTGCCAAGGTCTTCCCAACAAGACATGACAAAAACTCATAGATAAAACATCACACAAGCCCTCATCCCTAAAAGGTCCAATATTAAAACTCACCAAACACTTCTCTTTTACTTCTAACTTTTGATCATCTTGTAACCAACTTACCTTGTAAGGAAAAGGGTGCATAAGCCTCTTTAATCCAAGCTTCACTATTATCTCCTCAGATACCAAATTATCAGTATTCCCACTATCCATAATAACCTTGCAACACTTACCACCTGATTTGCACACAGTCCGAAAAAGAATCCTTCTCTGAGTAGGTCTAGTATCTTCATTTCTCTGCTCCATCATGACTCTTCTAAACATAAGGGATTCTCCTTGCTCCGATGCACATTCAGTTCTGGTAACTTCAACTTCTTGATCCTCATTTGTCACACAACTTCTTGCCATTACCAACTTACATTCATAAAATCTATGTCTGGTTTCTCCACACTTGAAACATCTGGCCGTAAATTCTCTGTTGCTACTGCCACTCCCTTTCCTCTATGTTTTCTAATATGGTTCTTTATTCCACTTAGGTTTTGATTCTTCTTCAACATTCTGCTTCTTTGTACTTATTTGCCTCCTGAATCTCTCCTTCCCTCTAGGTATATTCTGTTGTCTTCTTCTCACCTTCTCCTCAGCCTTCAAATCATACTAGTAAGCTTCCTCAACTGTGGAAATCTTCAACATACTCATTTCATCCTAAATGTTAAATGCAAGTCCATTTATGTACCTCACTACCTTTTCTCTATCCATCTCTCTATGTCCAAATCTGATCATTACTTTGTACAACTCCTCGGTATATACTCTTTCACAGTCATGTTTCTCTACTTCAAGTTCTACAACTTCTTGAATAGCTCCAACTCATAGTCTTCTAGAATGAACTTAGCCTTCAATCTCTCTACCATTTGTCTCCACCGGGTGATCTTCATTTCACCATTCTCCACTCTGTCTCTTTGTTACTCTTTCCACCATAAGCCAACATACCCTTTCAATTTAGTTTGTGCCTACCTAACCCTTTGTGGATCCTTAACATCCTCAAATTCAAAGTAGTCCTCCAACTCTCTGATCCAATCAATCAAATCCTCTGGATTCAACGTCCCAGAAAAGTTTGAAATCTCCACTTTATGCATTTTACTTGCTTGTGCCACTACTCTTAGAAATATTTCTTCTCTTCCATCTTCTAGTCCTTCAACCTCTTCCACCTCAAACTTTGGGTTCCTTCGTAAACCATCCAATACATTCTGGATCTCATTCCTCATCTCATTCTTGAAATCCTCCATAATCTACTATACCCTCCGGGGGTTCATCCTTCTAGGTAGCATCTCCTCCTTTGCTCTGGTGAATTGTCTCAACCCGACAATCTGACTATTGGATTTAATTGCCTCACACTCGGTGATCTATTGAGCATACTCGCAACCTACCTCCACTCGGCGATCTATTCACCCAAAGGAATATCTCAAGGTTCGCAACTGGATCTTCCACCAACCGGTTCATAACTAGCTTTGATACCACTTCGTGCAACCATAATCTGGTGGGTCCTCAAAGTGAATAGACCAGACCAGACCAGACCATGTAGCAAGGGTAACACAATGAAAGTAACAACAATACATTGAAAAATTATAGAATCATATTCCCACATCATCATATATTCATCATAGATCATTCGGTAATCAACTGGTTACATGCAGGATAACAAGCCAGAATACAACCGGTAACCAATCGGTTACATGCAAGCCAAAATACAATCCATCTAGATCTTTGAGAGACCTCTGAATTACCAATCCTGGAAACAAGAACTCCTAAATCTCTAACTACCTACTAAGGATCTCATATAACAATATTTATACCCTCCGGAACATATCTGGGTCAGTCACAAAAGATTACATTTACCAAGACAGGAAAATGAAATGTGTAAATAGGTCGGCCCCAAGAATGAAAGGAAATTCCTCCGAAAAATAACAACCAAGGAGCCCAGATCAACAGGAAGGTCGGCCAATGACTCAAGATCATCGACCAAGACCCCTAATAGATCCACACACCAAGAGATCACTTCACACGAGAAGAAATCAATAATTATCCATTAAGCTCAAAAACTGCTCTGGGAACCTAAACAGTCAAATTGGAAGCAATGCCTTACTAGTGAAGAACCCAAATGGACTGAGAATCTAGAATTAAGCATAAGAACACGCCTGGTAACTAAAAAATCTGATATGAAATGAAAAGCAACCAACTATCGGAAGAACACAGATACTAAAACACTGAACTTGAACAGAACAAAACTGAAAGGAAATATTTTTGGTTGATGCAAGATTGCTCATTGTCCAAGGACGCTCTTGCATCGGGTGGAATTTTTTTCTAGAAGTAATTATGAGATATTGAAGCTGAAGATGGAGGATCTGCTAATAGATTGAGATATGTGGGATGTTATTGATGTGAATTTCTCAAGACCTATAGATCCTACTGTGGTTTTCTAGTATGATGTTATGGATAGTAAATTGAAAGGTCTAATTATATTATACTTTCCAGACTCTATTCTAACCAATGTTCATGAAGAGACCTTTGCAAAGAAGCTATAGAATAAGCTCAACGATATGTATCAAGCCAAATCTTTATTGAATTAAATTTTTTTGAAGAATAAATCGCATTCCTTTGAGAATGGAAGAGGGTGGAAGGATTACGGATCACCTGGAAGCATTCAATATGTTGGTGGCTCAATTGACATCTGTTGGTGTCAATATGGATGTGGATGAGAAATACTAGATCTTGTTTTATTCTTTGTTTGATTCGTTGGACTCTCTTGTTATGGATATCAATGGTACTTCTATTATTTTCAAGTATGAATGTGTTTGGTGCCTTTCTTAGTGAAGATATGCAAAGGAAGGTATCTATTAGTTTGAAGGACACCCTAACTATTTGTGGAAGACCCAAGGAAAAATACAACAAGAATGAGAAGTGTGATAAATCCAAGTCTCTGAGTAAGATCCAAATCTCCTGGAAAGTCCAAAGTCATTTGCTGGAATTGTGATAAATTAGGAAACTTCCTTAATTATTGCAAAGAAGACAAGAAAAAAAAAAGTTAGACTTTGATTTTGAGTACAAGAAGGAAGATGTTGATGCATTCATTGCAACTTTGGCCACTCATGTAAGTAATAGGCCATAACTTACTACCTAATTAATAGGTCTCCTACATCAACTCTTGTTGATAAAATGTCTATCGAGGCATGGTTGAGTCATAAGCCTTAATTGAGACATCTTAGAGTTTTTGGTTGTGAGGCATATGTGATGAATACTAAGAGGAGGGGTGAATTAGTATGCCAAAAATAGTCTGAAGATAAACTGTTAAAACAGTTTAACAGATAGACCGGTTATCACACATGCAAACCAAAATGCAAATAAAGCATTCACCCACAAAAGCAATACAACCATAACACAAGATATTTGATGTGGAAACCCAAATGGGAAAAACCATGGTGAGATGGAACTCACAAGTCACTATCTACAGAATAGAAACCAAACCTGTTAAGGTCAGACCAGTTAAGGTCTTACAATGTTCTTCACCAGAACAGATCCTATTAGGAATCTCAATCTCTATTAGGAGATAAGTTCGATTAAAGACTACCTTGTTAGAGGATTTTAGATTCACATAAGTGAACCACCTTGTTAGAGGATTTTACAATAGGCTTTTGGACCTACCTGGTTAAGGGCTACCGACTTGTCAAAGATGTGAGTAATCAACAAGTATTTGATCTATCTAATAGCACAAACTGCTTGGTTAGATCCAGTATAGCTCACTGCTAATGCATTCCAGCATTACTTTAGTCTCTCTCTCTCTCTCTCTCTCTCTCTCTCTCTCTCTCTCTCTCTCTCTCTCTCTCTCTCTCTCTCAGTTACAACATAATATTCTCAGATAAGATCACTCTTACAATAACTCAACAACCACCTTAAACCCTAGTCACAACATAAACCCTTTCAGCAACAACCTAAAACCCTAGACATGATGTCCTTTTAAAGGAAACTGATTTCATGTCGGTCCAATAGGATTACATTACAATTTCCTAGGTTCAATGAATCTAGACATACTCAGTAACATGACACAAAAAGCACCGTCAGTGTGTCGGCACGGTCAATCAATCGGTGGATTGGTAACTCATCACAAAATGCCAGTTGGTAACTCATCACAGATTATTACCGGTTCATACAAAATACCGGTTGTCGGTTTGACAAAAATGAAGACTGGTAAGAATGTGTTACGCTGCTTTTCTCCCTCGTACCCCTTGAGATCTACGAACCGCTTGGGGTCGACATGCTGCTTCAGACCGGGAAACACATTCTGCAAAATCACCAATAGTCTAAAGACTAGAATACAACATACCGGTTTAGCTCTAGCTCATATATATAAAGGGGATCTCAATACAAGTGTGTGTCCATCAATGACAATCACAACATAAACATCAAAAATGCCAACAATCTCCCCCTTTGGCATTGATGGCAACACTTAAGAAAATAAAATTTTGACATCTAAGTGTTTTACAACAAAAACATACCATTTGCAAAATTGCTCCCCCTAAGCATATACACTATCCCTTAATCAATACAATGTATAGCAATTTTGCATATAGAGCATAAACATTGAGATATTAGAGAATATAGCATATATCAAAACATATATCAAAATTTTAAAAACCAGATACTTCTCCCTATTTGTCTCCAAAATAGATAGAGTACTTCTCCCCCTTTGCCAACAATGACAAAGTACCGCTGAACAACCCTGTTTCCATTTGATATTGAAATAATAAAAGTTTATGACAACAATGAATAATATTTGTCAAAAACTGTTTTATAGTCCTGCAAAAATTGTTTCATGGATAGAGACCAGGACTCAAGTAGGGAGGTGGCCACTTCTTTCTCTGTTTGTATCTGGGATACCTGTTCCTCCAAGGCATCAACTGTGCTCAACTCCTGCGTAACTGTCAAGGCATCCAGGTTCAGATAACACTTCTGAAGAATTTGCAGATGTGGAAGTAAAACCAGTTGTAGCTCCTACAAATCTCTAGATCGTGTACTGATCTCTTGCTCCATTTTGGCTAACTGGATCTGGAACCGGTGAACAATTTGCCCATAAGTTGCAAAGGAATCATAGGGTGGCTTAAATGTGCTCAAGTAGGACTGTAAGTCCGTTTGAAGCTTTTGCTTCTGAGTTAGCACATCATCGCAAAATAGATGGGGTTGACAGATTTTGCTTAGTAGCAAGTTTCCCTCATCCAAAGTGTCACTTATATCCTTTTGGTCTTTCAGAAGTTCAGACCGGAGCTCATTCAACTTTTTCACCAGAGCAATGTTAAGAGCCTTTTGATGCTCTTTCTTGGCATTTGCCTCAGCTACTTCTTCCAGGCTCTGCACCTGATCATCCACTACAGTATATAGTAGTTTGAGCTGTGCTAGTGATGATTCAGTGTTAGGAAGATTGGTACCAGGGATCAAACCGGTAAGGGTGTCTACAACCGCCTGAATTATGTCTTGCTCCTTTTGCCTGTGAATGATTTCAAGGCACTCTTGAGCAACCTTGATGCTCTGCATAAGCTCTGACTCACTTGCAGACTAGAGATCAATAGGACTGGAGATATCAGCCGGTTTGGCTTGACTCCCGGTTGCCTTCGAAGTCTCCATCTGTGTGCTCTTCATTACTTCCATTGTCTTGTCTGCTTCTTCCTTCTTCTTTTTCTCTACTTCCTTCTTCTGTTCTTGTTCCTTGCCTTCCTCTTCTTTCTTTTTCCTCTCTGCTTCCTTCCTCTTCTCCTCTTCTTTCTCTTCCTCTTCCTTCTTCTTCTTTTCTTCCTCTTCCTTCTTCTTCTTTTCTTCCTCTTTCTTCTTCTTCTTTTCTTCCTTATCCTCTTCTTCTTTCTTCTTCCTATCATCTTCTTGCTTCTTCTTCTCTTCATCTTTTCGTTTCTCCTCTTCCACTTTTCTCTTCTCTTCCTCTTTTCTCTTTTTCTCATCTTCATCCCTCTTCTTCTTCTCTTCCTGTTCCTTAGCTGTTTCCTGTGTGTCCTTGGCTTGCTCACTGCCCTGTTCGGCTTGTTGCCCCTGTTCTATTCCCTCAGAAGGTATGTCCTGAGTGACATCTTCTACGTCCAGGGCATCGACATCAATAGTGTTGATTGGTTCTTCAACTGAGTTTCCTTCTTCATCAAAAACTTCATCTAGTTTGGATATGACCAGTTCTTTTTCTGCTTGCAGGTTGACCATTCGTGCTTTATGAGATTGAATAGCATGATTCATATACTGATGAGTGTCTTTTTCAACATCATCAACTCTTCCCTCCAACAGCTAGAGTCTTCTTCTCCTTGTGAAGAAGAGTCCTTTATTTTGGTCCAAAACATCAAATAATTCTAAACTTGAGAGGTCGGGAAAGTACTGTGCAAAGACTTTCTCCCTAATCTCCTATTCTTTTTCAATGGCAATGCACCATTTATTATCTAATGCTTTATATAAAGAATCCGATGTCTGAGATTTAATCTCTGATGGCGACTGGTCATTTTTACACAAATAAATAATGATTTCCTATCATACTTCTTCTTTCTCCTCGTCACTAAAATCATCATAATAATCTACTAAATCATGAAGTAATTTTCTCCTAATATTCTTCATTGTCCTTTGAAAATGTGTCAAAGGTTTGTATGAGGAGATATCAATATTTACCGGTGCGGATGCTACTGGTTCATTCTTCTTCATTTTCTTTGTCTGCCTGGCCTTCTTTGGCTTTTCATTAGACTCAGTCTCTTCAAAGTTCGGTTCATTTGTCTTAGTCTTCCTTTTTCTTTCAAAGACTTTTGTCGGTGTCACTTCCGGTTTCTTCTTTGCAGGTGACCACTTGGTCACTCTTGGAGTTGCAGTAGTAGCCGGTGCCGATGCTACAGGCATTGCCTTTGCTTTCTTTGCAGTTGGTTCTTTTCCTTTCTTAATAGAGGGTTCCTCAACCGATACAATCCTCTCCAAATAGGTTCCATTCCTCTTAGCCTTAGGATCAAGAGGCAAGGCAATAAGGGTTGAGGCATACCCTTCCAGCATATCATACATCACCTCATAGCCCATTGGCTCCACTTCTTCCATTCTAGGCTCAACAGCCTCCATTAAGCATTTGTCCACCTGGATGGTGAAACAGATGTCATCTTCATATTTCTTAACGATGTCACCTGAGATCCTTACCCTTTGACTCATCTTCCTCCTGAACTCATCAAAATATTTGTTCAGTACATCAGGGTGACCGGTTCCAATGGCTTGTATGCTTTCCTTGATCTGTTTGGTTACCAGTTGGTCAGGGGACCACTGGACATCTCCTGCTCCAGGAAAGTAGCCTTGGAAATAGAAAAACAACCCAACCAGTAGTTGTCCGAACTTGAATCTCAGTGCATTATCCTGTTTAATCAACTTCAGATTAGATAGGAGTTGCCTCTGCATACTGGTGCATAGGTCAAATGATGTGTCCTCTTTAATCATCCGATAAGCGGCACTTACCGCTGCAGCAGATACAGAATTAATCCTGCTAGTTGAGAATGTTCTGTAGCCTATCACCATGCAGACGTATTTCACCAAATCATCCTTGATAGGATTAACTGTCATACCCCGTGAGTCACTTGTTGAACCAGTGAGCTTGGCCATTTCCATTTTTCTTACTGTTCTTAGGGCTGGCACTTCCCCTGTGTTACAAAAACCGGTGACTACATGAATTGCCTATGGTGTGATATCATGTGTCCTCTCCAGGTACATCTTTTCACCATGGACTCTACTCAAAATGATCCTGATATGATCCTCCATAAAGTCTTCCAGAAAGTATACTACATTATGGAGTTTCTTCTTCTCTAGGTACTAAACTCCAATTTGATTTTCTTGTCCTTGCCGCAAAATAAACCTAACTGGGTGTGAATAGCTAAAGACCTTAGGTCTTCTATTTTGCAATCAATATAATCAAAACTTCCTTCTTCAACTATTACTCCAGCCGGAACTTGTGATAAGGCATTGTATTTGGACTTCCTTTGAATGAAACTTTCTGACTTAATGGATGTACTAGAACTGGTATGAGATGCGGAAGCCATTGTAGAGTATTTCAAGAACATGAAAAATAACTTTACAACGCGAATTTAGGGCTTCTTGATTCTGCTTCACTCCACTCTCCGTCAGTTGCTAAATCACTGCTTTGTGTTCTCCACGACCGTTTGCAAACTGAGTTTGAATCTCCTTCAAGACTTGTCAATTTCTTGAAATCTTAGTTTGAAAAAATTTTCTTCGCTCGAAAACAGATAGAGAGAAATGATTTGAAATATGCTTTTATACATGTCTCTCACCTATCGCCATTAATGCTCCTCTATTAGGGCGTAAACCCTAATTTGCCTCTTTTATCATTTTCGGTCTTCTGCCAAGCAACAGGTATTATATACCGGTTAAGGTCTTTTACCGGTGTAACCAGGGGTTTGAAAACATTTCACCATTTGCTCCCCCTAAGCCTCTTTGGAGCTTAGTTTGTCGGTTCCAATATTTCCACACTAGGTGCAGAAACCGGTTCCTCTTCCAACATTATTGGTTTCTTCCTCTAGGTTTTGTTCATGTTCGCTTGAACTATTTCAACATCAATTTCTCCTTTCTGAGTGACTAGTATATCATTAGATATACTCTTTTTGCTTCTACAAAATCTTGCAATGTGACCCAGTTTGTTGTAGTGATAGCAAACCAATCCAGGTGCTCTCCAAGGTCCATTGTTCATGTTTCCATTCTTCCTTCTGCATGTAGCAGCAGTGTGACCATGTCCATGACAAATCCAACAGTTTTCTCTCCATCCGGTTGCCTGTTGATAACCATTGTTGCATGACTGATAATTGTAAGCATTAAACCGGTTAGGGTTCGGGTTCACAAAAGATTCCGAACCAGCTCCTTGGGTCCTCCGAGGATATCTTCTGGTATTGTTCATGACAGACCTGCATTCAGATGCTCTATGCCCAAACTTGTTGCATGCATAACAATGACCATTGAACTTATTGGATCTAGGTACATTATTGATAAAATAAGGAAAATTATTGTAGGCTTTGCTCCTACATACATTGGCAGTGTGTCCTTCTTTAAGACAGTTAAAGCAAACAGGTTTGAATTTTTGCTAACCTTTTCCTTTGAGTGTCGGTTGCTTCTTCTTTGATGCTTCAACATTTTTTCCTGAGGATTCTCCTTTCTCATGTCTAGAGGAACCAAGTCCATTGGTATTCTTTACCAGTCTTGATGACTCAAGCTTTTGCTCTAGCTTGATAGTAATTTTGCTGAACTTAGCAAGTATTTCCTTTGACTTAGAGAGTTCTTTGGAAATAGAAATATTTGACTCCATTAGGATTGCATTTTCAGAGATGGTTATGTTCAGTTCATCTTGTACTCCTTCTTTTTCCATTCTTCTCTCATGAAGGCAAGTAGTCAGTGCACTAATCTCTTGTTTCAACTTGGAGATCTCATGATCTCTGTCCTTTATCAGATCTTCAGCTTTCCTCCAGTTCTCAAGCTCTTGACTAAACTGGATAGTCAGTCCTTCCAACTCCTTTCTCAAATTGGAGTTTGAATCATTCAGCTTATTTACTTCTGCAATCATGGCTTCCATATTTTCTTCATCTTCAGAACTACTTTCAGATAGCTCCATTAGTTTCTCTGCATGTTCTCTCCCTTTTGCTTGAGATGCCTTGTATTTGACCATAAGATCATCATAGGCTTGCTCAGACTGAGTGAGTTGTTGAGTAAGTTCCCTCAATGTGTATTCCCCCATATCTCTTTCTAAGTGGTTAAACTTATAGAAAGGTAGGCTCTGATACCAATTGATGAATACTAAGAGGGGGGGGTGAATTAGTATGCCAAAAATCTCTGTACTTAGACACTTAAATAGTCTGAAGATAAACCGGTAAAACAGTTTAACAGACAGACCAGTTATCACACATGCAAACCAAAATGCAAATAAAGCATTCACCCACAAAATCAATACAACCATAGCACAAGATATTTGACGTGGAAACCCAAATGGGAAAAACCACGGTGAGATGGAACTCACAAGTCACTATCTGCAGAATAGAAACCAGACTGATTAAGGTCATACTGGTTAAGGTCTTACAATGTTCTTCACCAGAACAGATCCTATTAGGAGTCTCAATCTTTGTTAGGAGATAAGTCCGATTAAAGACTACCTTGTTAGAGGATTTTAGATTCACAGAAGTGAACCACCTTGTTAGAGGATTTTACAATAGGCTTTTGGGCCTACCTAGTTAAGGGCTACAGACTTGTCAAAGATGTGAGCAATCAACAAGTGTTTGATCTATCTAATAGCACAAACTACTTGGTTAGATCTAGTATAGCTCACTGCTAATGCATTCCAGCATTACTTCAGTCTTCTCTATCTCTCTCTCAATTACAACATAATCTTCTCAGATAAGATCGCTCTTACAATAACTCAACAACCACCTTAAACCCTAGTCACAACATAAACCCTTTCAGCAACAACCTAAAACCCTAGACATGATGTCCTTTTAAAGGGAATCTAATTTCATGTCGATCCAATAGGATTACATTACAATTTCCTAGGTTCAATGAATCTAGACATACTCAGTAACACAACACAAAAAGCACCGTCAATCAATCGATGGATTGGTAACTCATCACAGAGTATTACCAGTTCATACAAAATACTGGTTGCCGGTTTGACAAAAATGAAGACTGGTAAGAATGTGTTATGCCACTTTGCTCCCTCGTACTGCTTGAGATCTACAAACCGCTTGGGGTCAACATGCCGCTTCAGACTGGGAAACACATTCTGCAAAATCACCAATAGTCTAAAGACTAGAATACAACATACCGGTTGGAACAAATACCGGTTGAGCTCTAGCTCATACATATAAAGGGGATCTCAATACAAGTGTGTGTCCATCAACGACAATCACAACATAAACATCAAAAATGCCAACAATATGCACATGTACCAATGGAGAAGTGAACAAAGTTGGAGAAAAAGTTCATGAAATGTATCTTCATTAGATACAATTATGGTGTGAAAGAATACAAGCTTTGGGAGTGTATTTCACAAAAGATAATACATAGTAGAATTGTTATTTTTAGAAAAATTAAGATTCCTATTACATTGTAACCATAACACACTAAATGTGAAGATGTGTTTCAATTTCCTTCTATGCCTAAAAGAGTTGAATTGAGACCCCTAGATAGGAAATAAGTTGAGAGAGCTCATCTAGCTCTAAATCTTCAAAAGAGGAGGAAGAACCTCCAACTCAGCTTGGTTAAAGGTCAACAAGACGTAGACAACCACTTGAAAGGTATTCACTTGATGGTTGGAGATGTAATTTTTCTTTGAATACTAATATGGATGAACCTAGATCTATAGATGAGGTATTAGGTATGAATGATGTCGAATCCTAGAAGATTGGTATGGATGAAGAAATGACAACTTTGAAAAAGAATGATACATGGGATCTCGTACCATTGCCTAAAGGATGAAAATCTATTAGTTGCAAATGGGTGTTCAAAAAAAAAATTGGCTAAAATGGAGGTATTCAAAAGTATAAAGCAAGGTTAGTTACGAAAGGCTAATCTCAGGTTGAGGGTGTTGATTATAGTGAGATATTTTCTCCTATTGCAAAAATAACATCCATTAGATTTTTTATTTCTATTGATGTTGCTTATGATTTAGAGGTTGAGAAAATGGATGTCAAAATTTCTTTCCTTCATGGTGATTTGGATGAGGATATTTAAATGACACAACCATAGCACTATGTGGCAAAAGGTAAAGGTAATTTATTTTGTAAATTGAAGAAATCTGTGTATGGCCTGAAATAGAGTCCTAAGACGTGGTACTATAAAATTAATACATATGCATTGATTTTGGGATTTGAGCATTCTAAATTAGATCATTGTGATTATTATGATCTAATTTGGTGATCATTTACTATACATTGCACTATATGCTAATGATATGTTATTCATTGGTAAAGGAAAATTTATGATTTCATAACTAAAGTCTCAACTTGCTGCTAAAGTTGAGATTAAAGAACTTGGTTTAGCAAAACACATTCTTGGGATGAAAATTAGAAGAGATAGGGTTAACATAAAGCTTTGGTTAAGCCAAAGTAAGTATGCAAATTTAGTTATACAAAGGTTTATACATGCAAAATTGTAGATCATTATGTGTTCCCTTTACAATTGGAATGAAATTATCTATTTCAGATTGTCCTACATCCCCATCAAAGATGGAAGACATGAACAAATTTCCTTACCAATGTGTAGTTGGAAGTTTTATGTATGTTATGGTTTGTACTAGACTAGACATTGCCCAAGTAGTGGGAGTTATTTATAGATATATGTCTAATGCTAGTAGAGTTCACTGGGATATGGTTAAAAGAGCCTTCAAATATTTGAAAGGTACATGGGAGTATTTTATATGTTATCATGGCAATTTGGTAGGAGACAAGATTTCCCTTGATATTTATGGTTATGCGGATTCCAATTGGGTAGGTGATATTGATAGAAGAAGATATACTGGTGCTTATGTGTTTACTTTATTTGGAGGTGCAATTAGTTGGATGAGTAAGCTATAGGTTGTGGTTGCTTTATCCACTACTGAACCATACTATATGGTAGCTACTCATTCTTGTAAAGAAGTCATTTGGTTTAAGAGATTATGCTCAAATATTGGAATAAAACAAGGTGTAGTGACAATTTATTGTGACAGTTAGAGTGTTCCTAGCTAATAACTTGGCATTTCATAACCAAACCAAACACATTGATGTTCAATATCATTTTGCCAGAAATATGGTTAAGGATGGTAGGGTGAAGCTAGTTAGGGTGGAGACTTTGATGAATGTTGTAGATTGTTTAACTAAGGTTGTGAGCACAGATAAATTTAGATGGTGTTCGAAGTCTATGGGCCTCATGACCCCTAGCAAATAACTTATTGTGTAGATACTCCCTCTTCCTAATGATGGATTGTTGAGTGCAATCTGAAACATTGAGACAAAAAACATGCATAGTTTCTCCAGAAGCATTCTTGTAAATATATCATGGACTATGGAAAACTCATCCCAATTAGATACTCCCTTTTCTCTTGCAAGGTGTTCGACAAGTGGGAGAATGTTAGGAAAATGATGTCTCAACCTTGCATATACATAAGGTTACTATTTGTATTATAAATTTTCATTTGAGCACAAATTGGTCCAAATTTTTCCCCGAAGCTTCGAATTGGATAGATAAACATGTCAATAAATTTTCGTTGCAAGATCATGCATATATTTGAAGTTACTAAAGTTTTTATTTGACATTTGGGAATGAAAGTTTTGAAGTCATTTTTTAGGGCCTTAGAGGCTCTGAAATATCCTAAAGGTGTTCATAACTAATGTAGTGGGTTGTAGCTTGATAGAGAACATCGTGAGATTTTTGGCACTTCAAACGACTCATCAATCAAACACCTAGTTCATAAGTTATGTCCTTCTAAAGTTAGGTCTCCTAAAATAGAAAATATAAAAATGTGTTGGACACATAAATGAGTTGTAAAAGGGAGTTACACATATTGGTGTGTGTATTGACACATCATAGGTCATCTTGTATTGGAGATAAGAGGAGCACCGCTCTTGGGTGGTTTTAGTCCATTGTTTTTTAATATCATTTGATGGTTTTGTGTATTGTATCTCCTATATATTAGGTGTGTGAGATGTAGGTTATGTGTAAGAGACTTATAGCGGTTGAGTTACCTCTGGATCTTTGTTGGTGATACTCATGTGGGAAGCTTTCTCTACAAGTATATTGTAATATGTTGTTGATTTATGACTAAAATATTGGGTAGCTTTTAGAGTGGGGTTTTTTTCTCCCATAAGGGTTTTCCCTACGTAAATCACTATGTTGTGGTATCCATGTTATTTATGTTCATTTTTGTTAAGTTTTGGTAATTGTTGTAAAGATTTGAAAAAAAAAATTCATTACCGTCCTCTCAAGATTAGTGCACTAATTTGTTCCACGACCTTAGCTTCCTTACATATTTATAATGATATAAATATTATAAAATATATTAAAATTCAAGTTATAGTCAACACAGATAAAAACTCAAACTACAAAAAAAGGATATTTGTTTCTTTCTTGAGTTAACAAATGGATATTCATTATTAATACATAACTATCTTTTCTGCTAATTTTTTTCTAGAATGCTTTGGGATTTGGCTTGGGGGTGTCAAACCTAAAAATTCAATTGCCCCAACGTGTATACAAGTTTCCTTTGGTTTTTCAAACTTCACCCTTCATGTTGACAACTTTTTCTATCCAAATTTGATGAAACGAGGGTTTATTCAAGAAATTATCACTATTCTACTAATATAAGATATGCTTTATTTTAAATTTAATAGATAATTATTATTGATTTTCTATATGCACTATGTCTAAAGTCCTAATTGATAGGTTGATTGAAAAACATCTATAACTTTCAAATGGTTTCACATTTTTTAAATCCAAAAGTTGTGTCACATTCCATGCTTCACAAATTATAGGTTGAAAAAAATCAATTTCATAATTTTTTTACCGAGTGAGGGTGGTATGACAATTAGTTTTTAATATTTAAAAGAAAACCCTAATAAAAAATCATAACTAACTATTTAATTGCAAAAAATTACAAAAAAAATCTGTCACATTCGGGCATGTGTCCTCTACTTATATTGGAATTTTTGAAAAATAATATTTTTTCTTGTACTTAGGTTGGTCGAACATGCACATGATTTTTTTTTTTTCAAAAAAATTAGTAGTATTGCATTGAAAGTTCAAATTGTCACCAAATAGGTTTACTTTTTCCCAAAACATAACTAGTAGCCTACAAACTACATTCAATTTGCTACAAGTTCTATTCCTACATATTTTCCAAATTATGTTAATAACCTATTATTTTGAACTTGTATTGCCACTTAGAGACCTAGTTTGGCCCATCACAATCCTGCACCCACCCTTGTGGATCTAACTTAATACATGGATTTAATCTCTACTAATTTTTCAGTTATCACTTTTAGTTCACCTTAATATTCTCAACCTAGATTGAAAAAATTGCTATGTAGATTGCTAGTTTGCATGTGGTAGGGATAATTAGTGCTTTAAAAGTAGCACAAAAATTCACAAATAAAATAATTTTGCACCTTTAATCATAACACAATGGTTACAAGGATAAGTTAGGTCGGCCCTAAATTAAGACCTAGATTTAAGGACAAAGGGATCGTTGTTGCAAGTACAAAAAGAACAAAAGTGATCTATATCACTTTTGAGACTACAATTTTCCTCTAGGAATAAAAAGTGGTAAATTTGAGGATCAAATCTTATAGAAATGACTATAGATAAGAATAGTTAATGATTAAATTGAGTGCCCACTTTTAGTTGAGAACATATCAAATTTGTATTTAAGAATAAAAAGGGGTAAATTTGAGGATTAGGTCTTGTAGGAATGACTATAGATAAGAATAGTTAAGGACTGATGTAGAGCTCCCAAAGACCTTAGCCAAGCAACCCAAACAAGGAACAAACCTTCACAACACCCTTTGCTCAACAAGGGACACAATCTTGTTCCTAAGGCTTACACACACGCCAATGACACTTTCAATATTTCATGACAACAAAGTAGTAGTGGTTCAGAGACTATTGATCCTACACAAGACAACTTCCATGAATCAATTTGTGACCCCAACCCTGATCACAAACCCCTATTTGGTATGAATTGCAATACTAGTCTTCTAGGCCTAGTAGCCCTACTCCGGGTGAAATTGGATCACAAATTCCAACCACTTGGTTTCTCACACAAACCAAACACACTTTCAAACTCCCCTTTGGACTGCCCAAAACATATCCCAAAACTGACCTATGATGCTTTGGACCAATGGTGTCAACCCACAACACTCACCTAGACCTAATACCCCAATTAGGTCACTCTTCCAAAGAAAGTGCCCTCAAAAATCTTCACCCAAACCAATCACCACACTCAAAGGCTCTTTCACATCTCCAAACCACACATTCCACCTTCGAACAATGCCTAAACCTCTTAAAATTCACTTACATGCTCAATTTAGCAATCAATAACACACTTTCACAGTCTGCCACATAGAGATGTCAAACTGATTATTGACTCAATTTTGATTGGCCAATGTCCTTGTTTGCTTTGTCACCCCAAAAATATTACACCAGACCCCTAACCCCATACTTTCACCAACTTTCATCACTAGTCGTTGATGGAGTATGAAGTTATAGGCATATTTGTGCCAAAACCCAAGGAATGGAGGGTTTCAGACAACCAGTCAGAAGAAATATAATATCTGTGTCAAATCTAAATGATTCAAAACAAAACCCAATGAAAATGAGAGATAACTCATGTATCTATCCAACCATGCCACATTAGATCATCCTCTGTTCGTACAAGTTCATACAAAAATAATTGTTATCTCAGGAAACCGTGAATTTACACAACAAAACACACAATTCTTATTGTCAATCTTCAATAGTCACAACAACCAACCTTGCCTCAGGTTGTGGGAGGCATATATAGCTCTCCTACAATCACCCCAATGTCTATAACTTGTTTTCAAATCAGTTAGCCGTTGGCATACACATTTTGCATTTTGACAACAAAAGTTGCAAAGCTGGTCATGCAACTTTTTGCAACTTTTGACTCCAACCTATCCAACATTCCTAAATACATCAAATCATCATCAATAGGCCACATATGGCTCAAAAAACATGAAATACATTTATTTTCACCCATTTGCACACTTTGGGTGACCTTTGACCAAGGTTGACCAATAAGGTCCCGATTGTCCTAATTGGTTACAAATGATCAATTGGCACCAAAGCCTTACAAATATGCATGAAACAATGTAGAATGGTCCAAAAGACCATATTACATCCTTGAGACATTGGGAAACACAAAAAAAAATCAAAATCCTTCATAGACTCCATTGATCACCTAGTTGCTCCTGCACCAAGAATTAAATTGAATGCCCACTTTTCGTTGAAAACATATCAAATTTGTATGTTTATTATTGCATAAGAGGTTATTATAATCAAATGAGTATAAAATATCAAGAACAAGGGCATGCAGATGCAATTTTTACCGTTTCAATCATAATTGGTTTCACATAGACAAGGTATTGAATGTTTAAAATAAATTTATTGTGAACTTCATATAAACAAAGTGTTGGATACATCTAAAATAATTATTTCTTCTTTTTGGGATGTGCTTGTAGTTTTTGGAAGAGCAAAAAAGTTTAAATTTTATTTATGACAAGAATATTATGAAGATGCAATTATTAAAATAATTTTTAAAAATTAATAATTCTATTCAAAAATTAAAAGTTAACTTAATGCATAAATTTGTAATGGTAATCCTCGCATTTTAATTTGTTAGGAGATCTAAAATGTTTTCTTTAAAATGTATATTTTTTATTTGGACATACTATATGGAGCTATCCATTCTTTACAAAATACATCACCCTGAGTCCCAAAATCACTAAGACATTCTTTTCTCTTTTTTTGCTTGGTAAACTGTCTAAGCAAGGTAATTTATATTGATCAAAAACATAATTACATAATTTTTACATCGTTAACAAAATCACTAAGACGTTCTTGGATGTCAAGGAAATCACCTAAACCCCTAGAAACGTGTCCTCATTCATCTAATTTGAAACTTTAATATTTTTTTCAAAATAAATCACCTTACCAATTTGATTGTTTCATCTATTTAAAATAATTTGATGCTTTGACTCCTCCATCTATAAGTTGCTAAGGTTATCTTATTAGACAAACTTTCTATAGGTTTTTGGCTCCATTGCATCCATTCCCTTCTCAATGCTTATGACTTTCTTGAATTTCTCCACTGCATTGGTGATTCTAGTTTGGTCTACTCTACCAACTCTTCTAGATAGCATTGTCAACTCGAACTTAACAATTCTATGATTTTGACTATAGATCACACTAGTCATAGAAAAAATCACAATATTTCGCTACTTTTTGTTTGAGGTTAGCTTTGGATAGGGTCAAAACAAAAAAAATTCTTTAAGAGATCAACACATTTATAAACTTTACAACAACAAATCAAAATCAAAAAAAATATTTTTTATTAAAGGGTCCAACAAATTATGAGATTCATGGGTAGATCTACTACATATTCAAATAAAATTATGTCTGTATATGAAATGTTATTTGTTATAAGAATACTAAAATGTTTAGTTCTATTTCATCAAAGATATGGCTCAACGTAGAATCCACATTCTATGAGTCAAATCATTTCACAACTTCATCTCAATATTCACTTTCAAATTCTTTTTTTCAATCTCAATTTTAAAGATACGTGCACATTCATTGTGATTCATGATTCATCTTTCTTTATCTTATAAATTTATTAATAATATATATATTTTTCCTTATAAATTCATAATCTAAATTAAATTGGTGGACAATATGATGTAAATTTCAAATCTACTAATTTGTTGTTGGATGTCTTACCTAAATGTCAAAATTTGTGTTGATCAAAATGAAGACAAACTCATCAATCAATTGATACTTTCTATCCATACCACCAACCAGTTGCCCAAAGTCCATGAATACATCTGATTTAGCCTTAAATCATTACTAACATAAGTGACCTGTGCTGCACTAATTAGCCACTATATTTTATATGCAGCCTTTCAAGCTCCCAGAAGTCTGTAGCAGAAAAATACATGCCCAGAAAATAATCAACTGTTTTCATCAAATAATATTGATTTGTTTAGCATGATGATGAAGTTTTGGTATGATGTGATTGTTTAAAAGAGGTGGGCACTCAGTGAGCGTGATGTAGAGTGAAATGACTCCTCTCAAATTGATGAAACTGTTGAAGTTAATGAATATGATCATTATTCTCACATTCTGCTGCAGATTGGTATTGAAACTGATGGACTCTGTAGATGAAGTAGTTCAGGGGTTTATTTGGGATTAAGATTGCGAGTTTTCTTCTTTTATGAATTATTTCGTTTCCTCATGGTTGACATACTATCAAGAAATAGGAAGGTTTTCTTGTAAAACAGTAATGGATTTAAACAATTTGGCATACTATTCAGAAATAGGAAGGTTTTCTTTTAAGAGAGTGTTGGATTTAAACAACACGCTCTATGTTATGGTCGACATACTATCGAGAAATAAGAAGGTTTTCATGTACGTGTATTGGATTTAAACAATACACACTACATTATGGTTGACGTGCTATCGAGAAATAAAAAGATTTTTTTTGTTAAGAGTATTGGATTTAAACAATACACTCTATGTTATGGTCGACACACCATCGAGAAATAAGAAGGTTTTCTTGTAAGAGAGTATTGGATTTAAACAACACACTCTACTTTATGGTCGACATACTATCGAGAAATAAGAAGGTTTTCGTGTACGAGTATTGGATTTAAACAATACACACTACATTATGGTTGACGTACTATCGAGAAATAAAAAGATTTTTTTTGTTAAGACGACTCATCTGACATCATACTTACTTTTTTGTTTTTCTTGTATTATAAGATTTATGGGTTTATGCAAAGTGGGTCATATGTCATTCCTCAAAATTCTCTCAGGCTTTATTGGTGGTAGGTTGTATTTCAATTTTAATATCTTTGTTTTTCTAGTGATATGAGAATTTGGTTATCTATAACTCTTCAAAATCAATATGATTTAGCTATTTTAGTGTTGTGCTTCTTGGAAATTTTTTTGGCTTGACAAGAACATCACACAAACATAAATGAATTTGGTTGCATTAATCATTCTTTTGTTAATTTATTTATGAGTCGAGGTCATGTTATAGAGGTTTATATAGGTATTTTGTTGAAGAGAACTATTTAGTTGCATGTTTTGGTGAAAGGAGTTTTTTTTTTAATTTATGAGGATGTTTTTTAAATTAGTGGTTATGAAATTGAGGTTATATAAGATTGGTTTATAAGTATACAATTGAATTTTTTAAATTGTATCTATATTATTTCTATAAAATATAATGGGTTATCATAAGGATGAATTCATGGAAATTGAAGATAAAAGGGGAATCAAAATTGACCATATTTTCATTAAATCAATTAAATCTAAATTTTGACTAACGATTTTAAAGATTTGGTAAGACAAAGGATTATAGTGCTCTAAATCTTATTTCTAAACTATTAATTTTTTTAAAAAATAGTTAAGATTGTTGAGAAAACCAGTGAATTATAGTAGAGATAATATAAGCAGAGTGTGTTGAAATTTGATTAAATTGATTAAAGTTTACATGTGATTAATTATAAAATTTTAACTAGAATATGAATAAACATATAAGAAAAAAATTGAATCAACATTCATAACACAAAACATATGTAGAGAAATTATTGTGATAAAAAACACTCCACCATCAAACAAAGCACAAGTGTATATGAAACCAATAACAACGTAAACATTATAATAGTACATCTAACTTCTCTCCTCAATTTGACAATAATCTAGTAGTGTAACAATAGTTATAAAACTATTAAATACTTCAATCTCTATATCACGTCTCTAATATATAGAGTAAGTAGAAACAAGAAACCACTAAGTAGTTTACAATATAATGGATAAAATCCATGGGCCCACACTAGGTGCCTAGATCCAAATCAAAAATTCAACACCCAGTTCATGAAGATCAATTTTCAAGAGTAGAATATATTACCTCCATCAATCTTACATTTAGTAGATACTATTGTTCCTTGGAATTTTTGAAAAATAATATTTTTTTGTTGTACTTGGGGTGGTCGGACATACACATGCTTTTTATTTTTTTCAAAAAATTTAGTAGTATTGCATTCAAAGTTCAATTTTTCACCAAATACGTTTAATTTTTTTCTAAAACATAACTAGTAGCCTACAAAGTACATTCGATTTGCTACAAATTTTATTGCCACATGTTTTCCAAATTATGTCAATAGACTATCAATTTTTTTTATGTGAAGTTCTTTAAATCTTTTTTTTTTTTAATATGTATTGTGGCCTAGTTTGACCCATCATGATCTCTACTAATTTTTCAGTTATCACTTTTAATTCGCCTTAATATTCTCAACCTAGATTGAAAAAAATGTTATGTAGATTGCTAGTTTGCATGTGGTAGGGATAATTGGTGCTTCAAAAGTACCACAAAGAGTGACAAATAAAATAATTTTGCACCTTTAATCATAACACAATGGTTACAAGGATAAGTTAGGTTTCAACCCTAAATTTAAACTTGAATCAAAGGATAAAGGGATCATTATTGCAAGTATAAAAAGTACAAAAGTGATTGATATCGCTTTTGAAACTACAATTCTCCTCTAAGAATAAAAAGGGCTAATTTTGAGGATCAAGTATTGTAGGAATGATTATAAATAAGAATACTTAGGGATTAAATTGTGTCCCCACTCTTAATTGAAAACATATCAAATTTGTATGTTTGTTATTGCACAAAGGTTATTATATTCAAATGAGTACAAGACATCAAGGGCAAGGGCATGCGTATGCATTTTTCGCCATTTCAATCATAAATTGGTTTCACATAGACAAGGAGTTGAATGTTTAAAATAAATTTATTGTAAATTTCATGTAAATAAAGTGTTGGATATCTAAAAGAACTATTTCTTCTTTTTGGGATAGGTTTGTAGTTTTTGGAAGGGCCAAAAGAAATTTAAATTTGGTATATGAGAAGGATATCATGAAGGCACAACTATTAAAATAATTTTATTTAAAAAATTAAAAATTAACTTAATGTGTAAATTTGCAATGGTATTCGTCTCCTTTTATTTTTTTAGGGGATCTAAAATATTTTTTGTAAAATGTATATTTGTTTTCATATACTATACGAAGCTATCCATCCTTTAAAAAATATGTCATCCTCACCAAGTCCCAAAATCACCAACACATTCTTGGATGTCAAGGACATCACCTAAATCCCTAGAAACATGTCTCCATTCATGTGATTTGAAACTTGAACACTTTCTCAAAATCAATCGCCCTATCAATTTGATTGTTGCGTCTATTTTAAAATAATTTGATGCTTTGACTCCATCTATAAATTGTTGGGGTTGTCTTATTATACAAACTTTCTATAGATTTTTGGCTCCATTGCATCCATTCCCTTCTGAATGCTTATGACTTTTTTGAATTTCTCCATCCATTTTTTATTCTAGTATGGTCCACTCTACCAACTCTTCTAGATAGCATTGTCAGCTCCAACTTAACAATTCTATGATTTTGACAATAGACCACACTATTCATACAATGAAATCACAATATTTTGCTACTTTTTGTTTGTAATTAGTTTTGAATAGGGTCAAAAAAAATTATTTAAAAGATCAACGCATTTTGTAAACTTTACAACAATGAATCAAAATCAAAAATATGTTTTGTATTTAACGATCCAACAAATTATAAGATTGGTGATAAGATCTACTATCTATTCAAATAAGATTATATCTCTATATAAAATCTTGTTAAGGACAAAAAAAAAGTGTAGTTCTATTCATCAATAGATGGTTGAACATAAAATCCGCAACCTAATGAGTCAAATATTTACAACTTTATCTCAATATTCACATTCAAATTCTTTTTTTCAACCTCAATTTTAATGGCATATGCACATTAGTTGTGATTTATGATTCATCTTTCTCTATCTTACAATTTTTTTAATAATACATATATCTTTTCTTATAATGAAACGTAATCTAATAGACAATGTGACGTAAATTTCAAATTACTAGTTTGTTATTGGATGTCTACCTAAAATGTCAAAATTTATGTTGATCAAAATAAAGACAAACTCATCAATCAATTGATACTTTATATCCATATCACCAACCAGTTGCCCAAAGTCCATGAATACATCTAATTTAGCCTTAAATCATTACTAACATAAGTGACTTGTGCTGCACTAATTTGCTTCTAGATTTTATATGCAGCCTTTCAAGCTCCCAGAATTCAATCCCAGTAATCTGTCTCACATCAAGAGAAAAAGTTCTGTAGCAGAAAAACATATGCCCAGAAAATAATCAACTCTTTTGTTTGGTTGATTTTTTATGAAATAATATTGATTTGTGATTTTAGCATGGTCATGAGGTTTTGGTATGATGTGATTGTTTGAAATAGGTGGGCACTCAATGAGCATGATGTAGACTGAAAATGGATATAATCATTATTGTCACATTCTGCTATAGATTGGTATTGAAACTGATGCAGATTAATTTCTTTTCAGGGAAAGAACTTTGTAGATGAAGTAGTTGAGGGGTCTGTTTGGGATTGAAACTAGGAGTTTTCTTCTTCTTAGAAGTATTTTTGTTTTGTTACGTACTATCAAGAAATAGGATGGTTTTTTTGTAAAAGAATAATAGATTTAAATAATATATTGGTTGGCATACTATTCAGAAATAGGAAAGTTTTCTTGTAAGAGAGTATTAGATTTAAACAACACACTCTGCATTATGATCAGTGTATTATCGAAAAATAAGAAGGTTTTCTTGTAAGAGAGTGTTACGGTCGGCGTACTATCGAGAAATAAGAAGGTTTTCTTGTAAGAGAGTGTTATGGTTGACGTACTATCGAGAAATAGTACGTAAGAGAGTTTTCTTATTTTGTTTTGTTATGGTTGACGTACTATCAAGAAATAGGATGGTTTTCTTGTAAAAGAATAATGGATTTAAATAATATATTGGTTGGCGTACTATTCAGAAATAGGAAAGTTTTCTTGTAAGAGAGTATTAGATTTAAACAACACATTCTATGTTATGATCGGTGTATTATTGAGAAATAAGAAGGTTTTCTTGTAAGAGAGTGTTACGGTTTTCTTGTAAGAGTGTGTTACGGTCGGTGTACTATCGAGAAATAAGAAGGTTTTCTTGTAAGAGAGTGTTATGGTTGGCGTACTATCGAGAAATAGTACGTAAGAGAGTTTTCTTATTTTGTTTTGTTATGGTTGACATACTATCAAGAAATAGGATGGTTTTCTTGTAAAAGAATAATGGATTTAAATAATATATTGGTTGGCGTACTATTCAGAAATAGGAAAGTTTTCTTGTAAGAGAGTATTAGATTTAAACAACACATTCTATGTTATGATCGGTGTATTATCGAGAAATAAGAAGGTTTTCTTGTAAGAGAGTGTTACGGTTTTCTTGTAAGAGTGTGTTACGGTCGGCGTACTATCGAGAAATAAGAAGGTTTTCTTGTAAGAGAGTGTTATGGTTGGCGTACTATCGAGAAATAGTACGTACAAGAGTTTTCTTATTTTGTTTTTGTTATGGTTGACATACTATCAAGAAATAGGATGGTTTTCTTGTAAAAGAATAATGGATTTAAATAATATATTGGTTGGCGTACTATTCAGAAATAGGAAAGTTTTCTTGTAAGAGAGTATTAGATTTAAACAACACATTCTATGTTATGATCGGCATACTATCGAGAAATAAGAAGGTTTTCTTGTAAGAGAGTATTGGATTTAAACAATACACTCTATGTTATGGTTGACGTACTATCAAGAAATAAAAAGCTTTTTTTGTAAGAGTTTTGGATTTAAACAATACACTCTACGTTATGGTTGACGCACTGTCGAGAAATAGGAAGGTTTTCTTGTAAGAGAGTATTGGATTTAAACAACCCAATCTTCGTTATGATTGACGCACTATGATAAATAAGAAGCTTTTCTTGTAATACAGTATTAGATTTTAACAACACACTTTAAACTTCGACTTGTTTAAACGATTCATCTGATATCACACTTATCGAAAAAAACAAATATAATTTTTTTTAATTATAATAACAAGAAAATAAAAGATAGAAGTAACACAATGAATAGAGCTTATTTGTTCTTGATTTGTAAGTAGCCTGTCCACAGATCGAATCCCTCTGAATCTGCATTCATGGGGGATTTACCTTTTAGATCTTTCTACGAGAAAATCATTTGTTTTGTTAACGATCTTATCACTATGATCATGCTTAAATATGATCTCTATTAAGCTTAAAATTTTCAAAGAAATTTATTGCAAAATTCAAAAGGAGATGAATGATTTCAGATCTCAATTAGTTATGTATTTGTTTCTCCTGTATTATAAGATTTATGGGTTTATTGGAAGGTGGGTTTTATTTCAATTTAAAAGTCTTGGTGGGTTGTATTTCAATTTTAATGTCTTTGTTTTCTTAGTGATATGAAAAATTGAGTTATCTATAACTCTTCAAAATCTATATGATTTAGCTATAACTCTTCAAAATCTATATGATTTAGCTATTTTAGTGGAATGCTTCTTGGAAATTTTTAGGTTCCACAAGAATATCAAGCAAATATAAATAAATTTGGTTGTATTAGCCATTCTTTTGATTTATGAGTTGAGGTCATGTTATATAGCTATTTGGTTGAAGAGGCCTATTTAGTTGCATGTTTGGGAAAGGAGTTTTTTTTTTTTTTAATTTATGAGGATGCTTTTTAAATTGGTGTGTATGAAATTCAAGTTAATAAAGATTGGTTTACAAGTATATAATTAATTTTTTTTAATTATATCTATATTGATTGTATAAGATATAATGGGTTATCATAAAGATGAATGCATGGAAATTGAAAATAAAAGGGAAATCAAAAGTGATTATTTTTTTATTTAATCAATTAAATCTAAATTTTGACAAGTGATTTTAAAAATGTGGTAAGAGAAAGGATTATAGTGCTCTAAATCTTATCTCTAAACTACTAAAGATTTTTTAAAATAGTTAAGATTGTTAAGAAAATTAGTGAATTATAGTAGTGATAGTATAAGCATAATCTGTTGAAATCTGATTAAATTGATTAAAGTTACATGTGATTAACTATAAAATCATAACTATCTATTAATAGATAATTGTGGACATGCGGAATGGTGAGAAAGAGCGGGAGCGAGAGCATTTGTAGGAGTGGAGCTAGGGTTTCAGGGGAGGATGAGGACGATTCAGAGGGTAGCGACGGTGATGGACCGGTTTTGCCTCGACTTTGCTTGGCCTCCTTCAACTTTCCTTGCCTTGTGTTGGGTCATTGTGGAAGTCGGGCCTTTTGTTGTTTCACATCACCCAACCCTCGTTGGTTTCTGTGGATCGCCTTTTGCTAGATGTTCTTCTGTTGTGTGGTCTTTATCTTGTGGGCCTATGTTTTCTGTTCGGTGGTGGTTGTGGCTTCTTGGGTTGGGTTCTTTGGGGGTCAGTGCTCCTTTTTTATGGGCCTGCCTCTGTTTGGCTTTTTGGGTGAGCCGTGTGGGTGTTGTGTTGGGGTTGTGGACAAATTTTTCCATGCCCTAATCAATGCTCTTCTCTGGTGTGGGTGTAGGGGAAGAATCTAGGATCAGGGTGGAGCAGTTGTTTGTTGGCTTCTCCCTGGGTTCTTGGCTCCCTCTCTCCCCTCAGGATGCGCTTCAAATGCTTATCTTCAACTCTTGGTGTGGGCTTTGCTGCTACATGGGTTCTCTATTTAGGGGGTTTGCTTGACCCTATTTTTTAGATCTGTCGAGTGTCCTTTTGAAGGTTGTGGATGATTCATTTTTCCTATGTTTCTCAAGAGGTCCACTCTCGTGGTTCTGGCTTTCATCTTTCTATCCTTCTCATCCTGTCCTATAGAGGTGGTTAATTCTTCTACTGAGGGGAAGAGTGGTCAGCTAGTTGCTGATAGATGGAACGCTTTGGGGTCCTTTGATGCCCTGCTTTTCGAGGTTGGTTGTAAGATTGCTTCTCTCTCCTTGCTATGGGGTTTCTGTCTCTTTTCTCCTATTGAGGTGGATATTTTGATGGAGCTTTTTGGCGTGGAGTCTGATTGGCTTATGCCTCTTTTCCTACTTAAGGTTTTGGGAGCCTTTTCAAAACCCATTTATCTAGATAAGCTTGTGGTCTTCATTCTTGGTTGTTGGCCTTTGTTTTGTGGGTTGGAGCTACATGGTTTATGCTGATGGTCTGTGTCTTTTCAACCCCTATTGAGGTGGGTCCCTGTCCTATTGAGGTGGAGAGGAGATTTGCTGGAAAGGTTTCGACTTTCAAAGGGATTATGTTTGTGGGCTTCATCTCGTTGGTTTTGGGAGCCACTTCAAAACCCTACATGAAGGTTTGGGGAGCCTTTCAAAACCCCATTGTTCATGTTATTTTCCTTATGCTTATCTTTCTACAACTTGTTTGGGTCATGAAAAGTTGTGAGAGCCTTCTGAAACTCACGAACATGTTGGATGCTAGTAGTTTTAAAGGACCCAGTCTGACCATTTTTTGTTTTTGGTTAGGAATGGGCTTTGTGGTCTATGGCATGAAGATGTTGTCTTTTTCAGGTTAAGGGAGCCTAGGAAAACCCTTCTTGTTGGCTGAGGGTGCCTGTTAAAGCCTCATTTTCTATTTCTAGATCTGTAGTTTGATGCTTTAGATTCGTTATTTTGTTCCGTCAAACTAGTTTGTAATGTTGCTTTCCTAATGTTTGGCTGGTGTTTGGTGTGTGGTTGCTATTGTGTTTATATGTTTCCATCTTTTGCAATCTCTGTTCTAGGATCTGGATGCCCATAAGTCCAAAAGATATAAGGTCCTTTCTAAAACCTATGGTTTTCTGCCAAGTAGTCCAGTCTATTCTTTGATGGTAGATCTTTGTTGTAAAGGGTTTCAAGGCCCCTTCAAAACCTGTTTTACCCTAATAAAAAACTATAAAATTATAACTAGAATATGAATAATCATATAAGGAAAAAATTGAATCAGCAATCATAACACCAAACATATATAGAGAAATAATTTTGATAAAAAAAAACTCCACCATCAAAGAAAGCACAAATCTATATGAACCAATAACAACATAAACATTATAATAATACATCTAACTTCTCTCCTCAATTTGACAATAAGCTAGTAGTATAACAATAGCTATAAAACTATTGAATACTTCAATCTCTATACCATGCCTCTAATATATGGAGTAAGTAGAGATAATATTTACCACTAAGAAGTTTATAAAATAATGGATCAAATCCATGGGCCCACACTAGGTGCCTAGATCTAAATAAAAAATTCAGCATCCAAATCATGAAGACTAACTTTCCAAAGTAGAATATAGCACCTCCATCACTCTTACATTTAGTAGATACTATCGTTGCTTGGTATAAATGCATTACCATGTGACACACTATCTAATGTGAATCCCACCTATAATAACAAAATTTTCCACTATCTTTATGTAACTTTGAAGTTCTCAATTAGAGAAGTACTAAAAAAAACTTATGAAAATGATGACTATAACTATCTATCAACTATTTAACTATCTCATTAGTGTAGCCTCACTTATTCAATCTCATTACAAACACTTTAGTTTTGCAAGATCTATATCACCTTATCTTAACATTCTATCACTTGATATTAAATATTGCAATGACATAACCAAGAAATATAAATGAATCCACCATATGCAAATACAAGGCTCGGGGCCTCTTTGCACCAAGAAAAATTGTTTGTAGTCATCGATATTATAAAATAATCTACAATATTATCCTTAGCATTACGTTTTTGAATCATGATCTTGCCAATCTCCACCATCTCATGAATAAACTGATACTATTAAACATCAATAATATTGGTTTTGTGCATCACACAACACACCCCATTTTACCTAATAAAGATGGGGAAACCCCAACCCATTTAATTTTTTATTCTCAATTAGATCTCTTTCTAATTGATTATAATTTTAGTTCTAGTTAGTCCCCATATGGTTATAATTTTCTCTAGGAAGGTTGGACTTTGTCACTGAGTCACTTGATCCTCCTACCACTCTTGGATGTCCAATTATTCCAAATTATAGGTGTTAATGGTTTGACATATTGGTATTTAATTTCCAATGGCTTAGTGGTGTATCCAAAGGTCCTAATTCAAGTTATGGCAATACTCTTCATTGCTCACACTTTGATATTTTTAAGTGTGTCTCTTGTCTCCAAATGAGGTAGGTTCATATAAGGTCTATATGTTCATGGTTATGATTTGATGTTGAGTTTTTCTCCTTTATTTAGATTGTGGATGTTAGTTCTGATACTTAATGTAAAGAGCTGATGCCAATAGCTAACAAGATGAGAGGGGGGGGGTGAATCATACAAACTTAAACTTCCATAAAATCAACAAATTCAACCTCGGTAACTTATACTTCAGCAACTTAACCAAAAACTGCTAAACCTACAAACTTATGAACACATAATCACAATAACACTCATAACACCAGATTTAACATGGAAACCCAAATAGGGAAAAACCACTGTGGGATTTCAGACCCACTAAGAAATATACTCTTCTAGAGTATGCTCGGTTAAAAGCAAATCCTGTTAAAGATTACAAACACATTGCTAGATGTGACCCGGTTAAGGGATTTCCCTCAGATCTGTTAGGATCTTCACTTTGTTAGAAGTGACCTTGTTAAAGGATTTCAAACACTCACTTAGAATGTTACCTTGCTAGAGGGTTTACATGTAAGACTATTAAGTCCACTCGGTTAAGAGATTTTCTGTCACTTACAAAATAACAGTAATAAAAATCTATCTACAGCTTCACATCTAAAATGCTAAAGCAGATTCTTATTTGCTCAAAACAATCTAGTCATAGGACTTATCTTGTCCCTCTGCTGGGCTTTCTACTGTGTTATTCAAACGGGTCTTCAAGCTTTTGTGCTTGGTAATCACTATGTAGCATCCCTATGCATACACTTGCCCGCATACATTGTTTATTAACAATTTCTTATTTATAAACAATTGCTAACCGCTAAATCTCCTTGATCACATTTCCCATGATCAATGTTAGCCATCAAATCTTCAAACTTGACCAGGTTCAATGTATCCTTCCAATTTGAAAATGTTTTACCTTACCTCGGGACTTGCATTCCCTTCTTGGAACTTGCATAAGGTTATTGTGGTTCAATCTGCGTTGTAGATCTTCCTGTCGATTTTCCTTTGCCATAGATCCTTAACAAACTTCATACACGGCATACCAATCACGTATACATCTCCAGCTAATCATTGTCCTTCATTAAGTAATGCTTTTATCCATCCCATGCGCACTATCATAACTTGGTTGCAACTCGGTAAATACTAAACTTTACTTGGTAGACATTTTGCCTTCATTAACCGATATCGATAACCTTAGGGTTTACCGACTAGGTTCCTTAGGGTTTACCGACTAGGTTCATTGCTCGGTTGCATAGTATAGTATTAACCTTACAATCAACAACATATGTAGGATATCAAAACAATCTAAACATCAGGATCTCATCATTGTCTAACTCGGTAATAGTTTCCCATTGAATAACTTATTCCTCTCTTTATTCATCACATTCTTTATGTGTCTTTTACTGACATCTTAATTATCTTCTAATCAATCTTCTCAAGATATGGCAACATCATACTGAATCAGATAATCAATTTCTTGACATCAATGACAAAATAATGTTATAAAGATAGTTATCATCCTTCTTCAGTTATATCAATAATCTTCAACAACTTTCTCAATATCCTTATTGAATATCAACAATCTTTCTTACTGTAATGCCAACAATCTCCCCCTTTGACATTGATGGCAAAACCAACAATTAAATGGTAATACCAACAAGATATTCAAATTGATTCGGATTCAGATTGCTGTTAGACTTCTCCTTTTATCCTTGATCTGTTGTCTTCTGAAGTCTTCTCCATTTTGCAATCTACTCCCCCTGTCATTAGTCTTCTGTTATTTCCATCATTCAGGGCTTTACCATGCAGTCAACCATTTAGTCTTTCAACCATTTAGTCTTCTCCCCCTTTGACAACAATGCCAAAAAGTAAAAGAACTAAATCATGATTTCTTCCTCTGTGAAGTGATTTGCTTTGCTGTGTAACATCTCAGTCTCGGTCAGATCAACTTGTCTCGATTATTTTTTTGCACACCTTTAGAAAACCTTCTAAAGTGCATAAATCAGCATCAATCCACACATAATATTCTGTAGATTCATCGAATTGATGCTTTCACCAAACTCGGTTAGTGAGTAGAAGATAGGGGTAGGACCCCTAACTTGCTTTTGAGATACTCAAAAGTGTCCCTTGGTAGTGGCTTTGTGAGGATGTCTACTAATTGCTCCTTTGAACTGATATATTCCAACACAACTTTCTTTTCTTGAACTTCTTCTCTGAGATAATGATACTTTATAGATATATGCTTTGTCTTAGAGTGCATCACTGGATTCTTTGAAATATTAATGGCACTAGTATTATCACAGAATATAGTTACTGGCTCGGTAACTTTCTCATTTATACCTTCCAATAGTTGTTTGATCCATGCTATATTGGTACAGTTCAATGTTGCAGCAACATATTCAACTTCTGTTGTAGATTGAGAAATACATCCTTGTTTCTTGCTAAGCCAACTTACTAGTCTTTCTCCCAAAAAGAAAGCTCCACCACTTGTGCTTTTCCTGTCATCTATGTTGTCTGCCCAATCAGCATCAGTATAAACTTTTAAATCAAAATTATTTCTCTTTTCATATACTAAGCCATAATCTTCAGTGCCTCTCAGGTATCTGAAAATTCTCTTGATTGTTGTCATATGGGTTTCCTTGGGATCTGCAGAGAATCTTGCTACAATACCTACTACATGTGCTATATTCGGTCTACTATGCACAACATATTGCAATTTTCCAATCATAGATTGGGAAAGTGTCTCATCAACAGATGTAGATTCGTCATTCTTTGATAATTTACAATTGGTAGTCATAGGAGTACTTACTGGTTTAGAATCCTCCATTCCAAATTTCTTCAAGATTTCCTTTATGTACTTGGATTGAGTAATAAAAATCTCATCTTTCATTTGCAATATTTGTAAACCTATAAAATACTTTATCTCACCGATTAGTGACATCTCAAATTCTTTGCACATTTCATTTCCAAAGTTCTTGCATAAGGAGTCATTACCACAAAATATAATGTCATCAACAAATATGGCTGAGATCAGTATTCCATTGTCCTCATCTTTCTTCATGTACATATTGTTGTTTTCACTTGTCCTTATAAAACCAATCTTGATTAAATAAGAGTGCAATCTTTCATACCATGCTCTAGGTGCTTGTTTTAGACCATATAAGGCTTTGTTCAGTTTGCATACCTGATCTTTACTCTTGTCTTCAACAAATCCTTCAAGTTGTTCAATGAAAACTTCGTCTTCTAGTATACCATTCAAAAATACAGATTTAACATCCATTTGATATACCTTGAAATTTTTTAAAGTAGCATATGCCAACAATGTTCTTACTCCCTCAAGTCTAGCCACAGGTGCAAAAGTCTCACCATAATCTATTCCTTCTTCTTGAGCATAACCTTTGCAAACTAGTCTTGCTTTGTTGCAAATGACCTCACCTTTTTCATTTAGCTTGTTTCTGAAAATCCACTTAGTACCGATTACATTTTTGTCCTTTGGTCTTGGGATTAGTGTCCATGTGTCATTCTTCTTGATTTGATCAATCTCTTATGTCATAGCATTTACCCAATCTTCACTATTAAATGCCTCTTTTACTATTCTCGGTTCAAATTCAGAAATCAGACATGTGTTATGTCTCAGTTTGTTTCTTGTCATCACTGGATCATCTTTATCTCCTATAATCTGACTTGATGCATGATGTCTTCTAACATATTTGGCTAATATAGGCTCAATAGGTTCTGTATGATCTTCTTCATCACTCGGTAACTGGACATTATCTTCATTTTCTTCAGCAGCTTTCTCGGTAAGACTTCTCGGTTGAACACAAACAAATTCTTCATAATCTTCTGGTTCTTTGGAATTTCCTTCATCATTTTTTTCTACAAATTCATCAATTTTTACATTTGCACTTTCCACTATTTTGTTAGATGATTTGATCAGACATTTAAATGCTTTACTTCTAGAGGAATAACCAAGAAATGTTCCTTCACTTTTCTAATCAAACTTTCCATTTGTCATCTTTGTGAACTTAGCATCTACTTCCAAAGATTTTAAAGTAACTTACATTAAGTTTCTTGTTATACCAGATCTCATATGGTGTCTTCATAGTTCCTTTCTTCAGTTGAACTCCATTCAGGGTGTAAAGTGCAGTGCTGATTGCTTCTCTCCAAAATGTTTGAGGTACCCTCTTTTCTATCATCAGGGTTCTTGCACAATCTACAATTGATATATTTCTTCTCTCGGCTATCCCATTTTGTTGAGGTGTTCTTGGTGCAGATACTTGCCTATTTATACCATGATCATTGCAGTATAAGTTAAATTCATCAGAAGTGAATTCTCCTCCTCTATCAGATCTAAGACATTTCAGTTGTCTTCCTGTTTCATTTTCAACTCTTGCCTTGTACCATTTGAACATTTGAAAAGCTTCTGATTTTTCTTTTAAAAACATAACTGACATCATCCTTGAGTAATCATCCACAAATAATATGAAATATTTATCACCATAATAACTTTGAACTTTCATAGGACCACAAAGATCAGTGTGTACTAGATCTAAAATTCCTTTAGCAGTGTAGGACTTACTTGTAAAGCTTGATCTTGTCATCTTACCCATCTGGCATCCTTGGCACATAGCATTCTCAGGTTTTTCAAGACTCGGTAGTCCTCTTACTCGGTGCTTCTTACTTATTTTGATCAGATTATCAAAATTTACATGACAAAACCTTTTATGCCATAACCAGGTATCATCTATCTTTGCATAAAGACACTTGTTCTAAGTTGAGTCAAGATGAAATGTATTACCTTTTGTTTGTGTCCTGGTAGGAGCTAACTTTCCATGTTTGTCATGAACTTTGACAATTCCTTTCTGAAATTCTATTCGGTGTCCTATATTGTTTAGTTGTGCTACACTCAACAAATTATATTTCAAACCTTCAACCCAGTATACATCATCACATTTAGCATTGTCAAGAAGTGATATAGATCTTTTACCTTTTACTAGACATGGTGCATCATTACCAAATCTTACATAGCCTCCATCATAGTCTTCTAATTTAACAAACTTGTGTTTATCACCTGTCATATGATGTGAGCATCCACTAACTATGATCTAAGAATCATTATTATTTATGTGAGATATTAGGGTTTTTTCTTCATACCTTTCCTCATCAGATCCATTTTTAATAGCCACATAAACAACTTCCTCAGTATCAGTTTTATCAAATTCATCATCATTGGATTCCTCATCTGCTACTAGACATGTCTTTCTATCTCTCCTTTTGAAGTCTCGGTGTCCTCTGTATTGGTTATCTTTCTGCCTGTTATCTCGGTATTCTCTCTTTTCACTAGATTCTTTGTCAGGGCAGTTAGAAGCCATATGTCCTATTTTATCACAATTGAAACATTTTAAAGGTAGCTTTCCTTTATACTTACCTTTTCCTCTCGGTAACCTTCTAGCTAATAATGCTTCAAATTCTTCTTGCTTCTTGACTTCCTCATATAGTTTGTGCACTTTTTCAATGTTCTTGCAAAATCTTTCACTTGCTCCACTGTGATCCCCTTTAGAGTACCTACTCATTCTATCATTGTAATCATCAGATTCACCAATACGAAAAGAACTGAATGCAAATTCTACTTTATTTACTGAAGACCCACTGTTATCAAAATTACTTAACTCAAATGCATGTAGCTTACCAATAGTAGCATCCAAAGAAACTGGCATGTTAGGTACAGACCTCAATTCATTGATTGCAGAGACTCGAATACCATAAGTTGGTAGAAGGGTTCTCAACAACTTACTTGTTATATCCTTTTCTTCAATAGTTCCACCTGCTCCTTTAATTTGATAGACAATCTCTGTTAGTCTTGTACTATATTGGGTTATGTTCTCACCTTAATTCATCCTCATGGATTTAAGTTGTCCTCTTAGACTATCTACTTTTTCTCTTTGAACATGTTCATCACCTCCATATACATATATGAGCTTAGTCCACATTGCTTTTGCATCATTCCAACCTTCTAGATCATTAAACTCTGAGTCAGTCAATGCTGATGTTATTTCAATCATAGCTTGAATATGTTCTTGCTTTGCCTTAATCTCTTCCAAGGTCATAGGGTTGGTTCTTGGTGCAATGTAATCATTCTCCAGATAATATGTTGCATATTCTCCAATTCCTGATAAATGCAGCTTCATCCTTTTCTGCCATGTGGAGAAACTTGACTTGTTCAACTTTGGTCCATCCCTTTGACACATCTTCAGATCTTTGCCTCAAGTACCTTTAAATTTTTTCTTCCAAAGTCCTTAGCTCTGATACCAATTGTTAGTTCTGATACTTAATGTAAAGAGTCGATGCCAATAGCTAACAAGATGAGAAGGGGGGGTCAATCATACAAACTTAAACTTCCATAAAATCAACAGATTCAACCTCGGTAACTTATACTTCAGCAACTTAACCAAAAATTGCTAAACCTGCAAACTTATGAACACATAATAATAATAACACTCATAACACTAGATTTAACATGGAAACACAAATAGGGAAAAATGACTGTGGGATTTCAAACCCACTAAGAAATATACTCTTCTAGAGTATGCTCGGTTAAAAGCAAATCCTATTAAAGATTGCAAACACATTGCTAGATGTGACCCGGTTAAGGGATTTCCCTCAGATCTGTTAGGATCTTCACTTTGTTAGAAGTGACCTTGTTAAAGGATTTCAAACACTCATTTAGAATGTTACCTTGCTAGAGGGTTTACATATAAGACTATTAAGTCCACTCAGTTAAGAGATTTTCTGTCACTTACAAAATAACAGTAATAAAAATCTATCTGCAACTTCACATCTAAAATGCTAAAGCAGATTCTTATTTGCTCAAAACAATCTAGTCATAGGACTTATCTTGTCCATCTGCTAGGCTTTCTACTATGTTATTCAAACAAGTCTTCAAGCTTCTGTGCTCGGTAATCACTATGTAGCATCCCTGTGCATACACTTGCCCGCATACATTGTTTATTAACAATTTCTTATTTATAAACAATTGCTAACCGCTAAATCTCCTTGATCACATTTCCCATGATCAATATTAGCCATCATATCTTCAAACTTGACCAAGTTCAATGTATCCTTCCGATCTAAAAATGTTTTACCTTACCTCGGGACTTGCATTGCCTTCTTGGAACTTTCATAAGGTTATTGCGGTTCAATCTTCTTCCTGCCGATTTTCCTTTGCCATAGATCCTTAACAAACTTCATACATGGCATACCAATCATGTATACATCTCTAGCTAATCATTGTCCTTCATTAAATAATGTTTTTCTCCATCCCATGCACACTATCATAACTCGGTTGCAACTCAGTAAATACTAAACTTTATTCGGTAGACATTTCGCCTTCATTAACCGATATCGATAACCTTAGGGTTTAGCGACTAGGTTCATTGCTCGGTTGCATAATATAGTATTAACCTTACAATCAACAACATATGTAGGATATCAAAACAATCTAAACATCATGATCTCATCATTGTCTAACTCAGTAATAGTTGCCCATTGAATAACTTATTCCTCCCTTTATTCATCACATTCTTTTTGTGTCTTTTACCGACATCTTAATTCTCTTCTACTCAATCTTCTCAAGATATGGCAACATCATACTGAATCAGATAATCAATTTCTTGACATCAATGACAAAATAATATTATAAAGATAGTTATAATCCTTCTTCAGTTATATCAATAATCTTCAATAACCTTCTCAATATCCTTATTGAATATCAACAATCTTTCTTACTGTAATGCCAACAGTGGATACATTTTAACAATATAATTTTTAATAGATCATACAAAGAAAGGTTGAGGTAGCACCTATAAAGGTTGAATTTGATCTTTCTTTTCTCATTTTGTCTAGGATTCCTTTTAAGAGAGGTATTGTAGACACATAAATCTGTCCACTAAATTAAATAAATATTTAATATTTATTTGATACACTAATATTCCTCTATTAATTAAATTCACATTTAATTAATTCATTCACCCTCTATTCTGCTATAAATCAATTTTATTTTAATTAAATCCTATTTTCCCTCACCCACTTGCAAAATCATACATCTCCCACTTGCCTCCTAAACCCCTTCTAGATTCTTCTAATCCATTCCAATTTAGCCTAATTCATCTCCTAATTATTGTTACATTCCTAAGAAAAGAGAAGTCACTTCTCAAAAGCCTCCAAAGTCTTTGAAATGCATTAAAGGTTTTTTATTCTTCAACAAGTTAACCCCCAAAGTCTTCCAAACCATTTATGGCTCTTACATAACCATTTATGTCTCTTACATAACCATTAATGGTTAACTCAACTTTCTCACATGGTTAGAGGTTTTCCCTCTAACTCAACCCTCATTTAACTCATGGGTCTCTTCAAACATTCATTGCTTTGATCATGATTATCTCCATTAACTCTTGCACAAGAGTTTATCCATTGGATAAAAGAAATTACCCTTGGATAAAAGCTTTATCCTCTAACTCAAGCCTAACCAAACCCTCCCAAGGTAACCTTCATGTCATCTCAAGAGTTTAATGTTTTTTCCCTCTCCTCTCAAGCCATCTCATGTTGACATTTGTCATCATGGGATTGGGTTGAAAGCCATCACATGGATCACAAACCCATCAATCCTAACCCTTCATAAGCTTTCTCAATCTTGACAATCCATTGCCCTATTTTCCCTATAAATAGAGCTCTTGTTCTTCATTATCATGATCAGAAGTCTTTTGTGCGTCAAACTTATAGTCATTTTAGAGAGCATTAAGAAGCATTTGCATTGTTATTATATTAAGATTTACATAGACTAATTAGGAGCTTTCTCACAGTAAGTCATTTACACTTGCATAAGCATTTGTTTTCATTTTCACAACCATCTTGAATCTTCATAAGACATCCATGGATAGTGCTAAAAGATGAGAGCTACACTCATGTGGGGCTTGGAGAGGAGAGGAAAAAGGGAGGAACATCTATGAGAATTTTGGGGAGCATCTTGGGGGGTCTTCTTTCCCTTTTTCATTTATGTATGCTTCTTATTATGTGCTTTATATCTCTCTTGATATGCATCTTAAATTTTTTAAGTTCATTTGTGTTTCGTTTTGGTTGTGACTAATCTACTAACATTTGAACTTGTCTTTTGTGCCTTGTGCCCCTTTTGTCGTGCATCATTTGGTGAACCCAACGTGAATCGAACACACAACCTTCTGATTTGATTCTGACTTTGTTTTTTTGTGATTCTCTTGAATGTTCACGCACAGGGTGCTCTTTAGCACCTTTGTTCCGTGTTTTGGTGTCTTTGTCAGAGATTTTTAGCACTTTAGTTAGTGTTTTAGTGCTTTTTCACATTAATCAATGCTTCTATAATGATATAGCATTTTTGCTCTCTCTGATTGTTAGTTTTAATTATGTAAAAAATTTATTATAGTGCTTTTGTTCCAGAGTAGCGCTTTTGTTCTAGAGTAGCTCTTTTGTTCCAGAATTGCATTTTTGTTCTAGAGTAGCTCTTTTTTTTTAGAGTTGCACTTTTGTTCTAGAGTAGCTCTTTTGTTCCATAGTTGTGCTTTTGTTCTAGAGTTGCGCTTTTGTTCTAAAGTAGATATTTTGTTCCAGAGTTGCGCTTTTGTTCTAGAGTAACTCTTTTGTTCCAGAGTAGTGCTTAGGTGTTCTCATAGAGTAGCTCTTTTGTTCCAGAGAGTTCAAAATTGTAACTGAAAAAGTGAATTTAGGCTTGTGGAAGCCCACATAAGATTTTGAATTTTACGAACTTTTTTATTTTGTGGGTTTTTAACAATTTCTTGCAGGGTGGAGGTGTTTAATTTAGGATTTTGATTTGGTTTTAACTTCTTTTCTAAAATTGGTTAAAAATAATTCACATTTCCTCTTTTTCTATAAAAAGAACCTCACATTTAGTTTTTGGTTTTTCAAAACAAATCAAAACTTGTCTTTTGGGGCTTAAAAAGAACATCATTCACAAAGCTAAAATTTTACAACAACTTTAACATTTCTTTTTGCAAATTCACACTTCAAATTTGGGCTATAAAAAGAAAAAACAACTTGTCCATTTACTTACAAAAGCGATTTACTTTTTAGCAAACGTGCTTTCATTTTGTTGACCAGGATTTCACTTTCCTAGTTAGAAAACAAATTGCTTTGTGGCATAAAAAGAGCACCATGTCTGTTGGAGCAACATCTCCAAGTAGCAAATAGATCGCATTGCAATAAAAGGTTAAAAAGAACAAGTGTCTTTTGTGTTTGGCATGCTTGTTCAAATCTGTAGAGTGGTCCTAGTTCTAACACACACTATCCTCTCTCTTGGCTCTCGTGGTCCTAGGTGCAAGAGAAAAGTGTTAGTAATGCTCTAAATTTTCTATTTTTAAGAGAGGTCTGCCAAGAGACACATCACTCTTGGGATGACCTTTCATAGTAAATCCTTCGAGCCGCTATAGAAATTAGGTGAGAGCAAAAGTTGTAGCCTTGGGTGTAGTTGTTCCTACAATGTAACTGGACATATGGGCCCCACCATGAGTTAACTGGCTCTTAAGTGAGTTACTGCAGAATGAACTTACGTCCAAAGACATCAAACATTACTAGACACTTCTTATTTTAGAAGTCCACCCATTCTATTGATTGAGGATATTTATGAAAAGTTTACTGCAAGAGCATAGATGGTTTTGATCCCAAGATACTCACCATACATATTTCCTTGAGTAGAAACAGGGCTTTTTGAAAGACTACTTGTAGCTTGATGAAAGTGGTGACTCCCCCATCATAGGGATAATCTATCTGTTATGCTCGCGCAAGACTTAGTATATCACATCTTTACCTACCATGACAGGATGCATAAGGTATGTAGTACCAAAGTTGAAGAAATATCAAGATGTGGGCTGAAAATATCACAACTGACCATGACCTTAGGGATAAAAAGTGTTTGAGTTGTCTTCGTCTTGTTTCAAACCAGTAAAAATTTGGGTCGAATTTAGGCCTTGGGAACATACATACATTTATAAAGGGTCAAAAAGTTCATGATTGGGTTGATTTATACCCACACCTGTTGTGCCTTTTATTGAAAAGGGGCAAGATTATATGCTTGTCTGCTTGTCGTGTTTTCCTGTCAAAGGATCCAAAATAAATTGAAACAAAGTATCTATCCAACAAAACTACATCAACAAGTGAAACAAAGTATCAGTTCATATGACCATCACTAATATCTTGAGAAAAATAAATCTTCATCAAAAGACCAAATTGAAGAAAAGACAACTTGGTTCAAGGGCCCTTATCAAAAGAAGTAAGTTTCTCTATATCAATAGACAACTCTTTCTCTCACACAGAGTATTCTTGCATCATATGTGCTTGTACCTTCAGGGAAAATCCAACGAATTTGACAAAGAGCCTTTGAGCAATAGAGCTTTCACTTAGTATAGAGCTTTTGATTATCATAAGAACAAAGGGGGCAAGATCAATCCCGCTTTCTTTCCTAATGTTTGTATCACATACAATGAAGCTCGAGGGGAACCACCAACCCCTATAAGAGAGGAAGAAGTAGAAACCCCCTTCATAACCGAAGAATTTTTTTGAGACACATATTTTATCCACTTCTAAACATCAGAAAATCACTCAACTCTCAACACAAAGAGTTCTTGTCCTTAGTCCTTTCAGATATTGCTTAAACAAACCAACAAATCATTTTTTTAGGGTGTCTCTACATCTAGGATTAATCATCCAAAGAGGCATTCCTACACATATAGATAGATTAAAACTAGTTTATGAGTGCATCCTCTCATTTCTAGGTAGCTTGGATTGTAACACATCTCAAACCTTGCTATACCTCATCGCATTAAAATTGTTGAAACACGGAAGCAATTCACAAAGAACTTTGTTGACATCCAACCTTCAGTATTAGAGATCTATCTTCCACCAAAAATTTCATAAAACTTGTCTTACATCAACCATTTCATCACCACCTCATAGTCATTTTTCACAAACATCAACTTTTAAAACATGGCTCAAACAAGATCAATGAGAAATCGACAACCAGAAATTGAAGAGGAGGAAGAAAACCTCAACAATTTTCATGAGGCCTTTGGAGGAGGCACTAATGAGGAAGATCCCAGCACTCCAACTCCAGAAGATATAGAAAGAGCACAAAATAATCCAAAATTCAATAGACTCTTTGATGAAATTCTTAGAAACAATGTCAATGCTCATTTTTTGAGACTCGCTCAAGAGGGTGCCAAACTTCCCTCCAACTTTGATACAACACAATTATGACAAACGTCCGAGCAACATAGAAAACACAATGGTGGAGGAGGTAGAGACTACTTCTACTATGACCCTAATCATCAAGGGAATCCTCCACCTCCTCCTCCTCCTTCAGAAATAGACATGTTGAGGCAACAAGTAGAAAATCTTGCCCAACAACTGAACAGTGGTGTGAAGACCAATTGATTCTCACTTAATGACATTTGTCCCTATCCATTTGATAGGAACATGCTTATGCCACCTTTTCCATGAGGGTTTGAAACACCAAAATTCAAAAAATATAGAGGCAAAGGAGATCCTAGGGACCATGTGCGAGAATTTCACTCAGCTTGTTTAGAGGTGGCTTATGAGGACACATATCTAATGCGTCTCTTTCCTCAAAGTTTGGGAGGCACAACCACACAATGGTTTCACGACTATCCGGTGGTATTAAAACCTTTGACGAACTAGTCCAAAAATGTATTTCTCATTATGCACACAACATAGAACGTGATGTCACCATGGAAGATTTATGCAACACAAAACAAAAACCAGGGGAGTTGTTCTCAACTTTCCTACAACGATGGAGACAACTGTCTAGCAGACACTCCCTTCATCTACCTTAGCAAGAATTAGTAGAAATTTTCATTTCCAACTTAAATGATGAAATGGAATTTCATTTGGACATGAAGGGCACAAAATCCTTTGAAGAAATGATAACTCAAGGGCTCAAATGTGAAAGAGCCCTCATAAAAAAGGGACTTATCAAAATTTATAATGAAAACAAAGATGGTCCTCGTCCACACTATAATAGCAACAAAAATTTTGGAACAAAAATAAGAACGTTGTCAATGACTAGATAGTGGACGCAAGAACAGTGAAAATTGTACAACTTGTGGTTAGGTTTGTAGGACAAAATTCCCCTCCTAACAACAACACCATCAATAATCAACAAAATCAAGGTCACAATACACAATAAGAGGAACCAAAACAAAAGCAACAAAACTACAAACCAAAACACACATATACACCCTTAGGGGAACCTATCGAAACAATATTATGACAATTAATATCCTCCAATCTTGTGACCTTACCAAAAACATCCAATTATGAGCCTCAAGTCAAGCCTCCATGATGGCGAGATCACGAACATTGTGAATTTCACCAAGGAAGAGGGCATAAAACAAGCAATTGCCATTAGCTAAAAGATCTTGTTCAAGATCTTATCGATAGAGGAGAAATCAAAATTGAGGGACATGACCCAAAAACATATAATGATGACCACTTAATGTTCAAGAATCCACTTCCATCATATGATCAAAGGGGTCCTTCCACTTCAGGGAGAAACGTAGATACCACAACCAATTACACACAAGCTGCATACAATTATACTGTGAATCACCTTTATGATGTGGATGAACAAGTTGCAACTCTTAGCATAAAAGATCAAAATCCTACATGCAACATTGTTACACAGCATATCAAAATTACTATTCGAGCAATGCCACAAGGAATGACACCCCTCCCCAAACAATATAATCTTATAGAGTAATTGGATAAGACGCCAGCCCTCATCTCCATATTAGAGCTTTTACGCTTATCCCCCTCACATAAAACAATCTTGGATCAAGCTCTCCAAGAAGTGTCCATCCCTTCCAACCTCAACACAGATCAGTTTCAAGCCATGGTTGGTAGTCTAAAGTCATCACCATGTCTCACTTTTACCAAAAGTGACAACACATCCTTCCAACAAACCCATAATGCCTCCCTCCATATTGAAGGATTCGTAAACCAACATAGAATCAAGCGAGTCTTGATTGACAATGGAGCCGGCTTAAACATATGCACCTTGCAGTTAGTCATAGCATTAGGTTATGCAACAGAATCAGTGGATGTTAGCAAGAAGATAACCATCAAAGCATATGATAATGCAGAACGTTCTTCAAGAGGAGTTGTTATATTACCCATCAGGGTTGGGCTAGTGGTGAAGCATATAGTTTTCCAAGTTCTATACCTTCCTTTTCCATACAATCTCTTGTTAGGGAGACCTTGGATAGATGTCATGCAAGTAGTCCCATCCACCTATCACCAATGTATCAAGTTTCCACATAATGGGGTAAAAATTACAATCCTCGGTG
The DNA here is from genome assembly GCF_030272615.1 of Cryptomeria japonica. NCBI lineage: Eukaryota > Viridiplantae > Streptophyta > Pinopsida > Cupressales > Cupressaceae > Cryptomeria > Cryptomeria japonica. Next base: position 645,309,247 of record NC_081406.1, on the reverse strand, counting down.
ATGCTAATCCATTTGCATATTGTAATAATATTCACCATCAGCCAGAGATCACTGAACCTAACAACAGGGAAGCTATCCCTTCCTTGTCATATGTTAATCCAACCTCTCTTTCCAGCTTAACAACCCCTACACCAAAATAGGAGAAATTGAAAATGAAAATGGCTGAGGAAGGTCTCGATGAATATAATCTTAGCCAACTTTTTTATGTTGGGCAGTTACTCACATCACCTAAGACTCATGGAAAAATCCAAGGTTTACTTCAAACACCGCTGACCAAAAGAACTTGCACTTTGGCAAAATTCACCCCTAATAAAAGTCAAGAGGAGGAAACCATCGATGAAGACCTAGCAGAACGGATCTACACAGACCCTCTCAACAAAGAAAGCCTGAAGGCTAAGCTCCCCACTGACAAATATGACAAAGGCTTCACTATAATGCAAAAAATGGGCTATGATAGCCATAGTGCTTTGGGACCTTGCAAGCAAGGATGACAAGAGCCCTTATAACCTAAGTTGAAACCAAGAGATAAAGCTGGAGTAGGTTTTCAAAGATAATCTCTTCCTAAGCACCGATTCAAAGGAAAACCCAACAAATTTGTGTATCAGCCAATTACTCCAAGGATGCAATCCTTGACTATATATGCAGCACCAACAACCCCACCAGCAACACCAATATCACCATCAAACCCACCTCCAAAGGTACATAAGCCAATAACTAATGCACTATTCAATTCAAATGGCATCTCAGTTTGGTACAGTAATCGGATGCTAGAGAGTGATTCTGAGACAGACTCATATGAGTGGGAATGTGGGATTCAGTGCATTTAAATACTTTAGATGAGGAGGAAACATCACCTCCCCCACCTTGTAAGGATATACCAGTTTATGGAGAATCATGGATTAAAACTCTTTGGGTTCCTAAGCTAGAAGAAACTTCCACGGGCCCTACATCAAATCCTATGCCCGAATCTGACAAGGAGAGTACCATCGATGAACTTCACACCTCCGTATTAACCCTCACTACTGCCTCCTACGAACTCAACTTAATCGATGAAGTAATACCTATCATTCATCCCAAACTCATTGAATGGAACTAGCCCAATCCCCCATGCCTTGACCATTTCCAAAATGATGAGGCACTCATAGACTTTCTAGAATTACAAGATAACATACCAAGCAGGGATCATAAAGTTGGGTTTGCCATTGAACTTAACAATGCAACATACTTTGGGGCAGATGCCAAACCTTTCAGCTGCAAAATATTACAATAAAGCATGGATCTTCTAGTAAAAACCACACAGTGGCACTTTTTGATCCCAAAAGAGTAAAAACAAAGAGCATATCCAAAGGTGAAAACCTCTCTGAGGCACCTGAGGATGAAAGGTTTGACATCCTCCCCTTTAGTATGAATCAGGAGAGATCAACCATCCTAATAGAAGAAACAAAAGAATTCAATGTGGGGACCCCTGAGACTCCTCACAAGATACATTTGGCATCTCTATTAACTCTTGAGGAATAGCCAAAATTCGTGGAATTCTTCTAGAAGTGTCAAATCAACTTTGCATGGTCTTATGCAGACATGCCTGACTTAGATCCATATTTGGCCATGCATCACCTAACTATAGCAGAACGAGCTAAACCTATCAAACAAAAGCTCAGAAAGATGCACCCATAGATTGTCGTTCTTGTTGAGGTTGAACTTAATAATCTCTTGGATGTTGGTTTCATCAGACCAATTGATTACGTAGAGTGGATCTCCAATATTGTACCTATTGGTAAACCTAATGGGGGCATCTGTGTCTATACAGACTTCAAAGATTTAAACCAAGCATATCCTAAAGATGACTTTCCCTTATCAAACATCGACATGATTGTCGATCTAACAAAAGGTCATGCAATGCTTTCTCTTATGGATGGTTTTTCAGGATACAACCAGATTAAAATTGCTACAGAGGATCAACACAAAATTGCTTTCACATGTCCATGTGGAACATACTGTTGGAATGTAATGCCATTTGGTCTAAAGAATGCAGGGGCAACATATCAAAGATCCATGACTACCATCTTCCACGAAATGATGCACACCATAATGGAAGATTATGTGGATGATTTACTAGCTAAATCATTAACAAGAGAGGGTCATCTTGCAGTACTAGATAAAATCTTCAACAGATTAGAACAATACCACGTCCGTCTCAATCCAAAGAAATGTGTCTTTGGAGTAACTTCCGGGAAGCTCTTAGGATACATTGTCTCAAGCAAAGGCATTGAGGTAGATCTTGTGAAAGTCAAAATGATCATGGACATGCCACCTCCAAAGAATATCAGTCAGTTGAACATATTACAAGGGCGGCTATAATCCATTCGGTGGTTCATTGCACAATTGTCTGATAAATATCATCCCTTCACCCATATGTTACATAAAAATATCCACTTTCAATCGATGCAAAATGCCATCAAGCATTCTAAATGCTTAAAGACTACCTAATGAATACACCATTTGTTGATTCCACCAAATCCAAGGAGACCTCTATTGTTATACATTTCAGCTACAACCATGGCATTAGGAGTATTGCTTGCACAACATAATGTGAAAGGAAAGGAATGTGTTTTCTACTACATCTCTCAAACACTGGTAGGCTATGAACTCAATTACACACCTATTGAGTGAGCTTGCCTAGCATTTATCTTGGCAGCCACCAAATTAAGGCACTACATGTTAACGCACAAAGTACAACTTATTGCCAAGATAGATCCACTCAAGTACCTACTCAACAAGGCAGCATTAACAGGCCACTTGGCCAAATGGGTTATGATATTGAGTGAATTTTATATTGAGTATGTGGACCGCAAAGCTATCAAGGGACAGGTTATTGTAGATCACTTGGTTGATGCACCACTCAAAGGTGACCATCCTCTTATTTCCAACTTTTTGGATGAGGAAATTTTCATGATCACAGCTATACAACCCTAGAAGCTATATTTTGATGGCTCATACACCAGACATGGCTCGAGGGAAGGTATTATTTTTATCACACCTCAAGGTGACAGCATCCTGAAGTCATACAGGCTCACTTTCCCATGTACAAATAATATAGCAGAATATGAGGCCTTGATCACAAGACTCAAATTGGCCATACAATGAAATCTAAAAGAGCTACAAGTATATGGAGATTCCCAACTGGTCATCTGACAAGTCACTGATAAATACCAAACAAACGATGATAAGCTCGTGTTGTACAAAAAGATGGTGGATAGTTTCAAAGAATCATTTACAACTATCACATTTGAGCAAGTACCAAGAGATCAGAATCAAGCTACCGACACAATGGCTACAATTGCATCTCTCCTGGATCTTCCATAAAATTTGACACGCTATGAGTTCTTGGTGGAACAACTTTGGATCCCTGCTTATGATATCCTTGAATCTAAAGTGATATGTCGCCTTATCAGTTCTAACTCCCCATGGTATGGTGAGTTTTTCACTTACCTATGTGACCACACACTTCCCCCTAACCAATCAAACAACCAACAAAAAACCTTTATCCACCAAACCACTAGATACACCATCATTGTCGAAACCCTATACAGACAAAGTCTTGATGGTACTCTCCTTTGATGTTTGGAACAAGATGAGATAAAAAAAGCCTTGGAAGAGGTACATGAAGGAATTTGTGGGGCTCACTCAAATAGTCCTTCACTAGCAAAGAAAATCATGTGAGCTAGATACTATTGGCCCTCCATGGAGAAGGACTCCTACTACTTTGTGAGAAAGTGAAAAAAGTGCCAAGTTAACAGAGATCTGATACATGCCCCAGTATAGGAATTATAACCTATCACAACACCATGACCCTTTTGTCAATAGGGAATTGACCTTGTGGGTAAAATCCATCCATCTTCATCCAACGGTCATAAATTTATCATTACCGCCATAGAATACTTCACAAAGTGGATTGAAGTCATTCTACTTACCCATCACCGGCAAGTAGATCGCTGCATTCATCCTCAATTACATCATCTGTCGATATGGTGTACCCATGTCCATCATCATAGATAACGGACTCCCTTTCAAAAATCAAGACATCTGTGAACTCTGTGAGAAGTTTCATATCCAACACCGTTTTTCCACCCCATATTTTCCACAAGGCAATGGTCAAGCCAAAGCATTCAATAAGAATATATTGAGGATCCTCAAAAAGACAGTCAATGATGTTGGCCATGATTGGCACATTCATTTGAATCCAGCACTATGGGCATATCAAACTAGCATTCAAACCCCTACATGCGCAACCCCCTACTCATTGGTTTATGGAGCAAAATCCATCTTTCCTATTGAGGTTGAATTACCATCTCTACGGGTCTTCTTGCACAATCTAATAAATGATGAAGAATATTGAGTCTCGGGTCTTCAGGACTTGGAATTGCTTGATGAAAAGCGACAAGCTTCCTACAACCACCTAAAAGCCTATCAGCAGCGCATGAGCAGAAGCTACAATCATCAGGTCAAACCTCGCACATTTGAAGTAGGAGATCTTGTTCTCAGGGAGAATCCTTACAACCAACCGAACAGAGAACACCAGGGAAAATTTGAATCCAATTGGCTGGGTCCATATGTCATCTATGTCATCTTCGGGTTTGAGGCATATCAGTTAGCAACTTCAAAAGGAGAACCACTAGCATATCCGATCAACAATATGCATCTCAAAATATTTCAAACATAAGTTGTGCAAAGCATCAGGCTCATTCAATATCAGAAAATACCAAAAACATTCCAAAAATAGTCTTGAACAAAATACAAAAAAAAATACAAAAATCAAGAAAATAGTAAAGAAAAATCATTCATCCAAATGGTGAAAACCACTCCAGTGGTGCCTTGGGTAAGTACAGTGGTGAAAACCTAGTAAACAAGTGCCATTCATAAAGGCTATGGCTCCATTGTCTTTCAGACTTGTTGCGATCACATCCATTGCATCTATTCATCCATCATTTATACCATGGCTTGTTATTGATCTGTCAACAAGGTTATTACTTCATGTGTCCTGCATCACGCTTTCATACCGACATCTAACTAGGGGCAATGTTCTTAAACTACTGATGGGAGTGGATTCTCCATTGCTTATGATTCATTGAGTTGCTCATTCAAAAATGTCTTGAAATGATACCAAAAACATTCATAAAATCTCAGCAAAATCCCAAAAACATTTGCAAAATGTCCTAAAGATAATACCAAAAACATTTACAAACATTCAAAAAATCAAAAAACATGACCAAAACATCAAACATCAATAAAAAACATTGCAAAGTATACTATTCCTTGTACATACACATCACAAAAGACACAAAACAACATTTTGAGCTACTCAAATGATGACTACCTATCAAATCAACCAACCAATCAAAACATCCGCACACAATCGTATTCACAACGATGCATCCTTCCCTACAAACAAGACATGGCAGCATTTTCTTTGACAAGAAAATTATGTTTGGCTGATAAGCACTTGGTCAATTTTTTTTGTTTATATTAGGTTCCTACGCTACTCCAGGATATCCACAAGTGATTAGAGTAGCCGGGATGGTTCCTAATATCTTTTTCTTTGATTGTTGTCTGTGGATTGTTCTAATGAAGTTTTGGGGAATATACTAATGGTGTCTACATGGGAAGTTCACTAAGCTACGCGATCCTATACAAAAATATAGTCATGGATCACTATGGCTTACTGACTACAGCATATACCTCGGCCATTTGTACATGAACCAAAATGGAGGGGAACTTTCCTTGTCTATAATGTTTGCTTACAGGTGAAACACTCAACCTTGGTTTCTGCTACCTCGGCCAAGATCAATACTACCATTCTCAATGATGAAAATTAAGCACTATGAATAATCCATGGATCACCATTTCATCTCATCTATTTATATTGCATTCCATCCATCCATAAATCCATATCGCTACATATCATTCATACATAGTCATGACAATGGATACTCTATTTTTTTATCCTCTTCCATAGGAATGAGTCCTAGGTCCTCCATACCTTCTATCTAACATTGAATCCCCCCCCCCCCCCTCTCCCCATCTCGATCATCTGCCTCACATACCCTACATCATGTCCCAACAAACCAATCAAGCCACATTCATCACCATCCATCTCTAAAAAGAGGGGTTGTGTTTCCCATCCTAGGTCATCCTATAAGAAAAGCAAGTTACTCTGTCTACACAGGTACATCGACTCACAAACACCTAGACTATCAACAAATACTTTTTGATCAAGTATCTTTGGGTCTCAATAGGTAATCAATTATGGCAATCCTAGACTACAACAAGCATTTACATCAATTGCCTAGTCTCAATAAGTACGCTAAGTCCAGCAAACACCACAAACAACCTACAACGCAAAAACTATCAATTGATCAACCAATCAAACACAATAAAACAAGACAATTACATCAATTGTCTAAGTCTCAATGAGTATTTTGCTTCAGATACCTTGACTTCATCGAGCAATTACATCAATTGTCTAAGTCACAATAGGTCATTTTGACTCACTTACTCAGACTTTATCCTGTACAAGCGAACAACTGACATCAATTGTCACGCTTTGACTCAATCGGGGTAATTCAACCGATTGCACCAGATTGTCGAGCCAATTTTGATCAATTGAACAACATCAATCAAAAGAACACACTACATTTGGACCATATCTCTTGCATGACCTAAGGGTACTCACTGGCTTGACATTTCTCTATCTTCTCCCATTCTTTCGCCATTATTTATAATTTCTTCTATTCTACCTCCCCCCAACTTCTTTCTCTTTTTCGAGAGATCGCCCGATTTTTCAAAAAAATTCGGCCCATCTCTCAAGGGGGCATACCACCCACTAAATTAACATTTTTGGGGCATATTTCTCATACATATATTTCTTTCTTTGAAACGACATGATAAACCACACCGTCTCAAAGAGGGGCAAATGTAGACACATAAATCTATCCACTAAATTAAATAAATATTTAATATTTATTTGATACACTAATATTCCTCTATTAATTAAATTCACATTTAATTAATTCGTTCACCCCCCCATTCTTCTATTTTAATTAAATAAATTACATAAATTTATTTAAATGAAAATCCCTATCTATAACCTAGTTATTAAATAAATCTAATTTATTTAATTTCCCTCATTCCTTTCATTTAAATAAATCTAAATTTATTCAAAAATCCCCCCCCTTGCAAAATCCTACAAATACAAGTTGCAACCAACAATTAAAATAAATCAATTTTATTTTAATTAAATCCTATTTTCCCTCACCTACTTGCAAAATCCTACATCTCCCACTTGCCTCCTAAATGCCTTCTAGATTCTTCTAATCCATTCCAATTTAGCCTAATTCATCTCCTAATTATTGTTAGATTCGTAAGCAAAGAGAAGTCACTTCTCAAAAGCCTCCAAAGTCTTTGAAATGCATTAAAGGCTTTTTATTCTTCAACAAGTTAACCCCCAAAGTCTTCCAAACCATTTATGGCTCTTACATAACCATTAATGGTTAAATCAACTTGCCCACATGGTTAGAGGCTTTCCCTCTAACTCAACCCTCATTCAACTCATGGGTCTCTTCAAACATTCATTGCTTTGACCTTGGTTATCCCCATTAACTCTTGCACAAGAGTTAATCCATTGGATAAAAGCAATTACCCTTAGATAAAAGTTTTATCCTCTAACTCAAGCCTAACCAAACCCTCCCAAGGTAACCTTCATGTCATCTCAAGCATTTAATGCTTCTTCCCTCTCCTCTAAAGCCATCTCATGTTGACATTTGTCATCATGGGATTGGGTTGAAAGACATCACATGGATCACAAACCCATCAATCCTAACCCTTCATAAGCTTGCTCAATCTTGACCATCCATTGCCCTATTTTCCCTATAAATAGAGCTCTCATTCTTCATTTTCAAGATCATGTCTTTTGTGCATCAAACTTATAGTCATTTTAGAGAGAATTAAGAAGCATTTACATTGTTATTATATTAAGATTTACATAGACTAATTAGGAGCTTTCTCATAGTAAGTCATTTACACTTTCATAATCATTTGTTTTCATTTTCACAACCATCTTGAATCTTCATAAGACATCCATGGATAGTGCTAAAATCTTAGAGCTACACTCATGTAGGACTTGGAGAGGAGAGGAACAAGGGAGGAATATCTAAGAGCATTTTGGGGAGCATCTTGGGGGGTCTTCTTTCCCTTTTTCATTTATGTATGCTTCTTATTATGTGCTTTATATCTCTCTTGATATGAATCTTAAGGTTTTTAAGTTCATTTGTGTTTCGTTTTGGTTGTGACTAATCCACTAACATTTGAACTTGTCTTTTGTGCCTTGTGCCCCTTTTGTCATGCATCAGGTATTGTAGTGGTTAAGTTATTTTGTTAGGACTTATTTTATGTTAAAAAAATATTGGTGTGAAACTCTACAACCCTCATTGGGTTATCTTAGATTTTGACTAGCCATCCAAACCTCTTCGGTACCTCCCAAACCCCTTCAAAATATCGTAAAATAGTCAACTAAAACATTGTAAAACCCTGGAACACTACTAAAAATAATTTAGAGCCCAAATTTATTAAAATAAAAGAGGAAGGGTAAATTTGAAAATAGAACTTGAATATAGATCATTAGATTAAGAAAATTTCAATATAGGCCATTGGTTTTGCTTTTAGTACACACTAATAATTATTTTTGTGCATTATCTTTAGGCCTAAATTTAATAGCCTATCTTAGCTTTTATACGCTTGTATGTATGTCCCATCTCTTCATAGTTTTCTTTTAGCTATTGAAGACTCTTGAAAATTTATATATCCTTATTTTTCATTGTAGTAGCTAGGTAAACTAGGAACTACAATACTATCACCACACTTCAACCCAACCATAAGATATTTGTATGTCCACAAAAATCAATAAAGTTGCTAGAGAAAAAGCTAATCATCATATCATATCAAAGAAAATAATTTTCAACCATTCATAATACTAGGATAGCTTATATCTTAGCTAAGAAGCCTACCATGCTACTCAAGGAGCTAAATAGGCCAATAAAATATTCATTACAATCAACTAATAAGCATATGGAGCATTCAAGAGAAATAAACAATGTCATAAGGATAGAAAGATGGTTCTAAACCATCTAATGCAACATGATGACTACCATTGGTATCAAACTACCAAATATGAATCATATATGACTATCTTGACAACACAAAACATGTCATAATAGTCATTGAGGGTAGTTGAGGCGATCCTAGGTTAGGCAAAGAGACCCAAATAATATCATATATTTGAGGGGCATGTCAGAGAACAAGAGTTGTTAATTTGAAATTTTATTTGGATGTGACATTAATTTCATCTTTAATTGAATTTTTTCCTCGTATGAGGATGTAGGCATCTCATTTTTTGTCTTGGCATGTTTAACCATGTACCAATATCTTGAAAAGTGTGTAAGAGTATCATGACTAGTCTTTGTTGGGATAATATGAAATATGCTTATGACATGTAAAAGAATACAAGATATAGATTATATTAGAATATTGACCATCCTTATAAAAATATTAGAAACTTGTCATTAAGAATATAATACGTAGGATAAAGAAGAAGAATTTGACACAGACTATGGATAGTTAACTATTCTACCTTATGAAAATATGACATGTAAGAATATGTTCAATATAGTCATAAAAATATTAGACCAAGAAGGGAATTGGGAGTTCAATCCAACTAATTTCGGCATTGTACCTCCTTTGACCTTCTAAATGATTTACTAAAAACTATCCCATTGTTTTACTTTGTGATGAAGTCAAGGTTGGAGGATCCGGAATGGATTGTCCAACCTTGCATGCAGCCCTAATCACACACAAAATATAGTCGATAATGGAATGCAAACAAGAACATAAACTTTTATTGATGAATGCAAGAAGATTACATGTCTGCAAGCCTTCACATCTCACTACATGTGCCCATTGGCCCCACATATTGGCACATAGGCTTCCATGGGCTTATTATAGATAAAAATAGTAAACACAAGTCTTTTGGATCTTCCTTATCGAACTACTCCATAGCTACTACTAATTATCTCTCACAGATCTTGAAGTGAGCTTAAATATTCGATCCCAACACTAGAAGTGTTCTACATTGGCCTCCCAACTCCAACTATTGGTGTAATGTGTAAAATGGCTTTGAATGCTTGAAGGAGGTATAAAAATTGGTGTTGATAGGTGCAAACCTATTTGAATGTTGTTTGGCCCTATTTCCACCCCATGACACACTCTACAAGGCTCAGAAAGTTCTTGCACATATCCAACATTAGGTTCAGCCTAAGGCCTTTCAGAATGCTCCTGTGTTAGACTCCCAGAGTTATTTGAGAAGTGCACCCTATATATTGACAGGTGTGCTCCAAAATACTTTAGTTCCTCCTCTAGGACCCAAGTCACTGTAGGTCCCAGAGATAACTAAGAGGGGGGGGTGAATCAGTTATCAAATAAATTCAAACCAAAAACTTATTAACCAGCTTAATGCTTAATATCGGTAAATCAGTTAAGTATGTCGGTAGACAATGTTAATAGAAAATTGTTGTACCAGTAAGAATTAATGCATGAAACATAAGCACAAAGTCATCCACAACACATGACACCAATATTTGTACGTGGAAACCCTGTGAGGGGAAAAACCATGATGGGAAACCTTACCCACAATCAAATGATACTACTGTAGATAGTAAGTGTACAAAGAGGGGTCTGCACATGCAGAAAGGCCAACAGCCTAGAGCTCACTGCTCAGTCACAAATAGGAGTCACACTGACTACAATTGGATGGTTAAATCCAATGAGAATGCACTGCACAAAATAGCATCTTCATATGCTGGATTCAGTACCGGTGTAATGCTGATATGCTTCTAGAAAAACTTAACTTCACCTTCAAATGATGTCTTCGTGTATATCCCTGCTTGATCTCGCATATACCCTTCCTTAAATCTTTTTCGCATTCCACACTTGATCTTACAAATAAGATCTTACATTTATATCATACCCTAAGACCAATTTTAGTAGGTCAACTCTACAAGATATTATAATAAAAACATTTTACAAATAATACAATATCCGATGCAATAACCGATTGAACATGTCGACTTGATGCATTTACAACAATAATAAATCATCTCCATAGCGTGCCATGCTGATCTAGAAAAGATAAGTCTGTCGGTGTAACCCTAGATAACCTGGACCTATTTGCCAGTAAAAGAAAATATGCAAATAAGAATATACCAATGATTATTACTTCAAAATAAAGTGTCTAGATGATCTCTTCAACATTACCAAGTGTCTTCCATGTCAATGCAGGTACCAATGAACATTATATCCTACTGGTTAACCATATACCGGTAACTGTTTGCCAGTGAATGTTGCTGGATCTCCAAAGTAGGTGTATTTAGCAGATGTTGACATCAATGACAAAACCATACCAAAATACCAACAATCTCCCCCTTTGGCATTGATGGCAACACAAGATGGAAAAACTATCAAAGTGCCAAAACAGAAATGCCAAGTACAAAAACCAACAATCTCCATTTCTCCCTCTGGGAATAACATGTGTTTATTCAAAGATTTATTTTCAATACCAATCTCTCATACCAATCTCTCCTCAAAAAGATAATGCATTTTTCATACATCTCTCCCCAATGTTTTTCCATATATCTCTCCCCAATGTTTTTCCATATATCTCTCCCCCTTTGACATCAAATGCCAAAGTCACAAAAAGTCAAGTTCATACAAAATACCAACCAATTCAATATACCAACTACTCCCCCTGAGAAGGAGCTTCCTCATCAAATACCGGAATAAAATATTTGTCCATTTAATTCTGTTGGTTGATGACAATCATCAACTATCTAAGTCTCTACCAGTGGAGGTAAGACTCTGAGCTGATCTCTAAGATACTCAAAAGTTTCCTTAGCAAAGGTTTTGTAAAAATATCTGCAAGTTGTTCTTTAGTATTCACATAAACCAGTTTTATCTCCTTTTCTTCAACTTTTTCCCTTAGAAAATTCAATTTGATAGAAACATGTTTTGTTTTAGAATGTAATACTGGATTCTTAGATATATCAATTGCTGCAGTGTTATCGCAATATATAGTAATAGGTTCCTTGCATTTTACCTTTGTCTTTCAACATTTGCTTAAGCCAAAGTACCTGTATACAGTTTGTTGCTGCTGCAACATATTCTGATTCTGTTGTTGATAAAGATGTACAACTCTATTTCTTACTTAACCAAGAAACTAATCTCTTTCCAAGAAAGAATGCTCCTCCAGTGGTGCTTTTTCTATCATCCACATCTCCTGCCCAATTTGCATCTGTGTATGCATATAGATCAAAATTTTCATCTTTGGGATACCATAATCCAAGATTTGTTGTGCCTTGTAAGTACCGAAAAATCCTTTTTACTGTTGATTCATGATTTTCCCTAGGATTACTCTGAAATCTAGAAACTATACATATTGCATTCATAATATCAGGTCTGGTTTGTGTCAAATACAGTAAACCTCCTATCATAGATTTGTATCTAGTTGGATTAATAGGTGTAGATTCATCCCTTTGAGATAATTTGTCTTTGTAGTCATAGGTGTGCTTACCCATTTAGAGTTTTCCATCCCAAATTTCTTAAGTAGTTCTTTCAAGTACTTAGATTGACTCAAAAATATGCCTTTATCAGTCTGTAAAATCTGCAATCTGAAAAAGAATTTTATTTCTCTGATCATAGACACTTCAAATTCATGTTGCATTTCAATAGAAAATTCTTTGCATAATCCATCTTCTCCTCCAAAGATTATATCATCAACAAATACTTCCATAGTCAAGATATCATCATTAGTTACTTTGTAATATAAATTGCTATCTACATTTCCTTTAGTAAAACCAATTTTTAAAAGATACTTATCCAATCTTGCATACCAGGCTCTTAGAGCTTGTTTTAATCCATACAGAGCTTTTCTTAATCTACAAACCATATCATTGTCATCTGTCAAGGAAAATCTATCAGGTTGTTCAATATAGACTTCCTCTTCAAGATCTCCATTCAAAAATGCACATTTAATATCCATTTGATAAACTTTGTAATCCTTGTGAGTTGCAAAGGCCAAGAATAATCTAACTACCTCAATTCTGGCTACCGGTGCAAAGGTTTCATTGTAATCAACTCCTTCTTTCTGAGAATATCCCTTACACACTAGTCTTGCTTTATTTCTCACAACCTTACCATCTTCATTGAGTTTGTTTCTAAATACCCATTTGGTTCCAATTACATTTTTATTTTTAGGCCGGGGAACTAATGTCCAAGTATTATTTTTCTCAATTTGTCCTAATTCTTCTTCCATAGCTTTAATCCAAAATTTATCTTCACATGCCTCATTGATAGATAATGGTTCAATTTGAGAAATAAGACATACCTCTTCATTTTCCAATCTTCCTCTTGTCATGACTCCTTTAAATTTGCTTCCAATTATCTGATCTTCAGAATGATTCAGTCTTACATACTGGGGTGTCTTAGTCTGTTGTTGTTCTTCAATTACTGTGGAATCCTCTGATGATACTGGAGTAACTGGATCATCATTCTGTACCGGTGGATTTATTGTAGGTTCATTTGTCATAATTTATGTTACCGGTTCAGATTCTATATACCTTGAAGTTCCTCTGAATTGTTCATCAATCTTTACATTTGTACTCTCAACAATTTTCTGTAATCTTTTATTAAAACATCTATATGCTTTACTCTTAGATGAATAACCAAGAAATATTCCTTCATCACTTCTAGGATCAAACTTGCCAATATACTCATCTCTTCTAATATAACATTTACTTCCAAAGATTCTGAAATACTTAAGAGTAGGAGTATTACCAAACCATAGTTCATGAGGGGTCTTACTAGTTTCACCTTTGATGTGAACTTTGTTGAATGTATAGACAACAATGCTTACTGCCTCTCTCCAATACACATGTGGTAGATTTTCTTCTGATAACATACTTCTTGCTGCATCCAAAATAGTTTTGTTTTTCCTTTCAACAACTCCATTCTATTGTGGTGTTCGAGGTGTTGATAACTGTCTTTTGATTCCATTTACTTCACAGAATGTATTAAAATCTCTAGATGTGAATTCTCCTCCTTGATCTGATCTTAAACATTTAATTTTCTTACCGGTTTCATTTTCAACCATTGCTTTGAATAGCTTGAACTTCCCAAGTGCTTCTGATTTTTCTCTGAGAAAAGTAACCCAACACATTCTAGAATAATCATCAATAATTAGCATGAAATATCTATCACCTTGTAAGCTTTTAGTTCTAGCTGGACCACATAAATCAGTGTGAATTAAATCAAGGGCATTATTGGATTTTTCTGGAATACTTTTGAAACTAGCTCTAACTTGTTTTCCAAATTGACATTCCTTGCAAATTGTATTCTGAGGTTTCACAATTTTAGGTAGATCTGTAACTGCCTTAGAAGTACTGATTTTTACCATGCAATCAAAATTTACATGACATAGTCTTTTATACCATAGCCAACTTTCATCTATATGTGCAATTAAACATGCCTTTTCACTGTTATTCAAATGAAAGATATTACCTCTAGTCTGATTACCGGTTGCAATTTCCAAACTAGTTCTATTCATGATTTTGCATTTTCCATTTTTAAATTGTAACTGAAAACCTTTCTCAACTAATTGACCGACACTTAAAAGATTATGTTTTAATCCTTCAACATAGTAGACATTGTCAGTGTTATGTTTACCATAAAGAGATATTGAACCCTTACCTTTGATTGAACAGGCTTTATCATCTCTGAATCTTACTAAACCTCCATTGTATTCTTGAAAGTTCAAGAATTTACCTTTGTCTCCAGTCATGTGATGTGAGCATCCTGATTCAATAATCCATTCATCCTTTGATTCAACTTTAGCTGCTAGGGCTTGTTCTACCGGTTGAGCAATAGGTACCGGTTGATCTTCTATTATAGCAACAAAGACCCATCCGTTGTCTACTGGATCCTCATCAAAATCATCAGTCACACCTTCATCAGCAATGTAACAAGATTTATCTTTGTTTTTCTTAAATCTGTATCTCTGATATTTAGGATTAGGTTTGTATGTCCTTCTAGCTTCTTCTCTTAGTCTAGCATGTCTATCAGGGCATCTTGAAGCCATATGACCAATCTTATTGCAATTGAAATATTTAAAGGCTGCTTTAGCTTCATACTTACTTCCAATTGGTCCTTTTGACATTTTTCTTACAAATAGTGCTTCAAGTTCTTCAAGCTCTTCATTCTCCTTCCTAGTTTCTTCAAGTTCTCTTGCATAAAAGGCTCTCTAGTCTGATTTGTCAAAGGATGGAGCAAATGATGTTGATGCTTTGAAGGCCAAATCAGTTTTTATAGTAGCAACAGGACCAAATTCCTCAATTTCAAAAGCTAAAAGTTTTCCAATCAATGTATCCCTAGTTACTGATGTATTAGGCATTGTTCTCAACTCATTTATAGTAGTAACCTTCATTTTATATGCCAGTGGAAAACCTCTTAAGATTTTTGAAACAATCTCATCTTCACTCAAGGTTCCTCCACAACATTTGATACCCAAAACAATTTCATTTACTCTTTCCATAAAAGCAGAAATCCTTTCATCTTCTTCCATTTTCAGATGTTCATACCTGACTCGGAAGCTTTCAAGTTTTGCAATTTTGACTGTGGAATCCCCTTCATTCAGTGTTTCCAAATGATCCCAGATAGCTTTTGCAGTGGACCTATCTGATAATCCCATGATTTGTTGATCTGATAATGCACTCAAAAGTGCTTCTCTTGCTTTGCAATCATTTTCTTCATCTTTAGCTAAAGTAATGGGAGCAGTCTGACCACCTACAACAGCAGTATAACCATTCTTAGTAACTTCCCAGATGTATTTACCAATGCAATTCAGATGTGTCTCCATTCTGATTTTTCATATCCCATAGTTGGTTCCATCAAGTTTAGGACTATCCTTTCTGAAATAATTAGTAGACATTGGATCTCCTCAAGTTGTTAAACTTTTGCAAAAAGAGGACTAGGCTCTGATACCAATTGTAGGTCCCGGAGATAACTGAGAGGGGGGGGTGAATCAATTATCAAATAAATTCAAACCAAAAACTTATTAACCAACTTAATTCTTAATACCGGTAAATCAGTTAAGTATGTCGGTAGACAATGTTAACAGGAAATTGTTGTACCAATAAGAATTAATGCATGAAACATAAGCACAAAGTCATCCACAACACATGACACCAATATTTGTACGTGGAAACCCTGTGAGGGGAAAAACCACGGTGGGAAACCTTACCCACAATTAGATGATACTACTGCAGATAGTAAGTGTACAAAGAGGGGTCTGCACATGCAGAAAGGCCAACAGCCTAGAGCTCACTGCTCAATCACAAATGGGAGTCACACTAACTACAATTGGATGGTTAAATCCAATGAGAATGTATTGCACAAAATAGCATCTTCATATGCTGGATTCAGTACCGGTGTAATGCTGATATGCTTCTAGAAAAACCTAACTTCACCTTCAAATGATGTCTTCGTGTATATCCCTGCTTGATCTCGCATATACCCTTCCTTAAATCTTTTTTGCATTCCACACTTGATCTTACAAATAAGATCTTACATTTATATCATACCCTAAGACCAATTTTAGTAGGTCAGCTCTACAAGATATTATAATAAATTTTTTTTACAAATAATACAATATTCGATGCAATAACCGATTGAACATGTCGGCTTGATGCATTTACAACAATAATAAATCATCTCCATAGCATGCCATACTGATCTGGAAAAGATAAGCTTGTTGGTGTAACCCTAGATAACTTGGACCTATTTGCCGGTAAAAGCAAATATGCAAATAAGAATATACCAATGATTATTACTTCAAAATAAAGTGTCCACATGATGTCTTCGACATTACCAAGTGTCTTCCATGTCAATGCAGGTACCGGTGAACATTATATCCTACCGGTTAACCATATACCGGTAACTGTTTGCACAGTTTACTGTTTGCCGGTGAATGTTGCTGGATCTCCAAAGTAGGTGTATTTAGCAGGTGTTGACATCAATGACAAAACCATACCAAAATACCAACAGTCACATCTTCCATTGGATTGTTCCTCAATTTTTTTTTGTGGTACTTGTGGTACTTGTTGTTGAGGTAATGCTTCTATGTAATCCTTCTATGCTCCCTAAAACTAATAGAGATCCATAATTTTGATGGTTAGTGAAATGTCCACACCCTCCAATAACTCTACTTTATAGGCATTTCTGGAATCAAAATTTTAGATGATCTTGCAAAGCCCAAACTTCTTCATCTTTAGCTTATTATATGTTCCTACCAGAAATATCTCCTTTTGGAGATACACCATGACTTCATCTCCAACTTCAAAATTCTTTTGTCTTTTCTTGGTGTCTACTCACTCCTTATACTATTTTTTAATGATCTCCAAGTGATTCTTGACCTCTTTGTGGATGTTCTTCATATACTCTACAAACTCCTCTTCCTCTACACTTATTATCTTGTGGGTTGTTGTCCCAAAGTTCAGTTAATCCCCTAGGATGTAGTTCGATAACGATCTCAAATGGTATATTTTTGGTACTTCAGTTCATTGAGTTGTTATATGAGAACTCTGCCTATGGTAAGACCATGTCCTAATTCCTAGCTTTGTCTTCTACTAAGAATCTAAGAAAGTTCCCCAAGAATTTGTTTACTACCTTAGTCTATCCATTAGTTTGTGGGTGAAATGTCAAGCTAAACTTCAGTTTTGTTTTCATCTTCTTCCCCATTGTCCTCCAAAAGTATCCAATAAACTTGGTATCCTAGTCTGAGACAATGCTCTTCGATATCCCATGTAACCTCACCACTTCTTGGAAAAATAATGAACCACAACATGAGTCTATTTACACAAAATGAGGTGTGGCATCTTAGAGAATCAATCCACCACTAAAAATATGGATTTGTGTCCCCTCTAAGTCTTTGACATTCCCACCATAAAGTCCATACTAATATCCTCCCAAGGTATTTTGAGAAATAGAAGGGGTTTATACAATCTAGTATTTTGGCTAGTCTCTTTAGCCACTTGACAAGTTCTACACCCTTGAACATACTTTCGGATATCCTTGTAGATTTGTGGCTAGAAGAAACCTTTACTCATCAAGGCATTAGTTTTATCAATCCCACAATGTCCTTCCAACCCTCCAAAATGTTTATCTTAGATCAAATTATCCCTCATTAAGCTCCTAGGAATACACAACTGATTTCCTTTGAACATAATTTCATCCTAGATGAAGTAGTCCAACCACTTATGTCTATCATCACCGATTATTTACTTTCCTTTGATGCCTTCACAAAGGAAAGATCGTCTTCATACAAGTGTTATAACTCATCAAATCCCTTATAGTCACTCCCATCTGCAACATCAAATTTTCCTCATGCTTAGTGCATCTGCAGCCCAATTTTATTTTCCACTCCAATGTTTGAAGATGAATGTGTAACTCTACATTAACTACACGGACCACATGTGTCTCTAGTTCAACTTTCCTTGGTTTTTCAGGTGTTAGAGTGCTTGGTGATCAGTGTATAATATAAATTCTTATGGTAGAAAATAGTGTCTTCACTTCTTCAAGGCCTGAATTATAGCATAGAACTATTGATCATATATAAAATACCTTATTCAAGCATCATTCAACTTCTCACTAAAGTAGGTAATTGGTCTTCCTTCCTGTTTCAAGACTGCTCCAATAACACTATCACTGGGCATCACAATCCACTTGAAAGACTCTATTGAAATATGTTAAGGTTAGTACCAATTTCTCCATCACTTATTGTTTTAACAATTAAAAAATTTATGGGCTTTAGATGTCCACTTTAACTCATTTTGGTCTCCCCTAATTGCCTCCTTCATGGGTGCATGAATGGCACTAATTTTTTTGATGAATTTCCAATAGAACTTGTTCAAACCATGAAAATATCTTACCTTTCCAATGTCTATTGGTGTAGGCCACTCCACAATTGCTCTCACTTTTTTTGAATCCATATTCAAACCTTCTATAGAGATCACAAATCCCAGATAAACTAGCTTTGTTTCCATGAAGTATCATTTATTGAGGTTGACCAACAACTTCTTTTCCCTAAATTGCTAGAACACTTGTCTGATATGTCAGATATGCTCTTCTCTTGTCTTGCTAAAAATCAAAATGTCATCCAAATAAAAATTGAGAAACTTACCTAGGAATTCCTTTAGTACTTCATTCATTAGCCGCATGAATATGCTTGGGGTGTTAGTGAGTCCAAAAGGCATGACCAACTACTGATACAATTATTCATTCATCTTGAATGCAATCTTCAACTCATCACCTTCCCAGATTCTAATTTGATGGTATCTTCTCTTGATATCAATCTTGGTGAAGTATCTCACACCACTTAAACAATCCATTATTTCATCCATCCTTGGCAAAGGGAACCAGTACTTAATTGTGAACTTGTTGATGTCTCTTGAGTCATTACTGTAGACACCTAAAATTTGCACAATGAATTAAGTGAATTTTATTCATTTAATTATCCCTAATTCTTCCAATTAATTAAATTAAGATTTAATTAATATTCTTATTGATCTTTTAATCAAATTAAAGATTTGATTAAATCCCCTTCTTCTATCTAAGCCATTTAATTAAGTTCACATTTAATTAAAAATCTCCATTTATCCCCTTTCCCATTTTAATTAAATCTACATTTAATTAAAATCCCCTTTTGCATTTAAATAAATCAAAATTTATTTGTAAATCCCCCCACTTACAAAATCATACAAATGCAAGTTGCATCCCTTTTGGCTAAATTAAATCATTTTAATTTAACTAAAAATACCTATTTTCCCTCACCCACTTGCATTCTCCTACATATCCCACTTGCCTCCATAATCATCCTTCTATGAACCTCCTAATCCCATCTTAATCATGTCTAATCTCCTAATCATGACCTTTCCCTAAATTTGGGGGAGTCACTTCTCCAAATTTGGAAGAAATTCTTCAAAATGCATTTCAGACTTTATCTATTTCAGCAAGTTAACTTGTTAAGTCTTCCCAAACATGTAAGGCTCTTACATAAATCAATAGTGGTTTTCCTCTTGGAGCAAGTTAGCCTCCAAAGTCTTCAAAAGGCATTTAATGCCTCTTACAAGCCCACACCCCTTAGCCATGATGGTTATTCCTTTAACCATTTTCTCATATTGCACAAGAGTTTACCTCTTGGGTAATAACATACCTCCTTGGTTAATAACATTATCCAATTATGTCACTCCTTGAGGTTATCCCTAAATTTTTTGCTTAGCATTTATGACTTGCTTAGCATCCTCTCAAGCCATCTCAAGGTGACATTTGTCAACTTGGTATTGAATTGAATCTCTCCCATGGATTGATAACTTTCAATCCTAGCCCTTGTTGAGATTTCTCAATCTCAACCATCCATTTCTCTATTTTGCCTATAAATAGAACTCATTTCTTCAATTCAAAAATCCAATATTGTGCATCAAAATTATAGTCTTTTGTAGGTTATCAAAGGAGCTCATAAGTCAACTTCAAGCATCAAAGCATTAGCAACAAGAATCCATCTCATAGCATTTAGATTCATTATTAGCTCATCTTTTAGCTTAATTCCACATATTTTCTAGCATTGCATACTCACATAGCTTAATTAACTCATCTAGCATTATCTTAACTTTCAATTTGGAACTCATCTAGCATCTTAATCATCTAGTTTTGTATTTCATCTTTATCATCTCATCTTAGCATTTCACTAGGATCTTAGTTGCATCCATTTTGATCCTAGAATCATTCTCTAGGTTGTCATCTAAGAGATCAAGTGCTCTTCCAAGTGAGGGCCACCTTGAATCTTAAGGACCTTTAGAGATAGAGGAACATGGGACGTGCTTAGAGTTTATTTTTTCAAGCTAACTTCTTGGTTTTGAATTTTGATTTCTAACCTCTAACATAATGTTTCATGTGTATGTTTGAGATGTTTTCCCCTCTTGTAGGCTGATACAACATTTCCAACATACATTAATTGGCGCCCACCATGGGGCAGGACCCCTGAAATTTCCAAATTTCTAACTTTTTTTCTACAGGTTCATATCCAGACCACAGTCTTGGGCATCTGACAGTTTTTCTCGTGCATCTGACAGTTCTTATCACAGATCCGATTGTTCTTTTAGCGCATCTGACTGTTATTTTAGTGCATTTGATAGTTGTTTTCGCACATACGATAGTTATTCTAGCGCATACGACTGTTCTTTTCATGCATTTGACATTTCTTTTAGCGCATACGATCTTTGTTTTCGCGCGTATGAGACAGAGGATGAATTTTGTAACCCGAGTTTGAATTTAGGCTTGTGCAAGCCCACCTAAGGTTTTGATTTTTCACTAACTTATTTTTCTTGCAGGTTACTAATCATTTCTTGTAGGTTGGATAAGTTAGAATTAGGAATTTTGATTTCTTTCTAGCTTTTCAAGTTGGATTAAAAAGAACTCATTTTCCTTTGGATTAAAAATAACTTCATATTTTCATTTTGGGCTTAAAATAAAACAAACTTTCCTTTGGTCTTAAAAAGAACCTCATTGCAAGGTAAAAAGAACAACAAAATCACACTTTTGCTTTCTTGCAAATGAGGGAAAAACACTTCAAATTTGGGCTTAAAAAGAACAAGACAAATTTCAATTTTCTTGCAAAGGGATAAAAAGAACAATCCACCTTATTATTGCAAGTTAAAAGGAACAAGCCACAATTTCCAAATTTTGCAAAGCGATTTTCTTTCAAGCAACATGCTTTACTTTATGTTGACCAGGATTCCCTCTTCCTAGTCTAGAAAATCATTATTATGAGGATTAAAAAGAACACCATGTTTGGTTGGAGAAACATCTCCAATTAGGATTTAGCAAATCATTGCTTTGGAAAGATAAAAAGAACACTTGTATTTCATGTCTCGAAACTGGCAGGTATATGCTCTCCCCTTAATTGGGTGACCAAAAATCCAAACCCACTCTTTTCATTCTTTCTTTATTTTCATGCAATTAAATGCTTTATTGGGTCTGTCTTCCCGAAGCCTTGAGGGGGCTAGTGAGAAGAGAACGACCCAAGTGGGCAACGACTTTATCGCCAAGTTTACCAACCCACTATAATAAAATGTGGAGGCTGATGAAAACCCCCTCCAACGGAAGTGTGTATTTGATAGCCTTCCCCTAGTATCCTTGTGATGCAAAAAGCCTTTGTTCTAAAGGTTGGGAAGCCTCTTAATAGAGTTTATCATTTGTTGCACCGAACAGAATCCTTATTACGAACCATAGGAGTAGAAACTTTGAGCCAAGTCATTTGTCATACATTGGTAATATCATAGTGCAAGGGTGGGGAATAATTCACCCCCAAGATTACTCACCATATATCTCCCAAGATAACTACCAAATTGTGAAGCAGATCACTTTGGGTTAATTTATGGAAAAGCGCAAAAAACCAGGCACCCTCTAGGGGGTGACAAGGCTATTTGAGTTGACGGAGTATCGAGACTAGTGGGCTATGATATTGTTAGTGACCTTTGAATAAAGAGCCTCCATGGTGTCTTATTTGTATCCAAACTAGTGAAAACATTGGGGATTTGAACACATCCTCAAAAGAACATACACTCAATGTTTAGCATTAGGAAGGCCATTGTCTTCATGTGTGCTATGTATTCTTGTCATAAATGCTGAAATATCTTGCAAAAATATCCAACAATAAAGCTCAAAAATCTGTTCAAAACAAAGAGAGATCATAAGTGAGAAATTTTCAAATCCAACAAAGAACCTTTGGAGGTGGTTATCAACATTTCAACTATCTTTAGGCAATATTTTCATCCAACTAAAATAGAGGAGTATGAAAACCAAGTGATCACGAGTTCATCATCCAACTATCTCAACAACAATACCTACTTAGGTATTCAAGTTAGTAAAATCAAGTTTCCATATTGAGAGACTTTATCCATGTCATTTGATGCACTTTGTCATAGGGGCCTATCGAACAAACCCTCTATTCGACTTAGTAAGCTTGAGTATTCAAAATGAAGTATCCATATCAACTATCAACATCAACACTCTTAGACCATTTGTATGACCACTCCCCATATTTTGAGAAGAAGAAGTCTTCGTCAAAAGACTACATTGAAGAAGAGACAAACTAGTCCAAGGGAACTTATCAAGAGGAGAAATTTTCTCTACATCAATCATCAACTCTTGCATCACATCGCATTTTCTTGCGTCATATGCGATTGTACCTTCAAGGAAAATCTAACGACTTTGACAAAGAACCTTAGAGAAGTAGGGCTTACAATCAGAAAGAAGCATTCAATCAATGCCTTAACAGTGGGGGAAAGATCAATCCCACCTTATTTCCAAGAAATTGCATCACTTACAATGAGGCTCGGCTTGAGCCACCAACTCCACCAAGAACCCCATTAGAAGAGGAGGAATTCACTACTATATAAATATATTGATGCCCACTGGCACTCGATCTCAAAAAGGCAAAGAACTGGATCCACAATCAAAATCTAGCATGAGTCGTGGGGGATATAACCCTTTTGATGAATACGCAAATATGGAAGAAGAGGACATCACCAAAGAACTTGTCCAACAATGCCAAAAAAGCGTCGCCTTCCAAAAGCTCATGGAAAGGCTTATAGAAGTGGACAAACAAAAGTACCTCCTCATGTTAAATAGCAAAGGAGTCAGGATGCCCGAGGATTTTGACATAGAAAATTCAAGGAATGAAAGAATCCCAAGAACAAGGTCAAGGACCTACACATATAATACTTAGAATCAAGAGAATTTGAGAGGAGAACACACACATGATCAATACAACACCCACAACCAAGATGATACCTGTAATTATGACAATGTAAGTGAACAAGGGGAGGCCCATCATCAAAGGACCAATGAAGAAAATGTTCCCTTGGCTAACATTACACAACAACTTCAAGCACTCCAATGACAGATGCAAGATATGCAACAAGGATCTAACGAGGTATTCTTTGGAGGACATTTGTCCTTACCCTTTTGATAGAAGGCTAAACATGATACCTTTCCCACCAAATTTAGATATACCAAAGTATGATAAATACAATGGTAAGAGTAATACATGTGATCACATTAGGGAATTTTTTACTATGAGCTCGGAGTTTTCTCATAACGATACATACATGATGAGGCTATTCCCAAGAAGTTTGGGAGGAAAAACAATGGAGTGGTTGTCAAAACTCACATCTACCATCAGATTATTTAATGAGTTAGTGAATAAATTCATCACACAATACTCCTACAATATCCAACATGAGGTTACCATGCTTGACATATGCAATACGAAGAAAAAGAATAATGAAACATTCATGGTACTCTTACAATGATGGAGATGTATGGTCTCAAGGTACCCATGAGATGTACCTGAAAAGGAAAAGATGGAAATCTTCATAGACAATTTAAATGATGAAATGAGTTATCAACTCAAAATATCGTGTCTACCTACTTTTACAAAATTGATAGAGAATGGTATCTAAGTAGAGGAAGCCTCGATCAAAAAGGGGACCTTAAAATTCTGTAAGGAAGGTGTTAGTTCATCAAGAAATAACACCTATAGCAATCAATATAATAAAAACAAAAATGTTGTAAATTATGGCGTAGTCAATGCCAACAATGTAAAGTCTAAACAACCAGTGTTGACTTTATCAGGTAACACACCACCCAACAATGATCAAAGAAGTGCCAATCAAGGCACCAACAATTATCAATGCACTCCCAACCAAGGAAACAACAACAACAACAACCAAGGAAATGATAACTACCAAGGGAATAACAATAACAATCAGGGGAACAATAATAACCAAAGGGGTAATGCTAACACTCCACCTCCCCCATATCGAATAACATATACACCATTGGGAAAAACCCTAGAATTTGCATTTCAAGAACTATTGGCAAACAAGATTATCACATTGCCAGTCATAAGCAACTTTGAATGCCAAGTCAAACCACCATGTTGGAATGACTCACACTATTATGATTATCATCGAAACAAGGCGCATAGAACAAATGATTGCATGAGGTTGAAAAACCTAGTTCAAGATATGATAGATAAGGGAGACATAATGGTCGATGGTCATAAAACCAATGGTGATCATGAGGCTTTAAAAAATCCTCTTCCTAATTATGACAAGGGAGGAGCATCAATGTCAAACAACAACAAAAAAGCCTGCATCAATCACATATATGAAAACGTCATAAATTACATATCGGCATGCGACAATCAAGTAAATATCATAAAGATCAAAGATAAATAAGAACATGCACTCGTAAACATGACAACGAGGGCTCAGAAATATGTCTTGAAGGGGAACACACCTAAAGCAACAATTATCCCCAAGACTCAATATAATTTGGTCGACCAACTGCAAAGGACACCTGCTCAGATATCAATTGCCCACTTTCAAAGCTCTCTCACCAAAAATTTAAAAATGGAGGGATAAAGAGGACGAACAAGTGCAAGTACCAGCAAATACTCCAGTTGCAAAGCCACCACTCGCATGGTCGTGAAAAAGAAGGAGTTCGACCCACCTCCCCTACTCAATAAATTGGAAAAGGAAATCACAATGTTCAGTTGCTTAAACTCTCACCAAAGCATAAGGATATCTTGGAGCAAGCTCTTGTAGAAACAAAGGTTCCGAACAATCTGGATGTCAATCTGTTCCAAGCCATGGTGGTACATATGACGGTGCCACATAACATATCCTTTTCAGAACATGATGACGTCTCCTTGAGTCATCTGCATAACACCCCACTCCATATCAAAGTCCTAGTCTACAAACATCAGGTGAAAAGAGTGCTAATAGATGGAGGAGTTGGTCTCAATATATGTACCTTGAAGCTTATCCATGCATTGGGCCTCTCCGAGCAAGCTATTGATCCTAAAAAGAAGATTACCATCAAAGCCTATGATGATGAAGAAAGGTCATCTGAAGGAATAGTGGTACTACCCATTCAGGTAGGACCTGTGCAAAGAACACAATGTGCCAAGTCTTGGACATAGACTTGACATACAACATAATTTTGGTTCATCCTCAAATCCATGAAATGCAAGCGATACTTTCCATGTACCATCAATGTGTCAGCAAACACTAACCCCTTTCACTACTACAACGCTAAGGGGGAAACTCAAAATGTCCTGGTTCCACACAACAGAGAGGCCCCAACTTCCTCATCATCCAACAATCAATAAAAACTCAAGTCTTTATCCATAGACTTTGAGAAAAAGATGAAGATAAAGGACCAAGGTATGGGGGAATACTCTTTTGAACCCCTATGTCTATCAAAATTGCCAATCTCACTAAAATCTCACAGACAACCTCCCACATCAAGACATCAAGCGGCACAACCCATCAAGAAGTTTGATGGTAAACTAATCCAAACAGGCACACTAGTAGAAGAATCAAAAGACAAGGACATCCTTAGGTGGCTATACAAGGAGGAGGAAGAAATAAGAGTTGATGCCCTAGAAGTGGTTGTTCCCACAGATAGTATGGAAATGGGTTCAAAATCATGAAACACATGGGATACAAAGGAAAAGGACCTACTGGCAAGCGTCAAGAGGGAATCCTAGAACCCATACAACCCCATTCACAACTTGCAAAAGACAAATAAGGACTTGTGTATGGCCAACATGTTCAACCTATGCAAAAGCGAGATCACCATCAAAAACCCTGATGGAGAGAAAAGGTAACACAAAACAAAGAATCCTAGTAAGAGGTACTACACCAAGCAGCCCAAAAGACAAGAAAATAACAAGAGCATGAATAAAATGAGAAGTGATAAGAAGAATTCGCTATCCAAAGAGAGGAGGCTTCTTATAAAAAAGTACATCATGTACAAGCACCTAATCAAGATGATTTCAAGCCACAACCTGAGGAGATTGCTACTCAAAGAAGGGAAATTGTGTATGAGAAAATCCAAAGAGTACAAACAAGCACAGATCCTAAATCAGCACAAGCCACCCAACTTGTATCAATTATCAGTGATCTCTTTTCCCCATACAACATTCTTGTCTGATTCGGTGGGGTAACTTTGGATAGCGATTCTAAAATAGATTCCAATGAGTATGAATGGGAAACTTGTTCGGATATCACTGAGGATATTGAGGTGGATACAAATCACACCTATACACCCATTACTTATGAGGGACAAGTTTCAAGATCTAGATTGTTTGAATTTGGACCACAACATATCTATGAGGCTAGTGAGAACGAACATCTTCAATACGAAAGAGGCAATATCGATGAGAGTACCATCAAAAACCTTCAGACTATTATAGACCTCACCCATGCTACTGACAACTATAACAATATCTCTATCATGACTCTTACAATGACAGATCTTGACCCGCCAAATCACTCCCTACCTCTCATATATCCTGACCTTATAGACTGGGAAAAACCTGAGCACAATGATATACCAATATTCCAAAATGATAAGGCCATTGTTCAATACTTTTTCTCAGTCAACTCAAAAACATGCTCTACCAATGAACCACATAATGATATCTACAGTCAGGGGAGTGACAAGTCTCTCAATCACAAAATGAACAAAATAAAAAATTGATCTAATGGTGAAAACCATCTAATGGTAGTATTAGATCACAAAAAAGTAAAAACAAAGGATGTATCTGATGGTGAAAACCTCTTTGAGGCACCTTTAGATGAGAGACTTGACACTCTTCCTAAACATTACTAGGAGAGATCACCCACCTTGATTGAGCCAACTCAATCAATAAATATCAACACTAAAGCAACAACAAGAACCATACATCTAGCGGAATCACTAACGAAAAAGAAAAACCTGGCTTTGTCAAATTCTTCAAGGAGAAGCAAATCAACTTTGCTTGGTCTTATGTAGACATGTCAAGGATAGATCCAAATATCATCATGCATCACTTGTCGATCACTCCTAGAGCTAAACCTATCAAACAAAAACTAAGGAAGATGAAACCACATGTCGCCATATTGGTCAAAGCAAATTTGAAGAAGTTACTAGATGTAGGATTCATCCGACCTATAGACTATGCCAAATGGATTTCTAACATTGTGTCAGTCTCTAAACTAGATAAAAGCATCAGGCTTTGTATAGATTTTAGGGATCTCAACAAGGCTTGGCTGAAGGATGACTTTCCTTTACCAAGCATTGATACCATTGTTGATTTAACGACAGGGCACACAATGCTATCCCTCATGGATGGTTTTTGTGGCTACAATCAAATCAAGATAGCTCTAGAAGATCAAGATAAAATTGCATTCACATGTCCATGGGGTGCATATTGCTAGAACGTCATGCCTTTTGCCTTGAAAAATGCTAGTGCAACCTATCAGAGAGCAATGACAACAATCTTCCACGACATGATGCATATTTTTATGGAAGATTATGTAGATGACTTTCTATCCAAATCATTCACAAGATAAGAACACCTGGACATCCTAGATAAAATATTTCAATGACTAGAGAAATTCAATGTCAAATTGAACCCTAAAAAGTGTGTTTTCGGGGGTCACATCTGAAAAACTCTTAGGCTACATTGTATTAGAAAAAGGTATCGAGGTGAATCCTGCAAAGATTTAGGATATCATGGAAATGCCACCTCCAAGAAACATTAGTCAGCTATGATCTCTTCAAGGTAGGCTACAATCTATCAAAAGGTTCATTGCTCAGTTGGCGGACAAATGTCTCCCATTAAACCATCTACTTCATAAAAATGTACCTTTCAAATGGGAGGACAAGTGTACAAAATCATTCCATTAGCTGAAGCAATATCTCATGAATCCACCTATCTTGGTGCCACCATTAGCAGGAAAGCCACTCATCCTCTACATATCAGCAACATAAGTGTCACTAGGTGCATTACTAGCACAAGAAGACTCAACAAGAAAGGAAAGAGCCATCTATTACATTAGCACGACGTTGAATGGCTATGAACTCAATTACATTTTCATCGAAAAATCTTTCTTATCTGTAGTATTCGCTTCCCAAAAGCTACAACACTATGTGTTAGCTCATACTATCAAGCTAGTGGCAAACATTGATCCACTAAAATATCTACTCATCAAAGCCGCTCTCACAAGGAGGTTAGCAAAATGGGTCATGATCCTAAGAGAGTTTGACATTCAGTACACAAAATGATGAGCTATCAAAGGACAAGCAATAGCAGATCAATTGGCAGAAGCACCTCTACCAAACAAACACCCACTACAGGTGGAATTTCCAGATACAGATGTGCTCATTGTTGCACCAAAGCAATGGACCCTATACTTTGATGGATCTTATACACAACATGGATCAGGAGTCGACATCTTGTTCGTCACTCTAGAAGGATACACAATTCCGCAATCCTATAGATTGATGTTCTCATGCACCAATAATATCACCCAGTATGAAGCTCTAGTGATAGGTATCAAAGTAGTCATGGAATGGAAAATCATAGAATTGAAAGTCTATGGGGACTCTCAACTATTTATCAATCAGATCAATGATGATTATTAGATGAAAGATGATAAGTTGATGTCGTACAAACGCATGGTGGATGATTTTAGGAAATACTTTGTACACTTCACATTTGAGCAGATTCCAAGGCTAAACATAGAGTTGTTGACGCAATGGCCACATTTGCCTCACTCCTACAAATTCCAGATACATAGGAATCATTAAGAATTCTTAGTGGAGCAATTGTTTTCCCCAGCCTACGATAATTTGGAATCCCAAGTCATTTGTGCCCTAAACGGTTCTAATTCCCCCTTATACGGGAATATCTATGCCTACCTCAAAGACAATACCCTCCCACCAGACCAGTCTCTTAACAAAAAATGAATCTTTATCTGACAAGCAGCCCGCTATACCTTAACCACTGATAAGCTTTATCGCTGAGGTCTTGATGGTACTCTTCTTCAATGCCTCGATCGTAACAAATCTGACTTCGCCTTACATGAGCTTCACGAAGGTATTTGTGGTACGCATTCAAGTGGTCCTCTCTTGCCAAGAAACTACTAAGGATGGGATATTATTGGCTGACAATGGAAAAAGAGTCCTATCAGTTTGCTAGGAAATGCCCTAAGTGTCAAATTCATGGTGTAGACACCTAAAATTGTCCTATCTAATTAAATAAGTATTTTTATTTTTTTAATTATTTAAGCCTAATTATTCTATTAATTAAATAAATCTTTTTTTATTTAATTAATTCATTTATCATCTTCTAAGAATTTCCTCAATTAAATAAATACTTATTTATTTAAATAATCCTTTTCTTAAATTAAATAAATATTTCATTTATTTAATTGATCCCACTTCCTCTATTAATTATATAAATCTTTATTTATTTAATTGATTCATTAGCCTTTTCTACCCATGACACATGTCATTCATCTCTTAATTCCTACACTACCTACCCTCTCATTATTTAATTATTTCCTCTGCCTACCCTTTAATCCTAGCCAGCCATCTATCTCTACACCTCTTAATCTTATCCCTCCATTTCCTACAATGTCTTCTATATAAGGAGATACTTCCTTCATTATCAATCCTCCTAAGCATTCTAGCATTCAAACTTTCATATGCGATCAAGCTATCAACCACATTTCCATTCTTTGTTGAGCTCTTGTGCACACATAAAATCGAAGAGCAAATATATCAAGCAAGATCAATGGAGATAGGAAGAATGAAGATTCAAACCCTATTAGACATGTGATGGTATCATCTTTGTGATTTTGGTGATTTGCATTGTCTTAGGTAATCTTCATATATTATGGTGGATCTTTGTTGTTGTTAGGCTAGGGTTTTGTGGTTGAATCTATTTTAGTCTTTCAATATTGTTGTTTCCATTTTTACCATAAACATTTTGGAACGCCCGATGGGACTCTTGTCCCTTTTGCATTTAACATCCTTGTTGCAGATTTTTGTTTTTCAAGTTGCAGATCTGACATTTTTCAACAGCATTTCGACATTTTCGCATCTGCATGTTCTGGAACCGTGTTTTTATTTTTCTGTCGTGTTTGTGATCTATGGAATTGCGTTTGTGTTGCCGATAATATTTTACATTTTTCTAGATTGTAGAGCCATGTCTATGTTCTCGAATTGTATTTGTGATCATTTTAACCACGTCTGTGTTGCGGAGTCGCATCTGTGTTTTGGAACCATATCTATGGGGTTTAAAGGTGCGTCTGTGTTGTAGAACCGCGTCTGTGTGGAATCTAATCGTGCCTGTGTTTGGTTCTTGCATTTTTTGGTTTTGTTTCAGTTTTTTAGGGTTTCATTTCGTCATTTTAATTTCAGATTTGGTTTATTCGAGCTAATATCTTGTGATCTAGCTAGCAATTTGGTGCAGCTTGTCCTTGAAGTGAATTGCATTGTCGAAGGCCCCTATTTCACAAAGTGTTTTGGGATTTTGTTAAAATAAACATAACTTGTTTTCTTGGTAATCATTTGAAACAACCCAAACTACTAACAAATCTTTGTTGCAGAATTTTGGCAAGGGTTTTCTTTTGATCTTTATTGTGTGTCTTGTTTTCATAGATTAGCAAACACTTCAATTGGTGCACTAAAATTGAACCAGTGTCTTTTGTGTTTAGCTTTAGAGGCCTGCCTCCTCGTGTGGTCACTAGGACTACTAGTGAGGAGGGAACGATCTAAGTGGTAGCGAGGAAAACCCACCTCTTCCAAACCACTATAAATAATTGTATCCATGGTGAAAGCCATGGGTAACGTGTGTTGATTAGTTCATACCGACACTATGTCTCCCCATAAACTCGTTTGATCAAATTTATTTGAGCAATAGTAGGGCATAACCCCTACCAGTTGGGAGCCCTCTGTATTTACAGAGCTGAAAGTGTCACATGTATGGCCACATGAGCGGATGCCCTTACTATCACCTTTTTGTTTTAGAAAGACAAAATCCTTCTAGTTGTTGGGGCAGGAGGTCGAACCTCTGGAGCGGCCCACACACATACGGTTCTTAGTAGAGATACAAAGTTTGCCATGGGGAGTTTTCATAGGGACTGGTGCTTGGCTACCCCAGAGAAGTGAGTGCTAAGGGTGAAGCCAATGGTGTCAAGCATCTAAGTATTCTCTTTGAATAGTGTAGCCTCGGGGGAAACACCATGTGGGATCAACAACTATTGTCCTGGCCAACCATAAGAATTGGGCTTGTCTTCTTTTAAACATTCAAACATTTAAGATCAAACATCAAAACATTGTGTCTTTTGTGTCTTCAAGTGTATGCAAAACATTTTTACCTCAAACAAGACACTTTTTTTTTGTCATTTTGAGTCTAAACACCTGCAAACATAGAGTCCTCATCAACATTGTGTCCTCTTGTCATGGAAAAACGTCAAAAAAATCAAATTTGGTCACAAAAACAACTTTAAAAATTGGAAAAACTACACTCAAATTCTAGAAACACATATGTGTCTAGCATAAACACGTTTGTGTCTTGTAATAGCGTTTGTGTAGGACAGAAACATGTTTGTGTTATCATAAACAAAACTGCATTCACAAAATTCTTAGAAATGCATATGTGCAGTGCCTAATCACGTCTGTGTTGGGTAACCGCGTCTGTGAAGTATACATGCACCTATGTATTCAGTATTGGAAAAAACTTACAGTCCAGCAAACAAGAGCAATCAATTTCAGAATTCTTGAGGTTCCTAGGTTATTTCTTCGAGTTTTCATCTAGCTTTCAGCCTATTTCTGGGTCTCACAAAGTTCATCATTGCTTTACACCTTGCATTACATTCACATTTGTCTAAACTTGAGTCAAAAGGTCACTTGCTTGTCCTCATCTTGCCTTGTCAATGCAATACATAGAACAACATTTTGCTAAGTGGTCCCTCATCAAGGTCTATCACCTTTGGGTCTCATTTAGTCTTACTTAGAGTCAAGGTTAGCTTACCTCATCAAGAGATCTATCATCTCTTTGGAAGTCACACCTACTCTACTACATACATACTTGGTCTTACACTTTGGACATTGCAAGTACACCTCAGATTCATTTACATTCCATTCAACTCTTGGCCTTCCATACTCTTTCCATTTTCATCTAGTCTCACACATCTTGGTCAAGGCCCTAGTTCATGGTTGAAACCCGTTCCCAAAAATATAGGAGGGAAGCTAAACAGACTCAAGAGTCAGCAAAAATGAGTGGCTATGAGTATGAAAATGATAGCTTTTTCAGTTCTGATCATACCACATTACCTGACATGGACATCTATACAAACATTTAGAATGTTGAGAACATGGATAATACAAACAACAATGATGCACAAAATGACAATGTGGACAATATTTCAGTACATTCAACAGAAGTGGAAGACTCTATCATGGATACTCATTTTAATAGATTGGTTGAAGAGATCATGAGAAGAGATAGACAATATTTTCTACAAGTGATGGCACAAAGTGGAGCTAAGATACCTCATGATTTTGACATGTCTCAAATAGTGGAAAATTGACCAATGCAAGAAACTCAACTCAACATAGATCAAAGGATGCCTAATAGTAGAGGTAATAGAGGACCACATTTCGTGCCTAAGTCACCATCATCCTTGTTTCAAAAACCTGAGATCCCCAATACACATGGTCAAGCTTATGATACTCACGAAAGAACAAACTCATGACATGCCTATAGAATATTATATGCATGGACAAAGCAGATATTCCATTCCTCATTATGACTCTGTACCAGGTGGTTCCTATACATAGTATCATTATAGACCTCCTCCACATGAGCACGTTTACAATCAATACCATCCATATATGCAGTATCCTCCTCCTCCACCTGGTGGCTCAGGCATGGGATATGGTCCAAGAAGTTAGTCTCCACCCGAAAACAATTTGGAACAGCAGATAAAGGACTGACAAAATAAGATGGAGGACATCAATACACCAAAACCAACTTACACAATGAGAGAGATATTTCCTTATCCATTTGATAAAAGCATTCCAATGCCTCCATTTCCTACACATTCCGTGACACCAAAGTTTGATAAATACAGAGGCAAAGGAGAACCTAAGGCACATATAAGATAGTTTTTCACAGCTTGCATTGAGGTAGCAGCAGAAGAAACATACTTGATGAGATTGTTCCCACAGACCTTAGGTGAACAAGCCATGGAATGGTTCTCCCAACTTTCACCTGGAATTAAGTCATGGGGTGATCTAGCAAAAGCTTTCATACAACATTTATCATATAACATAGAGACAGATATATCAGTTACCACTTTGTGCAATACCAAACAAAAGGATGGGGAATCATTTTCACCATTCTTACAAAGATGGGGGAATTTAGCTAGCAGATGCTCTTGTGAAATTCCACAAAGACAAATGGTAGAGATGTTCACCCAGAATGTCAACGGAGAAATTGGTTATGACTTGAGGAAAGCTTGTTTGTCCACTTTCAAGGACGTCATTGAGAAACGCTTAGCAACAGAGAAGGTCTTAATTGAGAAAGGAGTCATTAAGATATTCAAAGAAAATAAAGAGGACTTTAAAGGAAATGACAAGCCATGATTTTGGAACAAGAACAAGAACACAGTAAATGATGGCGTTGTCGATGCTAACACAGTGAGACCAAAAATAATTCTTTCTGGATCAAGTTCTACAAACAACCAAGTAAATACTCAAAGAACTTCAAAACCACGAAGGAAATACACCCCATTGGGAGAACCACTTGAGTCGGCCTTCAAGAAGCTAGTGGAAAACAAGATAATAACAATTCCAGACAATCCTCCATACGAGCCAAAGGTCAAACCAAATTGGTGGAATGATGATGAGTATTGTGAATATCACAAGAGCAAGGGACATAAAACAAGAAATTGTCATCGCTTGATGAACATTATACAAGCTCTTATTGATAGAGGTGATATTGAGAACAAAGGACATACTTCCAATCAAGAACATGAGATGGTTAAGGAGCCATTCCCTAAACATGACAAGGGAAAATCCAAAGCCACAGAAGAGCAAGCCAACTATACCAAAGTGTCCTATAACTATGATTCAACCATTAATGACATTTTGATGGACAACTATGTTTCTACTATTATCATAAAAGACAAAATGCCTGAACGTTCTACCCAAAGACCCAAAGTTGTCTTGAAAGGCATTGGACCTTCTTCTAAATCTACCTCCGAGTGTAATGTCACAACTCTTCAAGGTAAGGTCACCCTACAAGGTGCTCCAGCTAAAACTACTACTTCCTTAGTAGCCAAACCTAAGTACGAACTAGTAGAATAGTTAGGGAAGACACCCGTGCTTATCTCCATCCTTGAGATTTTACACATATCCCCCACACATAAATCCATCCTTGATAAAACTTTGAGAGAAACCTTTGTACCCACTAATTTGAACATGGACTAGTTTCAAGCCATGGTGGGATATCTTTCCGTTTGATATTCTCATACATTCACTGAAGCTGACGATGCATCTGTAAGCCAACCACATAATGCACCTTTACACATCAAAGCCTTCCTACACAAAAATAATATAAAACAAGTCCTGATAAATGGAGGAGTTGGTCTCAATATATGTACTTTAAACACAATAATACAATTGAGATATTCAGATAAAGTTATGAATGCTAAAAACAAAATTACCATCAAGGCATATGATGATGAAGAGCGTTCATCCAAGGGCACACTCACCTTACCTCTTAGAGTAGGGTCGGTTACAAAGGATGTGGTTTTTCAAGTCCTAGACCTCGATCTCACATACAACATATTGCTAGGACACTCATGGATTCATGAGATGAGAGTAGTCCCATCTACGTACCATAAATGCACCAAGTTTCCTTATAATGGAGTTGAAGTAACAATTAATGGTGATCCTAATCCATTTATATACTGCAATAATTTGAGGCCAAAAGCCAAGACAATAATTCCAATTAATAGAGAGGCTATCCCATCATCAACATATATTGAACCTGAGTCATTAAAACCTTCAACATCAAAGCAAGGTGAGCTTACAGGGAAATATCAGGATAAAGGCATGGGTGAATACACTCTAAATCAAACCATGTGCTTGCGGCAAGTTATGAATTCACCAAAAGAATATGGATGACCACATCCTTCTAAACAGGTATCCATCATTATGCTAAAATGGGATCCTACTATATTCCAAAAGTGGCGTGAAATGGAAGAAGAAGACTTATACAAAATTCTTTACAAAGACCCTGAAGATGATACACAAGATCGCATCAAGATACAATGTGAAAAATATGGCAAAGGATTCAAGATCCCGCAAAAGTTTGGGTACGATGGTAAAATTCCTCTTGGCTTAAGAAAATAAGGTATCACTCAACCTTTGCAACCGGAATTGACATTTAAAAATTAGTGCTCGAAAGGGATTGGTTTCATATCTTCCAGGGTAAACAATCACAAATCAGAAGAATCATTGCAAATCAAGGTTTCCAAAGATCAACAAGAGAGCTGCTATTCCATCGACTCTAATGAATGGGAATGGGGTTCAGAAAAATCCTCCAA
Organism: Cryptomeria japonica; assembly: GCF_030272615.1. Classification (NCBI taxonomy): domain Eukaryota; kingdom Viridiplantae; phylum Streptophyta; class Pinopsida; order Cupressales; family Cupressaceae; genus Cryptomeria; species Cryptomeria japonica. The sequence continues at coordinate 645,272,573 of NC_081406.1, read as the reverse complement.
TGATTATGAACTCACTGAGACATTCAGAGAACCAAGTGAACCCACAGAAGAAGAGGAATTTTATAGAAAATTCAGAGTTGGTCAAGAAACAACTCCTGAGGATCCCACACAGTCTTTGTTTGTAGGTTCTAGGTCAAAATCATGTAGAATTAGGACACCTATTCCTAAATGCACTTTTAGTGATGACAATTTGGACTCGTTCACGATCGAGATAGATGAGGAGAGTGCCAATGATGACCTCAACAACTACCTTGATCTACCTGAATATAACTGTATCTTCACCCTTACTCCTGTTGACTTTGAGAACATTGAAGGCCTTCCCCTTGTTCACCACCAACTTATTGATTGGGACCATGAAGGACCTGTGCAATTTGACACATTCCAAAATGTTGAGGCCTTCATCGACTATTTAGGCATACAAGATGATCTTCCACTTGGGGACCATAAGGCAGGATACACTATAGAACTCAATAGTGTGGCATATTTTGGTGAGGGTGTTGGGCCTCCCAGTCGCAAAAATGTAAAAATAAAAACAAATCATGGGTTTTATAGTGAAAACCACATTGTGGCACTGTCTGACCCCAAAAAAATAAAAAGAAAGGATGTATCTGAGGGTGAAAACCTCTCTGAGGCGCCCGAAGATGGAAGGCTCGACATTCTCCCGACATCATATGAAGAAAAATCATCCATGCTAGTAGAGGAGACTATCAAAACGAATATTGGTATAGAAGAGATTCCACATAACATATTCCTGGCACAATCTCTGACAGAGAGAGAAAGACCGAAATTCTTCACATAGCGACAAATCAATATTGCATGGTCATATGCAGATATGCCTAGACTGGATCTAGATTTAGTAATGAATCATTTGATAGTTAGGCTAGGAGCAAAGCCAGTAAAACAAAAATTAAGAAAGATGCATCCACAAGTGGCATTATTAGTAAAGGTGGAGCTTGAAAAATTCTTGGATGTTGGATTCATACGACCAAATGATTATCCTGAATGGATCTCCAACTTAGTACCAGTTAGTAAGCCAGATCGTAGCATCAAAATATGTACAGATTTCAGAGACATCAACAAAGCTTGTCCTAAGGATGACTTTTCATTGCCAAACATAGACCTGATAGTGGATCTCACAGCAGGTCATGCGATGTTATCTTTGATGAATGGATTTTCTGGCTATAACCAAATAAAAATTGCACTTGAGGACCAGCACAAAACAACATTTACTTGTCCTTGGGGAACTTTCTACTGGAATGGCATGCCCTTTTCGCTCAAGAATGCAGGTGCTACATACCAGAGATCCATGACTACTATCTTTCATGATCTTATGCACATAACTATAGAAGATTATGTGGATGACCTCTTGGAAAAATCAGTAGACAAAGACACACATTTGGACATTCTTTTAGTCATCTTTGATCAGTTGGAAAAATACAAAGTGAGACTAAATCCCAAGAAGTGTGTCTTTGGAGTAACCTCTGGGAAGCTCCTTGGATACATTATTTCAAAAAGAGGAATTGAAGCCGATCTTGCAAAAGTCAAATTGATATTAGAAATGCCACCTCCAAGAAAGATCAGTCAACTTTGATCTTTACAAGGAAGACTCCAGTCCATATGCAGATTCATAGCACAACTTGCGAATAAATGTCATCCTTTTCAGCACTTGCTACACAAAAACATCAAATTCAAATGGGATGATAACTATCAACAGGATTTTCAAATACTCAAAGATTATCTTCTAAATCCACCTCTCTTGATGCCACTAATTCCAAAACAACTCCTGTTACTCTACATATCAGCTACACAAATAGCACTGGGGGCACTCTTAGCACAACAAGATGCTGAAGGCAAAGAAAAGACAGTATATTACATCAGTCATACTTTGGTTGGTTATGAGCTTAACTACACACCAATTGAGTGTGCGTGTCTTGTTGTGGTTTTTGCTTCACAGAAATTATGACATTACATGCTAACTCATAAAACTAAGTTGGTCAAAAGGATTGATCCATTGAAGTACCTTCTCAATAAGGCGATGCTTACTGGCAAACTAGCCAAATGGGTGATGATCTTGAGTGAATTCAACATTGAATATGTGGACAGAAAAGCAATCAAGGGACAAGTTATCATAGATCAGTTGGTAGATGCACCCATGATAGATGATGCTCCTCTAACTTCAGAGTTTCCAGATGAATCCATCCTGACGGTATCACACATGAAGCCTTGGCAACTATACTTTGACGACTCATACACGCAGCATGGTGTAGGAGCTGGCATCCTCTTTATCACACCTCAAGGGGATTCCATTCCAAAATCATACCAATTGTCATTTCCTTGCACTAATAATATAGCAGAATACGAGGCATTAACAACTGGATTATGAATTGCAGTTCAGTGGAAGATCCAGGAACTTCATGTTTTTGGGGACTCTCAACTTGGAATTCATCAAGAAACTGATGACTACCAAACAAAGGATGAAAAATTAATACCCTACAAGAAAATGGTAGATCACTTCAAGCAAAATTTCATAAAGATAACCTTTGAGAAAATACCAAGAGAACAGAATCGAGCTACAGATGCCATGGCTACTATTGCCTTGCTAATTGATCTACCGCAAAATGAAAGCCGCTATGAGTTCTTGGTGGATAACCTTTTGGTTCCCTCGTATGAGATCACTCCTACTGAAATGATATGTGTTATTGGTCCTGATTCCCATTTATATGGTTCCATTTGTAGTGTCCTAAAATTGCGACACTTGCAATTTCGACTGCATTTCGGTCTTCACGATGGCGACACAACACACAACCTGAATGGAGACCCCAAAACCTGATTATGACACCAAAAACTGCATTTTCTTGCACCCTGGCCTGAACCTCCTTTGCACCTTGCTGTCCCGGGAGGTGGGACCAGAGCGCCCAGTACCCTGGTCCTTCAGGACCAGGGCACCCAGCGCCCTGGTCCCTAGGTCCTATTTTGGGCCCGGTCTCTTTTGGACTTCGGGTCTTTATGTTTGCAAATTGGAAAATTATCTTTCCTGGTCGGCCTAAGGTCAGGAAAATTAGTCTATCAGCCCTAATTGACAAGTATATAAACTACATTTTCCTCTCCCATTTGGGGAAGAAGGACATATGTGTACAAGCGTGGAAACTATACTCAAGCATTCAAGCATTCCTTCAAGCAATTGATCATTTCAAGTCTCCATTCAAGGCTAAGTGTTGCATTCAAGACAAGGATTCAACCATTGAAGAGGAGATCACATACTACATGCTACATACAACATACAACAAACAACAACATCTATACCTTCGCACATAAGGATACAAACATCCTTACAACAAGGTATTAGTACTTGTTTTACATTACATTTACAGCATTGCTCATTTCTTGGTTAATTCCAAAACCGGGGTTTGACCTAAAGGCAAACCCCTAATCCCTAACCCCCCAATCGTCTTCACTTTTCTGTGTGTAGGTTGCAGGTACGCGGCTGAAATTGAAGATTTGGAATCCTTGTGCAGAGACGAACAGATCCCCCTTCGTTTCGCGGATTTTTCGGAGGACCGTGGCGTCGGGCGCCATCGTCCTGACAACTTTTGCTCAAATTTGCAGGACAACGCCGTATCGACATTTTACTGCTAATTCCAGGTCCGTAGCTTCATCCTATATCCCTATCTCAGTTTATAAGCGAATCTTTGTCACTTTCTATGCATTCCTAGCTTAATTCTTCTATCAACATTCTTTACAAAAGAGGGTAGCCTTGCTTTCTTAACCCTTGAAACACATTTAGCATCCAATCTTGCATTGTGTGGGATTGGATCTTGTGGGTTTCAACCCCTCTTTTTAATGTAAAGTCTCTCCCCTAAGTGAAAACCATCAACCCTAGTGAATCTCCCTTCTCTCTCCTTGGAGTTGGAACAGGGGAGAGCAACTAGGGTTCGATCGTGATTTTCCGCTTTACACCATTTTCACATACCTTCGTAAAAATATCCTTCCTCCTGACTTATCCAATAACCAACGTTGTACTTTCATTTGCCAATCTTCCCGATATGTCATTTTAGCCGATATCCTATACCGTCAAGGTCTAGATGGCACTCTTCTTAGATATTTAGAAGGGGATGAAGCTTAGATTACATTACGAGAAGTTCATGAAGGTATATGTGGTCCATATTCTAGTGGTCCTACCTTAGCCAAGAAACTTATCAGGACTGGATATTACTGGCCCGGTATGGAAAAAGATACATATCAGTTTGTTAAGAAATGTAAGCAATGTCAAATTCATGGAGACCTTATTCATGCGCCAGCACAAGAACTTCAACCGATTGCAAGTCCTTGGCCCTTTTATCGATGGGGACTCTATCTCATAAGCAAGATTCACCCTCCTTCCAATGGCCACAAATTCATTATCACTGCCAGAGAGTATTTCATAAAATGGATTGAAGTCATGCCTCTTACACAAGTCATTGGAAAACAGATTGCCACATTCATTCTTAACTATATCATTTGTCGGTATGGTATTCCTCTTTCCATCATCACCGATAACGGACATCCCTTCAAAAACCAAGATGTTTGTGAATTTTTTGATTGATTCCATATTACACATCATTTCTCCACTCCCTATTACCCCCAAGGTAATGGTCAAGCTGAGGCGTCTAATAAAACCATTCTTAAAATCCTCAAAAAGACAGTCGATGACATTGACCGAAATTGGCATATCCAACTTAATCCCACACTTTGGCTTATCGCACAAGTATTCACACACCTACATGAGCCACACCTTATTCACTTGTTTATGGCGCCGAAGCTATCGTGCCTATTGAGGTTGAGTTATTATCTTTACGAGTCTCTTTGCACAACATTATCAGTGATGAAGACTACAGGGTCTCTCGCTTACAAGAACTAGAACTATTGGATGAACGAAGGTAAACCACTTTTAATCACCTCAAGGCTTATCAACAATGAATGAGTCGCAGTTACAATCACAAGGTAAAGCCTCACACATTTGAAGTGGGTGACTTAGTTCTCAGAGAAAATTCCAAAAATCAGCAAGACAGAGAGAAGAAGAGAAAGTTCGAATTGAATTGGCTTGGTCCTTACATCATCACAGTAGTCTATGGATCAGGTGCTTATCAGCTTTCGACACCAGATGGAGAACCTTTGGAAGATCCTATCAACAGCATGCACCTTCACAGGTTTTACACATAGCTCTTCAAAATATCCTAATATCAAAAATACAAAAAAATCAAAAAATATCAAAAATACAAAAAATTCAAAAAAAACAAAAAAATAAAAAAAACAAAAAAATCATAAACATAAAAAATCGTTACTTGGTGAAAACTTGGCAAACAGGCGCCTTGTGACACAAAAAAATTGAAAACTCAAAAAAAGTAAAGAGAAATAAATTCGTCCAACGGTGAAAACCACTTCGGTGGCACCTTGGGCAAGTACCATGGTGAAAACCGGGTTACTGGCACCATGAGTAGAGACATTGATCCTCCCTCCTTTAGGATTCAATCTTATCCTTTCACTTTGTACACACTCACAGCCTATCCATCCATAATAAACTTACCCATTCCCATCATGGATTGTTATTGATCTACCTAAGATTGGTTAGCCATTCATAATAATCCCTCCTTTCCACCCATTTCCATCCATAATAAATCAGCTCCTATATGTGGCTAAGGCAAATCCTAAGTCTAGTGATGGGTGTGGAAATAAGAGCATCACATGTTCTGAGGAGTACAGTTTTCTTCAGTCTATCCACGCACAATCCACCAAATAAAGCAACACTTACATCATAGATCCACAATAAAGTTTCGTCTTCTCTGCAAGAAAGTACCAGTTTCCTGAACTCAGATAGTTTCAGATGAGATGTAAACAACAACAATGGGCTTCAACAAATCAAATCTTTCAACAGACTCAGCCAACATTATGGTTCAGTGCTATCTATCTTTTTGTGAAGGACAATATTGTGACCACAATCAAATTGACTTATATAAGTGACAAGAGACACTAAACTTGAGGACTACAGTGGATGTTGTTGTCAAGTCTTGGTTTTATTTTGATTTTATCTTTTGGTGACATATTTTTTAGATTTTCTGGGATGTCTCTGACTAGAGATTCTATCTCTAGGATGTATTTGACTAGAAAGGCGAGGATGGGATATATTCACCTTTTGTTTTGTTGTCTATGGATTGTCTCTTAGTAATGCTATGACTTGTCTAAGGATATGAGGACACTGTAAGTCTAGTATGAATTGGGGCATTCCTTGTTTGCAACTGTCTGATCTCCAGGCAAATAGCTACAATGACTTTCTGGGTCGAACATATACCTCGATTGCCATAACTTATTTGTCATAATAAATCTCAATGATGATAAAGCACAAGAAGCTCTTTCACTTTCATATCTTCTACCTTCCATCCCCCTTTCATGATTGACCTCCATCGTCCTTCTTGAGTTCGTGTAGCCCACTATCACATGACTAGGTATAATGACACACCAAAAATATTTGCATTTCATGTAGCTTGCACCTGCATTACCACATATTAGCATTTCATACATACATATAGATATCACAATTGCACTATATCCCGCACACAACACATGTTAGCACATTTTACATTTTCATCATGTAAATAGTTATTTTCATTATCATATTCATCTGCATTTCACACATTCACATATGCATAACATATTAAAAACATAAAAGAAGAAAAATATATTGCATTTTTATCATGTACATATTTGCATCCATATCATAAGCATCATATAGAAACAGGCATCATATAGAAGCAACATTAAGGTACACATGCATATAGCTACCGCAAGGATGAATCATATATATATATATATATCTCAAAAATCATAAGTTTCATGATACAATGATGTCAAAATACATATGGCTACAACATCACCCGAAGGTGTCTACATCATCATACAAAAATGGTACAAAAACTGATACATAGGGAGCCCTCTAAGGCTATGATGAACTCCCTCCCTCAGAGCCAACTGCCCTCGACGGAGTCTAAGCCCTGGAAGTCCCTGCCCCAGGATCATCTCTCCTACCCCCTCTATCTGGTGGTGGTGGAGGACCCATGACCCCACCACTAGATGCCTCTCTGATGTCTCTCCCTCTAGTGGTTGTCGTAGTCCGCGATGGTCTCTGAAAGCTCCTAGCCTGCTGATCTGATGGCACAACTCCATAATACAGATCTCTCTAGTAGGGAATCCACCTCTACCCCTGACTACATGAGTCTGCCTCTCCTCTCCTCCATCTCTCCTCTGATCCACTCTCCTCTCTACTACTGCCCCTCACCTCCATCATCGACCTCTGCATCTGCCATCCCCACTATCATCTCCACCATCCCCCTCTATCGACTCTCTTGGATCCGTCAGCCATGGAAACGGTGTTGGCAATATAGCTTTATAATAGACAATGAAAGATTGTTGGCATTTCAATAAGGATATTGAGAAGGTTGTTGATGATTATGGATATAACTGATTAAAGATGTTTACTATCTTGATATTATTATTTTGTTATTGATGTCAAGAAATTGATTTTCTAATTCAGTATGATGTTTCCATATCTTGAGAAGTATGATATGAAGATTATATAGATGTCGGTAAAAGACACAGGAAAGAATATGATGAATAAGGGGATGAATAAGGTATCCAATGGGCAACTAGTACCAAGTCAGACAATGATGAGATCATGATGCTCTAGATTTTTTTAACATCATATATATGTCGTAAAATGTAAAGGTTAATACTATACTATGTTATCAAGCAAAGAACCTAGTCGGTAAACCCTAAGGTTATCGCTATCAGTTAATATAGGCGGAATGTCTACCAAGTGAAATTTAGTATTCACCGAGTTGTTACCGGGTTGTAACTGAGCTATAACATAATGCATTAAATGTTTACATGCATTATTTAATGAAGGGAGCTGATGAGCTAGAACTGATAAATGATTGGTGAGCCATGAATGAAGTTTGTTAACGAATCTAAGGCAATGAAAAGTCGGCATGAATATCTACAACTCAAATTGAACCGCAATACCCTGGCACAAGTTCCAAGACTAATGTGCAAGTTCCAAGGCAGGGTAAAATGTTTTCAGATCGAAAGATGCATTGAACTTGGACAAGATAGAAGGTCTGATGGCTATGATTGATCATGGGAAATGTGATCAAGGAGATTAAGCGGTTACCTAATTGTTTATAAATAGGAAACTATTGATAAACAATGTATGCGGGAAAGTGTATGCACAGGGATGCTACATAGTGATTACCGAGCACAGAAGTTTGAAGACCTGTTAGAATAACACAGTATAGAAGCCCAGCAGATAGACAAGATTGGTTCTATGTCTAGATTGTATTGAAAAAATAGGAATCTGCTTTAGCATTTTAGATGTGAAGTTGCAGATAGATTTTATTACTGTTATTTTGTGAAAGTGACAAAAAATCTCTTAACTGAGTGGACTTAATAGTCTTATTTTTAAAACCCTCTAGCAAGGTGACATTCTGATTGAGTGTTTGAAATCCTTTAACAAGGTCACTTCTAACAAAGTGAAGATCGTAACAAATCTGAGGAAAATCCCTTAACTGGGTCACATCTAGCAATGTGTTTGTAATCTTTAATAGGATTTGCTTTTAACCGAGCATACTCTAGAAGAGTATATTTCTTAGTGGGTCTGAAATCCCACAGTGGTTTTTCCCTATTTGGGTTTCCACGTTAAATCTGGTGTTATGAGGTTTATGATGTCCGTATGCTTTTGAGTTTGCATGTTTAACAGTTTTGGTTATATTACTGAAATATATGTTACTGAGGTTGAATCTGGTGTTTTTATGGATGATTAAGTTTGTATGATTCACCCCCCCCTCTCATCTTGTTGGGTATTGGATCTGTACTTATATTAAGTATCAGAACTATCAAACGGATGTTGTGCCCAATATGCACTGTACTCTACATCCATCCCTACGTCCTCCACATCTGCCCAAATATCCCAAGGCATGGGAACCATCTCCAACATCTGTGTCACCGCCTAATCATAAGACAATAACAGACCCAAATGAGCCTCATCTCTCACTGTCTGTGTATACATCCCTGAACCCCATGGCATCCATTATATCCTACCAAACTTTCTGCATACTTTGTCTATCAACTATCGCTCAATAACGTATGGTGTTCGACTGATCAGATACCTACTCCTAAATACATACGACAACTCCACTATGTCATCCTTCCACTCCTCATAGTCTCGATAAGGCCTCCATACCACACTGTCTACCTCATCAATCACTCAACACCAATGCTCTAGCCTCCCAATTCACAGTTGGGAAGTAATCATATCATACAGATGCACATAACTACGCCCATGTCCCCTGCCTCTAAAGTGTATCGATCGTGTAACCGGAAGATGCTCATAGCCCCATACCTATAGTAATGTCACTCCACACCCCAATCCTATTGATCCATGATACACAAACTGATGTAGCTCATAATACAAGTGTGCCAGCAAACACGACTCTCATGCAAATTTGGTGTGCTCAGTCACCAATGTCTCCAGAGTCCTCCCCCATCCCACAACCAACCCTCATTTCGTCCTATCCGAACAGAGGAACCCACTGATAACTCCTACCAACACCACCGGTAGAGCCAATCCTATAGCTGTCATGGTGTCCCAAGCCACATGTCCTCCTCTCATCTCCAATCTGGGATCCTAGAACACTCATCTCAGTGCATCTTTGTCTCCCTCTCGATCATAAGGAACCAACTCCCCATTGATTGGTATCCGCGGTATCATGTACACATCCTCTAAGGTGACTATCATCTCAACCATCGACAAATGAAAAGTACATGTCTCTGAGTGCCATCTCTCAGCTAATGCAGTCAGCAATCCCATGTTCGCTTGAAACTCAGGCATATACATAATGTATCTCAATCCCATAGCCTCAACTAACGGCTCTATCCTTAAATGTCAGCTCTACTCATAACCCATAAGTCCAAGGGAATCTCTCCCGTGACTCTAGCATAGGTAGGTCCTCCTGCAGTCAAGCAAATCAATTGTGTCAATCCTAGTAGTACTCCCTGTTCATCACAAAGTGTTTCTTTTTATCCTAGTGATTATATCTATCATATGGCACTCTATCCTAGTACTACTCCCTGTTCATCACAAAGTGTTGCTTTTTATCCTAGTGCTTATATCTATCATATGGCACTCTATCCTAGTACTACTCCCTATTCATCACAAAGTGTTGCTTTTTATCCTAGTGCTTATATCTATCATATGGCACTCTATCCTAGTAGTACTCCATGTTCATCATAAAGTGCTTCTTTTATCTTATCTTTTAGGGCACCTACTTGAGTGTATCCTATTGAGTAGCTTATCCAATTGACAATGTATGTTCTATCACATAATTGTCAATTTCAGCCTGATCCAATTGGCAACGTATGTTCTATCACAGAATTGTCAATTTCTTTGGTACTCCCCATTCATCACAAAGTGGCTTGCTCTATCCTATCCTAGGGTGTTTGATTGAGTGTATCCTCTTGAGTAGTTTTTCCTGATTGGCAACGTATGTTCTATCACATAATTATCAATCCTAGCCCTATATGTTATCCTAGTCTTCCCTAGAGGACATGTTTGAGTGTATCCTCTCAGCAGCTTATCCAATCAACAACGTATGTTTATCACAGAACTATCGATTCGACCTTGAAGACATAAACACGCATTCATGACACAAACGCGCTTACATACTTCATAGACATTTCTATATTTCATAGACGCACCTGAAACACACAGACATGCCTATGTTCTGCATAGACGTGCCTATCCTACCTAGACGTGCCTTAACATCTTTTGCCCCGCTTGACAAATTTATACGGCATACCTAATGTACATTTATTCACATACCTAACATGCATTTATGACAATAATTAATGCAACAAGGTACAAGGAGGTTTTGTGGTACTCATCGACTCTCCTGCATCTATTGGCCTCTGATATTGGCAAACGTGATCAAATCTATGCACCAATGCCATTGCTGGTGACTGCTGACTTCTCTTTGCTCTCTACACTTTGATCTCTTAGGTGTGTGGATTACAATGAGGATGTTTTCCCTCGTAGTCTATCTTATAGACTACCCTAGCCCTAGTCTCTCGAGTCAGTCTTCTTTATCTCGTGACTTTGTCACTCTATCTTATCTTGTCAGTCCTTTCTAGCCTTCTTTCTTATCGAGAGATTGTTTGTGATATTTTCAAACATTTTCATCCAATCTCTCGAGGGGGCATATCATTCCCATCTTGGGGAAACTTTGTATCAGTTCATCTTATCTTCTTTGAAACAACGCGACAAGCTGCATTGTCTCAAAGAGGGGCAAAATGTAGACACCTAAAATTGTCCTGTCTAATTAAATAAATATTTTTATTTATTTAATTATTTAAGCCTAATTCTTCTATTAATTAAATAAATCTTTATTTATTTAATTAATTCATTTATCCTCTTCTAAGCCTTTCCTCATTTAAATAAATACTTTTATTTATTTAAATAATCCTTTTCCTAAATTAAATAAATATTTCATTTATTTAATTGATCCCACTTCCTCTATTAATTAAATAAATCTTTATTTATTTAATTAATTCATTAGCCTTTTCTACCCATGACACATGCCATTCATCTCTTAATTCCTACACTACCTACCCTCATTATTTAATTATTTCCTCTACCTACCCTTTAATCCTAGCCAACCATATCTTTACACCTCTTAATCTTATCCCTCCATTTCCTACAGTGTCTTCTATATAAGGGGATGCTTCCTTCATTATCAATCATCCTAATCATTCTATCATTTGAACTTTCATATGTGATTAAGATATCAACCACATTTTCATTCTTTGTTGAGTTCTTGTGCACACATAAAATCTGAGAGCAAATATATCAAGCAAGATCAATGGAGATAGGAAGAATGGAGATTCAAACCCTATTAGACATGTGATGGTATCATCTTTGTGATTTTGTTGATTTGCATTGTCTTAGGTAATCTTCATATGCTATGGTGGATCTTTGTTGTTGTTAGGCTAGGGTTTTGTGGTTGAATCTATTTTAGTCTTTCAATATTGTTGTTTCCATTTTTACCATAAACACATAGTAACCTCATACATGCACCAACGCAAGAGTTGCAACCATTCACTAGATCTTGGCCTTTCTATCAATGGAGACTCGACCTAGTGGAAAATATTCATCCTTCCTCATCAAATCATGACCACCAAATACTTCACCAAGTGGATCGAGGCAGTTCTATTGACTATAGTGACCGACAAATAGATAGCTTCCTTCATTTTGAATTACCTCATCTATCGATATGATATTCCTAGTTCCATTATCATAGATAATGAAAGACCTTTCAAGAATTAGGATGTACAAGAGCTTTGTGAGTGATTCCATATCCAGTTCACTTTTTGCCACCTTATTATCCACAAGGGAATGGCCAAGAAGAGGCCTCAAACAGACAATCTTGAAAATCCTCAAAAAAGTGAATGATGTTGGTAAAGACTGCCATGCCCATCTTAATCCTGCACTTTGGGCATACAAAATGAGTATCCACACACCTACAAGAGCTACACCATACTCATTTGTGTATGGATCAGAAGCTATCCTACCTATTGAGGTAGAGATTCCATCACTTTAGGTGTCATTAAAAGGCCTCATTCCAAATGAGGAATATCGAGTCAATAGGTTGCAAGAGCTCAAGCTGCTAGATGAATGTCACCAACATGCCTTTGATCATCTCAAGGCATATCAGCAAAGAATTTGTAGAAGCTACAACCATAAGGTAATCCCAATAGCCTTCAAAATTGGTGACCTAGTCCTAAAGGAAAATCCCCAGAATCAGCAAGATCGAGAAAAGAAAGGGAAATTTGAACCTAACTGGTTGGGACCCTTTGTTATCATATTAGCTTATGAATCGAGAGCATATCAGTTATCAACTTGAAAAGGGGACATGCTTGACGAGCCAACCAACTGCATCCATCTGAAGAAATTCTACACTTGAGTCATCCAATGCACGGATCAAGGAAAAAAGAAAAAAAAGAAAAAAAGTATCAAAAATCATCACTAGGGTGAAAACCTGGCAAATAGGCACCCTGTGACACAAAAAAATCAAAAAATCAAGAAAAATACAAACAAAAAAAAAAGATCAAAAAGTGCAATAAAAACAGGTGGTGAAAACCTGGCAATAGGTACCATTTGTGAGAGATCAGCTCCTCTATCTATCAGTACTCACATCATATCTTTGGCTCCATCTGATCTAAGCCCGTAGCCATCCCAAAACACTTATACATGCAACATTATCCTAGACATACTTAGCGTAGTCACTATCCTTGATTATCTGAATCAGTTATCCAACTCATATCCCACCATGGCTTGGTGATTAGTGTAAATATCCATATTGAAGTTGTATCAATGGTAAGGGGCACAATCCTGACCTCGTTGGGGGAATTTTGCCTTGAGGGTTTTAGGCATCAGACCAAACACATAGCAAGACAACAAGGATCAAAACAACTGACAATGACAACAATGATACAAGAGGCTAGACATCAAGGAATAAAACTGATTTGAACTGAACAAGAGATCTATTTTCAAGATGTTTTACTTGACAAGAATACATTTCAGATAGCATGCATGCTCACTTATGGTTGTTTATTTTTTTCTATCATATCTCCCAAGTGACTCCAGGATGTCTCATTGACTAGAGAAGTAAGGAAGGAATGTGATGTTTTCTTTGTCTACTGTTTGAGAGTGAAGCCTTCTACTATACCAATTTGTCTTACGGCATGATCATGAAACATATCACTAAAGACATTTTGGATTTGTATAGGACAAAGGTTAACTCTTGTCTATTCTACGCAAGCAACACTCCAGTCATCTTGGTTCAATTATACCTCAACGCTTGTGTCATTTTGCAATATCAAAATCCATGTAAGTTATACTCAGGTCATTATGGTTTAATTATACCATGATGCTTGTATCAACTTTCAACAAATCGAGGCCCGATGATGAAAACAAAGGAAGCACTGGCACTTTGATCAAAACAAATGGAAACATTTGGGAATAAGAATGCATTGGTATCATTTCATTATCATCTTAAATCTTGCATTAGGTTGCATATCATTCTTGCATTAGTATCATCTTGCATTATCATTGTCATCTTAAAAATGCATTAGTTTGCACACCATATTAATCATGCATGTAGGTGCATTCTCACTATCATTATCATTATCACTGTCATTTTAATCTTGAATTAGTATCATATCATTATCATCATATATCTTATTTTCAAGATACATCTCATATCATACATCTCATTTTCAAGATACATCTCACATCATACATCTCATTTTCAAGATACATTTCATGTTTCAAATTATTATCGCATAAGTGCATATCATATCAAGAACATTTGGCATTCTAGATTGCATTATCCAAAACACATAAAAGCTCAAAAACATGTTAGAAACATTTGCACAATCATAAGCATCTGCAATTATCAAATCCAACCGTCATAGGCATATCACCTTCCAAACATATAGTATCCATTAGACATACATTGCAATCACCATAGATCATAAAAATATAAAACACACACATCACATCATCTGCATCATCATCCAAGCAAAAGTCATATAGATCAAAGGCACATCATATAGCTCATTTAAATCAAAGTAGTTGCATCCATAATATGTATAAACATATCTACTATCATATCATCATGCATATGTGTGACCAAATGTTGATCCAAAGGAAAATCAATGATACAAGTCAGAGCCAATCATCAGTGAAACAATAAAATGTCCAAAGTCCCTGGATATCATATCAATAACAATGTCCATCAAATCAAGCAACATTAGTATCAATCAAATCAATGAACATCAATAATCAATGAGATCATCAGAGCATCATATCAGAACATCAATGAGTATCATATCAACGGGATCAAAGTACAACAATGTATCATGTGGAGAGATCATCAAAATATAATGATGTGTGTATATATCAATAAAAGTACATCAAAAATACAACATATGTGATCATAGTCAAGGGGCAAGATCATCGTGACTACCTCCGGAACCTGTCGGTCGAGAGCTCAAATTGCCTACACTTGTGTTGCTGCTAGGGGCATCCCTCCTAGGTCCCATGACCCCCTCAGTGCCTCCATATCTGCGAGATCCACCCCACTGAGAACAGGTTGCATAGCTAGGAGCCCCCTGAGCTGTCGATACTATCACAAAGTACAAATCCATGTAATAGGTGGCCCGCTAAGACTAATAAATGAGACTCTGGATAGTCTCACCTGTCACTCCCTATGTGGTGACCTGACATAGGGTCTGCACTAGCTCCTTTGTTTGGCCCTGACGATCCCTCTCAATATCTTGCTTAGCTGTGAGCTGAGCAATCTGTGCATGCGCCGCTTGCAAACCCTATTGAGCACTATCCCTCTCGTCCATGGCACTATCCCTCTCAACTTTGGTCGAGTCCTCCTCTAAAGACATCGTGATCACCTATCTTTGTAGCTGTGTCACTTGTTCCTGGGCCTATGTAAGTTGACCTTGTATCCTCGGAAGAAAGGCATGTAATCCAGCTAATTGTGCCTGCTGCTGATGCAAAGGCACTCTAATATGTACCCCCTGTGGCTGCAAAGGCTACGGATCCTGAGCACCAACCTGTCGAGAGGCAGGAGGGGGCATATCAATCCTTCTTTGTTGAGCAAGTGGCTAAACATCCCCCTCCTCCTCCTCCTTCTCATCAACTTCCATCCTTCCTAATCCAATCAACCCTCCTCCTCCACCAACCTCCTCAAAATCGGTCTCCTCATCAGAAGAATCATCAGTCTCCCCCTCAGATCCATCATCACTTGACCTCTCCTGATCCTCTACCGCATCAACATCCTCAGCATGCATTGGCCCTCCTCATCCCAATTGCTCCCTCCATCCCCCTCTTCTCCCCCTCACACCTCGCCCACCACCCCTCCCATCTCCTCCCTCATCTCCTCCTCCACCCCCGCTACCACCTACTCCTCGATCGTGACCAATCACACCACCTCCTCTCCCACCCCTCCTGCCTCTCCCTCGTCCTCTCCCGCCACCTCAACAACCTCCAACCTAGCCCTAATCATCATCATCATTGACCTTCTCAAGTGCAGGAATAGGCTCTTCAGGCCCTGTAAGTCGTGGGAACCTGTGTGTCATAAAATACTGAGCATACTCATCTGTCATGCCCACATCATCTATGTCCACCTACATGTTCCATACACAAAAAGGAAAGGAGTAGAACTCGACCTGGGCTATGGAAAAATCTAGTGTCGACCCCCAATCTATCCTCTTCTTGTGTAGCTTAGCATACATAGTCATCCCCTACGACATAAGCTACACATGACCAAACTGTCGGTATACCCGAGGAAGAATGAACTACTCTACCACATAGGGGGTGTGACCCAAAAGAAACCTACTCAAAAAAAATAGGGCACCTCAAATCCATCCTCGAGCCAAGGCTCACACAGTTGATATGGCCTACACACCACTGTATCCATATCATCTAAGGCCCGTCTCCAATACTCCAACTTCCCGAGCATCGGTTGGGAAGTGGCATGGCTGTACATCATCACATAAGGTGCCCCTGCTGATCTGAATCTCTCCCCAATCGGATGGGTCATTGCTATATGCTCCCATGCCCAAATCTATAGAAGGGTGCACCCGAAAGCTAATTGGCCGCATCATCATAGATCACCTGATGGAGCTCATGATATAGGTGAGAAAGCAGACATATACCCCAAGCATATCATGTGTGCAATTGCACCATCTATCATAGAACTCAACCCCATCCAACTGACAAACCATGAGCCCTCCTGTCAGGAATCAAGAAGCTACCGATCAAGCCTACCAATACTGAAGGGAGTGGAGAATAGCTATCTACCATGTCCTACCAAGCCACTAAGTAACCTGCAATATGAGGATCTCTGAACACCTCCTACAGAGCATCTGTCCCACCAACCTCCTCCACATCATACATGACCATCTCTCCTATAATCGAAATCGGAAGAATCTGATAGACGTCCTCGAGTGTCACTATAATCTCATTCGTCGGTAAATGAATGGTGTTGTTCTCGTTGTGCCACCTCTCAGCCAGCGCTGTGAGTAGACCCCTATTCTTCTGATAACGCAACATGTGCAACAAATGAATGAGACCGCAAGCCTCTATAACTGCCAAATCATCGGCAGTCAATCGATCTCTCATCACAAAAGTCTTTGAGTATTTCTCCCGAAGCATGAGAACACCTCATTGGATCTATATCAACAAAGAGGTATTATATCAGTTTTATCTATCCTAAGCAATCAACAAATGAACAAATCAACAACATAGGCATCTATCAAGTGACGACAATCACGACATCACATAAGGACTATCCTATCAACTAATCAAGTATCATATCGCAAATCAATCAATAAGACTCATAACACAAACAAGTCTCATATCGAACCTAGCATCATATCACAAATAGAAACACATCGAAATCAAGTTTCATATCAATCAAACAAGTATCCTATCGAAGATCATTCAATCAATCAAGAAACACATCGAAATCAAGTTTAATATCAATCAATCAAGCTTCATATTGTGAATCAATCAACAAGTCCCATATCGAAAAACCAAATCAGACCCATATCGAAAACCAAATCAGTCCCATATCGAAAACCAAATCAAGACCTATATCAAAAGACCAAGTATCATATCGAAAACAAGTTCCATATCAACAAGAGACCCATATCAAATCAGGACCCATATCGAAATTTGACTCATACCGACCAAGTTCCATATCAACAAGAGACCCATATCAAATTAGGACCCATATCGAAATTTGACTCATACCAACCAAGAACCATATCAACTTTGACCCATATCGAAATCAGGACCCATAATGACATTGACCCATATCGAAAACAAATCCATATCGACAAAAGACCCATATCGACCTTGAGACATATCAACTTTGACTGACTTGATCGATACCAAAATTTGAATCATATCAAACAGACCCATATCAAATTGACTCATACCGACTAGAAAACATCAACAATCAATTAACAACAAAAATCAACGCAATAGATTCAACTGACACATCGACAAGGTATAAAACTTCATAACAAACCTAAAAATCAAAATTACACATGTCAAAAATATCTCAAAATTCAAAAAATTGCTCGTCGTCTCATATGCGCAAAAACAGTAATTAAATGCACTACATCAAATGCGTTATTTAATTAATCATATCCGTTGTTTAAACAATCAAATGAACCAAACATTTCATCATATGCGCTATCTAATCTATCGTATGCGTTAAAACACTAATCAAATGCACTAACTATTTAATTTTATGTGTTGCGGCATTAATCATATGCGCGAAAAGAAAATTTGAATGCGCGAAAAGAAAAATCAAATGCGCTAAAAAATTCAAAATTAAAAAATGTGGAAAAATCCCTAGAAAAATTCAAAAATCTTGCAAAAACTAGCAAAATCTAACTCGAACATTCACAAGAAGGGTTAGAAAATTGAACTCACCAGTGGGTTGTACTCCAGTGGCCTCTGAAATCGCCGAACTCGCTCAAATGAATGAAGATGGTAGGGGGGTGCCATTTCTCCTCTCCACTCTAGAGCTCCAATTCTCAACTGACAAGAGCAACAATGAGGCGGAAATGGGCCCTTCCAGGCTTTTATAGCCCATGCTAATGCAGGCAGTTGTGATGCCTCGGTGGACGTGTGGGGAATGTACACGTTATCCCCACATAGTCCTAACCCCATTTTTACATATCATTTTTGATAAACTCTATCGGGTGATAAATTTTAAAAATCCAAAAAATTATTATTATTTTTAAATTCCAAAAAATCAAATTTTTTTTATAAAAATCGAAAAACTAAAAATTCAAAAATCGTCGTGCTTCATGTTGTTCCCTCGAAAAATGTATTTTTTTCTCAATTTATCACCCAAGGGGGCATATCGACATTATCATATCGAATTTCCATATCGGATTCATATCAAATTGACACCATCATCAGTCTCATATCGACCGATCAACTGCATATCATCATTCCATATCCAAATAAATTTTTCATTTCCAGGGAATCATATCGACAATTTTGGCGACAACATCATATGGGAAAATTTTGATGACAAATGAAACGTTTTTCTTTGAATCAACATGTGGTCACACGTTGACTCAAAGAGGGGCAAAATGTAGACACCTAAAAGTTGCACAATGAATTAAGTGAATTTTATTCATTTAATTATCCCTAGTTCTTCCAATTAATTAAATTAAGATTTAATTAATATTCCTATTGATCTTTTAATCAAATTAAAGATTTCATTAAAACCCCTTCTTCTATCTAAGCCATTTAATTAAGTTCACATTTAATTAAAAATCTCCATTTATCCCCTTTCCCATTTTAATTAAATCTACATTTAATTAAAATCCCCTTTTGCATTTAAATAAATCAAAATTTATTTGTAAATCCTCCCACTTGCAAAATCCTACAAATGCAAGTTGCATCCCTTTTGGCTAAATTAAATCATTTTAATTTAACTAAAAATACCTATTTTCCCTCACCCACTTGCATTCTCCTACATCTCCCACTTGCCTCCATAATCATCCTTCTAGAAACCTCCTAATCCCATCTTAATCATGTCTAATCTCCTAATCATGTCCTTTCCCTAAATTTGGGGGAGTCACTTCTACAAATTTGGAAGAAAGTCTTCAAAATGCATTTAAGACTTTATCTATTTCAACAAGTTAAATTGTCGAGTCTTCCCAAACATGTAATGCTCTTACATAAACCACTATTGCTTTTCCTCTTGGAGAAAGTTAGCCTCCAAAGTCTTCAAAAGGCATTTAATGCCTCTTACAAGCCCACACCCCTTAGCCATGATGGTTGTCCCTTTAACCATTTTTCCATGTTGCACAAGAGTTTACCTCTTGGGTAATAGCATGCCTCCCTGGTTAATGACGTTATCCAATGATGTCACTCCTTGAGGTTATCCCTAAATTGCTTGCTTATCATCTAATGCTTGCTTAGCATCCTCTCAAGCCATCTCAAGGTGACATTTGTCAACTTGGGATTGGATTGAATCTCTCCCATGGATTGATAACTTTCAATCCTAGCCCTTGTTGAGATTGCTCAATCTCAACCATCCATTTCTCTATTTTGCCTATAAATAGAACTCATTTCTTCAATTCAAGAATCTGAATCTTGTGTATCAAAATTATAGTCTTTTGTAGGTTATCAAAGGAGCTCATAAGTCATCTTCAATCACCAAGCATTAGCATCAAGCATCCATCTCATAGAATTTAGATTCATTATTAGCTCATCTTTTTGCTTAATTCCACATCTTTTCTAGCATTACATACTCACATAGCTTAATTAACTCATCTAGCATTATCTTAACTTTCAATTTGGAACTCATCTAGCATCTTAATCATCTAGTTTTTCATTTCATCTTCATCATCTCATCTTAGCATTTCACTAGGATCTTAGTTGCATCCATTTTGATCCTAGAATCATTCTCATAAAATCTCATTCTCTAGGTTGTCATCTAAGAGATCAAGTGCTCTTCCAAGTGAGGGCCACCTTGAATCTTAAGGATCTTTAGAGATAGAGGAACATTGGACATACTTAGAGTTTATTTTGTCAAGCTAACTTCTTGGTTTTGAATTTTGATTTCTAACCTCTAACATAATGTTTCATTAGTATGTTTGAGATGTTTTCCCCTCTTGCAAGCTGATGCCACATTTTCGGCATACAATTACACATCCTCCATTCTCCATCCTTCTTTGGTGCTAAGACAACAGGTACTACATATGGGCTCAAGCTCTCATGGATCAATCCCTTCTTCGGTAGCTCATATACTTTTTTCTCAACTCCACATTCCCTACTAGTGTCATCCAATGCATTGCTTTGTTATGAAAAAATTCTCTTGGTATAAGGTTTATGTGATGGTTGATACTCTAAAACAGTGGCCATCCTTCTGAAATATTTCATGACACAATGTCTCGGTATTCTTCGAGCAACTCTGCAACCTCTCTTTGTGGTACCTCAATTCCCCTTGTCCAACTATTTTTGGCATCCATGTTGCTGCATTCCCTTAGAATGAGTGTGAAATAGGTGTTCTCATGCTTTAATCCATCCAAGAACTTCCTTCCATCTACCAATCAGATCTTCACACTACCACACACTACCTCCTTCTATTCTTCTTCCAATGGAATCAAGATATACTTCATCTCGTTCTTAGTTATGGTGTAATTATTCTTCCTTCCATCATGTATGGCCCTCCTATCAAACTACCAAGGTCTCCCAAGCAACAAATGATAGGCATCCATTGACATGATATCACACAATACTTTGTCCTTATACAAACTAATGTGAAAACTGACCAGGCATTGTTCACTTACCTAGATTTTATGGTCTTCTTGTATTCAAGCGATCTAGTATGGGTTTGGGTGCTTAATCCTCTTTAGGTTCATCCTTGGGGACCATATTATTTGTATTGCCACTGTTGATGATAACCTTACAACACTTGCCTCCTGACTTGCACTTGGTTTGAAATAGGCTTCTCCTCTATGTTGGTTCATCTTTGACCTCCTTCTACAATAGGTTCCTCCTCATGACTAATGATTCACCCCTTTCTGGATGTTTTGTAGACCTGGATGATTTGTCCCTTTCCTCCTTGGCATAGGCATTTCTAGCCCCGGAGTATCTCAGCTTCCTGGCACTTTCCTAATAGTATTCAAAGGCGTGATGCCCAGCTTCTTTGCACTTAAAATAGGCTCCCCAAAATGGTCCCTGTTAAGGTCTCCTTTCATTCCTCTAGTAGCCCTCCTCTTAGCAATAACCTCCTCTTTCCCTCTAGTCGCAGTATGAGCTTTCCCTAAGTCTTTTCTCCTCCCTCCAGAAGGGGTTCCTTCCCCTACTTTTCTCACTCTAAGGACTTTCCTCAATGCATTGTGTCCATCTTTTTTAATCTCTCTAATTCATATTCTCTAGCACCCACTTTGCCCTCTTAGCTAGTTTTTATTCGACCTTTAGTGTGAATTGTTAGGCTTCCTCCATGGTAGTCATTTGAACCACGCTAAATTCCTCATGAATATTGGTTCTAAGGCCATTAACCTATCACACAACCTTCTCCCTTCTAGATTCACTATATCTAGTCCTAATGATCATCTTGTGGAACTCTCCAATGTATTCCTTCACTATCTTCCCTTTTTGTCGTAAATTTTGAAGCTTCTTCAGAAATTCTAACTCATAGTCCATGGGTATGAATTGGCCCTTGAATTTCATCACCATCCTATCCCATTTCATGATTCATTCATTCCCTCTTTGGTTCTTATCCAACTGCACTTCCTTCCACTAGATGACAACATGTTCCTTCAACTTGGTTTAGGCAAACCTCACTCACTCTGAATCTTCAATTTCCTCAAACTCAAACTACTCTTCCATCTCATTAATCCAAACAATCAGCACATCCAGGTTCAAGCTTCTAGCATAACTAGGGATCTCGATCCATGGCCTCTTTTCCAATCCTAGCGATTGCCCTCATCATCTTGATCTAGTCCAACTCCTCTTCTTCCTAGCTTTCTTCATCCTACTCTTGCACCCTTGACTCCTTATCATCACTCTCCTCTTCCGCTCTTGGGTTTATACCCTTCCTCTAGTCAACTTCCACGACGTCCAATTGGTTCTTCATAGCTCTCATCATGTCCATAATTTCCTCTACTCTTCTGGTGACAATGGCCATTACTAGCATCTTTGTTTGCAACATCTTTCCCTTTGAGCTAGGTGTGAATGCCTCAATTTGGTGATCTGTCTTAGGGTTGCAACAACCTCACTTTGACAATTAGTTGGCAACACCTGTAGCCTACCTCCAGTTAGCGATTTATCCACACCAAAGATCTTTTGGAACACACACCTCCACCTTTGATACCACTTGATGCAGTAAAGGTTGGAGGGTCCAACATGGACTATCCAGCCTTGTAGCCCCAATCACACACAAAACACAACTGGGAATTGAATGCAAACAAGAACATAAAATTTTATTAATGAATGTGGAAATATTACATGCTCACATGCCCTCACAACTGACTACATTGGCCCATTAGCCCCACATGTTGGCGCATAGGCTGCCATGGGCTTATTACATAGAAAAATACTAAACAAAAATCTTTTAGATCTACCTTCTCCTAGCTATTGCCTCCTAACTAATCCCTAGCTATTGATGATGATCTCTCATGAATCCTAAAGTGCTTAAATATCTAATCCCAACACCTAGAAGTGTTTTTTTTAGCTTCCCAAGTCCAATTGTTGGTGTAACATGTGTAATATCTTTGAGTGCTTGAAGGAGATCTAAAACTTGGCGTGGATAGGTGCAAATGTATCTTAATGTTATTCAGTGCTATCTCTACCCTGTGACACACTCCATGGGCTCTACAAGGCTTGGAAAGATCTCACAAGCTTCTAACATTAGGTTTGGCCTGAGGTCTTCCAAGACACTCCTACATCACTTTATAATTCTTGTATAGTTGAAACTTGTAGTAGGAGATCACATAGGTTGCTTTGTATATTGAATATTCAAAAAGAGTGCTAAAATTAAAAGGGGTGAGTTATATTGTTATCTCGCTAGTCAAGGATTACACAAGCTTGGGTTCCTCTAGGTGTGATTTTCTTTTTCCTCCAAGGGTTTCTTCATGTAAATATAATTATTATGGTTTGCATTTTCTTTACAGTTGTTCATATATTCATTATGCTATATCATTGTTAAAAACATTCTAGCACTAAAGTTCAACATATCTCATTATTTAGTTACACCTATTTTTCTACACTATAGACAAGATGTAGATTCTTCATGATACCAATGCTAAAGAAAAACTCAAACTCAACATATCACAAATCCACAATAGATCTATCACAATTTAGGAACTAAACAAGCATCATCATGAAAATTTGAAGTAATGAATCACATACAAACACTTTTGCAACCAAGAAAGCAACAAAAGACTTATTCAAACCATGCATGAAAATTAATAAGAGTCTTCATCTAGAATACCTTTGAAATTTGTAATCTAAATAATATAGTTGCTTCATAAATATATAATACCACATATTTTAATTAATATACAAATCCTACAAAACCATACATGTAAACTCTAAATTTCTTAAATGTATAGAAATGCTAAAATATAAAAACTACCAAATCTATAAATTGAAATAACATAATATCACAAATACGCATAACCATAGTTTTTTTATTAAAAAATTACAAAACCTGTATATCCAAACAACAAGAATCGACAACATGGAAGTAGAAAAATTCAAAAGGATTAGAGGGTTGTCCAAAAATTCCATTCCATAAAAATATTAATTTCACAACCTTCACCAAATACAAAATAGAGGAATTAAGTTGTCAAGAGCTTCTAGGTAATCAAAAGGTCAACTTCACAAACTACATGCAAAACATGGGCTAATCATCTTGTGCTTTCACATAACTAGAGACTTCAGCTATAGACCCAACATAAGCACTCAAGATGGTAATCAAAACAATTAGTATTTACTCATGTAACCAAAGACCCAAAACCAAGCATGATCCAACATTAACATATTTCTATTGTGAATGGGCACAAAAAAAGGAACATAGTCACTATGCCAAAGGGTAGTCTCATATTCCTAATTAAGAACACTAGGTCACAACCATACAATATGCAAACACATAACCAACTCCATGATATTCTACCTTGAGCATCCAAACCCCAATGTTGGTTCCATTAAACCTCTCCACCATTTTAGCAATGTGTGTCATGTTGTTTCTTGAGAAATAAACTATATCTAATAAAAAATCTCACTTAAGGAAGGATAATAATCAATTGATTCATTCCTATATGTCCTCGCAAGTTTGTCAAACTAAAAATTCAAAATGGAAGAGTATCCAAAACTCAAATTCCCATGGATCTATCGCATGCAAGTACATGCAACCCATGGAACCATCGTAGCTTAAATACAAAATGTAAGGGAAAATGCCAACAAGCTCCTTAGCAATTAAACTCAAAAAAAAGGCTCAACAATTAAACATGCAAGCCTTTTCACATTAATTTTAAAATAAGGTGAAAATTATAAAAAACTAATCTAAAAAATATCAGCATCATTATAACATATAAGCAAGAATTAGAAAGAAATGAATGGAAGAAAAAAAAAAGTAACTGCAAGAATAAGAGTGGCATACTTGTATCTTAGGAAAACCCTTTCAAGAAATGCTCGGCCTCCAAAACACAACCATGTATTAATGGTTATAATGCATTTTTAGAGTTTGATGCTTTATCAAGAGAAAGGGGACATAAACGCACTTCAATCCTAAAGAAATTGTAGTGACATAGCTTGTAGAAAATAATTCATAATGCCTCCACCTCAAGCCCCCAATATATAGACTTAAGAAAGCCTAAAAACCTCCAAAATGCAATACCATGGGATCCAAGGAAGTTCCAAAATATCATGATAAGAATTTTCACAATTTGCTTCAAAATAGTGGACTCAAAAATTAAAATGTAACTCCTCCACAAACATCTTTAATGCTTATTCTTGATTTTAACTACCAATGAGTCCCCCATAAAATGCAGGATTACATTTTACATCCACTAATAATGGAAGATCCTTCAAGTCCACTATGTAACCCTCATCAATGTCTCATTATAATAATATTTTCAAGCCTTTACCAAATAATAAAATAATTACAAATGTCTCCACCTTCACATGGGTATCCCTTTCATTTGCTCAATAATTCTTAAAGACACGTAAATTATTTACCCACCTATTAACTATTAAGTTTCAACAAGGTGAATAGCACACCTATGATTTTTTATTGAAATGTGCAAACTATGTTCTAGAATAGCATGCATGTCATCTGTTTCATTGTCTTTCAAATAATCAAATTTTGATTTCAAAATTATATTTGTTGTACTTATTTTAAGGTATAAAAAAATGAAACATGCAAAGCCAAAACTATCCATATTGATTTCTTGACTTTATGATCAAAGAAGGTTCAAAAATCAACATTTCAAGATTTTTTTTCCTATCAATGTATAATTTTGTAATAGACAATAGTGCCATGCTAATAATTAGATTTACATTATGGCAATTAGCTAAGATCTCATTGTGAAAATTGTAAGAGACTTTATTACAAAAATATTTTCTTGCTAATAATTAGATTTATAATAATAAACAAGTATATTCATTGTGGGAATTGTAAAAGACCTTATTACATAGATAATGCTTAAAGTCAAGTCAAATTGGTATCCAATATATAATCAAAATATAAGATTTAGCTAAGAAAATTATAATGAATGTGAGCTTACTTTGAAATCTAGTGTTAAATATGGTTAAATATTAGTATTTGATATATATAATTGATTCATCAATAGTTTGTGATTTAATTTTTGATTGTTGGCTTTCTTTATAGAAACTATTACATTAAGTACAAAATTAGATCAAGATAAGAAATCTTTTTGTGTGCTTTTGTTTATTTTGTAGGACATGTAGATGTTTGTTAAAAATTAATTCTTGATATGGTGTAAATTTTATTAACAAAAAAGTTGATACAAGCTACATGTTAGAACATGCTCATAAATCCAATGGACCCAAATAGCAAAAGATCAACATAATATAGAAAAAACAAATTGATGTTAGACTAACTAAAAACTAATCTTAAATTATTTCCAAAGATTCTTCCCAAAACAAAATACATATTTTTAAAAATGTTATTATAATAGCAAAAAAGATCAACGAGACATAGAAAAAATAAATTGATGTTAGACAAACTAAAAACTAATCATAAATTATTTTCAAAGATTTTTTCCAAAACAAATACATATACATATTCAAAAACGTTACTATACATTCTATCCATCTACTTAAAACGTTACTATACATTGAATACATCTACTGATATATGATATTCTAAACTGATAGAGTTTATATATACAATAATATATTTCCTATTTTAGTCCTCCACTTAAATTATTTCCAAAGATTCTTCCCAAAACAAATACAAATATGAATTAAAATATGAAAGTGTACATTGAATACATCTACTTATATATGATATCCTAAAATGATAGAATTAATACATAAAATATTATATTTTCTATTTTATTCCTCCACTTAAATCATCTCCAAAGATTCTTCCTAAAACATATACATACATATCAGAAAATTCTATTATACATTGAATACATCTACTTATATATAATATTGTAAAACAATAGAATTTATACATAAAATAACACATTTCCTATTATATTCCCCCATTTATACATTAACATAATACTTAACCTAAACTTCCTATCTAACATAACCATTGCATTTCTTTAAAACACAAATCCTAGAATTAGATAGAGGATGATGAATGTGCCCTTGTCAAAAGATGGTCCTTGACAATGAGAAGCACATCTTCCCCAACTTCCTAGAACGTTGAAATGAGCTTTCTTTTCCCACCAAGCATAACAAGCTCATGAATCAACCCACTAACATCCTGAAATAACTATTGCACTTCCTTAAAATATAAATGCTACTCTTATATAGAGGAGGATGAATGGACCTTTGTTGAAGGTTAGTTGGCCTTAAACAACATACTCTAAGCTTTGACTTCCTTGTGTGGCTTAAATCACACTAGTAGATGGATCCTATTAGAGATCAAGTATAATTTCAGATGAAGCACATAAACAAATGAAAGCTTAGAATGTATTATTTAAACCCAACCTTTAAGAATGGTCCCTAGCATTGAGAAGCACATCATCCCCCACCTCCCGAAATGTCATGCTAATGATTAGCTTTACAATAATAAACAAGTATAGTCATTGTGAGAATTGTAAGAGACTTTATTACATAGATAATGTCTTACTAATAATTGGATTTACAATAATAAATGAATATATTCATTGTGGGAATTGCAAAAGACCTTCTAACATACATAATGCTTAAAGTCAAGTCAAATTGATATCCAATATTGAACCAAAGTATGAGTTAGCTAAGAAAAAAAAAATGGAGAGCTTACTTTGTAGAATTGTAGAATTTATTAGTCTAGTGTTAAATATGGTTAATTATTAGCATTTGATATATATAATTGGTTCAACAATATTTTGTGATTTAATTTTTTATTATTGGGTTTCTTTATAGAAACTATTACATTAAGTACAACATTAGATTAAAATGGGAAATAGTTAGTGTGCTTTTGTTTATTTTGTAGGACCTATAAATGTTTGTTAAGTAACTTGATTTTGGATTTAATTTGTATCAACATTTATATTAACAAAAATGTTGATACAAGCTACATGTTAAAGTATGCTCATAAATCCAATGGACCCCGATAGTAAAAGATCAACATAACATAGAAAAAAACAAATTGATGTTAGAGGAACTAAAAACTAAACTTAAATTATTTTCAAAGATTCTTCCCAAAACAAAGTACATATACTTTAAAAAATGTCACTACAATAGCAAAAAAGATCAACAATAGAGAAAAAACAAATTAATGTCAGAAAAACTAAAAAGTAATCATAAATTATTTCTAAAGATTCTTCCCAAAACAAATTATACATATATTAAAAAATGTTACTATACATTCTATCCATCTACTTAAAACGTTACTATACACTGAATACATCTACTTGTATATGATATTCTAAACTGGTAGAATTGATATTTACAATAATATATTTCTTATTTGAGTCCTCCACTTAAATTATTTCCAAAGATTCTTCCCAAAACAAATACAAATATGTATTAAACAATGAAATTGTACGTTGAATACATCTACTAATATATGATGTTCTAAAATGATAGAATTTCTACATAAAATATCATTTTTCCTATTTTATTCCTCCACTTCAATTATCTCCAAAAAATTGCTACTATACATTGAATACATCTACTTATATATGATACTCTAAACAATATAATTTATACATAAAATAAAATATTTCCTATTTTATTCCCCCATTTACACATTAACAAAATACTTAACCTAAACTTCCTATTTAACATAACCATTGCACTTACTTATAACACAAATGCTACAATTAGATAGAGGATGGTGAATGTGCCCTTGTGGAGCGATGGTCCCTGACAACAAGAGGCACATCTTCCCCAACCTCATAGAACGTTGAAATGAGCTTTCTTTCCCCACCAAGCATAACAACCTCATGAATCAACCCACCAATATCCTAACATAACTATTGCACTTCCTTAAAATATAAATGCTACTATTACATACAGGAGGATGAATAGACCCTTGTCGAAGGATAGTTGACCTTAAACAACATACTCTAAGCTTAGACTTCCTTGTGTGGCTTAAATCACACTAGTAGATACGATCCTATTAGCGAATCGAGTATAATTTCAAATGAACCACATAAACAAATGAAAGCTTAGAATGTGTTATTTAAACCCGACCTTTAAGAATGGTCCCTAGCATTGAGAAGCACATCATCCCCCGCCTCCCGAAATGTTGAAATGAGCTTTCTTTCTCCCCCAAGTGTAAGAACCTCATGAATCACCCCACCCAAAATTGCTGATGCAGCAAACTCCCCACCACATTCCCAAAGCACAGACATAAAACCAAGTTGCCGATAACAATACTCCATGAGAGCTCTAGGGGTGAGCTCCTCCAACTCCACCACCTCCACGCCTCTAGAGCCCAACCTCTTCCGAAACTCCGCTCGCGAGCCTCGACAAGTAGCAACGATCGTCCGACACACAGACACGTCCCATAGCCACGAATCATCCTCCACAAAATCCAACTCCTTTAAAACCACGATCCGCACAGGCAAGTGCCCAATTCGCATTTGACCCACCATCAAGTCATACGCAACCCGCAGCGCACCGTTCCCCCAAAGCACAACACCATTACACCGACACCGCAACTCTGCCAACCGCTCCGCACCCATGTGACCACCCTCCGCCGTCAGCAGCACCGACAACGGGATCCCATGAGCAACGGTGTGGAGCAACGGTGCGTTCACATTTCGGCACGCTTCAACGGCCTCTTTTATATACCTATTATCCGCCCCGGATCCCGTACCCAGCACCTGAACATTCAATCCGGCGCTTTTGAAGCTCTCTAGGGCTTTTCCTTTTAGGTTTTCCACTGGATTTTCCAATCCTATCACTATTCTCGAGAGCCCTGCCTCGAGCAACGCTCTCATGGCGTCGTCTGCAAATGGCTCCAAATTCAAGTAGGCCGTTGCTCCCCTGGCTAACCCTCGGGCCTTCTCCACGGCCTGTATTTCCGCGCTCTTTTCCCCTCGGGCGCGCAGAAAAGCTTCAGATATGATTTTAGGGCCCCGTGCTATTACGCAGCCGGAATTCGGGTGCGGTGCAGTTGTGACTGCCGATTTGTCTGCAATGGCTGCCGCTCTGAGCATGTGATCTGTGTCTGTGACCGTTGTCCAAGAGGCGCCGATCCCAAATGGCATCGCCATGGTGATGAGGAGAGAGAATCAATGCTAGGGTTTTTAGGAGTTTGGCATTGCTCTTCCTTTGTTAAAGGGCCGGCCAGATGGGGGAAAATACAAGAAATTGGTTTGCAGAATAAGATATTTTATCAGTCATTGGAATCGCAGTTTGCACAAGAAGACATTTTTATCGGCCATTGGAATCGCAGTTTGCAGAATAGGACATTTTATCAGCCATTGGAATCGCAGTTTGCAGAATAGGACATTTTATCAGCCATTGGAATCATAGTTTTGACTCCTTTGTTTTTGGTTTGCTTCGATCAATTTTAAGGTATTGATTAAATGACGAATGAATGTAAATTGGTATAAATATTTATCTACAAAGGTTATCACTTCCCAAAAAAATATTTTTTTTTTTTATAATCATTTTATTTATTTAAGAATTATTTTGTTTTATTTTAAATTTATTTTATTTATTGGGAAAAGGGTTAATCCATCTAGAATCAATGATGAAAAAGTAGTATGGACAACATCAAAGGAAGGGTCGAAGCTATTATGGCTCCAAAACAGACATTTTGTACAGCCTGATAGCAACGTGTTAGTCAATCGCAGCTGTTTATTGCAAAATCAATGGTGTAAAACGCACGACTAACATGCGTGTTAGTCAATTCATACTGCCGTTTTGGAGCTAGAATAAGGGTCGAAGCTATTCTGGCTCCAAAACAGACGTGTTAGTCAATCGTAGCCATTTATTGCAAAATCAATGGTGCAAAACGCACGACTAACATGCGTGTTAGTCAATTCGTACTGTCGTTTTGGAGCTAGAATAAGGGTCGAAGCTATTCTGGCTCCAAAACAAACCTTTCGTACAATGTGATAGCGACATGTTAGTCAATCGCGGTCGTTTATTGCAAAAACAATGGTGTAAAATGTACAACTAACACGCGTGTTAGTCAATTCATACTGTTGTTTTGGAGCCAGAATAAGGGTCGGAGCTATTCTGGCTCCAAAATAGACCTTTCGTACAACGTGATAGTGACGTGTTAGTCAATCGCAGTTGTTTATTGCAAAATCAATGGTGTAAAACGTGCGACTAACATGCGTGTTAGTCAATTTGTACTGTCGTTTTGGAGCTAGAGTAAGGGCCGAAGCTATTCAGGCTCCCAAACAGACCTTTCGTACATCGTGATAGCAACATGTTAGTCAATCACGGTCGTTTATTGCAAAAACAATGGTCTAAAATGCGCGACTAACACGCGTGTTAGTCAATACGTACTGTCGTTTTGGAGCCAGAATAAGGGTCGAAGCTATTTTGGCTCCCAAACAGACCTTTCGTACAGCGTGATAGCGACGTGTTAGTCAATCGCAGCCGTTTATTGCAAAATCAATGGTGTAAAATGCACAACTAACACGCGTGTTAGTCAATTCGTACTGTCGTTTTGGAGCCAGAATAAACACGTCCCAAAAGGAGGATGGATCAAAATAAATTTTGACAAAACATCGAAAGAAGATTGACAAGGAAATATTCTAGCATGTTGTGTGCAAAGGCTCAAGGATGTTACAAACAACGAGACAATGAACTTGGCGAACAAACTTTTGGTCCTCAAATTACATTTGGAAGGCAACTTGTAAATAATTACACATGCTTTAATCAAAGGTGAAATGCAAGAATGGAAGTTAGATAAGCTAATAAAGGTTATTAAAAAAAACCTTAAATCTTATTTAAAACTCTGAAATTTTCCATGTCAGACACGACGGTAACGACGTGACGTGACGTGACGTGACGAGGTGAGAAATTTGGAGGAAGATGCAAGCGAATTTCTCTCTGCAAATGGTGATGTAGATGGTGGCTTTCTAGGGGAAGGTCTCAAAGGAGAGTGAGGAACGTCTTCAAGATAGAAAACCCCATGTTTCTGCAAATGGTGAGTATAATGTTGGGCGATGAATTCCTTAAGGCAAAATATAGATACCGCACCATTATTGACATAGCATCGCCATTCTTAGCGTGGTGCTTAGAGCTTGGAAATAAGGAGGAGGCACACTAGCTTATGAACCAGTGCATTAGAGATTAATGGAGTTGGGGAGCTAGAGGATTCATTGCCATAGCAAAGACCAGGTGAAGGTTTTGTGGCTCCGGCAGGGTGGAGATTGGTTACATGTCGCGAAGTACACACCTCTGTTGCATCCTTTCTTCATTTGGAGTGCTTCATGTGATAAGGAGGTCACGGGAAGGAGCTATGATAGGCTGGAACTATGTGAAAGAGTACCTCAAACAGAGGGAGGTGGAAGAGCAAAAGGTGGCAGTGTACAAAACAAAAGGGGGAGGAAATGCCTGAAGTTTGAGAAGGACTACTGGAACGGCCAACACCAAGAGAAGAAGTAAAAGTAAGGAGAAAACAATTTTTGGTGTGTTGATAGGTGTACATGATGTAAGGGAAAAGGCAATTTTTTGGTGTCGACAAGCGTACATTTTTGTATGCAAATGTCATATATTTCGTCCAGTTTAGGGGATAGGTTGGTAGGTAGAAGCTAGCTATTTTATATATAAATGTAAATCTATAAGATGCAATTTAGATGTTTGTTAGTTTGTTATAGACCCTGAAAAAATTTTGGATTAGCAAATAGGTGGTGATGGAAACTTGTGACTTTTTAATTAATATTTTTTGATAAATTAATATAATCAAAACTTTATCGATAAAAAATAATGATTTATTATATATGAATGTAGAAAATTAATTGGGACGGTGTGGTAGTAGGAACTATATGATAGAAGATTGCAGTCGATGTGGTAGTAGGAACTATATGATAGAAGATTGCAGTCTTTGTTAGGCCTGCAAGGAGATGGATGTCAAGACTCAACAGGCGGATGACGGTTGAGAAGACAATTACGCCTTAGAAGAAGGAGTCAAAATTTTCTTCATGGGATACGGGTCATGTTGGTTCTATTACAACGA
Source organism: Cryptomeria japonica (assembly GCF_030272615.1). Classification (NCBI taxonomy): domain Eukaryota; kingdom Viridiplantae; phylum Streptophyta; class Pinopsida; order Cupressales; family Cupressaceae; genus Cryptomeria; species Cryptomeria japonica. The sequence goes on along the minus strand of NC_081406.1, from coordinate 645,239,094 downwards.
AGGATGGGATTAATGACATAGACATCTCTAGAGGAGAAGGAGGTCCCCCCAGGGGTGTGATCGAAGAGAAAGAGGGGGCTACAAGAAAAGCCATGGTTGCTAGCAAGGGCTTGTCAGATACGGAGGTTGACTATGACGAGGTTGGAGGAGGAGTATGACAAAGATGATGAGTTGGATATTATAGACCCTAGATGTATTATCCAATCGTCCAATGCCTTGCTGGGGAGAGTCAAAGGAAGAAGAGGTAGAAGGAGAAATAAGCAAAAGAGAGAAGATAGGGTGAAGGAGAAAGGTATCATCAGTGTTATAGATTTCATGAAGAGATCCAAGGGAGGCAAATCCTCCCTTGGAGATCCATGAAGATCCTCACATGGATTGTCAGGGGCCTATCGGCTCCTGACAAGAAACGCTTGGTAAAATGTTCGTTAGAGAAGGTCTCTAATGATGTAATCCTGCTTCAAGAAACCAAGCTGAGTTTAGATAAAGCACTTATCTTTTTGCACTACTATGTGAGATGGGAAGGTTGTTTTCACGACGACAGAGGTTCAGTAGGTGGATTGGGGATCCAATGGAATCCTCAAGTGGTCAAGGTTTTCCCTGGAGAGATGTTGAGTATTGGATGACTTGTAGAGTGAAATGCTTGGTAGACGATCTGCAATTTCATTTGATCAATGTTTATGGGCTGATTAAAACAAAGGACAAGGCAAGAGTTTGGAATGAACTTTCAGACCGCGTCAAAACTATTGGGAAGGACTGGTTGGTGATAGCAGGAGATTTCAACGCTATTTTGGATTTGAATGATAAAAATGGAGGATTAAGGAAATCTAACAGGGTTATGGAGGACTTTAGAGAGTTCGTGGCAGTCAATGAGGTGTTTGATGTTGTGCCGAAAAATGGCCAATTCACTTTGACAAATAGGAGATTGAACTTTATGAGGATCTTGGAGAGGCTTGACAAGTTTTTTGTGGGGTCCAAATGGATGGAGGGTCAATACTCTTTGGCGTATAACACTCTATCGAATTCAGTATTTGACCATTTTCCAGTTCAACTGGAATTGGATACTGGGAAGGCCCAACAACAAGGGAGTTTCAAATTTCAAAGTATGTGGTGGTGGGATAGGTATTTTTTGGAGAATTTAAAATGTTGGTGGGAAGAAAGTAATATTTTTGTGGGTACTCCTAGTTTTTGTTTTGTGAAGCGGCTTCATTTCCTGAAGGACAAAATTAAGAAATGGAATGTTGAGTCTTTCAAGAATATATTCGCTGAGAAGTTGAGACTAGAGGAGGAATTAGCATCTCTGAATGAGAAAGTGATGTACTCAGGGATGACTAATTTGGAATTTGAGAAAGAAAAGGAACTGAAAGATTGCTTAGCGGGGGCCCTGAGAAAAGAGGAGATCTTTTGGCGAGACAAGTCTACGGAAATGTGGATCGTGGTAGGGGATTCAAAAAAAATATCCATTCCTCGGTTAAAGCTAAGTGATCACTTAATAGAATTGAAGCGATCAAAGATGATGGACATTCGTTGTGCTTGACTGGAGAAGATATAGAAAGGGAAACTCTACAACATTTTGAAAAATTGCTCGGTTTTGTCGTTGGTAGTGATATCGGAAGTAGAGATCTCATGTTGGAGGTGATCAATGAGGAGGTTTCCAGGGAAGATAACAAAGCATCAATGCTTCCCTTCTCAGTGGAAGAAGTTAACAAGGCTATTTTTTCATTACATCCTAACAAGATGCCTGGCCCGAATGGATTTACTGCAGAGGTCTTTCAGAAATGTTGGGAGTTCATGGGGGAGGATATTTGGAGGGTTGTGGAAGACTTCAGGAAGAAGAGGAGATTTGTCAAAGAAATAAACAATATCATCAATCCTTATTCCAAAAAAATAGAATTTTGACTCAATGGCAGGTTTTTGTCCTATTTCGTTATGTAATTCAATTTATAAGATCATCTTGAAGGCTATGGAAATTTGACTTAAGAAGGTTTTGAGAAAATACATATCAGAGGAGCAACATGGATTCACCTTGGGCAAAGAAATTACAGACAACATCATTCTTGTTGTGGAGACTATTCATTCCATGGGTAAGGAAAACTTGAAAGATATGGTGGTCAAATTAGATGTAAGGCATATGATAGGGTTATCTCAGATTTTCTTTTGTGTGTCTTAGAAAGATTCGGATTTCATAGGAAATGGTTGGATTGTGTGAGACACTGTGTATCCTCCACTCAGTTTTCGGTTCTAGTCAATGGTTTGATCTGTGTCTTCTTCAAAGCCTCCAGTGGACTGAGACAAGGAGATCCTATGTCCCCATCTCTTTTTGTACTAATGTCATAATTTTTGGGGAGGAACATTAGAAAGAAATGTTGGGAGTGTGGAAGGGCATTCAGGCTCATAAAGTTTTAGATCCTATCACTCATTTGCAATTTGTGGATGATATGATCCTATTTGGAGAAGCTTTGGAGCAAGAAGCTTTGGTGATTAAGAGCACTTTGGAGCAATATGTGGAGGTGTCGAGCCAGTGTATGAACAAGATCAAATCACAGGTGTTCTTCATCAACATGAACAAAAGGTTACAATATAAGATTGCTAAGATTCTGCAGTTTCAAATAGTGTTCTTCCCAACGAAGTATCTGGGTGTACCTCTTTTCATGGGACGGAGTAATAATCTGATGTGGGAGGAAATTATAAATAAATGTCAAGCCAAAACTTCATTGTGGAAGAACAAATGGTTGTCTCAGGCAGATAGGATCCAAATGATTAAATATGTGTTGTCAGTCGTTCCTATTTACAGTATGTCCTACTTTAGACTATCAGTCCAAGCTATAGGGGCTCTGGATGGTCTACTCAAAAAACATTTATGGGAAGGATCGAAGGAAGCAAGGAGAATCCCACTAATTTATTGGGATACAGCCTGTTTGTTGAAAGAAGAGGGAGGAGCAGGACTTAGGAAAATAGACTTGTAGAACTTAGCCCTGGAAGCCAAATTAGCTTGGAAGATGTACAAGCATCCTCACAAACATGGTGCAGAATCTTGAGGAATAAATATTTAGATTTGAGAGAACCGGAGATAATTTTCACCCTAGCCAATTCTAAATCAGGATTGGCGGTCTGGAAATTTATTTGGGAAAGCAGAAGATTGATCACAGATCATTTAACTTGTAAAATTGGCAATGACAGGAAGGCACGGTTTTGGAGAGACTAGTGGAATGGGGAGAAAGCTCTGATGGAATGTATAGAGGATAAAGAATGGATAATTGAGATCGAGGGGAGTATTGAAGAATTGGTGGTCGATTACTTTGAACTAGCTCTGCAAAGATTTTCGAGGGTTAAATGAAAGTCGGTTGGCTCGTGGAATGAGGAGAATTGCAAAGCTTTGGTTGAATTGTTGAATAACAGAACAATTATTTCTCAGGAGAGGAGGACTCTTTGTTATGGTGTGCGCGGAAATATGGAGAATACAAAGTGAATCTGGGATATTCTATCCAAAGAAGAAGATAGAGGGACACACAATGGCCATCTCTATTGTGTTGGGATAAGAGATTTTTACTGAAGGCAAAAGCATTTTTATGGATTGCTCTTCACGGTAGAATTCTATCAGGAAGCAGATTGAGAACGATAGGCATAGTTGGACTGAATATATGTTTTATGTGCAAAAGGGAAGAGGAAACTGATGATCATCTTCTCTTATGGTGTCCAATTGCAGTGGAATATTGGGATTGGCTTTTTGAGATGTTGGAATGGCATTCTGTGAGGAATCGGTGTCTGTTGGAATTCTTGTTGTCTTGGTTGATGGAGGGTAAGCACTCAAAATGGGGGGATCTTTGGGTTGTAGGGACTTCGATGGTTGCTTGGCAATTATAGAAGGAGAGGAATAGGAGAGTTTTTAAGGAGGAGGAGATGCCAGTAGAGCTCATTATTGGCAGTATTAAAAGGGGATGGAGGAAGTAGTGAATGGGAAATTACTAGGGAAAAGGATTAAAATCTAATCTAAATGGGACATAATGATGGAGACTAAATGGGAGTTGAAGGAATTTAGTGTTAGCAATATAATCAATAAGGGTAATAGGAGGCAAGATTCTTGATGGAGAACACCACCTACGGGATGGATAAAATTAAAATTTGATGGAGCCAGTAAAGGTAACCAGGGAATGGTTGGATATGGGGCTATTATGGGGAATGAGTCAAGAAGGATGCTTTCTGTAGTGATGGGAGCGATGGGCAAAGCGACAAACAATGAGGCCGAACTACATTCTCTTGATGAAGGGATGAACATGTGTGTGGAGAAGGGATTTTTGAAGATTCTTATCGAGGGAGATTCCCAAGTGGTAATTAATGGAGTAATGCAGTCAAACTTCTGTAGTTGGAAACTTAAGACATGGTTGTCGATGATTGAAGAAAAGTTAAACAAAATTATAGAATTTTAGTTAGCACACACATATCATGAAGGTAACAGAGAAGCCAACTAGTTAGCCAATGAGGGAATTAGAATTGGCATGGAGAATATTCTTGTTGATGAGACGTTGGTACAAAACAAATTGTATGTTATACTTGGCCAAGATAGAGTAGGTCATCCTCATGAAGGGATTGGATAGAAACCATTGCATCCAATGCATATGTGGCAGAGCTGAGGACAAGTTTGTGGTAAGTTTGTAGACTCCAAAATCGATGTTGTGTGTTTTGGTGGTTGTCGCAGGATAAGGTGAGATTTCTTGTAGATTTAGTAAGTCTAGAAGGGGTTTAGATCAGAGCGGGCCTGTAATTTGACAGGCTAAATGGTCGTTTTTCTACTTTTGAGCCGTATTTGACAACTTAAAAATTATGCGACCGTATGCATTGACATGTTTTTTTTTTAACCGTATATATGACACTTAAAATTTTTAATAAACCGTAAAAAATTATAGTAAGTAATATATAATATTATAACATTATAATTTATAATATTCATATATATTAGTTTAAAATGTTTAGTATAAAAATATAAATTTATTTAGAATATTTTGAAATGGAAAGATATAGGTGCTTCGAATTTTATAATATTTTAATATAAATTTTTAGGATATTTCTATTTTTTCAAATGAACTTAGAAACTTGTTATAATCGAAATAATAGAATATAATTGTTAAAATAGAATATACTTTTTATCTTCATAAATTTAGAAACTTAGTAAATTTAAGATTTTGGCATATATTACTAATTTATCATTATTTCAATTTGCTTATTTATATTTTTTTGACAGTTAATATTTTTTTTAAAACGTCAAATGAAAGGCATTGAAATGATTGAACCGTCATGAAATATCCCTATGACAAGTAGGGGTGGCCGTCAAATTCCAGGCCTGGATCAGAGTGTAACTTCAGATCTGGAAAGGTGGATGGTCCAGATTTCGTTGTAGAATTTTCTAGACAGAGTCCCTCTATAAAGAAGGATATTGAGGTGTTCAAGGTAGAAGGAAAAATAGAGCGAGTGGATATGGAAATAGTATTCGGTGTCAAGTGTCAGTGCCAGAAGAATGAAGAGCATGAGGAAACGTTGGAGGAACAGGAGAGTCGACAATTCAACAAGGCAAATGACAAAGAAAAGGAGACTGTTATTTAGATACTGGGGACTGAATTTTGGAGTGAAGGTCATGTGCATGATGGAGTGGTTCTGGAGAGTTTGTTCGAGTCGATCATGTAGGTGTTAGGCTATCCTATCTCTAACAATGGGATAGTGTGAAGAATGATGAGGGAGGAAATTTCCCAGGTGGTACTGAGGGCCTTGGATGGAGTCAAGGAGTTCTGAATTCGCGATGTATGCTTGGTTTTTTCTATTTGAATGCGGAAAGGAAAAAGAAGAAAATGTAGAAGACATGGAACCTATTCAAAGTTGGGGTGGTCAAGGACTACAGTTTGGACAAGTTTGAAGAATTAATGAAGGAGAATAGAATTGTCTTGCCAGATGAGGTAGTGGATAGGGTTGTTGAAATAGGTAAAGGGATAACATATCTGTATAACTGAGAGATGAGCTCTTACCTCCATGTAACTTTTTCTGGTTTTAATAGAAAGAGTATTGCCCCCTAGGCAGATCTTGCTTAAAAATAAAAAATCTAAAGCAATTAAAATATCACTTTCAGATTTTTATTTCTATTTGAAGAGTTATTTTGTTTTACTTTAAAATTATTTTATTTATTATATATGAACATAAATAATTGATTAGGATAAATATTTTAAATGTGTTTATCTCAAAACATATAAATATGACTTTCAAATTTTGTTTTGCTTTCAAATTATCTTATTTCTTATTTGTGAACCAAAAAAATTAGCGAACGTTTAGAGAGAAAGCGGATGGCATGGGGAGCGTGTTGGGTGCACACATGCTAGGGTTCAGCCCAGCCTGTGTTCTTTTGCGCTTGGGGTGCGATCGGGGGTGTTGTGGGGGGATCAAGTGGTCTCTTGCTAGGTGGCGTGGGTGTTTGTGCATGCAGAGGGGGTTGTGTGCTTTTTCAATATCTTGCTTTCTTTTGGTTCCTGGCTGTTGTGTGAAGGGTGGGGAATTTTGATGTTTGAGGGTTGGTTTTGGTGGTGTTGTTGCAGAAAGGGGGAGGCTCTGCTTGTCTCTTTTCTCAGGGTAGACTTTATGGAGGGGAAAAGAGCCCTATCTCTTGGCGGGACTAGTGTTGCAGGATGTCAAGGCGGGATTTCTTCCTTGCATGCAAAGCCTTTGACTTCTTCAGGTGGTAGGGAGGCCCCCTTTTATGAGGGTAGCACGTCAAAGCTCAAGAGGGTGTTTAGAGAGGAGCCAAGATCATTCTGTTTTGGTTATCCAACTTGAATCGGTGGTTGAGGATGTGTCATACTTCAACAATCATGCCCTTATCTATAAGTTTATGGGGCTCTGTATTTCTTTACCAGCATTGGATTCATGGATTCGTCAGAATTGGCAAATTGAAGGGGGGATGGAAATTATGTTAGCAGCAAATAATTATTTTATGGTGGTTTTCTCATGCATAGCATATCAGAATCGGATTTTTGAAGGGGGACCTTTTTTAAAAAAAAAATAGGTTTATTTATCAAACCCTGGCATGTGGGTTTTAATTATGTTGTGGATCTTCCTTCGAGGGTTCTTGTTTGGGTGTCACTGTCGCGGCTACCATTGGAATTTTGGCGAAATGATATCTTACTCAAGATTGCTTCTTTGCTTGGGAAACCTATTGGTACGACGCAACAAACTCTAGATAGAAAGGTAATTTCCTTTGCCTGTATCTATGTGGAGCTTGACTTAAACAATCCTTTGCTGGATTCGACGGATATTTGTTTAGGTTCTTTTTCCTGGATACAACAATTGGACTATGAAACTCTTCCATTTTGTTGTCGTATTTGCCATGAGTATGGGCATATTCAGCGAAAATGGGCCAGGTTAGGCGTTCCTCTACTTCAAGTAATCCTTCTTCTTCCTTACCTCCTCACATGGATAAAGGGATGGCCCCAGTGGCTAAAAGGATTGGAGATAAGTAGGGCTTTATTCCTGTTAAACCTCGCAATAAAGGGAGAGGTCAGAAACGGTCCTTCTGGGATAGACATGAGGAAGCGGTCTTCAATCGGTTTGATGCTCTTGAGGCTATGGCCCATGAAGAGGGGATTATAGTCGATTAGCAGTCTTGAGTTAAGTCTATGGGAATGGATGAGGATGGGCATGTTGGAGACGAGGATGTTGGGAACCTACCTTTGACTATTTTGCATGCCCATCAGCTATCAGGTACTGGCTTGGTCGATTCTACATCAGTTGGATCCAAGGATGCTGGGGATGACATGGTGTTGGCAAATCTGGCTAAGGAGGTATTAGGTGCTCACGGTACTGACTCTTCCTTGTATTTAGGGCTGCAGCAAAGATCTTTCAAAAAATATATTTCTGAGAAGCCTTCTAAAGTGGGGACGAAGAAGGATCAAGAGAAGGTTAAAATGGTTGGGGGTACATCGGTGGAATCAGGGTCAGTGTGCACAATTGACTCTCATTTCTCTTCGACTCAATCATGATTTTTCTCTCATGGAATGTGAGGGGTTGAATAGAATCCCTCGAAAAAAGGCTATTTAGGATTTGATTGGTACTCATTCACTGGATTTTGTTTGTATTTAAGAAACAAAGTTATATGTGGATGACATGTTGCAGCATGCTTCTAGTGTTTGGAGATGGGGTCAATGTCAGTGTATTGGGGTGTCTGGTTACTCAGGAGGAGTGGCTTGTTTTTGGGATCCAAGGAAGATTTCTCCAATATGGTGGATTTCTTGCCGCTCTTCTATGTTGGTGGTTGCTTCATGTTTGGATTCTGGTGAGCCTGTTATATTCACTAATGTGTATGCCCCAATTGATTTCTTAGGTAAATCCTTACTTTGGTCACACATCATATATGTTTGTTCTCTTGTGCCCTTTCTCACTTGGATTCTTGTTGAGTACTTTAATTTTGTGCTCAGTTTGGAGGAAAAAAGTGGAGGAATTGCCAGGTTAGATCCTTCATCGGGTCTTATGGCTGATAATGTGGAGCTTCTTAATTTGATTGATGTGAAGCTGACTAATGGCATTTATACTTTGAATAATCGATGTTGGGGGGCAGATGTTATTTCTGAGAGGCTGGATAGGTTTCTTGTGTCTTTCTTTTAGGTTGGAAACAAGCATACCACCACCTCTGAGATTCTTGATAGGAGAGGTTTGGATTATTGACCAATTAAACTGATTCCTCTTTGTTATAGAGTCCCTAAAAATCCTTCTTTCAAGTTCTAGCTTAGGTGGATTAGAGATTCTTCTCTTCTTGACTTGATGGAGGAGTGGGGGCATCAAGGGAGTTCGGCTTATAGGACAACAATATATTACTTCATCAAAATATTACAATTTGTGAATCATCAAAGCTTTGGCAATATTTTTTCTTCAAAGCGGGCCCTTCAAGGAAGATTAGATCAAATTACCCGCCAGATTTGTGACCAAGGATTTACAAAGGATTTAGGCAGAGATGAGGCCCGTGCTTTGAAGGAGCTAGAAGAATGGGAGCTTAGGGAGGAAATTTTTTGCAAGTTGAAAGCGCGAGTGGATTGGCTTCGGGAAGGTGATAGGAGTACTACTTTCTTTCATATTTTGGTTAATGCTAGGAGAAAAGGGAGCTTAATTTTTTCTTTGGTGACACCGGATGGGACTTCTTTATCTTCATTGAAAGAAATGTTTGACGAGGCTACTCACTTCTTTTCTACCTTTTTTTACTGAGGATTTTCCTCCAACATATAATCAAGTTTATTTGATACTGAGTCGTGTCCCCTCTCTCATGTCTGGGGAGATGAATTCTTCTTTACTTTGGCTTATCACTCTAATGGAACTTGAGAAGGTTGTCTTTGGGATGAATAAAGGGAAGGATCCTGGCCATGATGGGTTTCCTATTGAGTTTTTCCAGGAGTTTTGGGAGATTATTAAGGCTGATTTATTAGATCTGGTACAGGAGTCTCGTCGTAATAAGCAAATGCGTCAAGCTTTGAATGTTGCTTTCTTAGTTCTTATTCCTAAAAGAGAATGAGTCAATAGTCTTGATCAATTCAAACCCATTGCTCTGTGCAATGTGGTGTATAAAATCATTACCAAGCTAATTTTTGACAGGTTAAAGCCTTGGTTAAATGTTTTGATCTCTGAGGAGAAAGGAGGGTTTGTGGTTGGTAGACAACTTCTTGATCAAGTGGGTATTGCTACTGAGACTATTCATTCCATGGCTGTGTCTAAGGAGAAGGTCATTTTTGTTAAACTTGGTATGGTTAAATCATATCATAGGGTTAAGTGGCAATACCTGCAACAACTTCTTGTAGTTTTGGGGTTTGATCAGGATTGGGTATGTTGGGTTATGAGTTGTATTACTTCTTCCTCCTTTGTTATCCTTAATTGTGAACCTTCTAAGTTATTTCAACCATCTAGGGGGCTTCGTCAAGGGGATCCTTTATCTCTTTATTTGTTTATTCTCATGACTGAAGGGTTAGGCAAATTTATTAAGGCCCAAGTTGCTCAAAGGGTGATTTAGGGCTGGAGTTGGGGCAATGGTTTGCCTTCTAATTCTCATTTGTAGTTTGTAGATGATACAGTTTTAATGGGGCTTGCCCACATTCATGATGTTGAGAATTTTAGGAAAACCTTAGACATTTATTTGGCTACTTCAAAACAAAAAATTAATGAGCATAAATCTTCGATTTACTTCTTCAACACTCTTACTCGTATTCAGACAAGGATTGCTGAAATTTTGATATTTCAAATTGGTTCTCTTCCTATGGTTTATCTTGGAATTCCTCTTGGTATTGGCTACCAGCTTCGAGATTGTTGGAAAGAGCTGCTTGATAAGTTGAGGCGAAGGGTTCAACACTGGACACATAGGTGGTTGTTGACAACTGCTTGGGTGACTCTTTTGAAGTCTGTCATCTAGGCCTTTCCTGTTTATAGATGTTTTATTCGTGTGGCTCCTTCAAAGTTTCTGAAAGACTTTGATGCTCTTTCTCATAAATTTCTTTGGAGTGGTAATCTTCTTGCTTCTAAATGGAGCCTTGAGAAGTGGGATTCTATTTGTAGGCCTCACTGTGAGGGTGGGCTTGGTCTTTAGTCGATCGTTGTGAATGGACAAGTTCTTTCTACTAAACTATATTGGTGTTGGTGCACAAGCCAAGATAAGATTTGGGCTTCCATTATTACCCTTAAGTATCTAGGGGGATTGACAGGGTTGATGTCCCTCGCTATAGTTTAGAAGGGAGATGATCTATGATTTGGAACACTCTAAGAAATGGAGCTCATCTTATTAAGCAGGGGTTGTTTTTTGATATGTTATAGGGGTTTGCATGCTTTATTATGGGAGGATTCCTAGGATGGGAATCCCCCTATTCTTTCAGAGTACCCTCATTTGCGCTCCCTTAGTGATTTCCTTATTGGGGCTAGTTGGAGAAGGGTGGTTGATTATAAGATGGTCCAACAGGTGGCACATGTGATTGTGTGCAAGTGGAAAGAGCCTCAACAATGGACTCCTAGGAGGTCTAAGGGGGAGCGTCTAGAGTTAGCTGTAATTATTGAGCAGAGGGAATGCATGTCTCTTTTGGAGAAGGATTGATTAGCTTGAGGCATGAGTTCTTCTAGTCAGTTCTCTATGGCATTGGGCTATTTGGAACAGGATATGCAACTTCTTGGGAGGGTTGGTGTTCCTTGGTGGAAGCAAGTGTGGAACAAGCTGGCTTGGCCCAAATGTAACCTTTTTCTTTGGTTGGTGACTCGTAATAAATGCCTTACTTGGGATAATTTAAGGAAAACAGGCTTCCATGGGCCCTCGATTTGTGTTATGTGCCATAATAATGAGGATTGCTCTTCTCACCTATTTTTTAAGTGTTCCTTTGCTGGAGAGGTGTGACATCTTTGCTGGGGAGTTTGGAATCAACCATATTTTCATGTTGGGTCCTTGGCTGAATTATGGGTTCATCTTGGTGTGTCGCCTATTTCAACCCCTTTTTTGCAAGATGGTTGGGAGATGGGACCCTCTTTCATTTTATGGCATCTTTGGTTGGAATGAAATATACAAATATTTCAGGGAGTAAGTTTGGTTGTTAAGCAATTGTGGCAGAGAATTGTTTGTGCTCTTCAAGAGACGCTTCAAGCTAAGTGTGACCTCTCGGGTCCTATGGATCATAGGGACTTGGATGCTTATAGGAGGTTGGGTTTTCTTGCCCTTGGAGCTGGTGCTCCTAGTAGGAAGAGACATAGAAAGGGAAAGGATAAAGTTGTGAGGGAAGGTAGTTGGCACTTGCCCCCTCCTAGTACGCTCAAGATTAATACTGATGGTTCTTCCAGAGGGAATTCTAGTCCAACAAGAATAGGAGGGATTGGTCGAGATAGTTCTAGTCAGGTCCATTTCTTCTTTTCTATGTATAAAGGGCTACACACCAATAATGATATGGAAGCCCTTGCTATTTTGTATGTGTTACAGAGAGCTTATGTTTTGGGTTGGCATAGGATTATTTGCGAGCCTGATTCTCAGGTTATGATTACTATGTTAAATGAGAGGTGGCTGGAATGGGTTGACTAGTGGATTGCTAAGATTCTCCAACAGATTCTCAACCTAAGTGATTTTTTTGATATTTATCTCATTTTCCTATATTCCTAGGGAATGGAATGGAGTAGTGGACTGTTTGGCTAAGTGGTCGCCTGCTCAGTTGGAGGGGTGAAATATGGTTGACATAAGTCTTTTGCCTTCAAATCTTTCTGCTGAATTGGATCAATTACTTGATAAGGATAGGATAGGGTAGTTTCTTTGGAGGCCTTTGTTAAGGCCTCTTCTCTGTTTCTTTGTATTTGTTTTGAGTTCAATAAATTTTTACCCCTTCTTCCAAACAAAAATCCCAAAAAATTAGTTAGGATTAATATTTTAAATATGTTTATGTGAATACCATTAAAATATCACTTGCAAATTATTTTAATTTTTTATTTATTATATATATGTGAACATAAAAATTAATTGGGATAAAATATTTATGTGTTAATGTGAAAACATCTAAAATATCACTTTCAAAGTATTTTAGTTATTTTAAAGATTATTTTATTTTACTTTTAAATTATTATATTTATTATATATGGATATAAAAATAAAAATAAATTATTCTCTCCATGAAGAGATTGAAATTGAATTTGGATGGGGTTTCAAAAAGCAATCTTAGAGTCTCATTAGCGAAAAAGGAGGCAAGCGTCTTGATTTGGACATTTTCAAAGCATTTATTGAAGGAAACAAACAATGATGTTGAATTTGGAGCTTTCTTCGAAGGTTTAATGCCCTATGATTATAAGAATATACAATGTGTTGATATTGAAGGGAATTCAATTGTTTGTATTAGTGCAATTTAAGTCTTGTAAGATGTACATCTAGAGTGATTGAAGTAGATTGATGTGATTCGCCCTCTAAAGAAAGGATGGATAATTTTTTGATCAAGCACATTTGTTGAGAATCAAGCATTGCAAAAGGTTTTCTACCTACTCAAGCTATTAAGAAAGGTGAGGGGACACTTGTTCTTAATCAAATTCACAAGTGGCCAAAACTTGAAAGGATGCTTGATTTGGATTAATTTGTTGGCCTATGTCTAGTAGTTTAATTTTGGAGGTTCACACAATGATGGATATCCCAAGAAAAGTCCTCCATATCTTTGGCACCTTGAATAAGATCATAAAATCTTCTTGGTCAATTGGTAGATGTGTTAAATGAGGGATATCACTAACTTTCCATAAATAGGCAATGGAGAATAGGATTTTGATTAAAGGGTGTCTAAGCAGTTGTCAAAATGAAGTGTTGTCTTCATAGTTAGGGAAACTCTTCAACCTTGCTATAAAAACAATGGAAAAATTTATTAAAGAAACAATTGGAAGAAATTTGTTAGAGGATGGTCACAATCATGATACAATCATTTTGGAAACCTTTGTAACAACGTTATTGATTAACTAGAAAAGAAAATGTTTGGAAACTAGTTACAAACAAGTATATTGATTGTTCATGGCATAAGGATATCATTTTTGCCATCCCAAATTATGATAGAAGAGCAACGTTATATGATTTAGGAGGCATATTTAGCAAGGTAATGGTAAGTAATAATGAATATCACAAAAATGTAAGAATCTTTTTGTTGAAGGGCTAATGAAAGTTAATATTTTTAGACCTTCTTGGAAGGTCATTCTAATCTACTTTCGAAGTAGCAAAGGGTGAGATTTCAAGAATTAGAGGGAATTTTGTATCTCTTATTTTATGTAAATTAGGAAATGTTTTTTAATACATTTCTACTCCTATGATTAGAGAATTTTTTTCATTTAAAAATAATAATGAAAGGGAGCTACCCCTCTAATAGCAATTTGTTTTAAAAAAATAGATTTTATTTCAAATTTCTAAAATAATATTAACATACAATTTAAAAATAAAATTATAAAATAGCTCTTAAAAAATAATAATTCTTAAATTGCAACTTGTTTTAAAATATAAATTTTAATTGACATACATTTAAAAAATAAAATTGTAAAGAATTCTTTAAAAGATAATAATTGTTAAATTAAAAAACTCTTAAATAGTTTTAAGTAAATAAAATAACTCTTAAATATATGAAATAAAAAAAGTCAACATAAATTAAAAAAGTAGTGTATAATTCTATAATATATTATACATAAAAGTAAATTAATTATTCAAACAAACATAAAATTTAATATTAATTTTGAAATGAAAATCTATCATTAGCTGTTTTTCTTAATTCCTCAATTTATTTTTCTTTAAAATATATGTATGTATATATGTATACACACTTTACCTATATTATTCATTCTACTTTTATTTTACTTTCTTATGTAACTTTTAATTATTATTTTTCAAAATTATTGATAAAGTAAAACAAAAATTCTGTAACTTTTATTTTATCTTATATTTATATGTTTTTATTTCTATAATTATGTGGGTTATATATTTTTTTAATATATGTTAATTGAGTTTTGATTTTTAGTTATTATATAAGATTTTAAATTTTTTAATTTTGTAAATGTATATGAATTGTGATTTGAATGTGCATGCAACAACATAATGTGTCTTCTTCTACTATTGTAGAGTAGCTTTTATTTTAATTATTTCCTTCTAAATGAACTAAAATAAGAATTTCATATAGAAAATATTATCTACTTTTGAATCTAAACCCTCCTAAACAATAATATTTTTTTATTAAAAAATAAATAAATTTACAAATATAAAGACCTTAACTCTAAATTATAAGTATCATTTTTTATAGAGGCATACTTAACGTATATATACTACTCACCATTACATTAGAAGGGAAAAAAAAAAAAAAAAACATCTAATATCATGACCATTGTTAAATAAATTATAAATTAAATTAGTTTTTCTTTGAATAAAATGATTTTAATGAAATAGTTAAATTATTTAGTAAATAAAAAATCATTTTATGAAGTAAAATGGTGATTTCAATAATTTTATTACTTACAATTTTTACAATTCTATATTTTTCATATTTTTTTAATATTTTAATTTTTAAATATAATAAATAATAGTATAGATATCTTTAGTACATTTATCTAAAAAGTTCAAAGATATTGATTTAAAATTATTTTATTTATTTAAAAATTATTTAATTTTAATTTGAAATAATTTTATTGTATATATTTAATGTTAAGTTAGAATATTTTATTTTCTATATACTATAATAAACAAATTTTATTCTATCCACATTGTTTAAAATTTAATTTGTGTTTTTCTATATTTTCTTTCTTGACTCAAACTATTTAAAATTTTGATTAAAATATTTTAGAGATTTCATTTTATTTAATATATATCTTTGTTTTACATCATGCTTATTTTACAAGTATAATGTTTATTATTAAATATTAATATATTGGCATGTAAATGGCTTTCAAATTTTAAGTAAAACGTTAAAAAATGTAACCATATCCATGCCATTACATTCACCTCTTGATGCCTTGTAGAATGTAATGTTTCAAGTAAAATACTTTTTCCAAATTATTCAAAAATCAGCAAACACAACAAATCTAAGTATTTGAAGGAAGGTGACAAAAAAACCCGGTTTTCCCAGTTGACTGCTCTTAAGCATAGGGCGGTCAACAAGATTTCTAGGTTATCCTGCAATAGGGGGATTTTATCAGATGAAAATGAAATAAGAAAGGAAGCTATGGATTTTTTTAGCAATCTGTTAGGAGGGGTGGACGTTCTGGATATCATAAATCAAGACCTTCTTGCTCAAGCAATCCCTCCCATTTTAAATGAGGATGACAACAAAAATCTATCTTGGATCCCTTCGAATCAGGAAATCAAAAAGGCTATGTTTTCCTTTCATGGAGATAAGTCTCCTGGTCCGGATGGAATCCCTATGTTCTTTTTCCAAAAATTTTGGCATATTGTCGAGATTGATATTTGTAATGGAGTTAAAGAATTCTTTGGTTCAAGGAGGCTTCTAAAAGAGCTCAATGCTACCTTTATCGTTCTTATTCCTAAGATCTCTGGAGCTAACTCTCTTAATAAGTTCAGACCTATCAGCCTTTGTAATTCTGTTTACAAGATTATATCTAAGGTTCTTACTTCTAGAATGCTAGATATTCTCCCCCGCATTATTTCGGCTCAGCATAATGGTTTTGTCCCTGGTAGACAGATTCTAGATTCTATTATTTATGTTCATGAGAATATTCATTCTTTAACTGCTGCTAAAAAACAAGGCTTTTTTCTTAAGCTAGACATGTCTAAGGCCTATGACAGAGTGAATTGGCAATTCCTTTTCAGAATTATGAAAGCTTTTGGGTTTAGGGAAAAGGTGATTCAGCTTTGTTCTCAGTTGACTGGAACTTCTACCTCTGCAATTATTATTAATGGATCCCCTTCCAGTTTCTTCAAAAGTTCTAGAGGCCTAAGACATGGGGATCCCATCTCTCATATCTTGTTTATTATTTTGGCTGAAAGTTTGGGTAGATTTATTATGAGAAATGTGGAAGAAGGGAAACTCAAAGGCCTTAAACCTTCATCTTCCAACATAACCTGTACTCATGAACAATTTGTTGATGATTCAATCACTATGGGAGAAGCTACCATTAGGGAAGTGAGAAACATGAAGAGTGTTATGGATTCCTATGAAACTGCTTCTGGTCAAAAAATAAATTGGGATAAGAGTTCTTTGTTCTTTATCAATACCCCTATGGATAGACAAAGAATGATAGAAAGAATCCTTGGATGCAAAATTGTTGAGTTTCCTTCAACCTATTTGGGTCTCCCTCTATACTTGAAGCCTTCGGAGAATTTTTGGATGAAGCTGGTTGATAGATTCAATTCCAAGTTGGCGGGATGGAAAGGAGCCCTCCTTAGCCAAGTGGGTAAGGTGACATTGCTTAAAGCTACCCTTCAAAATTTGCCTATCTATGCCCTTAGTTTGTTCAAAATTCCCAGAAAGTTTGCAGAGGCAATTGAAAGAATTCAAAAAAAATTCTTATGGTCGGGAGTGGAAGATAAAAATAGAATCCCCCTTATTACATGAAATAATATTTGTACTCCTAAGGCTTATGGGGGTTTCGGATTAAGGAATATTATAACTATGAATAATGCCTTGTTAGCTAAACAAATTTGGAGAATGAAAGGGGAGGAAAGAGAATGGAATTTAATCTGGAAAAAAAAACACCTTTACATGCAACCATCTGAGGAAGAATTTATGGCAAATTCTTTTTTGGTTGAAGGCTCTGCAATTTGGAATGCAGTTCAAACGGCTAAAGCTTGGGCAGCAGCTGGAAGAACATGGAAATTGGGGAATGGGATAATTATTAGATTCTGGGAGGACAGATGGCTTACGGATAAACCGCTGGAGGAAATTCCTATCCTTAAGGAATGGAAAGACTGGTTCAAAAGTAGGTATGGAGTCTTTGCTAGAGACTACTAGAGAAATGGGAAGTGGATTGAGTTCAGCCAGCTTTGTCCAGGATTAAAATTTCTTGAGATTTTGCTTTCTTCTAAAATTTTTATGGACAATGTTGAGGATTGTTTGATTTGGATGGAAACTTCAGATGGGAAATATTTTGTGTCTTCAGTGGTGTCTATCCACAACAAAGTTCCGGATGAGATCCCTTTGTGGGCTAAAGTGTGGATAAAGAAGTTGATGCCCAAAATTAATACCTTCTTTTGGATTTTTATCCAAAATAAGGTGCTAACTCTTGATAATCTTCATAAGCATGGATTTGTTTTTCCCAACAGGTGTTCTCTTTGTTGCAGGGAGGAGGAGTCTGCTTGTCATATCCTCTACCAATGTATTTTCAGTCAGGAAATCTGGAATATTATTTTTAGTAGGTGGAAGTTGAGCTGGGTTTTCCCGAACTCTTTGGAAGAGTTTTGGCAGCAATGGTATTGTCCTACTTCCAATTCTAAGAATGTTGAGCTTTGGAAACTTACTCTCCCTAATGTCATATGGAACAACTGGAAGGAGCACAACAACATGATTTTTAGGGATAAAAATGCTAACCCTAAAGTGGTGGTGGATAAAATCTATAGAGGGATTTTTGAATGTTTAAATGGAATTGATCATGGTTTAGCTGGTAAAGAAGACTTCAATGAAAGATGCAACCTATCCAATAACAAAATCAGTATGGATAATGGTAGGGATGGACTTGTCTGGTGCTTTCCTTCTCAGGGATGGATTAAGGCCAACTTTGATGGGGCGTCTAAGGGGAATTCGGGGAAAGCTGGTTATGGGGGCATTGTCAGGAATTTTGCTGGAAGTTGCCTTGTGGCAGTTCTCGGCCCTTTGGGTAATCAAACTAGTCATTATGTTGAAGCCTCTGTGGCTTTGAATACTTTGATTATAGCAAAAGATCTTAATCATGATAATTTATGATTGGAGGAAGAATCACTTAACGTAATTAAATGCCTTAAGGGAGAAATTGAGCCTTCATGGACTATAGAAAATATTATTTTTAAAGCTAGAGAAATTATTGCTAGCTTTAAATCTATTATCATTGAACATGCCTTTAGAGAAAAAAATGGGGTTGTGGATGGGTTAGCGAACCTTGGCGTAATTTCCGAAGCTCAACGTATATGGAATGGGGAAGTTAATATTGATTTTAATATTAAAGAACTTATCAGAAAGGACAAATTTATGGGGAAAGATTGATCGCACGATTAATCATGAAAGTTTTAATGAGTAATCTTCAATTTTTTAGAAAGGTAATGATGACACGTCAGAAGGACAGAGTCCTAATCAAGAATATTAATTTTCCGCACACTTTGTGGGTATGCATTTTCAAAAATTTGAGTGTCATTTGGAAGAAAGCTCTGAAGTTGCAGAAGAAGAGAAATTGTAAATCGAAATCTAAAATGGGGGGGGGATCTAAGAAAAGAGGAACCTGATAATATTTCTACATGGAAGGAGATGCCTAAGATTTGGGCAAAGCTGGAGAAAGGATTCATGACAAATTTCATGGAAAAGTTGGTCGACTATGATAAAGGCAGAGTTAACCTAGCGGTCACCAAAGTCACTGAAAACTTAATAAATGGCTCTTTCAAAATTCATGGTGTTAGGTTTAAGCTAGATGCAGATCTCATTGCGACGGTCACAGGTATGCCCCATTCTGGTCTTAACTTCTTTAGAGACCTGAAAGTGTCTAATAATGTAGTTAGGATTTTTCCACGTAAAGAGAAGGAGAGAGCGAAAATAGGAAAAGCTACGGGGGGTATTATGATGCTTCCAATATTAAGAAAATCTGGGGTTGTGTGCTTAATGCAATTATGGAATATATTACTATGGAGGATCGTTTTACCAAGGTCCACACATACCATTTTGTGATTTTAAATCATTTTAGACATGAGAAGAGGATTTCTCTGCCCTATTACCTCTTTAGGTCTCTTTCATCGTCTTTGAATAAGCATAGCAAGAACCCTTCTTCATCTGTGCTTCATTGCGGCCTTATTTTGCTCATTTATGAGCATTGCAAGATTTTGGCTATCCAGGAAAATAAGAGATTGTTGGTGTCACTGGGGAAAGGAAAGAGGAAGATGGAGGAAGGCAGGCCTAGCAAGGATGAGTTGACACAGAGCAAAAAGGGTAAAAAAGCTACTGTGGAGAAAATTCAAGAGGACAAGGGTAATCAAAAGGATACAGAGATTGATTCAGAGGACAGTGGAAAAGATGGAAGTGAGATGGAGACTGATGAGCCTGAAAGAGAGGAGAGATGGAAAGAAGAGGAAGTGGGGGAAGAGGAAGGAGGAGTTGAGGATGTTTTTGATCAAAATAGTCCTACCCATAGTGTGAGCATAGGAAATGTTAACAGCCATCCAATGGAGGAGTAGAACAATAAGATTAATGAGGAAAGGGAAATAGAAATTGAGCTGGAGAAGGACAAGGAAACTAAGCGGGAGAAGGACAAGGAGAATTTGAGCAGGGATTAGGATAAAGCTGGAGAGGGGATAATTCTAGATAAACTCAAAAACTAGTCTGAGACTCATATGGGTTTTGATAGGTGGGTTTATGAAGGAATCAAGAATCTAGAAAAAACTGATAAGCAGTAGGAAGAGAAAGGGAAGAAAGATGAAATAAACCAAGAATAGTGGAATAAAGGTATGGAGGAAAAAGTGGAGAAGTTGGAAGCTTAAATTGGTAATCTGGAGGAAGGAAAAATAGTTATGAAAAATTTTCTGGTAATGATTCCGGATATCCTTACCTCTGTAACTAAGAATTTAGAGGAAATTACCAAGTTCCTTGATGGTTTCAGCACCTCCAAACCTGTCGTGGACCTAGATATTGATGAGGATGCTATCGAGGTAGGGACAGTGGAAAGTGCTCCTGGTGGTGCGGCAAAAAGAACAACGACAAGCATGAAAAAAGTTGTTGTGGCCTCTTCCAAGGATATCCCTAAGCTTAGGGATAATATTAAATATTTGCAAGGGATTAGCGGAAATTTGGCTAATGCCCTAAAAAACATTAAGTAATTTGTTTTCTATTTTTTTTATGTTATGGTTGGATGTGGCTAGTTTTGTTGGGCTTTTTTGCTGATTTTTGCCCATATCAGTGTTGGTTTTTTGGCAGTCTTTCTTTTCATGTTTCTTAATGCTATTATCTTTTAAGGATCTTTTGTAAAGGGTTTCAGGATCCCTTCAAAACCTGCTTTTCTCGTAATCAAAAAAAAATCTAAGTGAAATTATTCTTTTAAATCCCTTATGAATTTTTTTTATTAATAAATTGAAATGTCCATTAAGATTAACCAATCTTACACCAAACAATGTGCTTAAATTGATCAAACTTTCACCTAAAATTACCAAGACTCTGTTAATTAAATAGGAGCAAATAGAATGAAGACAAAATTGGATATGAAAAACATAAACAAGAAGAAGACACGAAACATAAGATTTATAGTGAGTTCACCATAAAGGCTACGTCCACTCTCAAGCAAGGCAATATCTTTATTCACATTATTAGATACATCACATACAACAATTTACACTTATTCTTATATACAAAATGTTTATCTCTTCGAATATGAAGAGGCATGGAGAATAACAAAGGAATAGTTTGTTGAACTTCGCATCCTCAACAATCTCCCACTTGAAGTCCAACCCATACAACCACGGCCAATGATATCCCTTGTGTTTCCTCTCTTAGCGTCACATTGTAACCAACACCTGAGAATATTTTAATTTCACCAAAGGTTGTTCAACAACACTTATAATGAGTCTTCCCCAAATTCTATTAGACTCAGTAAAATCTAATAGTTAAACATCTTCTCTTACTACTTTACTAGGCACAAACACACTCATTAATCCACAATCAGGAACACTACTCTTGGCATATTCAAAGTATATTCCTCCTTCATCCACAAAAGAACCCTTGAACACATACATAATATCCATGAATCCTAGAGGGTAGTACTTCTCAGCTCTGACTTTTCAATCAACAACAATGAGTTGTTACATTATAAAGGCATTGAGACCTTCCTCTCTCATTAGATCAATAGTTAGATCATTGATAAGTCGGTGTATTGACATGTTTTTTATTAGGACTCTTAGGTTTTTGGTATCTTTTGGGTTGCATTGTGATAGTAAAATATTGTGAACTGACTATATGTAATCCATGTTTTAAAACTGAACTTAAGAAATCATGTTTGAACTTTGTCGGTTAATTCCTACAGCCATGCCAATTTATTCCTGCAGCCAAATGGTTTGTCCCTGTGATATGCGGATTATTTAGGATGATTTCATATGTGAGTTAATGAATGTATTAGTTAAGTAAGATACATATGCATGTCCTTGTATGTTTTTTTTGTTTTAGTGCAGATAATAATTGATGCTGCGGTGGAGAATTTTCTTTCGTGCCTAAGGACTGGAGAATCACGTTCAGATAGCTAGAGGTCAAACTGAAGGAGATTCAAGCGAGCGCATTCTATGGCATAATCGGAGTAGTTGTACTTCACCATGGGAGTTTAACTCCGGTGCATGTTTAATTTACAAAATATCACTTTGGCATGCAAAGAATGTGGTTCGGTTTCAGATCCAAAATTCCTGCAGCCAAGCTCTCTGTTATCCCCTTCATCTGACAGCTATCTGCCTCTTCTTCTGGGCGTAACTGGAATTGTCCATTGTAGTTTATCTTTTCTTTATAATAAGCTCTTCCTTCTTTTCTGAGAGTTAGACAAAATGGAAAGGGATTGAGCAGAGTTTTTGTCACGCATTCCGAATTTTTCTCTCTTAGAATATGTAATCATCTTTCAGGAAGAAATAAATAAAAATATGTTATTCTGATCTATTAATAGTTCTTTGCTGAGAGTTTGATATCACTCATCCAAGGGGGCCCACTTGGTGAGTGATCCTATGTTTATGATTATTGAAGTTAGTTTTTACTTAGTTGTAGTAGAAGTTCATGACTGGATTGTTCCTGCAGCCACTAGAAATAGATCCTTTGACTATTCCTGCAGCTAAGGCAGAACGGTGTGATTCCTGTTATTTTCATTAGATCATTTCAGCAGAGTTTTGTAAAACTTTCATTTAGCCTTTTATGA
The DNA here is from genome assembly GCF_030272615.1 of Cryptomeria japonica. Taxonomy (NCBI): domain Eukaryota; kingdom Viridiplantae; phylum Streptophyta; class Pinopsida; order Cupressales; family Cupressaceae; genus Cryptomeria; species Cryptomeria japonica. The sequence continues at coordinate 645,216,555 of NC_081406.1, read as the reverse complement.
TTTCCATTCCTACCTTTCCTGCAGTAATTTAGCATAATCATTTAAGGAGCTTAGTGCATATATATTGCAGACCCATTTCAAGTTTTACGTTCCTGGATTGACAACTAAATGAACACCAGCCATGAGAATAGTAAACTCTACCATATGAATGTCCAAACTTTGGATTCAGATTTCAATTAGAGGTATTATTATTGTCATTATAGTTGGGGTAGACATTTTTGGCGCCGTTGCTGGGGATGGTGTCAAGCTAAGAGCCTTTTATGATTATTTTAGTTTCTAGTTAATTGTTTGAATTTCATGAATCTGCATGCATAATAGAAGAAGAGATGCCAGAGGTAGATTTTTGCCCACTCATACTACTCATGCAGAAGATAGTTTTCCAGATATAAACCCTTTTTCTGAGCAGTATCATGTCCCACAAAATTTGAATCACCCTGAGTCTGAATTTCCAGAAGGTAGTCTTCAGTTCCTTTTTGGTCCACAAGAAGAAGAATTGCCTATTGTAATAACCCCCACAAGTCCAATGCAAGGGAACCCACCTCCTGTTGGAAATAATCCACCACCACCACCTAGTCCAACATTTGAGTTTCCCATCTCTGACCAGCATGATAATGCTAACCTCAAGAACATTCCAGCATCTTCACTTCCTAAATTCTATGGGTTGGTGATAGAGGATCCGAATACATTTCTGTTTGAGTTTGATGTTCTCTGTAGGAGTTTTGACTATACTACAGATGCCCATAGGCTCAAAAAATTTCTAGCCACTTTGAAGGAGTCATCCTTGAGATGGTTTATGAGCTTGGGTAGTAGCACAATCAATACATGGGATGAAATGAAATGGTTGTTTCTTGCAAAATACAAAAATTATTGTAGAGGCATTGATCGTCATGGGGATGATATCTTTAGAATGACACAAACTGAAGATGAGAGCCTTGAGGATTATCTGGAAAGGTTTTTGTTTAGTGTCAAGAAGTCCAAGCATAGTACTCTGAATGAAGATTCCCTCAAATTGATATTCTTGAGGGGTATCAGTGATGAATGCACCGATTCCTTAGATGTAATGGGGGGAGGCGACATTACATAGTTTTCTTGGGCTGAAATCGGACAAATTTGCAAGAAGTATTCCAAGTCTACTTCTAAGAAGAATAGGAGATTTAAGCTAGGAGCACTATCATCATCATCCAAAACTAGAGTTTCTAGGTTGGAACTTAGCCATTTGTTAAAATATTTCAAGGAGGATATTATAAACAATATGGCTACTCAATTGGATACATTGGCAGCTAGGAAGAAGCATGAGGAAGCTGATGCATTTCTTGCAGAATTCTATCCTCATTGTAAGCAACGGAAGAAAGATTGTAGATGTAAGATGGTTGCAAATGTTGAAGTACCTGATTTCAAACCAATTCAAGGGGAGGATGAACAAGTCTTCTATGTTGCTTAGAGAAGACCAAATTTTTAGAGACAAGGTATGCCACCTCATCCACTTTCCTTTTTTGGTTATAGTGGTAATTCTTATGCACCAAATAACCAATGGCAACCACAGTATTCTCAAAATTTTGGTAATTATCCACATTGGTATGGATCACAAGGCCAAGGACAACAATTTGCTAATCAAATCCCCCAGTGGCAGCAGCCACAAGGAAACTGGTATCCACCTCAGGGTGCAGGGAACCAGTTTCAAGGGAATTGGCAACCTACCTCTCAATTGAGGGGAAACCCATCATGGTCATCCCAATCTTCTGGATATCAGCCCCCTGCTCAGCAGCCACAACCTCCTGCTTTAATGCCACCTCTTGTAGCCACAACACCACCTCCCAAGACAACACAACTGCCTACTCAACCGTTGCCTAATCCAAATATCAAATCTTAGCAACAACAACAAGCTTATTCAGCTGATGCTAATCAATACCCAACCTATTCTTTATCACTAGATGATATTCACCTTCGATCTGGAACAACACTACCTAATCCCTCTCAGCCAGTTATTACTGAGGTACAAGAAGAGCAGCCAATCTTTGATCCTAAAGATGTAATACCTCATAATCAAATATTACCACCATTTCCCCATAGATTGAAAGACAAAGAAGTTTCAACTGATCAACAACAAAGCTTTGATATTCTTGATCAACTGAAGCACATTTGTGTTAAAATTCCATTACTGCAAGCAATAAAGGATGTTCCAATATATGGTAAAGCATTGAGAGAGGCATGCCTAAAGAAACCTGACAGAAAGAAAAAGGATCCACAAACAGTTCATGTTATGGGTCAATTGGCTGATATTATATTAGGAAAAATTGTTATTCCAAAGTATTCTGATCCAGGTAGTCTTGTTGTGAGTATAGTCATTAATGGCAGTCAAATAAAAAATGTTTTAGTTGATCTAGGGGCAGCCATTAATGTAATGACAAGGGAAGTAATGGAACATCTAGAGATAGATATTTTAAGGGCTACACCCACAGTTCTCCAACTTGCTGATGGCTCTGCACTAAGACCTGATGGTATAATAGAAGATATAGTGGTCATTCTAGATTTCTGGGAATATCTTGCAGACTTTATGATTTTATCCCCAAAAGAAACATTGGGGGGATATCCAGTCATTTTGGGAAGACCATGGCTTGCTACAGCTGATGCATATATTGGATGTAGATCAGGAGACATGACTATTTTAGATGGCAATTCTACAAAAACATTGGCCTTGTATTCCCGTGCACAACCTCAACTTGAGCAGCAGCAAGCTGTTTGGCCTATTTTGGGAGAGGAATCTGAAGAAATTGACTCTATTAATCACCTTATGATGATTAACCGAGTGCCACTCATGTAGTTATATGATGAAGAATCAATCCTTTATAAGGTCTTGATAAACGAATTAATAGAAGACCAAGAATTGCAGGAATTGATTCCGAATATTGCAGGGTTGGACTTTCCTGCAGCCACTGATATCTTGCATACCTTGTTGCCACAGGAATTGTCATATTCTCATGTTTCTGATATAAATCAGATTGATCTTACTATCAAGATAGAGGTTGAATTGAATAAATATTTGATCAATAAGAATATAGCAGATACTCAGAAGGATAGCCTGGTGGACTTGCTAAAACTCCATAGAAATGCCTTTGCATGGGATTACAAGGATATGAATGGAATTGATCCAGCAGTTTGTACTCATCACATTTACATAAAGGATGAGTGTTGCCCCCTCAGACAACCTCAAAGAAGAGTCAATCCTGCCTTGAAGGAGATAGTTAAAGAAGAATTGCAGAAATTGCTGAAAGCTGGGTTTATCTATCCTATCTCTGACAGTCAATGGGTATCATCTTTGGTGATAGTTCCTAAAAAGGGAGGCAAATGGAGAGTATGTGTCGATTATAGAGCTTTGAACTTAGCCACAAGGAAGGGTCATTTTCCATTGCCATTTGTGGATCAAGTATTGGATTCTCTTGCTGGTAAGAGATATTTTTCATTTCTGGATGGATTTAGTGGCTATAATCAGATACAAATAGCTCCTGAGGATCAGGAGAAAACAACATTTACTTGTCCATGGGGCACTTATGCATATTATGTTCTTCCTTTTGGGTTGTGTAATGCTCCAGCCACTTTTCAAAGGGCAGTCATCATTATTTTTTCTGATATTTCTCAAGACATTGTGGAAATTTACATGGATGACTTTACAACCTATGGTTCTGAATTTGATCAAGCATTGGGTAATTTGAAGAAAGTTTTGCAGCGGTGTGAAGACTACAACTTGTCTCTAAACAGTGAAAAGTGTTTCATTATGATGGAAGAAGGAATAGTCCTTGGTCATCATATATCTATACAAGGCATACAAGTGGATCCAGTAAAGATTGAGGTTATTCAGCATATTAATGACCCTGTGAAGCAGAAAGATGTGAGAAGTTTTCTTGGCCATGCTGGATACTACAGAAGTTTTATCAAAGATTTCAGCAAAATTGCAAGTCCCTTATATACATTGCTTACTAAAGATGCAGAATTTAAATGGACCTCAGCATGCAATGAAGCTTTTTTAAAGCTTAAGCATGCTTTGACTCAAGCACCAGTTCTAAAAGGACCTAATTGGTCTCTACCATTCCAAATCCATACTGATGCATTTGATTATGCTATAGGAGCAGTGTTAGGACAAAAAGTTGACAAGTTGGAAAATGCAATATATTATATCAGCAAGAATTTGCAAGGACCTGAATTGAATTATACAGTTACTGAAAAGGAAATGCTAGCTGTCATATATGCCCTTAACAAGTTTAGACACTATATTACAGGGTATCCCATATTTGTGCATACAGATCATACTGCAATTAGATATCTCATGAATAAGCCATCCATCACTGGTAGACTAGCTCGCTGGTTATTGTTGATGCAGGAATTTGATATCATAGTTGTTGATAAGCCAAAGAAGTCTAATGTTGTTGCAGATTATCTTTCACATCTTCAATTGTAGGAAGACTCTACAATGACAGATGACACTTTTCCAGATGAGCATTTGTTTCTCATACAGGCTCATACTCCTTGGTATGTTGATATTGCCAACTATTTAGCTACAGCTAAGATGCCAATTTCTTTTTCTCCTAAGGAAAGAAGGTTGCTAGTTGAAAAAAGTTTTAACTTTTCATGGATTGTTGATTGTCTATTTTATACTGGACCTGATCAAGTCATGCGAAGATGTGTAAGAGAGGATGAAACATATGACATCTTGCATGCATGTCATGATGAGCCATGTGGAGGTCATTTTGCTGCCAAAAGGACAGCACTGAAGATACTCAATACTAGTTATTATTGGCCTACACTACACAAGGATGCAACTCAGTACACAAGGAAGTGTGACAGATGTCAGCGAATGGGTAGACCTACAAAATCTGATGAGATGCCACTATATCCTCAAATATCTGTTACACCATTTGATAAATGGGGATTAGATTTTGTTGACCCCATTGATCCACCTTCTAATGGAAAATCTTATATCTTGGTATGTACAGACTATGTGACAAAATGGGTAGAAGCTAGAGCTATGCAACATGCAAGAGATAATAAGGTAGCTGAATTTCTCTATGAAGAAATATTTACAAGATATGGAGTACCCAAGGAAATTGTCTCAGATCAGGGACCTCAATTTACATCAACATTGATAAAAGCTTTGGTCAATGAATACAATATAAGACACAGGAAATCTACTCCATATCATCCATAGTCTAATGGCCAGGTAGAAGTTACCAACAGAGAGCTTGAGGCTATTCTTACAAAAACAGTGTCTATCCACAAGAAAGATTGGTCTAATCGGCTTTCAGAGGCAATTTGGGCATATAGAACAACATGGAAAACACCAATTGGATTCACACCTTTTGAGATGGTTTATGGAAAAATAGCAATGATGCCTATTGAATTTGAGCATAAAACCTTGAGAACAGCTCTACAACTGAATATGACATTGTCTGAAGCACAGAAGGAACACATTCAACAGTTAAATGCTCTTGATGAATGGAGAAAGATAGTTGTTCAATAGACAGAGTTGATTCAAAACCAAAGAGCCAGATGGCATGATAAATATATCAAAGAAAAGAAATTCAAAGTTGGTGACTGGGCACTCTTGTATGATTCCAGATATAAGGATGCTATGGGAAAACTCCAAACAAGGTGGTTAGGTCCTTATGAGGTAGAAGAAGTTTTTCACAATGGAGCAGTATGGTTGTCCACAATAGATCCTATTCGATTTAAACTCTTAGTGAATGGACACTGACTACGACTTTATCACAAGCCAGCTGCTAGAGAAGAGTCCCTGCAGCAGTTTGCTCCTCAAAATGAAATACAAGTTCCTGCAGCAACTGGCAAGGTTCCTGCAGCAACTGTCAGTACTTCGGTATCAATTCATGAGCTTCCTGTTGCATTTGAGCATGTTGATAAAGGTGATGTTCCTGCAACCTCTGCAGTGAACTTATTTACCGTATCATAATAAAATATTTCCATGAGGAATATTGTTCTCCATACATAAAGTTCCATCCACTACACTCCATCCCACTTTCTTACCTGTCACTTCATTTCATTTCGCCATCATTTTCGCCCAATTGCAGGTACGTGTATATTGTACTTTATTTTAATTATGCATTTATTAGGTCATTATGATTTTAATCCGCTTCAAACCCGAAATCTCGTCAGCCTGTGTGGACACATGCTAGGTTAAGTTGGGGGGGGGGGGTACTTTATGGTCCTTTTTCCTAGTAAGATTTATTATCCTGAACTGATTTCCTAACTGACATTACTTATGATGATTATTATTTCACATGAGTGAATAATAAGTTCTGCCGCCAAATTTAAGATATGTAGATTTTAGCTTTTGTGAATCTGTCAAACATTTTGGTGAAGCTGTGGAAGTATCAGAGTAAAAGATGGGTGGTGATCTGATTCGCCATGAACCAACTATCCATGAAGGGTTGCTGCAGGATGTTATCTGTGTGCATTATTTCCAAAACCACGGCTGGCTGGATTATTTCTTGAGAATCAGGGATTTCAATGACGAAATAGTTGTGGAATTTATGCATTCTTTTGACGAAGGAGAAGATAGAGTTAAGGGGTTGAGGGTAATTGCTATAGAGCAGTGAATTACAGAGGTCACAGGGTTGCTATAGGATGCAGAACTCTTTCCAGAATCGAAGGATGCAAGGAGTCCCAGGGCAGAGTTCACAATTTCTACTGACAGACCCTTAATGGTGGATAAGCAAGGGACTAGAAGGGTTTCTTTGCCAGCACATTGGCCTCAGGTAGCTCTGTATATTATGAAATATATTACCTGTGAAGGACGGTATTCAAATTTCCATTCACCTCACTTCAAGTTACTTATTCATCTGCGTCATGACCGACGAGTTAATGTCCCAAATTTCTTACATCATCTCATTTCTATAAGTGCTAAGGAGACTAAAAAATATGGAAATCGCTTTGTTAGCCATCATGGACTGGTGAAGTTGATGGTACAACGGTCCCTGAGAGATGTTTCACAAATGGAATGGGGTGTGTTTGAGGATATTCTACAATTTAGGGTAGATGAAGCCCCTATTGAAAATAATCTGCCGATTCAAGAAGAGATAGTTGCAGAAGGTCTTTCTGGTGAAGATGAGGGTTTGCTTGTTGCTGAAGGAGCTGCAATTATTTTAAAAGAAAACATTGAAGCAGAGTCAATCAAAGGACAACCCGCTACCTCTCTTCAAGGAGGTTCACCTGTTTTGCAAAGGGAAGGAAAAGAATTGGAAAAGGAGGAGTCAGATGAAGAATTTGTCATCCAACAGCAGGAAGCGCATATCCCTCGTGCAGCCAAGAGGCATCGAACAAAAACAAAAACTCCTGCGTCTGTTTCAAAAGTGTATGTGAGGAGAACAAGAAGGAGGACACAAAGGACTCAACCGGTGAGTAATCCAGCAAAGGTGATTGCAGTAGAAACTTCAGAAGAAGAAGATGCTACAGAGAAGGAAATTCAAGAGAACCCTGTAGAAGAGGAAATTCAAGAGAACCCTGTAGAAGAGTAAATGCAAGAAAATTCTGTAGGAGAAGAAATCCAAGAAGAAATTCAGGAAGAAATTGTAATGGATAAGCTTGCAAATCTGGCTTCAGTGGCATTGCAATGTGAGGAGATTATTGATGATGTTCGCAACCTGAAGAAAATGTGGGAGATATGCCAATCCAGAATGAGGAAGTTATTGAAGAAATCCCACGGTCTAAGGTAGGACCTATAAGAACTCCTTCATCCCTAACTAGTTTATCAATTGCTTTAACATTCTTTGGTCAATGGGAAATAGAGAAGGATAGGTTGCAAGGGATAATTAATAAGCAGGAAAAAGAGATTGAGAAGAAAGATAATAGAATTAAAGAATTGGAGACTAAGGTAGAAGAGATTTATGGTATGGTTCCTGAGATAATGCAGTGTAGGGCTCCCCCAAGAATTTATGCAGTGCACTTGAAAGAACGGTATCTGAATTTTAGATTAAACCGCATTGTAAGGGATCTTAATCCATCCTTGGAAACACCTGAGGAATTCTATCATGCTTATCAAACCTCCCCACATGCTGTAAGGAATCTGTTATGTGAATTATATTGACATAACTATGCTGTACCCAAGGATAGAGAATGGAATCCTTTGTTGTACATTGGGGATATCCATCTCAGAGCTCTAATGTCTTGGATACAAAATGAGATGATTATAGGACCACAAGCCAGGGAGTTTGAAAAATTGGAACTTGACTGTCCATTGCCATTGAGGAGGGAATCAAAAGCACCCAGGGTTCTGTATTATGATTGGCAAAAGTTGCTAAGAAGAGATGATGTTAGTAAGATGGTACTTCCAATGAGAGAGGAAGTCTATCAAGTGTCTGAGCAATTGGTTCAGACCCATAGGACAATAGCATTAGAAGGACTAACTCAATGCTGGAATCATCTACCAAATCATTTAAAACTGGGAGAACCCTACTCATTACAGAATTTTCATGCAGCTATACAGAGAGCCTCCAAGTACATACAACTAGGCAAGGAGAAATCCAATAATTGGTTGCCATTAATCTTTCAGCCACCTATCCTTATGTGGCCACTTTTGGCATGCCAACCAACATAACAGAATTATGATGTAGATGTGGAAGAAACAACTAGATGGTCCAGGTTGGAGAAAATGAAGGGGTTTTATTGGAATTTGCCTTCCAAGGGAACCGGACAGGATACTGTTGGTGATTTCAGAGTTTCAGCAAAAATCAGAAATTTTCCTTTTGCTGTAGGAGTCGCAAACCCTTAAAGTTGGGGGGCATGATAAGTCGGTGTATTGACATGTTTTTTATCAGGACTCTTAGGTTTTTGGTATCTTTTGGGTTGCATTGTGATAGTAAAATATTGTGAATTGACTATATGTAATCCATGTTTTAAAACTGAACTTAAGAAATCATGTTTGAACTTTGTCGGTTAATTCCTTGCAGCCATGCCAATTTATTCCTGCAGTCAAATGGTTTGTCTCTATGATATGCGGATTATTTAGGATGATTTCATATGTGAGTTAATGAATGTATTAGTTAAGTAAGATACATATGCATGTCCTTGTATGTTGTTTTTGTTTTAGTGCAGATAATAATTCATGTTGTGGTGGAGAATTTTCTTTCGCGCCTAAGGACTGGAGAATCACGTTCAGATAGTTGGAGGTCAAACTGAAAGAGATTCAAGCGAGCGCAAATCTATGGCATAATAGGAGCAGTTGTACTTCACCATGGGAGTTTAACTCCAGTGCATGTTTAATTTGCAAAATATCACTTTCGCGTGCAAAGACTATGGTTCGTTTTCAGATCCACAGTTCCTACAACCAAGCTCTCTGTTATCCCCTTCATCTGATAGCTATATGCCTCTTCTTCTAGGCGTAACTGGATTTGTCCATTGTATTTTATCTTTTCTTTATAATAAGCTCTTCCTTCTTTTCTGAGAGTTAGACAAAATGGAAAGGGATTGAGCAGAGTTTTTGTCACGCATTCTGAATTTTTCTCTCTTAGAATATGTAATCATCTTTCAGGAAGAAATGAATAAAAATATGTTATTCTGATCTATTAATAGTTCTTTGCTGAGAGTTTGATATCACTCATCCAAGGGGGCCCACTTGGTGAGTGATCCTATGTTTATGATTATTGAAGTTAGTTTTTACTTAGTTGCAGTAGAAGTTCATGACTGGATTGTTCCTACAACCACTGGAAATAGATCATTTGACTGTTCCTGCAGCCAAGGCAGAACGGTGTGATTCCTGTTATTTTCATTAGATCATTTCAGCAGAGTTTTGTAAAGCTTTCATTTAGCCTTTTATGATTTCCATTCCTACCTTTCCTGCAGTAATTTAACATAATCATTTAAGGAGCTTAGTGCATATATATTGCAGACCCATTTCAAGTTTTATGTTCCTGGATTGACAACTAAATGAACACCAGCCATGAGAATAGTAAACTCTACCATATGAATGTCCAAACTTTGGATTGAGATTTCAATTAGAGGTATTATTATTGTCATTATAGTTGGGGTAGACAATCATCATATTCATATATAGTAACAGAGTGCCAAACAAAAAACATTATCGCAAACATCATCATGCAGACTGCACTGCTTGCCACAATTAGCAGTGGATCAATCAATTCTGGTATAACCAGGTTTTGTTATATGTGGTGGACAATAAGAATACATCGGTGTCTCAAAAATAGGTCTCCACCATATAGAAACACACTCCCCAATCTACTATGGGTGAAGGGTGCTTGAATTTGCAACAAGTTTACTTGATAGTTTTTGCTTCAACCCTTCAATTTCTTTTGTTTGACCAGTCACAAACTTTTTTTTCTGCCCTTATTGTGGAGACAATTTCCAACTATCCTACTTTTACACCAACAATAATTGCACAAAGATATGCCTCAATGTCATCACCAATGGCACTCTATCCCTCAAAAATCTTTTCATAAAAAGTATCAACGTCTTTCCCAAAAACAGAGACAAGCCCCATTTTGTGTGTGTGAAAAGTGGTAATTTGTAAGGTGTAAGGCACAAACACTTCAATAAATCATTGCATGCATGGTTAGACAGATATAATCAATGAATGTAGAAACCATAACAAATCAACATATTGCCTCCTAAAAGATGCAAGTATAGACTTGCTCTCAGATTTATCTAAGCAATATCAGTGACTAGACTACACCAAGATGAAGGATTTAATCTATATGAGCACAAAATTAAGCTAAATGGATGAAAGATTAAGCTAATTAAGCTAGATGGATGCAAGATTAATCTAGATGGATGCAAGCAATCATGATTAATCTAATATGCAAAAAGATAAGATGAAATAATCTCAAAGCACAATATTGTCAATGACTCTAGAGAAAAAACAACATAATAACAATAAATCTCCGAGGTGTCTTGATTAAGAGATGAAAGGTTGAATTTATAGAGAATCCAAAGAGAGACCAATGGTCAAGATTGATTAATGATGAGCGGTTGAGATTCCTCAAGAGAAAGCACAATCCAGGTGAATAGAAATGATTGGGTGCTTTAATTCAGTTTTATAGGAGATTAAGATTGAGTTGATTTTGAGATAAATTCAATTAAAGCCTCACATTTGTATCACTTCTATCTCTCGGTCACATCAATTGTAAATGCATGTTCGAACCAGGAGCTCTTCTAAAAATTTTGACGAAAGTAAGAAGCCCATGGCTACCTTGGCTCAACAAATTCAAGATCTCAAGAGAGAAATATATGACATTCAAGCCCAACAAAAAGATTCAATGACCCCGCTTGAGATAAAATTTCATGATATCAACAACACCAGACTTCAAGAAATGATAAAACAATTATATAAGGTGGAATTGAAAGTAATTAAAAATCAAAAGCCAAATCTCATACAAGATCACAAGACACCTTCACCAAGACAAAAAGACAGCTATCCCCTAGATAGACAGTTTACACCTTTGGGGAAATCTATTGAGTCAGCTTTAGAAGAGCTTCTTGAGCACAATCTTATCATATTGCCTAACAAGACAACATGGGGATGCAAATTTTTTAGTAATTATTATGCATATCATAGGCATAACAAACATAAGACTTCAATGTGCATAGAATTAAAACATAAATTCAAGACCTCCTTGATGATGGTGTTATTGAAATTCAAGATCCTAATAATTCACCTAAGGAGAAACCAGATGTCATTCCCAAGAATGATCAAAATTATGAACCTGTGTCTAGCAATGGCCCACATGTAGCCTCCATCTCTTCCATGATGCCTCCATCTCCTAAGGCTTCTCAACAACAATCCATACCATATCCCTCAAATAATGAACCTAATGATGAAATTTCTCATGTTGACCCTCAAGGGCTATCCACGGTACAAATTCAAGCTAATATTTTTTTTCATACAAATCCTTTATATGATTCGGATATCTTAGATCCTATGCCATCATGCACTCCAATTCCAATCATACCCACTCTAAAAGGCCCCATCTGAAATACTTCTCCGTCATGCAAAAACATGAACACCTTCCAATAATCCCCCATGCATATCAAAATACTACCCCTTCCTTAGAAGTGGTTTCATGTCAAGAGGATAATCTGAAAAATGAAGGTCAAGATGCCAAAACTTTTCAATCCCATTCCAATGGTTGAAAAAGATCCTACCTCCCTAGAATCCCATGATGATCCCCTTATACCTTTCCATTTCTTCCAAGATGATCCCCTTCCATCTCAAGAGAAAATCATCTTTCCAAATCCCATTTCTAAGAAAGATCACGATGCCTCTTCCACCTTTTCAAACAATCCTATTCAAAATGAAGAGTCAAACACCCTTCCTACTCTATTCAATGGTCCTCTTCCATGTCAAGATCAAAGTATCTCTTCATCTCCTTATCATAATCCTCCATGTTCATCCCAAGGATCCATCATGCCTACAAAGACCTCGCATGGTACTATCATCCCCTACATTCCACCTCCACCTCATAATGGACTTGCATCTTCTTCCCAAAGCAAAGTGTATCCTATAAGTCAAAATATTTATAAAGGCAAAGGGGTAGACCTTAACAAGTAAAAGCCTCTCCATATTAAATCAAATATTAAGGGTCATGGCCTCAGTGACATTCCTCAAGATGTTGGTAGCCCTACTAAACCAAAATCCAAATATATGCCTTGCCCTTCATCCCCTCCATCCATTTTAGGCCCCTATATCCCTCCATCCCTTATGCAGGATCAACAAAGGCATACATCTTTGAGCACGTTCCATCCATCCAAAATACCTTCATCTCATTCCTATCTATCCACACATTATTTTCATTCTCCAAGCAATTTGGATGCCAAGCATAAAAGTCATAAGTCAAGTAATCCACGTGTATTCAAGGATCAACATGTCCCATCTAATCGACATGTCAAAACAAAGAAAAATATGATCCAAAAAGAAGAACAAAAATCTAAAAGACACAAGGGCCCACTAAGAAAAAGAAAGAAAAATCAAAAGTTATATGGTTTCCTAAGGCACTTGTAGAAGCAACGCATTCCATGGAACTACAAAAGCATGAAAAATAAATAACGATGTGGATCCCTAAGCGGCTCCTTGAAGCACAACAATCTAAAGAAAAATCCAAATTGGCATCCAAAATTGTTGTTCCTCCATCCAAACTTTCCAAATCTATTCCTCCATCACCTCCTTCATCCATTTTGGATCCTTATGTCCCAAAATCCATAGTTGTTTCTCCATCCAAATCTCAAAATCTGAGATCCACTTTTCCTCCATCACTCTACCCCTCAAGATGTGTGCCAATTTTGATCCCGTCAACATTTCCATTCACTTATGCACCAAACTTTCAATATTTGATCCATTATCTAACACCTCTTTTTCACCCTTCCATCCCCCTTATCCAATCCTTTGCATAAGACTTTACCCTAGTTTTATTTCATCATCCTACCAAAATATTTGAGCATACCTTCATAGCCATGGTCTATTGAAAAACATATTCCAAGGGTACAATCCAAAGAAGCGAGACACTAGAGTCCTTCTTCCCTCTCCTATCATGCATCCATTATCTTCCAAAAAAAAAATCAGAAAAAAAATAAAGAGATAGATTGAGGGCAAGATAATCTACCATAGTTGGATTGCTTTGAAAATTATAAGGCTATAGCTGAATTCATGGGTTCCAGAGTTGGATTTCCCTCAGATAATCCACAAAATCCAAAAACTAAGGAAATCAACATTGGAGATGTTGAACATTTACACTTAGCTAAGTCCTTATATCCTATTGGAAAAGACATCTTTATCTGACTCTTCAAACAAAGACCAATGAACTACCTACACAAAACACACCGACCCTATGAATAACATGCACCTTAAACGATACTATATCTAAGGGTTGGGTTAGTTTAGGTTTTGCTTTTTGCATTGCATATCATTTTATTCAAAGCACTGCATCACGTATAGTTTCTTTTTTAAATGCATCGCATTCACAAAATTTCTGCATTTGCATATAACAACATTAATAAAACAAGGTAATTGTCCAATTTTATCATTTGTTTGTGTAGTCACATAAATCTGTCCATTTTAATTAAATGAATATTTCGTATTTATTTGATTAAAAATCCACTAGTCATCAGTTAATTAAATTAATATTTAATTAATTCATCTTCAAATATTCTCCTATTAATTAAATAAATTATTCAATTTATTTTAATTCATTCATTAAACCAAAATTCATAATCAATTAAATGAATAAATTCTATTTATTCAATTTAATCCCCTTTCTTCTTTTAAATAAATTAAATAAAACATTTATTTAAATCATTAACCACCCCCCCCCCACCACTTGCATTTTCCTACAAATGTAACTTGCACCTATTTGTTGAAATAAATGAATTTTATTTTAATAAAAATTCCTATTTTCCCTCACCCACCAAATCCACTTGCACTCCTAAACCCCCTTCTAGATTCTTCTAAACCCTTCCTAATTAACCTAATCCATCCCCTAATTATTGTCACATTCCTAAGCAACTTGGAGTCACTTCTCAAAGACTTCAAAGTCTTTGAAAAGTATTTAATGATTTGTGTGTTCAACAATTTAACCTCTAAAAGTCTTCTAAACCACTTATGGCTCTTACATGACCATTTATGGTTAACCCCTAACTCAACCCTCATATGACTCATGTGTCTCCTCAAGCATTTATTGCTTTGACCATGGTTATCCCTTTTACCTTTGCACAAGAGTTTATACATTGGATAAAAGGTTTATTTTTTGAATAAAGAATTTATTCACTCAACCCAACCTTGACCTTAACTCTCAAGTTAACTCTCAGGTCATGTCAAGCATTTAATGCTTATTCCCTCTCCTCTCAACCTATCTCATATTGCCACTTGTCATCCTGGGAATCTGGGATTGGGTTGAAATCCCTCACATGGATTGAATATCATGCAATCCTGACCCTTGTTGAGATTACTCAATCTCAACCATCCATTGCTCCATTTTTCCTATAAATATAGCCCATTTCTTCATAATCCAGATCCTGAAAACTTGTATGCATTTAATCTATACTGAATTTTAGAGAGAGCATTTAGTATAAATCACATATATTGTCATTTTGGACTAAAATAAATCTTAGTTCATTTCATAATATGTCTAATTAGTTTGTTTTACACTTGCATAGCATAGTTAAAACATTTCAATCTTGAATCTCCATAAGCATCCATAGTGCAAAAAGCTACTGAGAGCTACACTAATTTGGAACTTGGAGAGGAGAGGAACAAAGGAGAAGGAGCTAAGAGTATGTTAAAAGGCATTTGGAGATGTCTTGTGGTATTTACTTCCATAGTTCAATCCTTTATCATGTTTTTAGTGTCTCTTTTGATATGCCTGCTTAGATTAGTTTTTGGTTGATTAGCACTAATAGTTTCTTGTGTTTTTGTGTGTTATACGACCACGGGCTTTAATCTAACACTTGTCCATTTCGCAAAGCATCATTTGGTGAACCCAATGTGAAATCCAACACCCAAAAACTTTTTTTTGTTTTCAAAACTAACTTTTGATTGTTTAGCTTGACACACAGGGCGCGCTTTGGCACTTTTGCTCGTGTTTTAGCGCTATTGCAATTTGATATTCTAGCGCTATTGTTTTTACAATAGCGCTATTGTCTCAAATTTAGCGCTATTGTCCGTATATTAGCGCTTTTGAGTCTTAAGTAGCGCGTTTGTCCATGTTTTAGCGCACTTGTTTTTGTTGTTAATTTTTTTTAGTTTAGCACTTTTGTCATCATTTTAGCGCGTTTGTGTTAAGTAGTGCTTCTGTTTTCACACAGAGTAGCGCTATTGTAACATAACGTTGTAAAAAAGGCCATGTAATCAATAAAATAAATTTTCTTAGGCTTGTGGAAGCCCACCATATGGTCGGATTTTACTAACCTTTTGCTTCATGTGCAGGTTTTAAATTAACCCTGTTTGTTACTTAAAATAAAAAAAATAAAAAATAAAAAAACTTTCATTTGGTGCTCTAAAAACACAAATTTCATTTCTTGCAAGTTAGGATCCATTTTGTTTTGGTGCTCTAAAAATCAACAACACAAATTTGCTTTCATTGCAAGTTAGGGATAAACTTTATTTTGGTGCTTAAAACAAAACAAAACAAATTTTTCTTTCTTGCATCAAACTTAAAAATCACAATCCACACTTCAATTTCTGGGCAAGTAAAAAGAACAATCAATTTGTGTCACTCTTTGTTGCAAAATGATTTTACTTCACGCAAACGTGTTTTTCATTAAGTTGACCAAGATTTCAAATTCTAGTTTACTCAAACATATTGCCTTGGAAGTTAAAAAGAACATCACGGTTGTTGGAGCAACATCTCCAATTAGATAGAAAATCATTGCCATGACAAGTTAAAAAGAACAAGTGTATTTTGTGTTTGGCACACTTGTGCAAAAGAGTTTGGTCGAGTGGTCCTACTTCTAACACACACTATTCTCTCCCTTGGCTTTCGTGGTCCTAGGTGCAAGAGAAAAGTGTTAGTAACACTCAAGTTTTATCTTTTTAAGAGAGGCCTGCGAAGAGACACATCACTCTTGGGAATGACCTCGCACGGTAAATCCTTCGAGCCGCTATAAAAATCAGGTGAGAGCGAAAGTTGTAGCCTTGGGTATAGCTATTCCTACAGTGTAACTTGCCGAAAGAACAAATGGGCCCCACCACAAGTTACAAGGCTCTTAAGTGAGTTACTGCAGAATGAACTTATGTCCAAAAACATCAAAAATTACTAAACACTTTTAAGTAGTAGCCCACCCATTCTATTGATTGAGGATATTTGTGATAAATTCAGTGCAAAAGCATAGATGGTTTTGCTCCCAAGGTACTCACTATACATATTTCCTTGAGCATAAACATAGCTTTTTGAAAAGTCACTTATGGCTTGATGAAAGTGGTGACTCCCCCATCATAGGTATCATCTATTTGTTATGCTCGTGCAAGACTTAGTATATCACATCCTTACCTGCCACGGCGGGATTCATAAGGTATGTAGTACCAAAGTCAAAGAAATATCAAGATGTGGGCTGAAATTATCGCAATTGGCCATTTGACCTTAGGGATAAAGAGTGTTTGAAGTGTTTTCATTTTGAGTCAAGACCAGTGCAAATTGAGCCAACTTTAGGCTTTGGAAACACCTAAAATACATTTGAAGGAAAGGGTCATTAAAAGTTCAAAAGATTGGGTTGATCTAGACCCATACTTACTTGTGCCTTTTAAGGCAACATTCTTGTGTTTGTGTGCTTGTTTTGTTTTCTTGTCAAAGAAATATCATAAGAATCCAAAATCCAACACAAGTATTCATCCAACACACACATTTTCAAAAACACAAAAAGATCAAAAACAAAGAGCAAACAACAAAAGTATCAAACTATATGACCATTCTTCACATCTTGAGAAAGAAGAATCTTCATCAAAACATCAACTTGAAGAAAAGACCATTGAGCTCAAAGGATCTTATCAAAAGGAGGAAATTCTTCTATCTTAATAGACAAATCTTTGTCTCTCATAGAACCTTCTTACGTCACATGTGTCTATACCTTCAAGGGAAATCAAACGAGTTTGATCAAGAATCATTAAACTGCAGAGCTTTTATGCAATATTGAGGTTTGAGTTATCACAAGAACAAAGGAGGCAAAATCCATCTTGATTTCTTTCCCAACATTTGCATCACATATAACGTAGCTCGGGAAGAACCACCGACTCCCGAAAGAGAAGAGGAAAAATTTGTTCCTTTTGTAACACAAAGTTTCTATTGAAGTTGAACATCTCATCCATTATCACATTCACATCTCATCCAATCCATTCCAACTCTAAAAACATCAAAAGGTTTTTGTCCTAAGTTCTATTTCAATATTGCTTGAATCAAACACAAACACATCACTTTTTAGAGTGTCTCTACATCTAGGATAAACTCATCCTAAGAGACATTTCTATGTAGGTTAAAACTAGTCTATGAGTGCATCCTCTCATTACTAGGTAGTTGAGTCTGTAATACATCTCAGATTTCTCTAAATCTTATCACATCCAACTTTGTCAATCAAACACAACAAGCAATTCAAGAAAAGAACTTTGGTAGCATCTACCTTTAGTGCTAGAGATTTATGTGCAAAACACTTCACCAAATATCGATCTTTCATTTCATCACCAACTCACCATCATTTTCATCAAAACAAAAACTTGTAAACAAAATGGCTCATACCAGATCCAGGTCTAAACAACAAGAAATTGATGAGGAAGAGGAGGAAAATCTTAATGAATTCCAAGAAGCCCTTGGAGGAAACGCAAATGATGAAAATCCAAGTACTCCTACTCCTGCAGCAATAAAAAGGGCACAACACAACCCTCTCTTTAATAGACTCTTTGATGAAATACTCAAGAGCAATGCTGATGCTCACTTTTTAAAACTTGCTCAAGAAGGGGCTAAACTACCCTCTGACTTTGACGTTGCACAACTAAGACAAGCATCAGTACACCAAAGTCGTAATGAGGATGAAAGAGCTCGAGATCACAACAGATACAATTTTCATCAAGGTAATCCCCCACCTCCTCCTCCTCCGAATGACATAGAAACGTTGTGACAACAAGTTGAGAATCTCGCCCAACAACTTCATAGTGGTGTAAAAACCAATAAATTTTCACTCAATGAAATTTGTCTCTATCCCTTTGATAGGAATCTTCATATGCCACCTTTTTCGCGAGGGTTTTGAACACCCAAGTTTGAAAAGTATAGAGGAAAAGGAGATCCTCGTGATCATGTTAGAGAATTCCATTCAGCTTGCCTCGAAGTCACATACGAGGACACATACCTAATGTGACTTTTTCTCCAAAGCTTGGGAGGAACAACCACATCATGGTTTTCCCAATTACCAGGTGGCATTAGGACATTTGAAGAACTCATCAAGAAGTTCCTGGCACATTACTCACACAACATAGAATGTGATATCACAATGGCTGATCTATGTAACACTAAAAAAAAAACCAGGTGAGCTATTTTTAGTCTTTCTACAACGATGGCGTCAAATGTCTAGTAGACATTCTATTCAGTTACCTGAACAAGAACTAGTGGAAATATTTATTTCCAACTTAAATGACAAAATGGAATTTCACCTAGACGTAAAAGACACAGATTCTTTCAATGACATGATCACCAAAGGTCTAAAATGTGAGCGGGCTCTCATCAAAAAAGGGCTTATCAAAATATATAATGAACCAAAGGATGGTCCTCGCCCACACTTCAATAGTGACAAGCCTAACTTTTGGAACAAAAACAAAAAACGTCGTCAATGACGGGGTTGTGGATGCAAGAGCTATCAAAAGTGCACAACCTGTGGTTTGATTTGCAGGACATAACTCCTCACCCAAGAATAACATAGTTGCTCCTCCAAATCAAGGACGCAACACATCTCAAGAGGAACCCAGACAACGTCAACAAAATTTTAAACCAAAATGAACATACACTCCCTTAGGGGAACCCATCGAAACAGTGTTTCGTCAATTGGTTTCTCAAAATCTGGTGACCTTACCCAAAACATCAAATTATGAACCTCAAGTCAAACCTTCATGATGGAGAGATACTGAACATTGTGATTTCCATCAAGGGAAAGGACATAAGACAAGCAATTGTCACAAATTGAAAGATCTTATTCAAGATCTTATTGACCGAGGTGAAATCAAAATCAAAGGACATGACCCAAAGACGACAAACAATGATCATCTCATGTTTAAAAATCCACTTCCATCACAAGATCAAAGGGGTCCTTCCACTTCAGAGAGAAACACAGATACTACTGATTATATGCAAGCCGCGTATAATTACACTGTAAATCACCTATATGACGCCAGTGAACAGATTGCAACTATTACCATCAAAAATATCAGCTCCACTTGCAATGTTGTTACACGTCGCAGCAAGATTACCATAAAAGCAGCTCCACAAGGCACCCCATCTATCCCAAAGCAGTATAACCTTGTGGACTAGTTAGACAAAACACTCGAACTGATATCTATCTTAGAGCTATTACGCCTATCTCCATCCCATAAAACAATCTTGGATCAAGCTCTCTAAGAGGCGTCAGTCCCTGCAAACCTAAATACAGATCAATTCCAAGCTATGGTTGGAAACCTAAGATCATCACCTTGTCTCACTTTCTCTGAAAGTGACAACTCATCCTTCCAGCAACCCCACAATGCCTCACTCCACATTGAAGGGTTTATCAACCAACATAGGATCAAGTGAGTCTTGATCGACAATGGAGAAGGCCTGAATATTTGTACACTACAATTACTCACAACTTTGGGATATGCAATTGAATCAATGGATCCACGCAAGATGATTACAATCAAAGCCCATGATGATGTAGAGTGTTCATCCAAAGGAGTTGTGGTGCTACCAATCCGAGTGGGCCCTGTGATGAAACACATCATCTGTCAAGTTCTGGACCTTACTCTGCCATACAATTTATTATTAGGAAGACCTTGGATACACGCCATGCAAGTCGTTCCATCCACCTACCATCAGTGTATCAAGTTCCAGCATAATGGTGTAGAAATCACAATCTTGGGCGATGCAAACCCCTTTGCATATTGTCATAATATCAGTCATCAACCAGAGATTACCATTCCCAACAATAGAGAAGCCATCTCCTCCACATCATACGTAAGTCCAGCTTCTCTTTCCAGTTCAAACACCACTATACCCAAGCAAGAGAAGCTCGAGATGAAAATAGCAAAGGAAGGTCCCGGGGAATACAATTTGAGCCAACTCTTTTGTGTGGGACAAATGCCTATTTCTCCTAGAACTCACGGTAAACCTCAACGGTTACTTCAACAACCACTGATCAAGCTAGCATGTACTTTGATGCCTTTCATCCTTGGAAAGAGTCAAGAAGAAGAGACCAGAGATGAGGACTTAGCAAAATGGATCTATAAAGATCCTATTACCACAAAAATCCCACAAGCTAAGCTTCCCACAGATCAGTATGGCAAAGGCCTTCTCATTATACAAAAAAGGGGTTATGATGGTCAGAGTGCTTTGGGACCTTGCAAGCAAGGAAGACATGAACCACTGCAACCGGAATTAAAGTCCAAGGATAATACAGGCTTAGGCTTTCAAAAGGAGATCCTTCCTAAGCTCATATTCAAAGGAAAACCCAATCAACCTCTATATCAGCCTATTACAAAGAGGTCACCTTTGATTATAAAACCAGCCATCCCACCAATCAAACCAACAACCCCATCAGCAGCAACAATAACATCAATAGCACCATTAGCAACAGTAACTGTATCAACACCCACAACAGTATCTACGACACCAAGAGTTCCAGCAGAAGCAGTAGAGTCAACACTACCGATACTCCCCGTATCGGATTCGTTGATCCCCATAATCCTTCCTACAACACTGATTATTTCATCTACAAAGGTACATCAACCGATCACACCTGTCGTTTTTAACTCAAAAGATATCCCAGTATGGTACAGTAATCAGTTACTAGAAAGTGACTCTGAAACTGACTCACATCAGTGGTAATTTGATTCCATACAACTTAATACTTCAAATGAGGAAGACACATCACTACCTTCACCCCGCAAAGACATCCCTATTTACGGAGAAGCACAGATAAAGACCTCTTGGGTTTCTGGGCAGGAAACTTCTTCCACAGACCCTATGTCACATCCTATGCCTGATTCTGACAAGGAGAGTACCATCAACAACCTTCACCATAATGTCTTAAACCTCACTAACACATCTAACGAACTTAACCTAATCGATGAAGTAATGCTCATTATCCATCCTGAACTCATCGAATGGAACCAACCTAATCCCCCATGTCTTGACCTTTTCCAAAATGATGAGGTGAACATTGACTTTTTGGAACTACAGGATAACATACCAAGCAGGGATCACAAAGTTGGATTCACCATTGAACTTAATAGCACAACATACTTTGAAGTGGATGCCAAACCTTTCAGCTGCAAAAATATAATAATAAAACATGGATCTTCCAGTGAAAACCACACTGTGGCGTTGTTTGATCCCACAAAAGTAAAATGAAAGAGCGTATTCAATGGTGAAAACCTCTCGGAGGTGCCTGAGGATGAAAGGTTTGACATTCTCCCTTCTAGTACACAGCAGGAACGGTCAACAATTCTCATTGAAGAGACAAAAGAATACAATGTGGGGACTCCTGAAACTCCTCACCACATACATTTGGCATCTCTTTTAACTCCAGAGGAATAACCTAAGTTTGTAGAGTTCTTCCAAAAGTGTCAGATCAACTTCGTATGGTCATATGCAAACATGCCTGGTCTTGATCCTGATTTAGTCATGCATCACCTCATCATTGTAGAAGGAGCCAAACCTGTCAAGCAGAAACTTCGCAAGATGCATCCCCAGATTGCAGTTCTAGTCAAAGCAGAACTTAAGAAACTCCTAGATGTTGGTTTTATTTGACCAATTGATTATGCAGATTGGATATCCAATATTGTGCCTGTCGGCAAACCAAATGGGGGCATCTGTATCTGTACTGACTTCAGAGATCCAGAGATCTAAACAAAGCATGTCCTAAAGATGACTTCCCCCTACCAAACATTGACATAATAGTGGACCTAATAGCAAGACATGTCATGCTCTCACTCATGGATGGATTTTTAGGATACAACCAGATAAAGATCGCACCAGAGGATCAACATAAGATGGCCTTCACATGTCCATGGGGAACATACTGCTGGAATGTAATGCCTTTTGGTCTAAAGAATGCAAGAGTGACCTATCAACGAGCAATGACCACCATCTTCCATGACATGATGCATACTATAATGGAAGATTATGTGGATGACTTACTGGCAAAATCACTCACAAGAGAAGGTCATCTGGACATATTAGAGAAAATCTTTGACAGACTAGAACAATATTATGTTCGACTCAACCCAAAGAAATGTGTCTTTGGAGTAACTTCTGGGAAGCTTCTAGGATACATTGTCTCAAGCAAAGGTATTGAGGTTGATCCTGCAAAAGTCAAAGCAATCATGGACATGCCACTGCCAAAGAATATCAGTCAGCTAAGGACATTACAAGGGTGGCTCCAATCCATCCGAAGATTCATTACACAACTGGCAGATAAGTGTCACCCATTTACACACCTGCTACACAAAAACAACCGCTTTCAATGGGATACCAGATGCCAGCAAGGATTCCAGATGCTTAAAGACTATCTCATGAATACACCATTGCTGATCGCACCAGATCCGAGCAGACCTCTATTACTCTATATTTCAGCAACAAGTACAATATTGGGTGTACTACTGGCACAACATAATGCAGAAGGGAAAGAGTGCATTGTTTACTACATCTCTCGCACACTAGTTGGCTATGAACTCAATTATACACCTATTGAGCGAGCTTGCCTAGCAGTAATCTTCGCAGCAACTAAACTAAGGCACTATATGTTGACACATAAAGTACAGCTAATTGCAAAGATCGATCCACTCAAATACTTACTCAACAAAATAGCATTGACAAGCCGCTTGGCCAAATGGGTGATGATTCTAAGTGAATTTGACATCGAGTATGTGGACCATAAGGCTATCAAGGGTCAATTTATTGCAGATCAGTTGGCCGATGCACCACTCATAGGCGATCATCCTCTCATTTCCAATTTTCCAGATGAAGAGATATTCATGATCACAACAACACAACCATGGAAACTATACTTTGATGGTTCATACACTAGGCATGGCTCGGGGGCAGGCATTATGTTTATCACACCTCAAGGTGACAGCATCCCGAAGTCTTACAGTCTCACATTTCCATGCACAAACATCATAGCAGAGTATGAGGCCTTGATCACAGGACTCAAGCTAGCCATACAATGGAAGTTACAAGAACTGCAAGTATATGGAGACTCTCAATTGGTCATTCGACAAGCAACTGATGAATATCAGACCAAGGATGACAAACTTATTCCATACAAATAAATGGTGGACAAATTAAAGGCATCATTAATTACTATCACCTTTGAGCAGATACCCAGAGATCAGAATCAAGCTGCTGACGCTATGGCTACCATTGCATCTCTCCTAGATCTTCCACATAATTCAACATGCTACGAGTTCTTGGTAGAACAACTTTGGATTCCCACTTATGATATCCATGAATCCGAGATGATATGTCACCTTATCGGTTCCAAATCCCCATGGTATGGTGAGTTCTTCACCTACCTCCGCGATCACACACTTCTTCCTAACCAATCGAATAACCAACGTAAAACTTTCATTCGCCAAACCACTCGATATACCATTATTGTTGAAACCCTATATCCACGCAGTCTTGATGGTACACTCCTTCGATGTCTCAAACAAGATGAGATAACAAAGGCCTTGGAAGAGGTAAATGAAGGAATTTGTGGAACTCATGCAAGTGGTCCTTCACTAGCCAAGAAACTCATGCGCATTGGGTACTATTGGCCATCCATGGAAAAAGATTCCTACTATTTTGTCAGAAAATGCAAGAAATGCCAAGTTCATGGAGACCTGATACATGCGCCAGCACAGGAATTGCAACCAATCACAACACCATGGCCCTTTTGCCAATGGGGACTTGACCTTGTGGGTAAAATCCATCCATCTTCATCCAACGGCCACAAATTCATCATTACAGCCACCGAATATTTCACGAAGTGGATCAAAGTTGTTCCACTTACCCAAGTCACTGGCAAGCAGATCGCTGCATTCATCCTTAATTACATCATCTTCTGTTATGGTGTACCCATGTCCATCATCACAGATAACGGACTCCCATTCAAAAATCAGGATGTCCATGAGCTCTATGAGAAGTTTCACATCCAACACTGCTTTTCCACTCCCTATTACCCAAAAGGCAATGGTCAGGCCAAAGCATCAAACAAAAACATATTAAGAATCCTCAAGAAGACAGTCAATGATGTTGGTTGTGATTGGCACGTTCAATTGAATCCAGCATTATGGGCGTATCGAACTAGCATTTGAACCCCTACAGGCGCAACTCCCTACTCACTAGTCTATGGCGCAGAAACTATCTTACCTATTGAGGTCGAGATACCATCTCTATGGGTTTCCTTGCACAATCTCATTGATGATGAAGCATACAGAGTATCGCGTTTCTATAGAGCTCCTTGATTAGAAACGACAAGCTGCATATAATCACCTCAAGGCCTATCAACAGCGCATGAGAAAAAGTTATAATCATCAGGTTAGACCTCGTACATTCGAGGTAGGTGATCTTGTTCTTTAAGAAAATACTCGTAACCAACCCAACTGAGAACATCAGGGAAAGTTTGAATCAAATTGGCTGGGTCCATATGTTATCACTGTTGTATTTGGGTCTAGGGCATATCAGTTGGCTACTTCAGAAGGAGAACCGCTAGCAGATCTGATCAACAACATGCACCTCAAATGGTTTTATACATAAGCTGCATAGAGCATCAGGCTCCCATACATACTGACAAAACACCAAAAACATTCAGATAAATGACCTGAAGAAAATACAAAAACATCAAAATAGTAAAGAAAAATCATGCATCCAAACGGTGAACAACCACTCCGTGGCACCTTGGGTAAGTACGATGGTGAAAACCTGGCAAACAAGCGCCACTCGTAAAGGCTATGGCTCCATTGTCTTTTAGACTTGTTGTGATCACATTCACTACATTCACTCATCCATCAGTCCAAAACCATGGCTTGTTATCGATCTGTAATCAAGGATAGTACTTCATGCATCTGGCATCCTACTTTTTCATAGTCATGTCTAAACTGGGGGCAATGCCCTTAATCTATTTGATGGAAGTGGATACTACATTGTTTTGTGATTCACTGAGTTCTACATTGAAAACTATCTCACAAAAAACTCCAAAAAACATTCAAAACAATCATCCAAATACCATAAACATTGGAAACCAATCAAAATCCAAAAACATGATAAAACATCAAAAATCAATCAAAAACACGACAACGCCCTGTACATACTTTTTTCAAAGCAGATACCAAAACAAACATTGTGAAATACTTCAACGATGACCACTTATCACATCGACCAAACAATCAACATCAAACACGCAAACTATCTAAACAAGGATGCATCCTTCCTTACCAAAACAATGACAAGATGACATTTTCTTTGAAAACAAAATTTTGTTTAAGCTATCAAGTACTTGGTTGATTTGTAGGTTATTCATTTGTTTATATATATATATCAGGTTCCTACAACATTGTTTGTGTATCTTCTGTGAATTGTTTCGATGAAGTACTAGGGCATGTCCTAATGGTGTCTACGTGGGAAGTTCACTAAGCTATGTGATCATAGGCAAAATACAGTCATAGATCACTACAGTTTGATGACTACAGTGTATACCTCGACCATATGAGTATGGACCATTATCGAGGGTCCATATTCTTTATTCTTTATATATGTTGTTTGCTTGCAGGTACCATGCTCCATCCTTAGTTCCTACTGCCTCATCCAAACTCGATAGTGGTTTATCTCTGACTATGGTATGAACTTGTCTCAGGATATGATCGGCAAAAGATCAAGGAGGATGTTCCAAGTCATACATGAAAGGAGATAATCCTTGTCTGTTCTACAAGCAATACTCAGGTCAAGTTGATCCATTATATCAAGTTGCTTGTATTAACTTGCTATATCAAAATCCATGTAAGACATACTCAGTCATCTTGAATCATTATGTCAAGTTGCTTGCATTTTCTTACAACATTTTAAAAGCTCAATGATGAAAATAAAACACTATGGATCGTCATTTCACCTCATCTGTATATATTGCATTCCATCCATCCATCCATACATTCATAAATAGTTGCATATCATTCATACATAGTAATGACAATGGATGCATACTCTATTCTCATCTTCTTCCATAGGACTCAGTCCTAGGTCCTCCATATCTTCTATCTAACATCAAACCCCCCCCACTTTCCCTATCTCGATAATCAGCATCACATACCCTACATCATGCCCCATCAAATCAATCAAGCCACGTTCATCACCATCCATGTCTAACAGGAGGGGTTGCGCTTCCCATCCTCAGTCATCCACACAATCAAGTCAGTTACTATGTCTACGCAGGCACATCGACTCACACACACCTAGACTACAACAGGCATTTATCATAATGACCTAGTCTCAACGGGGCTGCCATGATTCCCCACAACCATCCATCACACACACACTATCAATTGATCAACCAATCAAACACAATCTAACGGACAATTACATCATTTGTCTAAGTCTCAATGAGTATTTTGATTCATATACCTTGACTTCATCGGGCAATTACATTAATTGTCTAAGTCACATCAGGTCACTTTGATTCACTTACTCAGACTTTATCTTGTCCAAACGAACAACTGACATCAACTGTCACGCTTTGACTTGACCGGGGCAATTTAACTAATTGCACCAGATTGTTCAACAAATTTTAATCAATTGTATAGTATCAATCAAAAGCACAACACCACATTTGCACCGTATCTCCTGCATAACCTATGGGTACTTACTGGCTTGCCATTTTTTCGTATTCACTCCATTTTCTTCTATTCTTTAACCGTTATTGCTAACTTCTTCTCTTCTACCACCCTGCCAATTTTCATTCTTTTTCGAGAGATCGCCCGATTTTTTGAAATTTTTCGGCCCATCTCTCGAGGGGGCATACCACCCATTAAATTAATATTTTATTGGGTATTTCTTCATACCTATGTTTCTTTCTATGAAACGACGCAATAAACCGCACCGTCTCAAAGAGGGGCAAATGTAGT
The DNA here is from genome assembly GCF_030272615.1 of Cryptomeria japonica. Classification (NCBI taxonomy): domain Eukaryota; kingdom Viridiplantae; phylum Streptophyta; class Pinopsida; order Cupressales; family Cupressaceae; genus Cryptomeria; species Cryptomeria japonica. The sequence continues at coordinate 645,188,720 of NC_081406.1, read as the reverse complement.
CACATAAATCTATCCATTTTAATTAAATGAATATTTCATATTTATTTGATTAAAAATCCACTAGCCATCAGTTAATTAAATTAATATTTAATTAATTCATCTTCAAATATTCTCCTATTAATTAAATAAATTATTAAATTTATTTTAATTAATTCATTAAACCAAAATTCACAATCAATTAAATGAATAAATTCTATTTATTCAATTTAATCCTCTTTCTTCTTTTAAATAAATTAAATAAAACATTTATTTAAATCATTAACCCCCACCACTTGCATTTTCCTACAAATGCAACTTGCACCTATTTGTTGAAATAAATGAATTTTATTTTAATAAAAATTCCTATTTTCCCTCACCCATCAAATCCACTTGTACGACTAAACCCCCTTCTAGATTCTTCTAAACCCTTCCTTATTAACCTAATCCATCCCCTAATTATTGTCACATTCCTAAGCAACTTGGAGTCACTTATCAAAGACTTCAAAGTCTTTGAAAAGCATTTAATGCTTTGTGTGTTCAACAATTTAACCTCTAAAAGTCTTCTAAACCACTTATGGCTCTTACATGACCATTTATGGTTAACCCCTAACTCAACCCTCATATGATTCATGTGTCTCCTCAAGCATTTAATGCTTTGACCATGGTTATCCCTTTTACCTTTGCACAAGAGTTTATCCATTAGATAAAAGCTTTAGTCTTTGAATAAAGAATTTATTCACTCAACCCAACCTTGACCTTAACTCCCAAGTTTACTCTCAGGTCATTTCAAGCATTTAATGTTTATTCCCTCTCCTCTCAACCTATCTTATATTGACACTTTTCATCCTAGGATTGGGTTGAAAGCCCTCACATGGATTGAATATCATTCAATCCTGACCCTTGTTGAGATTAGTCAATCTCAACCATCCATTGCTCCATTTTTCTTATAAATAGAGCTCATTTCTTCATAATCCAGATACTAAAAACTTGTATGCATTTAATCTATACTGAATTTTAGAGAGAGCATTTAGTATAAATCACATATATTGTCATTTTGGACTAAAATAAATCTTAGTCCATTTCATAATATGTCTAATTAGTTTGTTTTACACTTGCATAGCATAGTTAAAACATTTCAATCTTGAACTTCCATAAGCATCCATAGTGTAAAAAGTTGCTGAGAGCTACACTAATTTGGAACTTGGAGAGGAGAGAAATAAAGGAGAAGGAGCTAAGAGTATGTTAAAAGGCATTTGGAGATGTCTTGTGGTATTTACTTCCATAGTTAAATCCTTTATCATGTTTTTAGTGTCTCTTTTGATATGCTTGCTTAGATTAGTTTTTGGTTGATTAACACTAACAATTTCTTGTGTTTTTGTGTGTTATACGACCACATGCTTTAATCTAACACTTGTCCATTTCGCAAAGCATCAGTTTGCATTCAAGACAAACAAGAGTCTTCTCCTTTCTTAGATATCGATACATGAAGTCTTTGAGGTCCTAAGGTCATTGATTTTCAACATCACCCCATGATGACGCTTTACTTATGGTTGGGTAGTGATTTCACTATTTCAGACTTGTTAACCCAAAATATATCAATTGCTATATCTCAAACACATTAACAAAATATCCAATTCATTCTAGACACCTAGTTGATCATATGACTAGTGAAAAATCTAAAATTCTACTTCAGTGCCACTGTAATTGTCACACCAAAGTAAGTTTCATTACTTACAAGTCAAGGCAAGAAAAATAAAAAATAAAAAGTGTTATGCCAAATATTCATCTCAAGGAAAAAGAGAAATGATATATAACTAAAATATCACGTATGCGAATGCGACAAAAAACTTGACTATGGGAGCATGCGAGTAACTCCATCAAGGCTATGAACGATTGTTGGCAATGGAGCAATATTTCATAAATTACAGTCTATAACCTCGTCGGAGCTCTAAAAGCTTGTTGGCAGTGAGGCTCTATTCGAGATGCTTTTGAAATTAGAATAATCCACGTAACTAGTCATATAGGATGCTAATGTTAGGTCCTGAAGACAACTGAGAGGGGGGGGGGGGTGAATCAGTTGTCAACTAATTTCAAACCAAAAACAACTTAACCACCTTAATGCTTAATACCGATAAACTAGTTAAGTATGTCGGTAGACAGTGTTAATAGTTATTAGCTATATCGATAAAGATTAATGCATGAAACATAAACACAAAGTCATCCACAACACATGACACCAATATTTGTACGTGGAAACCCTGTAAGGGGAAAAACCACAGTGGGAAACCTTACCCACAATCTTCAACTTTTTCCCTCAGAAAATTCAGTTTGATAGTAACATGTTTTGTTTTAGAATGTAATACAGGATTCTTAGATATATCAATTGTTGCAGTGTTATCACAATATATGGTAATAGGTTCCTTGCATTTTACCTTTATGTCTTTCAACATTTGCTTAAGCCATAGTACCTGTGTACAGTTAGTTGCTGCTGCAACATTTTCTGATTCTGTTGTTGATAAAGATGTACAACTCTGTTTCTTACTCAACCAAGAAACTAATCTCTTTCCAAGAAAGAATGCTCCGCCGGTGGTGCTTTTTCTATCATCAACATCTCCTGCCCAATTTGCATCTGTGTATGCACATAATTCAAAGTTCTCATCTCTAGGATACCATAATCCAAGATTTATAATGCCTTGTAAGTATCGGAAAATCCTTTATACTGTTGATTCATGATTTTCTCTAGGATTACTTTGAAATCTTGAAACAATACATACTGCATTCATAATATCAGGTCTGGTTTGTGTCAAATACAGTAAACCTCCTATCATAGATTTGTATCTAGTTGGATTAACAGGTGTAGATTCATCCCTTTGAGATAATTTGTCATTTGTAGTCATAGGTGTGCTTACCGGTTTAGAATTTTCCATCCCAAATTTCTTTAGTAACTCTTTTAAGTATTTGGATTGGCTTAAGAATATACCTTTGTTAGTTTGTGAAATCTGCAATCCTAAAAAGAATTTTATTTCTCCAATCATAGACATTTCAAATTCTTGTTGCATTTTAGTAGAAAATTCCTTACATAAACCATCTTCTCCTCCAAAGATTATATCATCAACAAATACTTCTCTAATCAAGATGTCATCATTAGTTATTTTGTAATATAAATTGTTGTCTGCATTTCCTTTACTAAAACCAATCTTTAAAAGATACTTATCCAATCTTGCATACCAAGCTCTTGGGGCTTGTTTTAGTCCATACAGAGCTTTCCTTAATCTGCAAACCATATCATTGTCATCTGTCAAAGAAAATCCACCAGGTTGTTCAATGTATACTTCCTCTTCAAGATCTCCATTCAAAAATGCACATTTAATATCCATTTGATAAACTTTGTAGTTCTTGTGTGCTGCAAAAGTCAAGAATAATCTGACTGCCTCAATTCTAGCTATTGGTGCAAAGGTTTCATTGTAATCAACTCCTTCTTTCTGAGAATATCCCTTACACACTAGTCTTGCTTTATTTCTGACAACCTTACCATCTTCATTAAGTTTGTTTCTGAATACCCATTTGGTTCCAATTACATTTTTATCTTTAGGTCGAGGAACTAATGTCCAAGTGTTATTTTTCTCAATTTGTTCTAATTCTTCTTCCATAGCTTTAATCCAAAATTTATCTTCACATGCCTCATTAACAGATGATGGTTCTATTTGAGAAATAAGACATACCTCTTCATTTGTCAATCTTCCTCTTGTCATAACTCCTTTAAATTTATTTCCAATTATTTGATCTTCAGAATGATTCAATCTTACATACCAGGGTGTCTTTGTTTGTTGTTCTTCTTCAGTTATTGTGGAATCCTCAGATGGTACCGAGGTAACTGGATCTTAATTTTGTACCGGTGGATTTGGTGTAGGTTCATTTGTCACAATTTCTATTGCCGGTTTAGAGTCTATATACCTTGAAGTTCCTCTGAATTGTTCATCAATTTTTACATTTGTACTCTCAACAATTTTCTGCAATCTCTTGTTAAAACATCTATATGCCTTGCTCTTAGATGAATAACCAAGAAATATTCCTTCATCACTTATAGGATCAAATTTGCCAATATACTCATCTCTTCTAATATAACATTTACTTCCAAAAATTCTGAAATACTTAAGAGTAGGAGTATTACCAAACCATAGTTCATGAGGGGTCTTACCGGTTTCACCTTTGATGTGAACTTTGTTGAATGTATAGAGCGTTGTACTGACTGCTTCTCTCCAATACACATGTGGTAAATTTGCTTCTGATAACATGCTTCTTGTTGCATCCAAGATAGTTATGTTTTTCCTTTCAACAACTCCATTCTGCTGTGGTGTCCGAGGTGCTAATAGTTGTCTTCTGATTCCATTCACTTCACATAATGTATTAAAGTCCTTAGATGTGAATTCTCCTCCTTGATCTGATCTTAAACATTTGATTTTCTTACCGGTTTCATTTTCAACTATTGCTTTGAATAGTTTGAACTTTCCAAGTGCTTCTGATTTTTCTCTGAGAAAAGTAACCCAACACATTCTAGAATAGTCATCAATGATTAGCATGAAATATCTATCACCTTGTAAGCTTTTAGTTCTAGCTAGACCACATAAATCAGTGTGAATCAAATCAAGAGTATTATTGGATTTTTCTGGAATACTTTTGAAACTAGCTCTAACTTGTTTTCCAAATTGACATTCCTTACATATTGTATTATGAGGTTTGATAATTTTAGGTAGATCTCTAACTGCCTTGGAAGTACTGATCTTTACCATGCAATCAAAGTTTACATGACAGAGTCTCTTATGCCATAACCAAATTTCATCTATATGTACAATCAAGCATGTCTTTTCAGTGTTATTCAAATGAAAGATATTACCTCTAGTCTGATTACCGGTTGCAATTTCCAAACCAGTTCTATTCATGATTTTGCATTTTCCATTTTTAAATTGTAACTGAAATCCTTTCTCAACTAATTGACCAACACTTGAAAGATTATGTTTTAATCCTTCAACATAGTAGACATTGTCAGTGTTATGCTTACCATCAAGATATATTGTACCCTTACCTTTGATTGAACAGGCTTTGTCATCTCCAAATCTTACTAAACCTCCATTGTATTCTTGAAAGTTCAAGAATTTACCTTTGTCTCCTGTCATATGATGTGAGCATCCTGAGTCAATGATCCATTCATCTTTTACTTCAACTTTAGCTGCTAGGGCTTGTTCTATCGGTTGAACAGTAGGTGTCGGTTGATCTTCTGTTATAGCAACAAAAACCCATCCATTGTCTGTCGGATCCTCATCAAAATCATCAGTCACACCTTCATCAACAATGTAACAAGATTTGTCTTTGTTCTTCTTGAATCTGTATCTCTGATATTCAGGATTAGGCTTGTATGTCCTTCTAGCTTCTTCTCTTAGTCTAGCATGTCTATCAGGGCATCTCGAAGCCATATGACCAATCTTATTGCAGTTAAAACATTTAAAGGGTGCTTTACCTTCATACTTACTTCCAATTGGACCTTTAGGCATTTTCCTTGCAAATAGTGCTTCAAGTTCTTCAAGTTCTTCATTTTCTTTCCTACTTTCTTCAAGTTCTCTTGCATAAAAGGCTTTCCAATTAGATTTTTCAAATGATGGAGCATATGATATTGATGCTTTAAAGGCTAAATCTGTCTTTATAGTAGCAGCAGGGCCAAATTTTTCAATTTCAAAAGCTGGAAGTTTTCCAATCAATGTATCCCTAGTTACTGATGTATTAGGCATTGTTATTAACTCATTTATAGCAGTAACCTTCATTTTATATGCTGGTGGCAATCCTCTTAAGATTTTTGAAACAATTTCATCATCACTTAAGGTTCCTCCACAACATTTAATACCCAAAACAATTTCATTTACTCTTTCCATAAAAGCAGAAATCCTTTCATCTTCTTCCATTTTCAGATGTTCATACCTGACTCGGAAGCTTTCAAGCTTTGCAATTTTGACTGTGGAATCTCCTTCATTCAGTGTTTCCAAATGATCCCAAATAGCTTTAGCAGTAGACCTATCTGATAATCCCATGATTTGTTGTTCTGATAATGCGCTCAAAAGTGCTTCTCTTGCTTTGCAAACATTTTCCTCATCTTTAGCCAAGGTAGTTGGACTAGGCTGACCAGCTACAACAGCAGTGTAACCTTTCTTTGTAACTTCCCAGACATCTTTGCCAATGCAATTTAGATGTGTCTCCATTCTGATCTTCCATATGCCATAGTTGGTTCCATCAAGTTTAGGACTGTCCTTCCTGAAATAATTAGTAGACATTGGATCTCCTCAAGTTGTTAAACTTTTGCAAAAGAGGACTTGGCTTTGCTACCAATTGTTAGGTCCCGGAGACAACTAAGAGGGGGGGGGGGGGGGGGAGGGGGGGGTGAATCAATTGTCAACTAATTTCAAACCAAAAACAACTTAACCACCTTAATGCTTAATACCAATAAACCAGTTAAGTATGTCGGTAGACAGTGTTAACAGTTGTTAGCTATACCGGTAAATATTAATGCATGAAACATAAACACAAAGTCATCCACAACACATGACACCAATATTTGTACGTGGAAATCCTGTAAGGGGAAAAACCACGGTGGGAAACCTTACCCACAATCAGATGATACTACCGTAGATAGTAAGTGTACATAAATGGGGTTTGCACATGCAGAAAGGCCAACAGCCTAGAGCTCACTGCTCAATCACAAAATGGGAGTCACACTGACTACAATTGGATGGTTAAATCCAATAAGAATGTACTGTACAAAATAGCATCTTCATATGTTGGATTTAGTACCGGTGTAATGTTGATATGCTTTCACAAAAACCCAACTTCACCTTCAAATGATGTCATCATGTATAGCTCTGCTTAATCTCGCATATACCTTCATACAATTCTTTTTCGCATTCCCACATTCGATCTTACAATTAAGATCTTTCATTTATACCATAACCTAAGACCAATTTTAGTAGGTCGGCTCTACAAGATATTACAATAAAAACATTTTACAAACAATATAATGTTCGATGCAATAACCAATTGAACATGTTGGCTTAATGCATTTACAACAATAATTAATCATTTCCTTAGCGTGCCATGCTGATCTAAAAAAGATAAACCTGCCGGTGTAACCCTAGGTAACCCTGGAACTATTTGCCAGTAAAAGAAAATATGCAAATATGAATATACCAATGAACAAAACTCCAAGACAAGATGTCCAAAAGATGTCTTTGACATTACCAAGTGTCTTCCACATAATTCCGAGTGTCGGTGATCATTATATCCTGCCGGTGAACCATATACCAGTAACTGTGCAATAGTTACTTGCTTGCTGGTGAATGCTTCTAGATCTCCAAAGTGCTAGTGTTTAGTAGGTGTTGACATCAATGACAAAACCAGACCAAAATACCAACAGCCAAGGATCTTTAGTGAACACAAGAGTGGGAATTAACTCATTTGCACACACATGGACAAAAAAAGATCAAACTTTCAAGAACCAATGGGGAAGTTTTTCACGTCTCCATTTGTAAATCCTAGTCACTAAGTGTGTTAATTTGGATGTTCCAAGGGTCTGTAAGGATCGACTAACCCCTTATCTATGAAATCTTTGGTACCTCCAATTCAATTGGTGTATTACGAAATTCTAAACAAACACAATCATCCTTGTTTGAATAGGAAATGCATCTTCATCATGCATATTACATTAACATAGGTCATATAAAAAATTCATTGTCTCCACATGCATTCTGTAGATCATCATGTCATATAGGTCTGCATACTGGGGGCATAGCTGAAAAAATACAAACATAAAAATCATATAAAGTCCTGGAAAAATCCTAACAATCATAAAAAGTCCTGAAAAACAAAAAACTCAAAATATGAAAAAAGTCAAATGCCTTGGTGAAAACCTGGTAAACAGACACCTTGGTAGTAAAAAAAGAGAATCTTTTCCAAGAAGGTGAAAACCTGGTAAACAGACTCCTCTTGTACTGAAGTGCTCCATCTATCAATGCAAATTTGACATTTCCTATTTTTTTTCCCGCTTTCCTGCATATTTGTTTTAGCTTGTACATATCCTTCAGTCACTTTTGTGACACCCTGGTTCTTCTTGGAACCCTCATGGCTTGAAACCAATCAACATCCTAGGCTTAGGGTAATCGACTAATCAATCTAAATGTCTTAAGCATTTTAATCAAGTCATCTTTATGTCAATAGTACCAGGTCATGCAATCCGAGTCAGTTACCTGTCTCCTAACCACTACAGGGTTTTACCACTGAGTAAACAAGCAAAGCAAGAACAATGAAAACAATCACTAAAACTGTTTGAGATATGATTGAAATTTTCTTTGTATGTTGTCTTTTAAATTGATTTTCATTTATTATTCCCTCTGAGTAACTCAAGGAAATCTATCTTGACAAAGAGGAGCAAGGATTGGGGGCATAATACTTTTCTTTGTTTTCTGCTTGTAGGAATGATTCTGATGATTTGAAAACATCTCATAATTTGGGTGTCCATGATAAGTGCCTTCACAACAAGGTAAAATCGCCACACATACCTTGACTCTGTTTATTTGTAAGCTGCAGGGAGGTTGGAATCATTTCCTTGTCTATTTTGAGTAAATTTCTTTATTATGCAATCTGGATGAATGCTTAACCTATCCTAGGATATGGACGATAAAAGGGTCATTACGGACAAGATAATCAATATTGCATATGAAAAGAAAGGAACTCTGCTTTGTCTGGTGTGTTTGCACGCAAGTAACATTCAGGTCATCCTAGCTCTTCATGCCTTGGTGCTTATGTTTTCTTGCTAAAACAAAAGGACGTGACATTCAACTCATCCTAGCTCTTCATTCCTGGTGCTCATGTGTATCTCTGACATTGTAAAACTGGTTAGGCTGTGAAAAATCTCTCAGGTGGACAGAAAATAGATTAGGGTCAGCATTAGTATTACCAAATTTCAATTAAAAAAACCCTAAAATGCAGTCTGTTTTTTATACGATAAAAAAGAGTATCATATGAGTATTCTCACATAGTCATATGAGTATTCACAACATATCATACGAAAAAGTATAAATTCTCATCCTGTACCTTGCAAAAATTTGTACAATCTTTTGCAAGAATTGTATAAATAGAATCCGAAAAAAATGAAATGGAATGATCTGGCCGAAAAGTGTAATCTTCTACTCCACGGTGGGCACCAAAAATGTGTGTGTGAAGAGTGGTAATTTGTAAGGTGTATGACACAAACACTTCAATAAATCATTGCATGCATGATTAGACAGATATAATCAATGAATTTAAAAACCATAACAAATCGACCTATTGCCTCCTAAAAGATGTAGTATAGACTTGCTCTCATATTTATCTAACCAATACCAGTGACTAGACTACACCAAGATGAAGGATTTCATCTATATGAGCACAAAATTAAGCTAAATGGATGCAAGATTAAGCTAATTAAGTTATATGGATGCAAGATTAAACTAGATGGATGAAAGAAATCATGCAAACAAATAAGATGCAAAAAGATAAGATGCAATAATCTCAAAGAACAATATTCTCAACGACTCTAGAGCAAAAACAACATAATAACAATAAATCTCCTAGGTGTCTTAATTGAGAGATGAAAGACTGAATTTATAGAGAATCCAAAGAGAGACCAAGTGTCAAGATTGATTAATGATGAGCGTTTGAGATTCCTAAAATTCAATTAAAGCCTGATTTAATGCATTTGAATTATAAGTCTGAGTTTGCATTGGAGATAAAATCAATTGAAGTCATGCACTTTAGATGAAATTAGTTAATTTCATGCATATTTCTTTGATTTGCTCAAGATTTGTTTTATTAGAAGAAAAAAAGCCATTTTAATGCAACTGAATCCTTTTCCTCAAGATTGCTTTGAGTTTAAACTTAAAGAAAATGATTTATTCAATTTAATTGTTTTTCTTGCTTTTCTGAGATTTCTCAGGTTAAATTCAAATCATTGCTTCTTCCTCTGTTCGCTTCTCCAAAATACCAATTCTAAAAAAAGCTTACTCTTCTACTTGTGTGCCATTGAAAAATCCCAGCTCCAATTTACGGGCACATTGAACTAGTGTAGAAAGTTTCAATGCCCATCCTAGAAAATTCTCAAATTGCATAACCTAGTTTTTAGAAAGTTCCTCAAACCATCTATCTTGTTAAACACAATTAAGAATATTGTTCTTTTGTAGAGGAGAAAGGAAATTTATACATAGCCACAGCCTTTTTATCTCCTTAACATGTTCCCATATTTTCTATGTGTGTTGTTAATCTGTCATTGGATTTGTAGTAAATTGAACGTAGGGGAGGCAACTGCAACTTATTTTTAGATTCTAAGTCCCCAAAAACATCTTTCAACATTAGTGCTATTGTGACTACATTGTCATCATCTCTTCCTCTCTCTACAAACTGTCAAAAGCCTCTTTCGAGCAGCAAAAATTTCACACAAAGGCAAATTTGAAGTAGGATGAACAACTCTCACTTTAGCGCAACTCTTTACTACATAAAAAATACCCAACTCTGAGATCCAACACCCAATCATCTTCCATTTCTGCTCAATTTATTCTCCTTGTTTCTAACCAAGCTCTTATAACAATTGTTAATTTAATAAGAGCAAATAAAATGAAGATAGAATCATATATGAAAAACATAAACAAGAAGACACGAAACACAAGGTTTATAGTGGTTCACCATAAAGGCTATGTCCACTCTCAAGTAGGGCAATATCTTTATTCACAGTTATCAAATGCATCACATACAACAATCTACACTCATTCTTATATACAAATGTTTATCTCTTCGAATATGAAAAGACAAGGAGATGAAGAAAGGAATAGTCATGATTGTTGGACTTCATATCCTCAACAGACTCCTCTAGTTGATAAATTTGATTAAACACATGAAAATATGTTGCTACACAAGGAAAAAAACTTCTAAAAGAATAGTAAAAACAAAATCTAGAGACTATTCAAACAAAATCACTACCAAACTACAACTAACAAACACTACAAACACTTAAATTCTCTAAAATAAAAGATGAATATCACTGCACCTCGACTGATCAAACAAACCACCCTTCTATAGCATCTAACCTCACTCCACAAAAATCGCACAAATTAGTGGCTGCAAAATTTAATATTTTTAAAAAATAATTATTTATTCATGTCTTGACCTTTGTTCAACCCAAATCATTAAATAAACCAAAAGTTTAAAAAATGCTTAGATACCATCAATTTTTAAGCTTATTCCCAATCTTGTGTTTTTTCTTTGCATAATAGATGTGGCTTGTTAATACCTCAAGAGCAAGACCAGGGAGCTTAAGATCATGATAGAGAGCCAAAAAGATCAAGAGAGTAAGCAAAATGAATAATAACAGAACCTGGACAAAGGGAATTGAGAAGCGTCCCAACTTTGGTGCGCACAAGAGGTGTTACACTACCAAAATTGGCAGGTGTAATGTCTCAACGATCATCTTTGGATTGAATATTGGCGAGACGAACGTGCGATGCACAGACATCTTCACGACATGCACGTGTCCTAGAATAAAACCATCAACATAGCCAATAAATCAGACAAAACATGGTGACAAAGCAAGGTACATGGGCAAATGAGGTGGAATCTTAGGTGCCATGTTTGTTTTGACTTAAAGAAAAGGTGCCATGTGACATGGAATTTCATAGGGTGCAAATTATAATGTTACATTTTGCCCCCACTTTAGTGATCATATCATAAATAAATTCAAGCTAAAGTAGAGAGAAAAAGTTTAAAAAATTATACCTAGGTACGAGGGGGAAGCATAATCTTCTATCCAGGTAAGTGCACAAAGATGGTGGTCAAAAAGGGGGGTATAAGTGGACACTTTTTTTCTGAAATTAGGTGAAACTGAACTTGGAGGCAACATTTGAAAGTCATCCACTCAAGATATGAAGATAATCAAACAACAAATATTGTAGTACTCTAAATCTAGTTTCCAAAATATTAAACTTTTTGAAAATTGGATAATATTAAGGGGGTCAAATCCTTCGCGCACGAAAAACAGACCCTGATTTTTTCAGAAAAAACATAACATAGTGTTTGACGTGCGCATCAAAAAAGTCATATTTAGATTTAGTATTTTGACAAATCCTTTTTTAGAAAGATAGTTAAGAGTGAGAACTAGAAGATGTGTATTTTTTTGTAATTTTTTGTTGAGTATTTTGTTTTTTATGATTTTTCCGATCGAGCACATCCTGAAAATTAGGTACCTGTTCGTGCGCGAAGCATAAGTTGCACTAAAAAAATCGAAAATGCAATTTTTTTTTTTAAAATTGTAAATAATCAAGTTCACTACAATAATGTATAAATTTTTTTAAATTCAGATAATTATATCAAAATTTATTAAAAAAATGGTGCACATATGTCTGTGAGAACTATGGAGACACTAGTAAAAGAAATTCAATAATAATATGTTATTGTTGTTCAAATTTTAAAAAAATTATATGGTTAGAAATCTCAGAAGATGGGTGAAAATATGGTGGAAATATTAGAAATACCCACTTGATGATATGTAAACCTGATGATGACAAAGTCGAGAAACCAAGTTGATAAAATAAAACACGTCAAAAAGGAGGGAAATGGAGGGAAATCAAACTTGCAAATCGTAGCTTTGTCATCTAGGCCTCTTTCCAAGCCTAAAAAGACAAAAGTGTGTACGGGGTACCTATGGTATAAAAAGCACATACGAGGTACTTATGGTGTAAGAAGCACGTACGTTCTATCTTAACTATAAAAAGCGCGTATGCACTATTTTTACTATAAAAAGTGGGTACGGGCTATTTTTACTATAAAAAGCGGGTATGCGCTATTTTTACTATAAAAGCGGGTACACGCTATTTTTACTATAAATAGCGCGTACGGGCTGTTTGTTTAAATTTTGGGTGTGTATAATATGTTATTGTATATATATATATAATATATAATTTATATATAATATAAAAAAAAATATAATATTTATATATATATATATGTATATAATAATATATAATATATTAAATATATACACACACATATGTGTGTTGTATGTGTATTGTCTCCCCCTCTCAAGCGCGTACAAGGTGCCTCTCTCTCTCTCTCTCTCTCTCTCTCTCTCTCTCTCTCTCTCTCTCTCTCCCCTTCTCCCTTCCTCCATACCCCATCTCTCTCTCTCTCTCTCTCTCTCTCTCTCTCTCTCTCTCTCTCTCTCTCCATCCCCTCTCTCTTCCTCTCCCTCCAATATATCTTCTTTTTGTTTGCATATATATAAGGTGATAAGAAGATTGACAAGGTGGTCTGTTTTCTTTTTTTTATAAAGAAGATAGGATATAAAGTATAACGTTTGAAGAAAATGAACGTATTGGTTTCTTTGGATCGTGTGGATGTATTGGTTGGATAATATTTATGGGTCGTATGGTGTACTAAGGGGTCATATGGTGTATTATGACCCCTTAGGTGTCGTTATGGGTCATATGGTGTTCTATGATCCCGTAGGACACCATATGACCCCTTAGGACTCCATATGGTGTCATTATGGGTCATATGGTGTCCTAAAGGGTCATATGGTATTCTATGACCCCCTAGGATACCATATGATCCCTTACATGTCATTAGAGGTTATATTGTTTCCTAAGAGGTCATATGGTGTCCTATGACCCCTTAGGATACCATATGACCCCTTAACACACCATACGACCCATAACAACATCATATGGTGTCCTAAGGGGTCATAGGATGCCATATGATCCCTCAGGATACCATACAACCCATAACACCACCATATGGTGTCCTAAAGGGTCATTTGGTGTTCTATGACCCCTTAGGACACTATTTGGCATCATTATAGGTCCTATGGTATTCTAAGGGATCATATAGTGTCCTATGACCCCTTAGATGTTGTTAGGGGTCGTATCGTGTTCTAAGGGTCATACGGTGTCCAATGACCCATTGGACCCCTTAGAAGGATGAATTTTCCTTACCAAATCAAGTCCCCATTGACAAAAAGGCCAAGATGTGGTGAACGACTACAACTCCTGTGTTGGTGCATGGATAAGGTTGCCGTGAATTTGACATTTCTTAGCAAATTGATAGGACTCTCTTTCCATTGTCGGCTAGTAATATCCCATTTGCAGAAGTTTCTTGGAGAGAGTAGGACCACTTGAATGCATACCAAAGATACCCTTGTGAAGCTCATGTAAGGTAGAGTCAGATTCATTATAATCGAGGCATCGAAGAAGAGTACCATCTAGACCTCGATGGTAAAGTGTGTTAGCGGTTAAGGTATAGCGGGCCTCTTGCCAGATGAAGCTGCATTTTTTGTTGCGAGATAGGCCGAGTGGGAGAGTTGTTTTTTAGATAATCATAGATTGTCTCGTATAGAGGTGAATCCGAACCAATTAGGGCATAGATGACTTGGGATGCGGAATTGTCATAGGCTAGGGAAAAAATTGCTCTACCAAGAACTCGTAACGACTCTGTTTATCTGGGATTTGCAACATTGAAGCATTAGTGGCCATTGCATCGGAAGCTCTGTTGTCCAATCTTGGGATTTGCTCAAAGGTGATGTGCATAAAGTATTGTTTGAGATCATCCACCATTCTCTTGTAAGGCATTAGCTTACCATCCTTTGTCTGATAGTCATCGTTGATCTGATTGATGACTAATTGAGAATCCCCATAGACTCTCAATTCTGTGATTCTCCATTCCACAGCCATTTTGATTCCTATTACCAGAGCTTCATATTCAGAAATCTTGTTGGTGCATGGAAACATCAATCTATAAGATCTTGGAATTGTGTGCCCCTCTGGAGTGATGAATAGGATGCCAACACCTGATTCATGTTCTGTATAGGATCCATCAAAGTATAGGGTCCATTGCTTGGGTGTGACAGTGAGTACATCCATGGCTAGAAACTCCACCTGCAATGGTTGTTGGTTTGGTAGTGGTGCTTCTGCCAGTTGATCTGCAATTACCTATCCTTTGATATCCCAACGTTCTGTGTACTGGATATCAAACTCACTCAGAACCATGACCCACTTAGCCAATCGTCCTGTGAGAGTTGCCTTGCTGAGTAGATACTTGAGAGGATTGATTTTTGCTACCAGCTTGATTGTATGGGCTAGCATATAGTGGCAAAACTTTTGAGATGCGAACACCACTGCCAACCAAGCCTTCTCAATGAATGTATAATTTAGTTCATATCTGTTTAAAGTCCTACTAATGTAATAAATAGCCCGTTCTTTGCCTGTTGGATCTTCTTGTGCTAACAATGCCCCAAATGATACTTATGTTGTTGATATATAGAGAATGAGCGGCTTGCCTACTATCAGAGGTACCAAAACTGGCGAATTCATTAGATATTGTTTGAGCTAGTGAAATGATTCCACACACTTGTCTTCCCATTTGAAAGGTATATTCTTATGAAGAAGATGATTGAATGGGATACATTTATCTGCTAGTTGAGCGATGAATCATCTAATGGATTGCGGTCGTCCCTGCAGAGATCTGAGTTGGCTAATGTTCTTGGGAGGTGGCATTTCCATGATAGCCTGTACCTTTGCTGGATCTACTTCGATGCCCTTTTCTGATACAATGTAGCCTAACAGTTTGCCTGAAGTGACCCCAAAGACACACTTATTAGGCTTTAGTCTGACCTTTAATTGCGCCAATTGTTGAAATATTTTATCTAGTATGCCTAGGTGTTCTGCTCGGGTGAATGATTTAGCCAGTAAGTCGTCCACATAGTCCTCCATAAAGGTATGCATCATGTCGTGGAATATTGTTGTCATGGCTCTTTGATAAGTTGCCCTAGAATTTTTCAAGCCCAAAGGCATGACGTTCCAACAATACAATCCCCATGGGCAGGTGAATGCAGTTTTATCTTGACCCTCTGGGGCTATCCTGATTTGATTATAGCCAGAGAAGCCATCCATTAATGATAACATTTGTGTGGCCTGCTGTTAGATCCACAATTATGTCAATTCTTGGCAAAGGAAAGTCATCCTTTGGACATGCCTTGTTGACATCTCTAAAATCTGTGCATATTTTGACACTTTTGTCAGGTTTTGAAACTAGTACAATGTTTGAGATCCATTCAGCATAGTCTATAGGTCGGATGAATCTGACATCTAATAACTTCTTTAGTTTTGCTTTGACTAGTAATGCCACATGCGGATTCATCTTTCTTAATTTCTTCTTGATTGGTTTAGCTCCTGGAGTGATGGATAAATGATGCATGATTAGATTCGAATCTATTCTGAGCATGTCCCCATAAGACCAAGCAAAATTGATATTCTTTTCCTTGAAGAATTTGATAAAATCTGGTTCTTCTTCTTCTGTGAGTGATTCTGCTAGATTGTATGGTTTTGACTATTGCTTCAATATCGATGTTTATTGATTGAGTTGGCTCAATCAATATTGGTGACCTTTCTTGATAATGTTCAGGAAGAGTGTCAAGTCTCCCATCTTTAGGTGCCTCAAAAAGGTTTTCACCCTCAGATGCGTCCTTTATTTTTTATTTTTTTGTGATCTAATATTGTCATTGACTGGTTTTCACCATTAGCTCCCTTGTTTATTTCATTTTTGCGACTGAGAGACTTGGCACTCCCCTAATTGCAGATATCGTTATTTTGTTCACTAGTAGAGCACATTCCTGGGTTGACTGAAGACAGGTATTGGATAATGGATTCATCGTTTGGGAATATTGGTATATCATGATGTTCGGGTTCTTCCCAGTCTATGAGATCGGGATATATGAGTGGTAAGGAGTCATTTGGTGGGTTAAGATCAGCTGTTGTAAGTGTCATGATAGAGTCATCGTTATAGTCATTCAGGATACTGGTGAGGTCTATGATATTTTCGAGGTCTTTGATGGTATTATCTTCGATTTTGCCTTGTGCATATTGTCGTTGCTCATTCTCACTAGCTTCGTAGATATGTCGTGGTCTAAATTCAAGCGGTCGAGATTCTAAGCCTTGTCCCTCCTGAGAAAGGGGTGTGTATGCATGGATTGTATCCACCTCAATATCTTCAGTAATATCATAACAACTATCCCACTCATATTCATTGGAATCAATTTCAGAATCACTATCCTAGGTTACCTCATTGTATCTGACAGGTATGTTGTATGGTGAGAAAAGATCACTGATGATTGACACTAGTTTAGTAGCTTGTACTCTTTGCATTTGTTCCTACACTATTTCCCTTTTGTGAGTAGGAATTTCTTCAGGTGGTGGTTTTACCTTGGTTTGATCAGGTTCTTGCACGTGATGCACTTTCTTATAAGAAGCTTATTCCCTTTGAATGGCTAGTTCTTCTTTTCGGTTCTCATTTTATTGATGCTTTTTCTCTTTCCTTATATTTTCTGCTGCTTGGTGTAGTGCTTCTTGCCATGAGTCTTCATTATATTTTTTTTTGCTCTCCACTGAGATTTTTTATGGTTATTTTGCTTCTACATAGGCAACACATGTTGTCCATACCCAAGTCTTGTTTTGTCTCTTGCAAATTGTGAAGGAGGTTGCAGGGGTTCTATAATGCCTTCTTGGCGCTTGCCAATAGGTCATTTGCCTTTTTATCCCATTTGTTGCATGGTCCAGAACCCGTTTCCATACTGTTTTGTTGGTATGGCCACTTCTATGGTAGTAGCTCTGACTTCTTCTTCATCCTTGTATATCCAACTAAGGATGTCTTTCTCTTCTGATTCATCGCCTAGTGTGCCCAATTGGATAAATTTACCATCAAACTTGGTGATGGTTTATGTTTTCTATTGTCTTGATGTGGAAGGTTGTCCATAAGATTTTGGTGACGTTGGCAATTTAGATAGACATAAGGGTTCAAAAGAGTACTCCCCATGCCTTGGTCCTTGATTTTCATCTTTTGTTTGAAGTCTATGGATAGAGACTTGAGTTCTTCTTGATGATTGGATGCTGAGGAACCTTGGGCCTCCCTTTTATGTGGAACCAAGCTATCTTGAGCTTCCCCCATAGCATTTCAATACTGAAAAGGGTTATTATCTGCATATATTGAAATTTCTTGTCCATTGTAAGGGAACTTGATACATTGATGGTATGTGGAAGGCACCGCTTGCATTTCATGGATCCATGGACAACCCAATAGTATATTGTATGTCAAGTCTATGTCTAAGACTTGGCACATGGTGTCTTTTTGTACAGGACCTACCTAAATGGGTAGTATTACAGTTCCTTCGGATGACCTTTCTTCATCATCATAGGCTTTGATGGTGATTTTCTTTTTTGGATCAATAGACTGCTCAGAGAAGCCCAATGCACGGATAAGATTTAAAGTACATATATTGAGACCAGCTCCTCCATCTATTAACACTCTTTTTACTTGATGTTTATAGACTAAGACTTCGATATGGAGCGGGGTGTTATGCGGATGATTCAAGGAGACATCATCATGTTCAGAAAAAGATATGTTATGCGGCCTCGTCATATGGGCCACCATGGATTGGAATTGATCAATATCCAGATCATTTGGAATGTTTATTTTGATAAGTGCTTGTTCCAAGATATCCTTGTGTTTTGGCGAAAGTCTGAGTAACTCAAGTATAGATATTTGAGTGAGAGTTCTCCGTAGTTGGTCAGCCAAGTTATATTGAGTCTTGGGGAGAGTTTTCGATGTGGATGTGTTCCCTTTCAAGATGTATTTTTGCTCTCTGGTTGTCACATTTATCGTCGCATGTTCTTGTTTGTCTATGACTTTTATGACATTTACTTGATAGGCATATTCCGATATGTGATTGATGGTGTTCTCATATAGGTGATTAATATGAGCTCCTTTGGTGTTGTTTGATGTTGATGCTCCTCCCTTGTCGTAATTTGGAAGAGGATTTTTTAAGGCTTCATGGTCACCATTTTTTTTGTGACCATCAACTGTTAAATCACCCCTGTCTATCATGTCCTAAACTATGTTCTTCAGCCTCATGCAATCATTTGTGTTATATCCTTTGTTTCGATTTGATAATAATGTGAGCCATTCCACCAAGGTGTTTTGACCTGGTGTTCAAAGTTGCTTGTGGCTAGCAATGTGATGATCTTATTTGCCAAGAGTTCTCAAAAAGTTGATTTTAAGGTTTGTCCCAATGGCGTGTATATGCATCGATATGGGAAAGTATTGGCGTTGCCTCTCTGGTTTGTGTTGTTTCCTTGGTTAGTGTTGTTGTTTCCTTGATGATTTTTGTTGGTGTTTGATGTTGAAGCTCCTTGATTGGTATTTCGTTGATAAGTGTTAGTGCCTTGATTAGCACTTTTTTTTATCATTATTAGATGGTAGGTTGCCTGATAAAGTCAACATTGGTTGTTTAGACTTCACATTGTTGGCATCAATTACCCCATCATTAACAATGATTTTGTTCCTTATCCAAAATCTAGATTTGTCTAAAGTGTTGTTATTTTTTTTATTGTTAAAGGTGTTAGTGTTTGATGAATTAACACCTTCCTTAAAGAACTTCAATTTTCCTTTCTTGATGCAAGCTTCTTCCACTTGGATACCATTTTCTATCAATTTTGCAAAAGATGGTATGCATTGGAGTTTGAGTTGATAACTCATCTCACTATTCAGATTGTCGATGAAGATTTCCATCTTTTCCTTTTCAGGCACATCTCGGGGATATCTTGAAACCATGCACCTCCATGGTTGTAGAAACACCATGAATGTTTCATTTCTCTTTTGTTTTGTGTTACACACATCCAACATGGTGATTATGTGTTGAATGTTATAGGAGTATTGTGTTATGAATTTGTTTACCAACTCATCAAATGATCTGATGGGAGGTGTAAGTTTAGACAACCACTCCATTGTTTTCCCTCCCAAACTTCTTGGGAATAGTCTCATTAAATATGTGTCATCGCGAGCAAATTCTAAGCTCATGGTACAAAATTCCCAAACGCGATCACGGGGATCACCTTTACCATCATATTTGTCATACTTTGGTATATCTGAATTTGGTGGAAAAGGTACCATGTTCAATCTCCTATCAAAATGATAAGGACATATTTCGTCCAAGGAGTAGTGTACCATGGTTCCTTGCTGCATGTCCTGCATTTTTCTTTGCAGTGTTTGGAGTTGTTGTGCAAGAGCATCCATGGGTGCATTTGTCCTTCGATGGGGAACTTCCCCTCGTTCATTAAGATTGTCCCGATTGCGGGCATGGTCTTGTTCATGGGTGTGATCTTGGTTGCGTATGTTTTCTGGATCATGTGTCTCTTCTTCTCTTTCTTGTTCTTGATAGGCATAGTTTCTTGACCTTGTTCTTGAAATTATCTCATCTATATTCCTTAATTTTTCTATATCGAAAGCCTCAGGAATGTTGACTCCTTTGCTAGTTAGCATGAGTAGATATTTTTCCTTATCTACTTCTATAAGTCTTTCTACAAGTTTTTGGAAAGCTGCGTTTTCTTGACATTCTTGGAGAAGTTCTTCGGTGATCTCTGTTTCTCCCATTTTTGCATACTCATCAAAGGGATTGGACAATCTACGACCCATACTCGATTCTAGTTGTGATTCCTTCTTCTTGTTTCTCTGAGATTGAGTGACAACAGGCATTAATATATCTCTATTGTGATGAATTCTTCTTCTTCTATTGGGGTTCTTGGTGGAGTTGGTGGCTCAAGTCGAGCTTCGTTATAAGTGATAAGGAACTTTGGGAACAAAGCGGGGTTAATCCTTCCTCCACTATTTAGGCATCGGTTTAATGTCACTATTTGAATGTAAGCCTTACTTCTCAAAGGCTCTTTGACAAATTCGTTTGTTTTTCCTTGGATATACAACTACATATGACACAAGAATGCGCGATGTGATGCAAAGAGTTGATGATTGATATAGAGAAATTTATTCCTTTTAACAAGTGCCTTAGAACTAGGTTGTCTCTTCTTCAACTTAGTCTTTTGATGAAGACTTGTTCTTCTCAAAATATGAGGAGTGGTCATACACAAATGATCAAATGTTGATGTTGATGTTGGATTTGGATACTTCATTTGAACACTAAAGTTTTACTTTATCAAGTAGAGGTTTAGTTTGATTTGCCTCCACAACAAAATGTGTCAAATGATATGATTCAAGTTTCCTGTTAAAGAAACTTAATTTGACAACTTGAGGACCCAACTAGGTATTGTTTTGATAAGATCTGTTGGATGGTGGAACTTTGATAACTATTTTGATACTCCTTAATTTTGTTGGATGAAGTCTGATCTCAAGCTATTTAATGATTTGAAAACTCGTTCTAAGAGTGCTTTGTTGGATTTGGAAATTTTATCACTAATGATCTTTTTCAAAAAAATTTTGTTGGATTTGTTAGAGGACACAAAAGGGTATTTGAAACTGTTGATAAAAAATTTCCAAAGTGACTGGTTTGCTCTCTATTTTTCACTAATATTGATCTTGCACTAAGATGGAGACTTGATGCGCTAAAGGAAGTTCTCGAAGCACTATAGAATGTTCACTATGTGCTATGTTGCCTCTCCCACGCGCTATTTCAGACTGTTTGTTGATAAAATTGTTGGATAGGTTATGCGCTAATATGTCCCTGTTACACGCTAATGTTTGATATGAAAGCGCTATAATATGCTTTGAACGCGCTAGGCTGATGCTTGAATGCGCTACAGAGATGTTGACAAATGCTATCTAAAATTTTACCAGTATGATACTAGTCATGCGCTAAGTTGAGTGATGAAAGCGCTAAGTTTTGGTACAAATGCGCTACTGAATGTTTGAGATGCACTAGTTTGTTGCTCCTATGTGCTAACTATCCTGATTTCTTCATTTGATGCTTTTGTTGTGATGTTGAAAAATAACACTTATGATTTGATGGATGATTTTCTGAAAATGACTTGAAAACACAACATATAGAAGAGATAACAATTTGTCTATGCTAAACAAGTAGTGTATGTTTTTGTGAGGATGTTTTCGAATCCCCGATGTTTTCATTGGTTTGGATTACAAAAAGACAGATCAAGCAAACTCTTTATTCAAAGGTCATCAACAATATCATATCCCACTAGTCTCGATACTTCATCAGCTCAAACAACCTTGTCACCCCCTAAGGGGCGCCAGTTTTTTTGTCTTTTGCCAGAAATTAACCCAAAGTGAATTGCTTCACAATTGAGTACTTTTCTTGGGAGATATATGGTGAGTGATCTTGGGGGCAGATTCTTCCCCACCCTTGCACTATGATATTGTCAATGTTTGGTGACTGACTCGGTTCAAAGTCTCTAATGCTAAGGTTCTTAATCAGGCTTATGTTCGGTCTTCAGTGATAAACTCTCTCAAGAGGCTTCCCAACATTTAGAACATAGGATTTACGTATCTTAAAGATATTGGGGGAAGACTAATCACTGAGAAAAACTGTTGAAGGGGACTTTCGTCAGCCTCCACATTTGATTATAGTGGGTTGGAACACTTGGCGATAAAGTCGTTTCCCACTTAAGTCATTCCCCTCTCACCGGCCATTAAAGGCGCCCTAAGGGCAACTCGGGAAGGCAGGCCTTCTAAAGGAATTAATTTCTTGAAGTAATAGAAAGCATAAGAGTGGTTTGGCTTTTTGGTCACCCAATCAAGGGGAGAGCATATACCTTCCACTTTCGAGACAAGGCAAACAATGTTCTTTTTAACTTTCAAGGTAACGATTTAGCTAAGATCTATTTGGAGATGTTGCTCCAACAAGCATGGTGTTCTTTTTAGCCCTTCATAGCAAAATGTGTGTTTCAAAACTTTCGAAAATAAACCTGGTCAACAAAATAAAATCGTGTATTGGTCAACAAAATGAAAATCATGTAACCAATTGTCAATGAGGTTCTTTTATATTTTGTACCAAAGAAAATGAGGTTCTTTTTAGTTTTGCACCAAAATGAAAGTGAGATCCTTTTTAACTTTGCAAAAATAAAGGTTTGCTTGTAGTTCTTTTTAACCTTTTGCAAAATAGAAAGTGAGGTCTTGTTTTAAACACCAAAGAAATGATGAGGTTCTTTTTAACAAAAAGGAAATGAGTTATTTTTAAACCAACTTGAAAAGCTTAGGAAAAACAACCAAATTTCTAAATCTGACTCCTCCAATCTGCAAGAAATGATTAGTAACCTGCAATAAAAGAAAGTTAGTGAAAAATTAAAACTTTAACCAGGCTTACACAAGCCTAATTTTCTAACTCTGTTACAAACTATCCCTTTTCTCTGTCAGAGTTATGCACTGAACTTCTACACAGATGTGCTACAGAAAGGTATAAAAGTGCTAAAGGATGACTCCTACACGTTACTCTGATTTCTGAATGCGCTACGCTGATACTTCTCTACGTAAGAAAAAAACAAAGAATGTTATGCGCTAAAAATAAGCTCCAAAGTGCTATAAGAAGGGTCCTATGCGCTAAACAATGCGATGAATGCGCTACTGTTTGCCACAAATGCGCTACAGTATACTCCAAATACACTAAAAGGGTATTCCAACTTGCTTGTAATCCTTGGCCTGCACAAAAAATGATGTTATTTATGGGGATGAGCCCCACGGTGGGTGCCAGAAATGTATGTGGGAAAATGTGGTGACAAAAAATGAATAACTCAAATCCAAAAGACCCACACACCAATGAGACTCTTGGTGTAAGTATATGAACTAACTGAAGTAGTTCAACTTCCCAAGGGGTGTCCCATTGTTCTCTATCTCACAGGATCCCTAAAGTCAATGTTTTTCTCTCAAATCATTGAGCAAGAGACTTAGGAATGACAACTCCAAGAACGAGTGATGTTTGATTTATATGCATGAATGCATTTTAAGATGTATGATATTGAAACTATGATGATTAAGCTAGTATAAAGATGATGATATGATAAAAGATTAGCCAATTATCTTAGCATGAATATTCTATGATATTAAAATGCTTCTAAATGCTATTATGATGATTTAACAAAGAGAGGCTAAAATACTTAGTAATTAGACTATAATGTAGATGCATGAAAGATTATTGATTTTGAAAATGAGGAATGAAAGCTCTATTTATAGGGAAAATAGGGCAATGGATGGTCAAGATTTAATAATCTTAACAAGGGCCAGGATCGAAAGTTAATCAATCCATGTTTAAAATTCTCACCAATGAAATGGTGACAATTGTCAACAAAGGGTTGCTTGAGAGGAGATGCAAGAAGCATTAAATGCTTGAGAAGACATGAAGGTTACCCTAGGAAGTAGGGGTTAAGGTTAGGTTAGGGTTATCCAATGGATAAAGCTTTTACCCAAGGGGTAAACTCTTGTGCAAGGGTTAATAGGATAACCAAGGTTAAAGCCATGAATGCTTGATGAGACCCTTGGGTTAAACGAGGGTTAAGTTAGAGAGAAAGTCTCTAACCATGCAAGAAGGTTGAGTTAACCATTAATGGTTAGGAAGACTTTGAGGGTTAGCTTGTTGAAGACATAAAGCCTTTAATGCATTTCAAAGTCTTTGGAGATTTTGAGAAGTGACTTCCCTTTGCTTAGGAATATGACAACAATTAGGAGATGAATTAGCCTAAATTGGAAGTGATTAGAAGAATCTAGAAGGGGTTTAGGAGGCAAGTGGGAGATGTAGGAAAATGCAAGTGGAGGAAAAAGGATTTTAATTAAAATAAAATTACTTTATTTCAACTAAAATGGATGCAACTTGCATAAATACAAGGGGGATTTAATAAATAAATTAGATTTATTTATTTGCAAGGATTAATTTAATTAAAAAGGAGAAAGGGGAATTAATTAAATAAAGTGATTTATTTAATTAAGGCTAGAAAAGGTTTAGGTGAATTTAATTAAATAAATTGAGTAATTCATTTAATCAAATAGATGAATGTGAAGAAATTAATTAATAGGAGGAATGGGGTTAAAATAAATATTAAATATTTATTTAAGAAAGTGGTAAGATTTATACGTCTACACTATCTAATACCAACAGATAAATGTATTTTAACTATAGAACCCAAAAGTACCATCCATAGAGACTATCTAGCAGACTAAGCGAGCTTTCTATCCAAGATGCATGTGTGGATCGAGGACGACAACACGGTGTACTTGCATCCCATACAGATAAGACAAAGATCATACCAGAAAGTACAAAAGCAACCAAACACAGATCCTGACTATTTAATGTGATGAAAATAGAAACTGGAAACCAACAACTAATTAAAACAAAACAACAAAGAGGCAAGGAAAGGGAAAAGAAGTTCACAAAGAGTCCAACAAATGAAGCTTTCAATTAACTCTATTCCCTTCTTCTCCAAACCTGCACACAAAATAAGGGAAGACAAAACTATTAGGGTTGTGTTTTAGAGGTTTTTCATAGTCAGACCCTCATTTCAGTGTTTTCACCTCCATGAACAATCGAGATGGATAGATAGATAAACAATGATAGAAGAAATGATAATAGAAAGATAAATACAAAATGATATGCTAATGGAGATGAATAAATGAAAAATGCAATGAGAAAGAGAGAATACCTCCCCTTCAAAACCAAGAAGTGAAAGCTTGCTAGATTGAAGATGAGCACGAATCCATTCAATGCATGAAGTTGTGATGATAGTAATGGTTCAATGAGTGAATGTATCAATGGCGAACGCGGTGCAATAAAATCAATGATAAAACCTCAAGAGAAAGACTAGAGAGCTTAAGATCATGATAGAGAGCCAAAAAGATCAAGAGAGCCAACAAAATGAGAAAAAATGACAAGATAAAGGGACTAGAGGAGTGTCTCAACTTTGGTGTTCATAGAAGGAGCCGTTACACTACCAATATTAGCAGGTGTAACGTCTCAACATCCACCTTTGGTCTAAATATTCATGGGACGAATGCACAACGTAGGGACATCTTCATGATGTGCACATGTTTCAAAAAAAAATAGTCTATATAGTCAAGAAATCAAACAGAAGTATTAAAACAGATGAGGTGGAAGCTTAGGTCTCATCTCTATTTCAGCTTAAAGAAGAGGTGCCATGTGAACGTGGAATTGCATAGGGTGTAATTTACGATATTACATATTCTTATATTTTCCAACTCAACTATTTAAGTTAATTGTGCATTTATGGTAGAACATTTTTTAATTAGCTTGGGTAGCACATTAGGGAATGTGTGTACTTTTCCCTTACAATTTTTTATTTTTTATTTTTTAAATAGTAAGATGGTGTTGTAAAATCTTATCATAATTAATTGATATAATTTCCT
This sequence comes from Cryptomeria japonica, assembly GCF_030272615.1. Classification (NCBI taxonomy): domain Eukaryota; kingdom Viridiplantae; phylum Streptophyta; class Pinopsida; order Cupressales; family Cupressaceae; genus Cryptomeria; species Cryptomeria japonica. The sequence goes on along the minus strand of NC_081406.1, from coordinate 645,162,482 downwards.
ATGGGCTTGAATACTTAATAATTTGTAAGTCCAAGAAAGTTGTTGGATGCCAAAAAAAACTATTTAGCTTAAAATAAATTATGTTTGTGATCTTAGGCTTCGCTCTCTTTATTTTTATCTTATAAGAATATTCATATGTATAAGTATTTATATATCTTTTAAGAACTAATTTTCCATAATAACATTTATATTCTTGATAATTTTAGGATATAATAAAAATACAATATTAATAATTGGTTATATAATTATATTATTTACTTCGATATTTTCAAAATATTAATAACATTTTTTTCTTTTGTTCGATTAAATAATTTTCATTGTTTATTGATTTGATCTTTTGTTTATTATTTTTAAAATATTTTGTATTAGGGTAAAAACAAGTTTTGAAGGGACCCAAAACCCTTTACAAACAGATTTTGAGAGGATCTGGAACCCCCACTTAGAAAGTTGTTCGAATAAAAGGAACAAAAAAGTTCCAGACAACCATGGGTAAAAGGACACCCATAACCAAAAACATGGGTTTTTTAAAAAAATAGGCCCCCACAACCTAAAACAAAGCTGCAAAAAGAACAACCTGCAGCCAACCTAAAACCATCCCCTACCCAAGAACCATCAAGATTTATATTTAAAATTTCTCTTATGGGATTAGAGAGTCATGTCAAAAGAAGGCTTAAAGGACTTAGCTTTCTTGCCATTAACAAAAATCCATCCCTCTTCCACTTGTGCTGCCTTAACATGCCAATCCAGCGCACCAAAATCTTGAGAATGAGTGTCAACAACCACTATCTCAGCCTCACCAGAACCAACGGACAACAAAGGCAAAACCCGAACAACACCAATCCGCCTCAGCCCCACAGACACAGCTGCACCAGAACCAACAAGCGGCAAAACCCCAGCATCAACAGGTAACGAAACATGCAACACCAAATAAGAAGAGTCGACAGGTTTGGTAAATACAGGAGTACTAGCCAAATCACTATCACCAGAAGAAGCCTCCTGAGTCCCCTTCACACGGGAGACATCAGGAGACACATGCACAGTTTTGACTGCCCCACCAAGAGAGACAACTGAAGGGGATGCCTCAAGATCCTGTGGTTCCAAAGCAACCACCTCAGAAAAACTCCTAGGTTGATCAGGAATCTTCAACACCGTAAAATGTTGTACAGATGCACATTTCCACCATGTAGCCTTAGTAGCCTTTTCTCAAACCCACAATGCTCAGCTGCATGCCCAGTTTTAAAACATCTTCTACAGCGAAAGGGAATCCCTTCATAGTCCAAAGATTGGACCCAAGAACCATTTGAAGAATTGAGTAAAATATCAGCAGGCAGCCCATTTGAGATATCCAGGTCAACAAGTATGCAGGCAAAGATGGATTGGAAAATATCAGAGGATTCAACATCCACCATCAGAAAATCACCAAGGGCATCTCCCACTTCCTCTAAAAGAGAATCATTCCATAAATAAAGTGGGAGATTAGGAAGCCGAACCTAGGTCAGAATCTTATTAAACATTTCACTAGAAGGGTTAAAATCAAAGTGCCAAGGCTTAATCATCAACAAAAAATTATCCTCCCAGGAACATGTCTTCTCCTCTAGCTCTATATTATCTTGATGGTGGATAAGAGAGTGTAACCCGAAACATCAATAAAAAACAATTCAACACAATCAAATCCAAAAACAATATTTATCACTATAGATTGTGGAAACTTCATATCATTAATCTCATGTCAATTCCACTTAAATTTTAAATGTGAGTAGGGATTGTTTGTAAGTGATCCATCACCTATTTGTTTCTTTGGCATATAAAAATAAAAAAATTACTTCAAATTGTAGTAACATAAACTGCAATCCTTGCAACTTCTTTTATCTTGTTTAGCACTTATTAACATCTAGCTTAACCTTATTAATCTTTGTTTATTCCTATGTGCTTGTGTATCCCATTTTCATGTGTTTTTATCTTTGTGTAAGCCTTGTGCTTGAGTTAGTGCAAACCTAATCTCTAAAAGTGCAAATATAAATTGATATAGAAACCTAAATTTAAGGTAAAAACATTTACACTTACAAGATTAATTTTGGCAACCACTTCATACTAAGTATCTACATGACCCCTTAATCTTGAACAAATTCAAATTGTACTCTTTTTCCACCTATTTAGCCAATCTAAATTCAGATAAACATTAATCCTCCATTGACTAAGATGTTCTCCTAATTTTCTTATTAGAGACACTCTACAACTCCTAATTGATGCAAATGCTATTCTAGATCAAATTTATCTATATAACTATTTAAACAGGTCATTTAAGTAATTTAACGTTTCTTTTGACTTTATTGCATATTATATCATAAGGGTTACTTTTACTATTTTGGCATTCCGCCATTTCTTAACAACTCTCATAATAGCCCAAAGTGTTGTTCTTGTGATTATTTTGAGCATGAAAACAAGTTGGTGAACTTGGGTTTCCATTTATGAACCAATGCCATTAGGGATAGTTTTGTCCTACCCTTTTTAGATTTCAATATAGATTACAAATAAGTGAGTTCTAAAATTCAAGCTCCTTATATGCTTAATGATGTTAGAATTGGTTGGCCCATAAGTCATTTTTTGCTTTAAGTTGGTAGTATTGGCTAAATTTAGTAAGCTTAGTTTACTCATATCAAATGTGTTGATTATGGCCAATGTCCCCATCTTATGTTCAGTTTACTTGTGCAAACCTAAGTATAGATTTGGCGTAAGAATAATCTACTAAATTCTATCACCTTGACTTTCCCAATAATGGTATTTTTGGGGATTTCAATATTGTTTATACTGAAAGGGACAAAGTATTTTGGCTCTAAACTCTCACTGATTTTCCCTAGTTGGTATGTGGGCAATACATAAATCGTTTATTTTCTATAAAACTATTAATTCGAGAGATATCTTCTTATTAGGGAATGAAAGTTTCAAATTCACCTTGGATGGAGTTTTAGTTCAAGTTGAAAGATGACTTTTTGTACAGAGTAAGGACCAATGAAGGTACTTTTCGTAGTCTTGTAAAAGTAACAAAAGAGTGGGCATTGTTACAATTATTTGAAAGAATATTTACCTAGTTGTCCAAGATAGATGTGTGAAGTATATATTGAAGTGAAAATGAATGTTTGGAATATGTTGTTAAAACCATGTTTGGATATATTTCCACGATATGACTATCATGATACATAGATAGGTTTCAAGATTTTCAGACAACATTTTGAATCATAGGCTTATTTGAAATTTTGAATTGTTCTTGTGAGTATATTAGCAAGCTAAAAGAAAAATAAATTTAAAAATTTAGGAAATCACAATTCGCATGAGATAAAAGGAAAATTTTAGTGTTAAGGTAAGGGTTAGGGTTTGGAAAAACATTACTCAACCTACAAAAAGTGAAAAAAATTAGGGTTCCCAGAAGAAGAGCAAAAATTCACACAACAAAATATTATGACTTTTTGCAGATTTATCGCCACATTTGGGAATATGCACTTTTTGTGATATAATCAGCCAAATACATGCAAAAAATGGAGAATAAATTGGCAAAAACTCCACCTAAGCGTTTCTTAGCTTGAAATTCATGATTGCTAGGTTCAAAAATAGGGAAAAGTAGCGAGTGGGGAGAAATTGCCTTTATATTGGTGATTTTTGCAAACTATGAATAACAATGAATTTAAGTTATTTTATCTACATTTTGTGGGGCCGGGTTTTTATGCTAGAAAACCCAAGCAAAAAATCCTCTTATTTGATTTAAAACACAAGGGCCTATAAGGAGATGCAATAATTAAAGACATTAAGTTTCCACAATTTATGTTATTGAATTTGAAAGTTTCTATAATTAAAATATTCACATAGTCAAATCTAGAATTTTCAAATTTGAAATGTAATAATCTCAATGAACATAAAAAAAAATCTTAATTCGTTGTGTCTTTCAAAATAATTCCATCAATCACTAAAATATTAAATATTTTGTGATGATAAATAATAAATTTATTGATCAATAAAACATGATAAATTGATTTGTTAAGAGGGGTTATGGTCATTTGATAAGAGGGGTTTGTGATTAATTGATAAGACTATTGCGGATAGGGCATGCTGGGATGATATTCGGGCTCCAACATTGGTGTGTGGTTGTCCTCAAAGTGATAGAAGAGGAATAAGGAGTAGTTGCCTTGCAAGAGGAGAAAGCATTCAAGCTACAAGACCAAAAGATGGAGAGAAAAAAAATTGGATGCCAATAAGAACATCAATGGAGTAGGAGTTTGAAATGTGGTTGTAGCAATATCCCCCACTAATAGAGTATTAGTTAAAGCAATATTTCTACAGATGAATTATATGGGATATGGGTCCAATGAACAAGCCTTCACAATTCAAGGGTGGAATCTCGTGATCAATTAACTTATCTAAAGTAAAAATTAAAAGAGCAATCATGTGCATGGAAATTAGGGGATGTAGTGATTGGCAATATAGTTGCAAACTCTAGGAAGGTAGGGATTTCTATTGTCAATGGCAAGCAATGTTTAGAGAGAGCAGGAAATATTTTAGCAATGGCTAATATGTCTAATTTCTGTAAAAGTTTTATTTGTATGCCAAGAGCATTGTCGTTGCCAACACGAACAATGAAGGGTTCTTCAAAAGGAGAAATACACCACTAAGAAAGCTTCTTTGCAAGAGGGCAACCTAGAGGAAAGGATTTTTTATATCAAGCCTTTAAAGATGCTTCAGACCCTTTTAATAGTTGTGGGCCTAGCAGGAGTTTGGCTTGTAATTGCAACGATATCCCCCAATAGTAGAATATTATTTAAAGCGATATTTCTATAAATGTATTATATAGTATATGGGTCCCATGAGCAAACCTTCACAATTTAAGCGTGGGAAACCCTATAGAATCCCCATTAATTGATGTAACAAATTCATGATTAACTAAATTATCTAGAGTAAAAGTTAAAGGATTAATGACATGCAGAGAGATCAGAGGACACAATGATAGGTTATTTAGTTGCAAACTCTAGAAAGGCATGGTTTTGTATAGTCAATGATGAGTAATATTTGAAGAGAACAGGAAATATTTCGGCAATGGCTAAAATCTCAAAATATGTCCATAAAAAGTTTTCTCTGTGTGCCAAGAGCATTATCAATGCCAACACAAGCAATAAAGGGTTCTTCAAAAAGAGAGTTTTCTGTTGATAGACTTCAAAAGGAGAATGCACTACTAAGAAAGCTTCTTTGCAAGAGGACAACGCAAATGACAAGGTTTTTATATCAAGTCTTTAAAGATGCTTCAAACCCTTATCATAGTTGCAAGCCTTTTTGCAAGGCTAAAATATTGAAAGAAGAAAATTCTTATTGTCATGTTCATTGTTGGTTCTCTAGTCTACACCACAATGAATTCTAAAGATAAGACAAACCTTACAATCAAAAACATTTGAGATTGGCCAACAAACAGGAGACTAATTGCAAATTTGTTCTCATCGACACTTCTAGCTCTACAAAAACTAGATGGGTTTCTCTTTATGACATTAAAGGTAAATATGCAACATAATTATACCACAATGACTAACAAATGTTGAACTTCATACAAAAAACAAGGATTTGCACAATTAAATACATGACTAATTCATTCCTTGTCACCTTTACAATTCTTGTATGAAGTTATCAAATATTTACAAACAAGTTACAAAATAGCTTTTTTTTTACAATGGGATGAACACATTCGCAATTACAACCCCTTATGCAACTCATTTTCATTATAGAAACCAAGCATCTCCTTAATATCGCAAAAATGTTGTGCTCCATGCTTCGATTGGTGATTAAATATGTTCTTGAAGCTTTGTCGATAATGTCTAATGGATCAAAATTTAATTAGAGCTTGGAGTAGGAACTAAAGTTGATTAGCAAATTTGTGTGTTCCTAGAGCATGTGAAACCTACAACCTCTTCATAAAGATTTCCCATCCATGAGTTCTTGGTCGAAGACCAACAAAGTTCCTAGAACTATTTCTCCTACTAATCACTCTTCCATCTTCTTGATTCCTAATTGTACTTGTGTTTTCTTCATTTTTTCCTTAGCCATCAAGGCTTGGGAAGGATCCAACATGTTGGTGGTTCTTATGGTTCCAAGAACCATGGGAAGCTCTAACACTATGCACTTTCCTTTGCTTCTTCAATTGTTATTTCTGGCTCTTTCCTAAATGCCTTCTACTTTTCTCTAATGGGGTTTCATTGAGAACTAGGAACCTATCAAGGGCTCCCATGGTTCCAAGAACCAATGAATGTTCTAATTTGTTCATGAAGACCACAGGAAAAGAAAACTATAAACCCATCGGAGCATCTAATAGGAACATAAACTTGTTGAAGGTTCCTAGGGTTCCTAGAATAGGTAAAACCTCCATTTTGTTCCTAAGTGAGGCCAAAGCTTCGTCTTCTTCCAAACATGGTCATTTTGCTCTTATGTTAAAATTCCTCAAGATGAAGCTTGATCAATAGATGCATTCATTTGTTTTCCTTCTTTTCGGGGGTTCCCATCCTTATGGGAACTACGATCTATTCCTCCTTATCAGAAGTTCCTATCCAGTTAGGAATTATTCTTACCTTACAAAAAGTTCAAGCATTTCTCTTGGACTCACTCTATCAATGATGGAGCAATTTTCCAGAACCTTGTTGACCTTCAACATAGGTTTCAACACCTATGAATCTTGTCAAGAAATTTGTTTCTCTACTCACTTGACCACTTTCTCGTTCCTTTTCATTAAGCTTATTGGCCATTTGGATGGTTTTGAGAACCTCATCAACTTCTGATTGAGGTTTTCAAAACCTAGTGAATCTATTGAAATAATTTGGACTTGCCTCCTTTTGGTCCCCCTTTTTAACTGTTGATGCTAGGGGTGGTTTTGCAAACCCTGTCGAAGGCCAACAAAGGTTCTAGAACCTTTCAAAACCTTCAATAGAACTTGACTTCTTTTCTTTCATCTCCTTTTTGGCACTTAATAAAATCTATTGACACTTGGGTCGAGCTCAAGAACTGCACGAAATGGCCAAGGCTCATGGGTTGGGGGAAACATAAGGAACTAGGAACTGTTCCTTGTTGGAGGTTATGATCCCTCTAAGAATTGCCATTATATTTGCAAAATTATGCCTTTTGTCAAGGGTTCTAACCCAATCAAGAACTATCCAAATTCATTTGTAACTCTAAGTAGAGACTTGTCGACACTTTCATTGGGAATAGGAACTTTTGAAGGTTCTAGAACATCCAATTTTCTACACTTCTTCATTGTTCTGTATAGCCTTCTAAATTTATCCTCATAGTTGAAATGAGGCATATTTTATGGTAGATATACATATTTGTAGAATTCACATCAGGCAACACATGCTATTAGCTATTGACATGAAAATCCATTAGAAAATCCTTCAAAACTCCATCAATTGGCCTAAACGAAGTTAGAAGTGAAACTTTTGTAGAATCGATTGCCTTTTGAATGTTTGAATTGGTTGGATTCAGATATTGAATTTCTTGCAAAAACACTTAAACTTGCCTTTTATAACCATATGCATAAATTTTTGAAAAGAAACTATCACTTGGCTTTAGGTTTACCTTAGGTTTAGTTGGAAGTGATATTTTCACAAATGTGGAACCTTTAGTTGCAACTACCATGGAGTATCTTGACTTGATATTACCATGCAAGGAAGTACAAGTGAGTTAGTCATATTGAGTCTTCACTATTACAGAACATTTTGATTTATCGACTTCCCTATGAACAATGCGTGGAATTGATCTCCATCAGGTCCATGCAAGAATTTGGTCTCCATTTGAACTGCACATGTTTAGCAATGATCAGTTCAAGTGCCCCTTTTCCACTTAGCCAATTGGCCACTACGTTCCCATAAACATTCACTTTTGGGAAGATCTTATGTACTGGTGAACTTCATTAACCGACATTGTTTGATGGCAATTCACTTAAAACTTCTTGTATCTAACTAGTCTATTAACTGTGTTTGAACCTTTTGTGGAAATCCAAGTACAATTGAACTACACGCATCCGTCAATCTCGAGTTCACTTAATTTTTCCAATAAAAGAGCCTAATTGTAAACCCGATTTATTTATTGCAAACATCTAGAACCTTATTGAACTTCTTCCTCTGAGTGCACTTCAAAATGCTCAGTCCACATACAGAAGTGACCATTTGCTTGAAAAGAGAAAAGTGGAGTTGACCAAGGTATGCTTGCAAATGCAAAGATAACACTTGATGCCCAGTCGTGCAATAAAATTCTTTGAAACTGTTTGAAAAGTTATTGGGTTGGTTCAATAACAAATGTCTATAAAAGGCTAGTAATAGATCAACAACTCACACAAGCATAAGCATAACTTAATCATTTTTTGTCCAATTCTCACGAAATTTAAACTAGAGATACCCACTTGGGACTCTACAAGGTAGAAACCTCAGATGATCCCTACACTTAATCAAATCTGATTTTTTCAACTTGGATACTTAGGCTTGAATAGGGTAATGAATATGATGACCTAAGGCACATCCTAAACATCACAAACCCATGAAGATTTTCTCTAATCAATTATAAATGATGGGAAATGAGATGGGGGCATGAAAACCTACAAAGCCTAACATTCTTATTAAAGACCTACTATCATAGACAAAACCTACCATTCAAACTCAAATGTCGCTAGTTCATATATTGGTGGTAGATTTTCTCAGTTTGAGAGACTTCTTGAAAAGATCCTTGGTTCTTTGGCAAGAATAACATTTTCACAAGTCATTGGAAAAGCACAACTTAGGCATCTCATGCCTTATATCCAACTCAATACCATATAAGGTATAATACAAAAGATATATATAAGATGATATAAGAAATAAAGTCAATTGGAATTTGAACGCCATCAACCCCAACAGTCATTTGCAAGCTCAAGAGGAGAACTTGGCTTAGGCATTTTTTCACCCAACCACAAAGCTTATGCTCCCCTAGAATCTTTCATGACATGAAAGATACCCGAACCTACATGAAATGCCTAGCTACCTAGAAACAACGGGCAAGAGAGAAACCCCAATATATACATGCATTTCTAATCGTGAACCTACAATGCCCTACTATCACGATATGAAAGAGAAACATAATTTTATAAATTTGCTAAGCTAGTTCATCTCTTTCAATGAATACATGAATTTGGCCAAAGTACTTGCAATATATTAGTAGATCTTGAAAAAATGGACCAACCATCCTTGTTAACCCATATTTGGCCCCCACTCCCAAAAACGTAAACCCAACTCACACAAGGAAAAACAGTCTACTTTCCTTAACGAAAAACACTCATGCAAACGTGCATATACTTAAATGGATTCAATTCTTTCTCTTATCATGCATATGATAGTCACCATGAATTTGCATGCATTCATTCATACTCATGAAATCATGCATCTTTTACATATTCTTTAATGCAAATATGAACTCTATATGATTCATCGTGCATATGAACGTGTATGATCGCACATAGTTTATAATGAACATGCAAACTGAACTTCATTGATTTCTAACCAAAAGCATGCCTTTTGAAGCAAGTAATAAGGAGATTTTAGATATAGAGAGATAGAACAAGTAATATGTCTAATATAGAGAGATAGAACAAGTAATATGTCTAATGATAGTATGGTCATGTATCTATGTATTTACATACTTGCTTATGTATGGCTTATATACGTGTGTGTACATATATACCTATAGGTATGTGCCTCCATTTTTTAAAAGAAAACACATTTAATGCCTTTATGCTCATATAACAATTGATTTGTACACAAAACTGATTTCTACAAGCAAATCCAATAGCAAAACTATGCTGGTTCTATAAAACAGTCATAGAAGATCAGAAAGAAAAGAATTGGGGAAAAGATATTGCTATATTCAATTTACAAAATAATACATGTATATCTGTATGCATATGTATGAATGTATACACATGCATTCATATGTGATGCTCTGCAAAAAGGATTAGAAAATCTGTTTGATGGCAACACACACAAGAGCACAAGAAACAAACATTAGTGTTAGCAACAAAAGATTATCCTAAACAGGCATATCAAGAGAGATATTAAGCATGAAATAGAAAGCATATAAACATAGAATAAAATAGCTAATCAAGATGCTCATAGTTGCTCCTCCCTTGTTCCTCTCCTCTCCAAGTCCCAAATGAGTGTAGCTCTCAGCTTTTAGCACTAGCCATGGATGTCATATGGAGATTCAAGATAGTTGAATATGATAAGCAAATGCTATGCAAGTGTAGATAGTGATGCTATGAAAAAGCTCTATGCTAATGTCAGTATAACAACAATACTCTAAAATGCTTCCTTCTTTGCTTGAGGAGAAGGGTTCTATTTATAGAAGAAATGGGGAAATGAAGGGTTAAGATTGAATGGTTTAATCAAGGGCCAAGTTTGAAAGTTGGGCATCCATGTGCACAATTGGCACCAATAAAATGGTGACAAGTGTCAACATAGGATTGGGTTGAGAGAAGAGGTTGGAGGCATTAAAGACTTGAGAAAACCTCATGGTTATCTAGAGGCTAAGGGTCAAGTCCAAATTAAGATTACCCACTGGATTAAGAGTTAATCCAAGGATAAACCTTTGTGCAAATGTTTAAGAAATAATCATGGTCAAAGCATTAATGGCCTGATGAGACCTTTGGGTTGGGTAGAGGTTGAGTCAAAACAAATGTTTTAACCATGTGAGAGGGTTTGAGGTAACCATTAATGGTTATTGGAGACTTTGAGGATTAAATGGTTGAAGGTTGAAAGCCTTCAATGGTTATCAAAGACTTTGAGCCATTTAGTGGTTGAAGGTTGAAAGCCTTTAATGGTTATCAAAGACTTTGAGTCATTTAGTGGTTGAAGGTTGAAAGCCTTCAATGGTTATCAAAGACTTTGAGGGTTTGAGAAGTGACTTCCCTTTTGCTTAGGAATGTGACAAAGTTTAGAGAAGGGGTTAGGTTATTTAGAAGTGATTAGAAAATTCTAGAAGGGGTTTAGGCATGCAAGTGGATTTTGTAGGAAAATGCAAGTGGGAGAAATTTTGGTATTTTCAATTAAAATAAAATCATTTATTTCAATTAAATGGTGTAATTTGCATTTGGATAAATATTCAAATAAATATTAATTTATTTAAATGAGAAAAATGAAGATAAAGCATTAAAATGCTTGAAGACTTTGAGGGAAACCATTAAAGGCTTGAAGACTTTAAGGAAAACCATTAAAGTCTTAAGAAGACTTTAGGAGGAAGCCATCAAGTTTGAAAACTTTAAAGCCATCAAGTTTTGAAGACTTTAAGGGAAACCATTAAAGGTTTCAAGTGGGTGAGGATAAATATGATTTTAAATAAATAATTTATTTAAAATAGTTGTGCAACTTGCATTTGTAGGAAAATGCAAGTGGGTGGAAGATAAAGGTGATTTAAATAAATTATTTATTTAAAATAATTGTGCAACTTGCATTTGTAGGAAAATACAAGTGGGTGGAGGATAAAGGTGATTTAAATAAATTATTTATTTAAAATAATTGTGCAACTTGCATTTGTAGGAAAATACAAGTGGGTGGAAGATAAAGGTGATTTAAATAAATGTTAATTTATTTAAATGTGAGAGGTGGAATTTTGGGGGAATTTAAATAGATATTTATTTATTTAAATGTAAGAGAAGATTTAATTAAATAAATATGATTTATTTATTTAATTAATGGTCTGAATTTGGTTAAGTGAATTAAATCAAATAAATTGAATAATTTATTTAATTAATAGGAGAAGAGGGTTAAGATGAATTAATTAAATATTAATTTAATTAATTATTAATTGATGGTTAAATAATCAAATAAATACTAAATATTCATTTAATTAAGTGGACAGATTTATGTGACTACAATATGTATTTATGCAGATATATCATCCTTCGAGGCAGATTCAATAATCAAATCTACAGGAATGTCATAAATCCATAATTTTAATGATAAAGCAAGCAAACAGCAATTACAAGTCTCTGTATTTTCAAACAACACATACAAATTTTCATGCATATATAATATATAAACACATATATACACGCGTACGTATATATGTATATACATATTATATAATTAATGATACATAAATTACATATCGATTTGTTCTGGCATCATTTTTCATATACAAAGATAGCACATATACATTGATTTTTCAAACAAAGTGCAAGTATTTCTACAGGTACATCTACATACTGTGTAACCGAGAAGTAAATATGCTCAAAACTGCTGAATTTCTCAGAACAATGAAGACTCGGGAAACCAATCTGCTTTCGTTCAATCTCTAATTTTCATGTATCCTTCAATGGAAATGCTACCACTACCTGTATAGAGTTGCTATAGCTCCCTGAATATAGTTGTTGTCGCTGCTTATTCTCAGTAGTGATTGTTGTGTATCTTATTTAAAAGAAAGATCACTCTGTTTATAGAGGCATCACTTCCTCTTTTGCAAATCGTGCCCCTATTTTGATCTTTCAAAAGTTGCAATATCTTTCCCTAAGTTTGCATTGTTTTTGTAACTTATGTTTTCTTCTGTTCTTTTCCCATGCAAAACGTATCCTCTCTTTCATTTGCCCTCTATTAGCTTCTTAGCAATCATGGGTTTATGACTCTAGTTCTATTCTCCTCTCAGCCCCAAAACAATCGTGTAAACTATATTTTCATGCTTTTTTATTTGCTAAAATTTCTTTTACATTCAATTTGGCTAAAAACAGTTGTGTCTATATTACAAAGCTTTCATAGCTTTGAACAATATCTCTACTATGCAACTTAACATTGCACTAATCTAGAATTTGGATGGGCTCCACTAGCACCACTCTTGGATCCTAAACCTGTAAAACATGCCAATCAAATATATGAGTAGCGTCAAGATGATATGGCTTAAGCAAAAACACATGGAATACATTATGGATACACGCAAGACCAGGTGGTAAAGCAAGTTTGTATGCTATTGGAATAATCACTTCTAACACATCATACGAACCCACGAAATCCACAAATCTAGGAGCAAGTTTGGATGATTTTCCAAACGATATGGAACTCTTATCAGATTTGGCCCTCAAAAACATTGTCTACTACTGAAAATTGTCTGAAAGTCTTGTTCTTATTTGCATAGCTCTTTTGTCCATTTGTTGCCTCCTTCAATCTCTTGCTTGATCAATCTCATTTGGTCCTCCATCTCTCTAAGCATATCTAGACCAATCAGAATCATGTCTTCCACCTTATCCCAACTGATGGGTGTACAAAACTTCTGCCCATAAAGAGCTTCAAATGGTGCCATACCCAAAGATGCATGGTAGGAGTTATTATATGCAAAATTCACTAATGGAAGATACTCTTCCCACTTATATTGTTCATCCATACAATACATCCTTAGGATGTCTTGAACTACCTTATTCACTCTCTCTCTGTCCGTCTATCTAAGGGTGATACATTGTATTGAAATTCAACCTTATTCCCAAACTCGCATTCAATTTCATCTAAAACCTGGAAGTCATGTGAGTGTCACGATCTAAAATGATCGTCTCTAGCACTCCATGTTGGACAAAATTCTTAGCTAATGTCGATGATTCATCCTTAAGATCCCCTAGGATGAAGTGTGCTACCTTGGTCAACTCATCCACCACTACCAAGATGACATCATGTTTATTCTTTGACATAGGCAACCCCTGAATAAAGTCCATACTAATTACTTGCCATTTATAATTAGGTATGTCATGAGAGTACAAAAGCCTTGTTGAATGCACATGCTCTACCTTGATTCGTTGGCACTAGTATCAAGCCACAAATTCAATAACATCCTTCTCAAGTTTTGGCCAAAAATATAAAGATCTCAATTTTGCTACCATCTTATGCTCTTGGGTGCCCTAAATAAAGTGTGTTGTGGATTTCCTCTAAGATCAACTTCCTCAAATCCCCCGAGTCCAGAATGTACATCCTCCCTTGGTACCTCAATAATCCATTTGGCTCAATCACATAACCATCAAATCAACGGTCCGTGGGATTTTTCTCTAAAGCTTGCTTCACTCTAGAATAATGCTCATCTCCTTATAGATTCTAAGCCACTTGTAGCCTCAAATTAGATCTAGTAGTATCCATGGTTGCTAGATGCCTTATTCTGCTAAGAGCATTTGTCACTCTATTCTCCTTGCCCTTGATGTATTCAATCCCAAACTCATCTTCACTAAGAAACTCTAGCCATCTTCTTTGGTGAGCATTGAGATTGGTTGAGTAAAGATATACTTGAGTCCTAGGTGATCAGTCTTCAACTCAAAAGGCTTACTCAAAAGTTAGTGCCTCCACATTTGAAATGCATGAACTATGGTTGCTAACTCTAAGTCATGCAGTGCATAGTTCAAATCATATTGCTTCAACTTCCTAGACACATAAGCAACCACTTGTCCATTCTGCATTAGCACTCCTACACCCTCACCCGATGCATCAATTATTAGCATGAATTGCCCATTAGGATAAGGAATAGTCAAAAGAGGAGTTGTCGTGAGCTTCTACTTCAAAAATTGGAAAGCTTGCTCACATTCTCATTCCACTCAAATCTTTATTCTTTTCCCTTTCTTTTAAAGTGTAGTGATAGGTGTTGCAATTCTAGAAAACCCTTCCACAAACTTTCTATAGTTTCTTGCAAGTCTCATGAAGCTACAAACTTCAATCACACTCTACGGTGTAGACCACTCCATGATGCCTTGAATTTTCTAGATCAAATGCAATCCCTTCTACTAAAATGATATGGCCTAGGTAGTGCACCTTGTCTTGGTAGAAGGTACACTTGGATAGCTTACCAAAGAGTTTTAGCTCCCTCAAGCATTGTAAAAATATCCTTTAATGCTTATCATGCTCCTCGATTTTGAGTAAATTAAGATATCATCTAGGAATATTAGCACAAAGTCATTTGTACGCAATCCATGAATACACTATTCATTAGATCCATGAAATCACTAGAGCACAAGTTAACCCAAATTTGTAGTAAGCATAAAGATTCCTAAAAGTTGTCTTTGAAATGTCCTCATCCTTGATCCTTAATTGATGATAATCGGAACTAAAGCCTATCTTAGAGAACAATGTAGCTCCTTTCATCTAATCAAATAGCTCATCAATCCTTGGTAAGGGATATCAATTCTTAACCATTGTCTTATTCAACATCCTATAATCAATGCACAATCGCAAGGTCCCATCCTTCTTCACAAAGATCACTGGTGCACTCCACGGAGATACTCTAGGTCTAACAAACCCTTGCTTCAACAACTCTTGCAAATGAGCCTTCAATTCATACAATTCAGTAGTGTTCATCCTATAGGACACTTTTGATTGAGGCTCAGTTCTTGGTAATAACTCAATCAAAAAGTCTAACTCCCTCTTAGGTGGCAATTTTGTCAACTCTATTGGGAACACATCTTGAAACTCCTTGAGGATAGTGTATTCATCAAGCATAGGCTTCATGTTATCAAGATCACTAAGTCGGATTGCATATACAAAACAACACTTTATTTGACCCTTCTTAAGTTTCAAGCTAAGATTTGTCTAAGCTCAAGAGGTCTCTAAAAACCATGAACCTCAACATGATTCCTAGAGTCATCCACAAATCTTACTATCTTATCTTCCAAATTCACTAGAGACATGTCCGGCCAACCAATTGATCCCTGAAATCACATCATATGACCCTAAGGGTGCTATATAAAGGTTGACTTGTGTTTGAAAATTGAGAAGTTCTAACTCACTACAAACAAGACAAGAGCCTACCCTCTTTTTTGTCTAATTACCATATTGGACCGTGCATGAATAAGCCATATGACCGAGTCTAACTAGTAATTTAGAAACTTCTCTTGGATCAATAAAGTATTTTGTGGCTCCAATATCAATCAATATAGAAACAATTCGGAAACTAGATTGGCGTGGCTTGGAATTCAACTTGATAGTTGTTTATAGTTTCGTGGATCTAGTGTTGCAATGCTTTTGGTTGATTCCTTTGCCCTATTTTTCGTTGAGCACAAGCATTGGTTTAATGTTCACCTCCTCATACATAACATCCATCATGAGGTGCTTTGGGTCCTTCAGGCCTATCCTTCCTATTATTGTTGTTGTTGGCCCCCTTATTCCTTCCATTATGATTCCATTTTGTCTTGTCTTGGGAATTATTGCCTCTCTTCATATTCCGACTTTGACGACTATTACCTCCTTGTTGGTTGTTGTTATGAAATTTCCTATTCCCAAACTTATCAATCTTGAATCTTGCGATGGTAAGTTGTTTGTTGGAACTTATGTTCTTGTTTGGTTGCCTTCTCAAATACCTCATCCATAGTCAGTGGGTTATGAATATCCACTTTTGCTCCAATCGAGGGTTGCAATCCCAAAATGAACTTCTAGGTCCTGAATCACTCATCCATTTAGTATTACGGTGCGTACTTAAGCAAATTGGAGAACTTTTCCCTATTAGTTTTTAGTGATCAGATTAGCAGTATAGAACAGAAAATCAGAATGCAAATTAAATCATACGCATAACACACATGTACCCTGGGAAAACCTCCCTCTTAGAGGAAAAACCCAGCAACCAAAGATCTCAGATCTGATTAGATTAGATATAGCAGCAGATTACAATACTACCCTTCTAGGGCATACAAAGAACTTATCTGAATCACAGTTCAGGTCAGACTCGAACAATCACCCAGATTGTTGATTGCAGACCATGTGAGGGAGTTCGCTTGCCCTAGAACAGATGTAGCACAACCTGAAGTAGGTTCAGCAGCGTTGGAACAGGTTCGGCAGACCTAGGAAGATGTTCGCCCAACTAGAAGACAATTTCGCTAACTGGAAGAATCAGATTCATTGATCTTTGGAGCATAACAGATCACATTAAGGCAGATGATATTCGATTGAGTTATCATTTTGCCCATTAATCATCTTACATATATATGATGCAAGAGCCTTCCATAAATACAAGTCGACTTACATAAATTTGACCCCAAAAAAACATTTTACATAATTTTTACACGCTATACATTAATAGGTCAGGACCTATATGCAAGTCACAACACGTTACATATGTATTTGGCATAAATCACCCAAATAGGACTCGATGAGAGAAATGGCAAATTGCTAAGGCCAAAGGCCAATTAGCAATTAAGTGAACTAGATCAGCCCAAGCAAGGGATCCAACCTAGCTATAAATCAACACTCCCTCTTAGCTAGGGAGGATCCCTTGAATAATCAAGTTACATCGTGACCATGCTTCATGGACTCTTTCCATGATATCCATCATGCATTCTCATAGAGGATGGTTCCAAGATACATCATGGATTCCTTTCATGACATTCATCATGCATACCCGCAAAGGATGAATCCTAAGTACATCATGGACTCTTTGCATGATACCCATCATGCACACCCGCAGAGGGTGGTCCCACCTTGCACTCCGCAGAGGGTGGGTCCACTCTGCCTACTTGCAGAGGGTGGAACAAGGGCTCTAACCTCATACTTCTCCTAGAGAAGAATACAACACCACCATGCCTACTTGCAAAGGGTGGACCGAGGGCTTTCACCTCAACCTTCTCCCGGAAGATTGCCTTAACCAAAAATGTGGCTTCCTCTAAGCTGAAACAACAAGCTCCCTCTGAAGCTTGAACCAACAAGCTCTCTCTGAAGCTTGAAACAACAAGCTCCCTCTGAAGCTAAACCTGGTCGTAGTATCACCAACTAAGCTATGTCTCTTGGTCTTCAGCCTATGATGCTTCCTCACAAGATGTCTCAAAACCTTCCTCTCTTGAATACAATCATCATCTTTATGCTCCTCAGTCCGCACTGAAAGCATTTAAGAGAGGTTACTAATAGTTCAAGACTATCATACATGATTCACTATCCAATGAATTGAAAACAACATGAAAAATTCAAAAAATGCTTCTCTCTTATAAGTTAGTTTTCAACATAACCATCTACTTAGATCACACTCAATCATCTGATGATGGTTGTGTGGCCTTCGCCCTCACCATCACTCAGAATACATTCTCATGTATAAGCACTTCATAAATACCCTCACCACATGAGTGTGAATTTAGTTTGAAGTCTAGACACTGCATGACATTAGCAATCAATAGTTGTGAATCGTTTCCCAATCTATATGAGTAGAGTGATAAGCCTAATAGAATTGCATGCATGCTAGTCTTCTTCAACACTTCTTTGTGCTACCTACTCTAATTTCTCAGTCTACAAAAAAAAAAGATGCAAGATCTACCTTCAAGCTGTTAGGCTTTATAGAAGGAACCCGCTCTAATACCATGTTAGTTTTTAGTGATCAGATTAGCAGTATAGAACATAAAATTAGAATGCAAAGTAAATCATACGCATAACACACATGTACCCTAGGAAAACCTCCCTCTTAGAGGAAAAACCCAGCAACCAAAGATCTCAGATCTGATTAGATTAGATATAGCAGCAGATTACAATAGTGCCCTTCTAGGGCATACAAAGAACTTATCTAAATCACAGTTCAGGTCAAACTTGAACAATCGCCCAGATTGTTGATTGCAGATCATGTGAGGGAGTTCGCTTGCCCTAGAACAGATGTAGCACAGCCTGAAGTAGGTTCAGCAGCATTGGAGCAGGTTCGGCAGACCGAGGAAGATGTTCACCCAGCTAGAAGACAATTTCGCTGCCTAAAAGAATCAGATTCGCTGATCTTTGGAGCATAACAGATCACATTAAGGCAGATGATATTCGCTTGAGTTATCATTTTGCCCATTAATCATCTTACATATATATGATGCAAGAGCCTTCCATAAATACAAGTTGGCTTGCATAAATTTGACGCCAAGAAAACATTTTACATAATGTTTACACGCTATACATTAATAGGTCAGGACCTATATGCAAGTCACAGCATGTTACATATGTATTTGGCATAAATCGCCCAAATAGGACTCGATGAGAGAAATGGCGAATTGCTAAGGCCAAAGGCCAATTAGCAATTAAGTGAACTAGGTCGGCCCCAGCAAGGGATCCGGCCTAGCTATAAATCAACACTCCCTCTTAGCTAGGGAGGATCCCTTGGATAATCAAGTTACATCATGACCATGCTTCATGGACTCTTTCCATGATATCCATCATGCATTCTCATAGAGGATGGTTCTAAGATACATCATGGATTCCTTTCATGACATTCATCATGCATACCCGCAGAGGATGAATCCTACGTACATCATGGACTCTTTGCATGATACCCATCATGCACACCCGCAGAGGGTGGTCCCACCTTGCACTTCGCAAAGGGTGGGTCCACCGTGCCTACTTGTAGAGGGTGGAACAAGGACTCTAACCTCATACTTCTCCCAAAGAAGAATACATCACCACCATGCCTACTTGCAAAGGGTGGATCGAGGGATTTCACCTCAACCTTCTCCCGGAAGATTGTCTTAACCGAGGGCTTTCACCTCAATCTTCTCCTGGAAGATTACCTTAACCGAGGGCTTTCACCTCAATCTTCTCCTGGAAGATTGCCTTAACCAAAAATGTGGCTTCCTCTAAAGCTAAAACAACAAGCTCCCTCTGAAGCTTGAACCAACAAGCTCTCTCTGAAGCTTGAAACAACAAGCTCCCTCTGAAGCTGAACCTGATCGTAGTATCACCAACTAAGCTATGTCTCTTAGTCTTCAGCCTGTGATGCTTCCTCACAAGATGTCTCAAAACCTTCCTCTCTTGAATACAATCATCATCTTTATGCTCCTCAGTCCCTACTAAAAGCATTTAAAAGAGGTTACTAATAGTTCAAGACTATCATACATGATTCACTATCCAATGAATTGACAACAACATGAAAAATTCAAAAAATACTTATCTCTTATAAGTTAGTTTTCAACATAACCATCTACTTAGATCACACTGAATCATCTGATGATGGCTGCGTGGCCTTTGGCCCTCGCCATCACTTAAAATCCATTCTCATCTATAAGCGCTTCATAAATACCCTCGCCACATGAGTGTTATTTGAGTTTGAAGTTTGGACACTGCATGACATTAGCAATCAATAGTTGTGAATCGTTTCCCAGTCTGTATGAGTAGAGCGATAAGCCTAATAGAATTGCATTCATGCTAGTCTTCTTCAACACTTCTTTGTGCTACTTGCTCTGATTTCTCAGTCTGCAAAAAAAAAAGATGCCAGATCTACCTTCAAGCTGTTAGGCTTTATAGAAGGAACCCGCTTTAATACCATGTTAGTTTTTAGTGATCAGATTAGCAATATAGAACAGAAAATCAGAATGCAAAGTAAATCATACGCATAACACACATGTACCCTAGGAAAACCTCCCTCTTAGAGGAAAAACCCAACAACCAAAGATCTCAGATCTGATTAGATTAGATATAGCAGTAGATTACAATACTGCCCTTCTAGGGCATACAAAGAACTTATCTGAATCATAGTTCAGGTCAGACTTGAACAATCGCCCAGATTGTTGATTGCAGATCATGTGAGGGAGTTCGCTTGCCCTAGAATAGATGTAGCACACCCTGAAGTAGGTTCAGCAGCGTTGGAGCAAGTTCGGCAAACCTAGGAAGATGTTCGCCCAGCTAGAAGACAATTTCGTTGACTGAAAGAATCATATTCGCCGATCTTTGGAGCATAACAGATCACATTAAGGCAAATGATATTCGCTTGAGTTATCATTTTGCCCATTAATCATCTTACATATATATGATGCAAGAGCCTTCCATAAATACAAGTTGGCTTGCATAAATTTGACGCCAAGAAAACATTTTACATATTGTTTACACGCTATACATTAATAGCTCAGGACCTATATGCAAGTCACAGCACGTTACATATGTATTTGGCATAAATCGCCCAAATAGGACTCGATGAGAGAAATGGCGAATTGCTAAAGCCAAAGGCCAATTAGCAATTAAGTGAACTAGGTTGGCCCAAGCAAGGGATCCGACCTAGCTATAAATCAACATTCCCAATATCATATCACTATCATATTGCCTTACGTTAGGTTCTAAAACCTGTTCATCTTGTCAAAGAAGAGTTGGGGTAACCATCTCTTCCTGAAAAGTTGGAGAAAAGATCCCAAGTGATCTCCCCTAGCAGCAACTCCTCTGTGTTTTCATTATCTCACCAAGTTGTCACTTCTCCAGTAAGTTGATATGCTCCCCACATTGCCTTGGTCTCACTAGGCAAGTTTCAGAGCTCAAAATAATTCTCCATTGTAATAATCCGTGCCTCAGTTTTGTCTTTGATAGTCCAACTATCAAATTTGAGTGGAGTAACCTTCTCGAGGTCTTTACCCAATTCTTCTACAATCCTACCCTAACTGTTCTCATTGTTATTATTCTCCTAGTTTTGTTTTGCATTCCTTTACTCCTCATTCCTTAGATTCTCATTCTGGTTTGGACCTCCTCAAATTCCTCTAATGTCATGCTATAAGTTGTCCATTCTAACTCCTTGTTGGTTTAGAAGGTTGAGGATTTGGTCCAACCTCTAATTCTACTCATTATCTTACCCATCGCTTGATCCATTGCAATTAGTATTTCTAGTATCCATTTGGTTGGTTAGTGTAATGGACAAAGGCCCTAGTATCCAATGCCAAAAGTAAGGTTCTCTCTCCTTAAACTTTATTTCGCAAATAAGTAAATGCTCAATATTGCAATAATATAAAAAACGAGAGGTAATAACTCAATATTCGCATTAAATGTCAAATACATCTCAGATATTAGCACATGAAAATGAGATAAATACTAGTACAACTTAGGCATCTTGAGCCTTATATCCAACTCAATATCATGAGGTATACTACAATAGATATATATTAGAAATGATATAGAAATATAGTCAATTGGTCTCTAAATGCCACTTACCCCAACAATCATCTGCAAGCTTGAGCGATGAGAACTTGGCTCAAGTACTTTTTTGTCCATCTACAAAGCTTATGCTCACTAGAAATCTTTCATGACACGAAAGATATATAACCCTACACAAAATGCCTATCTATTTGAAAACAATATGCAAGAGGGAAACCTCAGAGCAATCTGATATATCTACATGCATTCCTAATCATGAACATGCAATGCCTTACATTAAAATATGGCAGAGAAACCGATCGAAAAAAAAAATATGGCAGAGAAACGTAATTTTATAAATTTTCTAAACTAGTCCATCTATTTCAATGGATACATGACCTTGGCCAAAGTACTTGCAATATATCAATAGATCCTTAAAAAAGAACCAACCCTCTATGTTAACCCATATTTGGCACCCATTCCCAAAAACATAAAGCCAACTCACACAAGGAAAAGCAATCTACTTTCCTTAAAGAAAAAAAACTTGTGCAAACATGCATATGCTTAAATGGATTCAATTCTCTCTTACCAAGCATATGATAGTCACCATGAATTTACATGCATTTATCTCAATTTTGTGTGCTAATACCTAGATTAAGCACTACTTTATTGAGATGTATTTGACATTAATGTGAATATTGAATTATTATCTTTCATTTTTATATTATTGCAACTGTGAGGATTTATTTATTTGTGAGATAAAATTTGAGAGAGAACCTTGCAAGCACGTGCTAAATATTCCAATATTTCCTCACCATTTCTTTCAAATTTTCCTCACTTATTCTTTCAAAGGACGGCCTCAATTCTTTTACAAATATGATTGAATATAGTTCTGAATTTCAAGATGCCATAAAAGTGACAAGGGTAGAAAAGTTTGCTCAGTCATATCTGCTTCTTGTTGTTAATTACCAGCTTGGTGAAGATTAAGGCTTGGCACTTTCAGAGGATGAAGAAAATGATTGCCTGTCCAAAGAAATCCTAACCATCTCACAATTAGGTAGCCAAAAAACTAAAACAAATCGTGGTCTGGAAAAGATAAAAAGATGGAGATTGTTAATGGTAACCAGTCTTGAATTGGCAAGTTCTTCATTAAGGGGGCTCTAAGATTGTCTAAAGTTGCTTGTTTTAAGGATGAGATGGAAACTAGAGAAGAAGATAGGATCCATTGTCAAGCTATACTATCAAGTTATCAACACACAAGATACAGTAATTTTTTGGCTTTTAACTGGTATGTCTCCCATGGCTTTGTAAAGCAGGGATTGATAAAATGTTCTCAAGCTTTACCTCAGTCTTGATGGCTGCTTCAAAGCTTTATTTTGGTTTTGGAAGAGGGCCCCAATAGATTCTATGAGAAAAAGTAAATGGAAAACAGGTAACAAATATTTAAAGAAACTGGAATAAATCATTCACAACCTTTTCTGTAAGTGAATTCGGACCTTCTTGCATTATCAATTTTCAAAATTGTAATGTAATTCTGCAAAACAATTGTTAATAGATTTTCTCTTTTCCCTTAATGAAAATTGCCTAGAAGTTTCCACAGACACACTTTTGAGCCACTGAAACTCTTTAGTATTCCCAATATTGCTTCACTCACCATTCTCCCAATATTGTTTGCATTCATCGGGATGGTGAATGATGCACGCCAAATTGATAAGAGGGCCATAGATCTCCAAATTTGTATTATTTTAATTTGGCATCCTCTAGGTATGATTGAAAAAATTATATAAAAACAATCCAATTACAAGAACAGATGCATCATAAGGAATCCTGGAGGTAGACTAGAATCTACCCCAATATAAGGGAGTGGTAGCTTGAAAGTAAACTACAGAAACAGTGGTTTTCCCATCAAATTCTAACAAAGTGACAAGAATTATCGAACTAAAAATTTTGTAAGAAAAGGAGATGCAAAAGAGATCTTTAAGTTGTCATCCTCTGATTCAAGATGTGCTGAGACTTTGCCTCATAGTCTTGATGAGTGCTTCAAAGTTTTAATTTGGTTTTGGGGGAGCGCCCCAAAAGAATTTCTCACTTATCCAGAAAAAAATGTTTATGATATGAGAAAAAGTACATGGAAAACTGGTAACAAATACTAAAAGAAACTGGAATAAATCATTCACAACATTTGCATAAGGATTATTTGGACCTCTGAATAATTTTTCAAAATCGGAACATACCTCTGCAAACATTGTGTTAATTGTCTTCTCTTTATTTAAGCAAAATTGCTCAGAAGTTTCCAGTGACACACCTTTGAGGCACTGGAACTCTTTAATTTCCCAATACTGCTTGCATTCATCAGGATGGTGAATGAAGCATTATAAATTGAAAGGACCATAGATCTCATATTTGCATTATTTTTACTTGGTAGCCTCCTTGGTATGATTAGACAAATTATATACAAACAATCCAATTACAAGAACAGCTGCACCCATAAGGAATCCCGGAGGTAGACTGGAATCCACACCAATATAAGGGAGTGGAAGTGTAAACATAAAAATTGAAAGTGGAACTGCAGAAACAAATGTGCCATCAAATTCTAGTAAACTGATAAGAAATGTCAAACTAAGAATTTTGCAAGAACAGGAGATACCAAGGAGAATTTTAGGTTGAACTACCTGAAAATGTTGCAGCAAGAGAAGAGACCACTGCAGAAGAGATCTTGAGAAGATGCAGCAAAGAAATATTAAATCCCATGTTTACTAATATGAAAAGCAGTGGCAACAAAGGAGCTCCTTCACATCCTGATACCGTGTTGAAAATGAATATCAGAATAAATTAATAGCTCAATGTAGACAGGAATTTATAAAATTCATTACTGCATACTCGTGGATATGGGTCCTCAACCAAAATATTGAACCAGTCTTCAGCAAGGTGCCCATTATACCAGGCAGGTTTTAGGCAAAACAAGAAAATAAAATAATATAAAGCTTCCTACAAAAGCAAAAGAATTATGTATCATCCAGAAAAATAGAATGATGGTTGTTTGCAGTGTAACCCTGATCATATGGTTATCCACATCTGTGTCCAGGATTATAAGTTATTTACTCAATATGGAAGTTCCAATAAATCCCTCAAAACCTGAATAAAATTAAGAAAACATTACACATCTACTGATTTGATTGTTTATTAATATTAGATCTCTATCAATTTTTGTTCTGCAAAAAAATTACAAGCATCAAAATGGCATCAAAACCAATGGAAAAGTAGGAAGGCCAAGAGACAAAGAACTGCATCATGAATAGAGACAAGAAAGCTTTAGACAATCATATCATAGGGATACATGCAGCAATTCCTCTGAAGAATTACTGATCAATTGGCAGACACATGAATAGAGAAAAGGTGCAATCACGAGGCAGTCCTGTCGTAAAGACACAGTCAGTTATTCACAAAGGAGAACTACTGACCAAATTGCAGAGGCACGAATAGAGAGGAACTTTGTAGTCACATAAGAATTCATCAGCATAAAATTAAGGGTAGAAAAATATTTTACAATAATGGTTTTGTTTATCCTTTCTTTTTCTCATTCTGTGACAGCACCTGAAATAACAAACCCTTAGAATCCTGGAAGTTACGTAATGATAGAGAAAGAGATTTCAGAAACAAGACTTGCATTAAAAAAAGTCAAAACAAATAAGTAGTCAAGGAGCTTGGACACTGTTGATAAATAGCCCTCACTTGGTAGCGATCTTGCCTTCAGCTTCTAGAGGCAATAAAGCAGCCATAAATTGATACTTATAACAGATTTGAAAGCTACTAATTGAGTGAAATTTTACCCCCTAGTTACAAAGATGGTTCCATCTTTGCACATATCTGGTCAATCAGTTGAACAATAGAACAAGCAGATTAATCACCTCTATATTAAGGAAAAGGTACAGACCATTGACAAGGTCCTTTGCATCAAATATTTTTAGAGTTGTTTTCACATATTCAGTAGGACTTAAAGATCTTCACCATCATTTCCTTAAAGCATGTTTCCAGCTTGTTTAAAGCTAAAACATAAGCAACAAAAGGAACTGCTAAAGCCAAGTCAATCTTTTTCTTTCCAGATGGAGTCACTATTCATCTTTTGCTCTTGACAGCTTGTCTCATGTTACCCAGAGGAGCTTATTTTGAGAGATATTTGAAGGAGCTGCATACGTGAATATGATAGAGTCATTGATTGTAAAATGTGAAGATCTTTCTAAAAGTTTCAGCAATTTCTGAGTATAAAAAGGACTGGAGTAGGTGCTTCAGTAGTTTGATGTTGGTGCTTCAAGGGGAGTAGGTGCTCTTAGTGAGTTGGTGCTCACTTTTGTAATTTGTGTTGGTGCCCATTTGTTAATAAAAGCTATTGTGTGTCGTGGTTTTTTACCCGAAAGGGTTTTCCACGAGAAATCTGGTGTATGCATCCTATGTGCTTTTCAGTTTTAGCATTCAGAAGGCCTTCAAGCACCTTCAGCAATACTTCTATTGAACAACTATACAGAAGAGGGTTAATGATTACATCTGTTGGCACTCACTTTGCAGTTATTATAAACCTTCCAATTTAAATTCTGGCTTGTATCGGCCATTAATAGTACCTTTTTGACCAAGGTAATACATTTCCATGGACTTCATGACGCTCAAGCCTCAGGGCCAAAATGACTGCATCTTTGTGAATATTTTCTAGTTTCCAAAATGGCTATCTTTATGCTGTGATCCAAGACGCATGAGGCTCCACAGGCTGCCAACTTGTTCTTCAAGCAGGTTTGGGCAAATCTCAGACTACTGTTCACTATCATTTCATATTGTGACACATGCTTCTTGAGTCACTTTCAACGATCAATGTAGATTCCCTCTGAGTTGTCAATTGTGATTTTCATTTCATTCAAAGATTAATGGCCAGAAAAAGGAAAGCAAGTTGGATACCAATCTCTATGTCACTCAACATAGCTACATTTAGGCCACTCATGTTTCTATAAGGCATTCTCCTTCTGATGTTTGTTATGGATTCCAACCATTGGCACTCTATAAAATTCCAGTTGCCTTTCCAAATCCAAATACATCCCACCAGAAAAAGGAGAAAGACAAAGCTAATATTTTTGTACAAAAAATAGCCAAGCTTCACTCAAATATTTAGAGCACTTTTCAACACACTCTAGCCAAATTCAGGGTACTTCATCACTGACGTTGAGGTATCAGTATCATTCTTTTCAAGTTGGTTCACTTGGAAAAGCAAGGCTTCTAAACAGGAAGCTACAGTTGTGGTAGTACCAGATTTTTATGTGAACGGAATGACATCAAGGGAGAAAATATAGGCCATGGGTTCAAAATCAACAAACCTAATTACAGATATGTTGATGATCTATGTACAAGCTAGAGAGGAAGCAACTACAATGCTCTTTTGGCAATGATGTTCCTTTTCATGCTACTTGATCTCGTTACTACAAGGAGCCTAAGGCTAGACTAGACAAAGATAGTGCTTCTTATGCACCTCTTGGTGAGACCAAATTGAGAACTACAACCTTAGAAAAAAAATTATTCTAAGGTTAACTTATTGATGGAAGAGATGAGGTCACATGAATGTCACATGGCTGCAGCATAAACACGGACAAATGGGTGCAATTTAGACACTGTCACTCATCAATAATAAATTTAATAGTTATATGTAAGTAAGGGCCTTACTTAGGGTGGTCAACTACTTGGGAAAAGCAAAGATGTAGAGTTTAAGTTTGATATCCTACGAGATACCATTGACAAAGTTAGTCATTCCAATGTAGTACAAGTGGTTGCTGATGTAGTTTATGTTTGTAGGGCAGCAAAGTAAACTGATTGAGACCACTTACATGCACATGTATTGAATCCCTTGTGTGCATGGCATGAACAAAGAACTCGAGGACATTAGCAAAATTGATGGGTTCAAAAAGGGCATGAAGGATGTAAGGGCAATGTTGATGTCAGTTTGCAACCACTGCACATAATTGGCACTATTTCAGTCCTTTTCAAAGAGGAAATTCTTCAAACCAGTAGAGATCACAATTGCATCTTACTTCATTCTACCGTAGAGGTTGCTTGAGTTGCAAGAGCCCTTGCAATTTATGATCATAATATAGAATTGGACAAAGTGGGAGTAGTCCAACACAAAGAAGAGCATGTGGGTGAAGCAGAATGTAGTGAATGAAGAGTTTTGGCCAAATTTGAGATACATCACATCTTTTGTGTCCCCTATTTTCAGCATTATTAGATTTGGATATTTTAACAGTCCCAACCTTAAGGAGACTTATGAGTGCATTGATAGCATGCTTGGCAAGATAAAGGCCATTGTTCATGAACAAGATGCTACCTGCAATTCTACATGCAGGTGAGAAAAGCTGAACAACTCTCTACACATGGCCACATATGCATTGAATCTAGAACGGTATGTGGTGAGACCTAGTAGAGTTGTTCCCTTGATGAGGTAAAGAAAGGCCTCATGGATACCATTGAGCAGAGGAAGTTTCATTGATTAGAATAGCATTGAAAAAATTTACTAAACTCAATAGCTACAAGAGCTCAACAAAGATTTGGCAAGCCCACTTGGCACAAGATAAGCACATTAGTTATAGCAACTATATGGGCCTCCAGGATTGTGGCATACACTTGCTATCCTCCTCTCGTCATAGGTTCATAGTTCCTTCTACTGAGTAGAACTAGGCCACATATTGCTTTATTCCACTCTTTTAAGAGTAACAAAATTACCTCTAGCAGAGAAGAGAAGCTTGTTGACATAGTGTATTGCATCTCATTGATGACAAGACACCTGAGTACACAGAGAATTCAACAACATAGTACGATGCAGAGCCTAAGGAGGTGGAACAGGTTGATCAGGACCAAGATGTGTAGCAAAGATTGGTTAGGGTCATGTTAAGTAGAATCCCCCAGTTCCAGTAATGGGGAGCAATCTCCAAGTTTTCCATCAGATAATGACTCTAGTTTTTAAGCTTGTGGTTGAATCCAACTATGCATATTTTGGGAATTGGTCATTTTGGTGTTTTTCACTTGTGCTTCTCTAGCTTGTTTGTATTTTGTAACTTTGGTTGATAAAAATAAAATTATAATTATAGTATAATTATCAAATGGATTATTGGATCAATGAATTTTTATTTTTCTTTTTTATTTTAAAATTTAAATGTCATTTTTTATATAACGACTCAAAATGACTATAGGCATTTATGATACAGTCTACTATCATGTAATAGTTGGACAGTACCATCCTCATTTTCCAACATTGACAGCAATCCGAATTATGATTTTTTGGGATTTACCAGAGATAAAAACATATATCAACAAAAACAAAGTATTACAAATAGCTAGCAGAAGCGTATATTACCCTTTGCTAAAGATCCAGCATTTACAAAACAAGCTGCTCCGTCTCTCAAGTAGCCAGGAAGCTGGGCAAATGGAACGCCCCATAGTCTTGATAGAAATGGAAGTAGTAGCAAAATAAACAAGGCCTGCAATAAAATAACAGAATGATAAATAAGTAAGTTACCAATTCTGTCAGATTGGCTATAAAAGACATGTTCTCAGTATGAAGCAAGTCCTACATTAAAATGAAAATGAATTGCAAACAATAAAATAACTTACAGTACTATTTCTAAAATCATACGTTGTGTTTTAAAAATACATATTGAATATAATATAGATCATGACTGAATGATTATTAAACAGATTTACCTGGAAGCCTGATCCAAAAGAATTAATTACAAAGAGATCCACAGATCCACCCTGCAACGAGGTTGTAGCTTTAGAGTTAGTGGGATATCAAAATTGAAACTGCACAGTACGAGGACTAATGCTTATGAATACAAGAGATATCATTCTGGGTAGGAAAAAAATTATAGTGACAGTTTATTTCTGTAGGATACAAGCAGAAACTAATGTTTACAGGCATAACTTTTGATGGAAATACAGAAATCAAGTTTATTTGCACTAGTACCTTTAGTTGTTTAGCTGCATCCAGAAAAATAATTTCCTGTTGAAGAGAAAATACCAGATCAAAAATTGCTTTCTTAAACCATTATTTTAGATAGAGCCATCTACAATTTGTGTGATTTGAATGTTTATAACCTTTAGAATTGTATCTCCAGCTTGAAATAAGAAAGAGACTATCATCAAAAGTGGCCACACAAATCCTGTTTGTTGCAACGATGTACCTGAACCTCCTCCACTGCAAGGTAAAAACAAAGTTCAATTTGGCATATGAAGAAGCACTATGCACATAGCTATATGCTATGCAAATGTTTAAGCATCACAGATGTTAAACCATTAAGTATTGAAGAAAAGTTGTGAACATGAATCTCTATCATCTATTATCTCAAATAATTGATATTGTAAAGACTTACATACAATTTAAAGGGCCAAAGGGCAAGCAAATACCTAGAAACTGTTATGATCACGCCAAAAGATATTAGTAAACAACCAAAAATCTGATTCAGTGTGTAGCGGCGTCCTAAAAAAATGAATGACAAGATCAACTGCCACACCAAAAATGTCTGCAAAATAGAAAAATGTATATTAGGGAAGGTTTATCATCATTTGATGCATCCATGGCCATGAATCATGAAAATATTCAAGATGATGCTTAAATGATTCAAATCATAAAATTTGACTCAATGAACATCATGCAATAATGATGTAATCAATCATGTTACCTGATCAATCAATTTGACCATGATGAACATCCCTAATTCATACAACTCTATTTCAATATCATTTTTGCTAGTAAATAAGTTGCAATATAAAATTCACCGGTACAGTTGCAGCAGTGGATCAGTTTAGTCCTGGTCAGAAGTTACTTGTATTCCAAATACTGATTTCAATTTTCAGTAATAGATGGTAATATTTAAAAGCATTGCTGCATATTACCTGAGACAAAATTGGAATGGATGCCCCTGAAAGCATGCCTGTTTGGAAAAAAAAGAAATGGTTAATAAGACCATATTTGATAGAAATTCCATATAACGTCTCCACTTTGCCCAAAAGAACCACTACTTCAAGTAGATTCAAGTACGTTTCCACATAAATGCAAATTTTCTTATACTCATTTGACTTTACTAATACCTTTCTAGCAACAAAAGTGTTATCATAATATAACGAAAATTCACAAAAGCAAACATTATGTTCTACACGGACACATAAACATGCACACACTTCCCCACACACACATATATACATGATATGATTCTATTTGCAAACTACAGCAAAATGTTTTTAAGAAGGTTTTCATTGCTTTTAGATTTTGAACCTTTTACATAATCCCAATAGATGTTTTAGCAATTTGTTCACTCGTGCATAACTTCATATAAGAGTATATGGCTTTGATAGCTTAGCTACCTTTATATATATATATATATACCTTGTTTGATAACTTGTTCCATATCCAGATCTAGAAGAGAGACACAGCAGCAGCAGCCCTTCCAGTTCATTCCATTGATTTTAGTGGTGAGTCATTTGATTCAGTAGTAGACTGAGAAAGCACATGAAGCTTCCCAGTCCATATCCATCCTGTCAGTAACATCTTTGCCAGTCATAGAGCCAGTATCTCCCCAGGTTACCATCATTGGAGAGCCCAAAGCAAGAGAGGAAGCGGGGGTGGTAAAGCCATAAGAAGCAAAGGCAAAAATAGCACTAGTTTACCTTGATCCATATACATATCCAGTAGTACACCCTTCAATCCCAATAGGTGGTTGAGAAATATATTTATACACATGCATACATACATACATATATTTATACCTAGTCTGATAACTTGTTCCATATCAAGATCTAGAAGAGAGACACAGCAGCAACCTTTCCAGTTCATTCCATTGATTTTGGTGGTGACTCAATTGATTCAGTAGTAGATGGAGAAAGCACATGAAGCTTCCCAGTCCATATCCCTCCTGTCAGTAACATCTTTGCTAGTCATAGAGCCAGTATCTCCCCAGGTTACCATCATTGGAGAGACCACAGCAAGAGAGGAAGCAGGGGTTGTAAAGGCATAAGAAGAAAAGTCAATAGAAGCAAAGACAAAAATAGCCATATACATATCCAGTAGTACATCCTTCGGTCCCAATAGGTGATTGACAAATAAATTTATACACATATATACATGCATATATACAAACATATGTATATGTATATGTATATGTATATGTATATGTACATAATACATATATATGCATGCATACATAAATACATGTATAAAGAAAAGATAGCATGAAAAAACCAAAATGGGGGGCAAAGTAGCACTTTCAAAAAAATAAAATAAGGGGCTCACTCACCAAAAATAGTAATTAATTTAAAAGATGAGGTGGTGACTGAACATCTTCAAGAGCAAGCAATCATAGGCAGGTTCATTGGGAAGAAATCACCATGATGTAGAATTGAAGAGTGGGTCCATGAGACTTGTGGATCCAAGCACAAACTAAATTTCATTCCAAAGGGGTTCTTCTCTATAATTTTTTAAGATGGTATAGATCGAGACTTTGTTTTGCAAAATGGGCCATGGTAATTCAAAAATTCCACTTTGTATATTCAAAAATTGTGCCCAAAATTTTATCCCCTTTCTTGCAACCCAAGCAAAGCTCATGTTTGGATTTGGCTTTGTAACTTGCCAATGAAATATTGGTCCATGGAATGTTTAATAAAATATGCAGCAATTTGGGACTAATTGATTCAATAGGTTGAGTTGCTTGAAGGAACTTCCACATCTGTGCTAGAATTCAAGTGGCTGCAATATATGAAATCCCGAAACAAATTACCTTTTCAACACATGCAAGAGATTTGGTACAATCAATGGAGATACAGAAAACTAAATTCTTTTTTCTAAAATGTAGAAGCCAAGATCACTTCAGGAGAAATTGCCCTAAAAGCCCTCAAAAAAAGTTATTCAGCAATGGATCCTGAAAAAGAAGCCTAGTGAAGTGAAGGGAAAGAGTTGAAAGGAGAAAGGTGACTTTCCAACTAGAGAAATTTTGGAATGTGGGAGGATTGGTTTAGGTAAGAGAGCCTCTCCCAAATTGGCGTTAATCGCTTTCGAACAGAATCTTTCTGAGGTGGAAGATTAAAATGCTAGGGAAGCAAACTCAAAAGAATGGCCAAGGTCAAAAAATGAGTTGGAAGAGGGATTAGGGATAACAGACCTGCGGTGCATAGATCAATCGACTTTCAATTTTCTCAATGCCAATATAGGGTCAAGGAAAAAGTGTGGAAGAAAAACAAATAAGAAAAGAAGAGAAAAGTACACAATGTTCGAAGGACAATCGTCAATGATGGAATATTTGTTGAGATCTAAGGGAGGAGTCTCCTCCGTTAGGGAGCAATGAAGATAACAGCTTGGAAAATTGCTCCTCCCTTCTAGAGCAATGAAGATAACAACTTGGAAGATTACTCCTCCCTTAGAGAGCAATGAAGATAACAACTTGGAATGTTAGGGGCTTAAATGCCCCTAACAAGAGGCACTTGGTCAAGCACCAAATGGATAATATGACAGCCGATAAACTATTTTTGCGAGTAACTAATTAAAATCCTCATAGGCTAATCTCTTCCTAAATCACTATAAGGGTTGGAAAGGTTTGTGTGTGGATGATATTGGTGCGGCTAGCAGCTTAGGTGTTCTATAAAGCTCCGATTGAGTGGTTATTGAATCGCTCTCCTTCACCCCAAATTGGATGTCTTTAAAGGAACAATCTAGTTTCAAATTTGTCTTTTTGTTCAATAAATGCCAATATTCCCACAAAATCGAATGACAAACAAGTCTAGAATGAGATTTTTCTTCTATCCCATCTCTATTGGAATAAAAATTTATTCTTGGAGGATATCTCAATGCAATTCTTCCCACATTGGAGAAACATAGAGACCTATCCAAAATCTCTCAATCTCATCAAAATTTCCAAAAGTTTGTGAGGGATGCTAACTCGATGGATGTGACACTCAAAATGGGACCTTTACTTGGACTAAAAGGCATGCGGGTTTCACCAACATTGTGAGGCCTCTAGATCACTTGTTATTTTATACCAATTGGCTCCCTTCCCCCAACCTTTTAGAGTCCTCCATTTGTCCAATGTCAAGATCAAACCATTTTCTTGTGATGTTGACTATCTTGTAGGACAAACCACCCTTAAAATGCCAATTCAAGTTTGAGTGAATGTGGTTTAGACAAGATGACCTAATGGAATTAATAAAGTATTGGTGGTCAAAGGCTATGAAGCAAAAAGCGGTCCAAGATGTTCATCTTCACCAAGATATTTCATGTCACGGTTGGACTTAAGGAGTGGAAGGTAAACTCATTCAACATCTTTGAGGAAAAAGCTAAAATAGAAAAGGATCTAGAGGACCTAAACCGAAAAGTGATTGCATCCAAGATGTTCCAAAAGGATTTTTTAAAAAGAATTGTTGATATATCATGCTAAAATCCTAGCTAGAGAAGAGTTATTTTGGAAATCAAAATCCAAAGAAAGATAGTTAACGGAAGCTGACTTGAACACACAAAGATTTCACAATGATTCAAAGGTAATGAGAACTCAAAATAGAATTGGTTCTATCAAATCCTTGAATGGGTGACAATTGACAAGTGTGGAAGAAATTCAAAAGAAAGATGTGCCCATTTTCCAAGATTTATTGCTGGAGTGGGAGCTTCGAAATCCCAAGATATGGACAAGTTATTAGTGAGTACCCCTTGTATTGTCAAGGAGGATGAGAAATACTCGTGGCACCAAAATATTAGTTAGAGGTGAAGGCTACGGCTTTTCCAATTGCATCCAACAAAGCCCCAAGATTAGATAGTTTCCTTGCTTGCTTCTATCAAAAATTTTGAGGAATTATTGGAAAAGAAATGTGGGAGGTTGTGGAGGATTTGCAAAAATCCAAGAAGATCCAGATAGATTTAAACAACCCCAATATTGCTCTCATACCCAAGAAGCTAGATTGCAATTCATTTGCTCACTTCCACCCCATCTATTTGTGTAACACCATTTACAAAATTATCTTCAAGGTGGTGGCTAACAAATTGAAGGTGGTTCTTCCTCATATCATATCTTGTGAACAAAGTGGATTTATGCTAGGTAGAAACATCATTGTTGCACATGAGGCAATTCATTTGATTGACAACTCAAACTAGAAAAGCATGGCAATCAAGTTGGATATCAGTAAAGCCTGTGACAAGGTGTGTTGGTTGTTTTTTATGCAAATTCTACGAAATTTTAGTTTTGGGAAAAAATGGTTAGAGTGGATTTGCAGATACATATCCATTCCTAGGTTCTTTGTTTTGGCCAACACATTCTGTGTAGCTTCTTTGAGGTTGTTCATGGCTTCAAACAAGGTGATTCTATTTCCCCATTTCTTTTTGTGCTAATGGTTGAGGCTCTTGGAAGAATAATAAATGCTAAGGCTGAGTTGGGAGCTTGGAGTGTTGTCCAAATTGCTTAGAACTTGGAACTGGTAACCCACTAACAATTTGCTGATGACACCATCCTTTATGCTGAGGCTCAAATGGATGAAGAAAAGTTGATCAAATCCACACTTGAATGTTATATTGCTTCCTCAAGATAGATAATCAAAAAAATTATTTTTCCACATTATGTGGATTATTCAAAAAACAATTGTGGAATTCCTAGGATTCAATATTGACACTACACCGAGCAAATATCTAGAAGTAACGCAATCAAATGAGCTATAAGATCTAGTCTAGGGGATGGAACTATTGGTGCTTGCAAAGCCAAGTCTAAAGCTTGGAAAGGTTGTTACCTAACATTGGTTACCATGATTTAGATGATAAAATCTATTCTTTAAGTGATTCCAATTTATATTATGTCCTATTTGCAACTAACGAAGACCTTGTAAGGCATTGATGGAATTTTAAAGCATTTCCCATGGGAAGGTTCAAATGATGTTAAACAAATTAATTTGGTTAGATAGGAATCAGTAAGGAAAAATAAACAAGAGAGCAGAACTAGCATTCGATTCTCCTTGGAGCATTATTCAGCACTTGGTGCAAAATTGATTTGGAGAATGTTTAAGAATCCTTTATCCCTCTAGTGTAAGATTCTCTGAAAGAAATATTTGAATAAAACCCAAAAAGAATTCTTATAGTCGCCAACCCACAACATGTTCTCACATTTGGAATTTCATGATGAAGTGCAAACATCTCATTACTGATCTTTTGTCTTGGATGGTAAATAATGGCAAATATGAGAATTTCTAAACTAACTCATGGAATAGAGCTCATGCAAAGATATCATGGAGTATGTTTGGGGTGATAAAGTAGCAGATTTTGTCACCATATTAGTTGGTAATGTTAGATTTCAATGATCAGATTAACAATTAATGAGCAGAAAACAAAAAAGCACAGTAAGAAGGACACACAACACAACTATACCCTGGGAAAACCTCCCTCTTGGAGGAAAAACCCAGCAACTAATGTCTCAGATCTGCCTTAGATTAATCACAGAAATAGGTTACAACTTTGCCCAGCTAGGACACAAACATAAGTGACAAGACACGACTTATCTGATCATGGGACCTGAGATCAGACTTGAAGAAGTCTCCAAAATGCAGGTACTACTGCCTGTAGCAGGTTCGGCAGCCTCAGAACAGCCTAGGGTGATGTTCGCTCAGCTGGTAATGAAGTTCGCCCAGCTAGGAAGAGATTCGCTAGGGCTCATACTGAGATCGCAGACCTTCAAAGTATGTTTGCTGACCTTTGGAGCATAACAGATCACATTAAGGCAGATGATATTTGCTTGAGTTATATATCTTGTGACCTCAAGTCACTTCCTTTACATACATCCCCTTAACCCTTATGCCTAGGTCGGCTTTGGCGCCAAATTACAAATTCACAAGTTACATTATAGGGTCAAACCCATTTATAACCACAAGTTACATTCGCCATTATAGGGTCAGACCAATATCACAAGTTACATCTGTTAGGACCTAACCAATAACACTTTACCAGTTACATATTAATAGGTCCCGACCAAGCTATATTTTACATAATGTTTACACGCTACATGAATTCCTTTACATGTTACAGTTATAGGGCTGACCTATAACCCGCTCAAATAGGGCCCAATACAAAGGCAAATTGCTAAGGCCGAAGGCCCATTAGCAATTCGGTTGACTAGGTCGACCCACCCAAGGGATCCGACCTAGCTATACATCAACACTCCCTCTTAGCTAGGGAGGATTCCTTATGAGTGACCAAGTCACATAGTGACTACCACCATGGCTACTCCCATGGATGATACGTTCACCATAGCTACTCCCAGAGAGTGAACAAACTCATCATGGAATTTCTTCCATGATACCCACCATACCTACTCGCAGAGGGTGGATCCACCATGCCTACTTGCAGAGGGTGGGACGAGGGCTTTCACCTCAACCTTCTCCTGGAAAATTGCCTTAACCGAGAGCTTTCACCTCAATCTTCTGCCGGAAGATTGCCTTAACCAAGGATGTGGCTTCCTCTGAAGCTGAAACAACAAACAAGCTCCCTCTGAAGCTCAAAACAACAAGCTCCCTCTAAAGCTGATGAGCTTCCTTTGAAACTCTTTCTGACATTTACTTCCTTTTAGAAAAGTAAGTCTTCATTTGACTTTTGTTCCTTCTGAGGAGTTCCTATAACAACTTCTACAGAGGAAGCAAGAGAAGTCCCGATTTTGCAATCCTGAGCAAAATGACCAAACGTATTACACTTAAAGCACTGGATGTGAGATAAGTCCTTCTTCCTTTTTGCTTTAGGAGGAGAATCAGATCCTCTATCTCTATCCCACTTTCTTCCTTTACCTTTCTCCATATGCGAAGCTAGAACTTGATTTTCCACATCATAATGATCACGCTCAAGTCCTCTAGCAATTAGCCGTGACTCTTCTTGTAAATAATCTGTCCTTAGGCGATCAAACTGTGGAAGTTCAATCCTTGCGCTGATTCCTTGAATGAATGCTTCCCAAGATGATGGAAGACCATTGAGAGCCATCATGGATAGGTCGCTACCTTCAACAACTTTCGCAACGGAAGAGAGCTGATCCTTCAGATCAGAAATCCTCTTGAAGTATGCAGCTACACATTCTCCTTTTGCCATCTTGATATGGTGAAGTTGCTGCTGCAATGATAGGATGCGACTGATGTTGTTGATTTCATACATCTTCTCTAAGGTGCTGAACATTTCTTTTGTTGTCTTTAGCTTGGCGATGAGAGGCA
The DNA here is from genome assembly GCF_030272615.1 of Cryptomeria japonica. Classification (NCBI taxonomy): domain Eukaryota; kingdom Viridiplantae; phylum Streptophyta; class Pinopsida; order Cupressales; family Cupressaceae; genus Cryptomeria; species Cryptomeria japonica. The sequence continues at coordinate 645,124,419 of NC_081406.1, read as the reverse complement.
CGATATGATACTTGACGGAATCCACTATTATCCTTTGAGCTCGAAAGTCTTTCTTTCTCCAAGCTTCCTTTTCTCCTTCAACTGAGGGCTCGAAAGACTCTTTGTTGATGAACTCAGAGAGATCATTCAATGCCATCATGATTCTAAATTTCCATGTAGTGAAATTGGATGCACCATCCAATCTATCTTCAACTCTAATGTATGATGCCATGCTGACTGAAGAATGGAATGATAGACTGATGATGAAGACTTCCCAATAATTTGATCACAGTTAGTACGAACTTGGCTCTGATACCATGTTAGATTTTAATGATCATATTAACAATTAATGAGCAAAAAAAAAATGAACAGTAAGAAGGACACACAACACAACTATACCCTGGGAAAACCTCCCTCTTGGAGGAAAAACCCAGCAACTAATGTCTCAGATCTGCCTTAGATTAATCACAGAAATAGGTTACAACTTTGCCCAGCTAGGGCACAAACATAAGTGACAAGACACAACTTATCTGATCCTGGGACCTGAGATCAGACTTGAAGAAGTCTCCAAAATGCAGGTACTACTAACTGTGATGTTCGCTCAGCTAGTAATGAAGTTCACCCAACTAGGAAGAGATTCGCTAGGGCTCAGACTGAGATCGCAGACCTTCAAAGTATGTTTGCTGACCTTTGGAGCAAAACAGATCACATTAAGGCAAATGATATTCGCTTGAGTTATATATCTTGTGACCTCAAGTCACTTCCTTTATATACATGCCCTTAACCCTTATGTCTAGGTCGGCTTTGGCGCCAAATTACAAGTTCAAAAGTTACATTATAGGGTCAGACCCATTTATAACCACAAGTTACATTTGCCATTATAGGGTCAGACCAATACCACAAGTTACATCGGTTAGGACCTGACCAATAACACTTTACAAGTTACATATTAATAGGCCCTAACCAAGCTATATTTTACATAATGTTTACACGCTACATGAATTCCTTTACATGTTACAGTTATAGGGCTGACCTATAACCCACTCAAATAGGGCCCAATACAAAGGGAAATTTCTAAGGCCAAAGGCCCATTAGCAATTCGGTTGACTAGATCGGCCCACCCAAGGGATCTGACCTAGCTATACATCAACAGGTAAGAATGGTGTCAAGTGATGATGGAAAAACTTAAGTGGAGCTCCCAGTTTTTTGAGAGCCAAGATAAACTTGCAAAGAAGCTTGGTAAAGGAAAATATTAATTGTTCCAAAATAGAACGAAATCATTTGGTGCGGGGCAAAATCTAGAAGCTACTAAATAAAACAGAGGTACCCCAAAAGGAAGGCACAATCAAAGAATTGTGGGACAAAGACGTTTGGAAGATGGCCACATTCATGACATTATTATTTTAGAGAACTTTTTTATGACTTCCATTGACATCTTGGGAAGGAAGATGACTAGAAAAATGGCTGTGAATAAATATATCCATAGCTCATGGCAAAATGGTGTGTTGTTAGTGATCTCCAACTACAATTGTGAGGCTGTGATGCATGACATTGGTAAGGTGTTTGGAAGGAGGGCTTTGAGCAACAATGCAAAGTTTCGTAAATGTCTAACAAAGCTTAGTAAATGTCTAACAAAGCTTAATAAATGTCTACGGTTTTTCTCTAATTAAATTACTAAAAGTAACATGGAGGAGTTCAAGAAGTTTTTGACTGGAATGTTGGATCTCCTTTCCCCTCAACAGGTAGAGAGACTTGATGAACTCAAGGCCTCATGTATTTGTGGTTTAATACAAATTAGGAAATGAAATTGGTCTTTTCCGCTCCTCCGGTTTGAGGCATGTAATTTTTATCTTTTATATTAATGGAATGGAGCTGCCACCTATGGCGGTAATGCAGAATATATATAATACATGCATGCATGTATGTAAGTACATGAATACATACGTATGTATGCATGCATGCACGCATGTATTCATGCATGTATGTATGCATGGATGTATGTAAGCGAGCTAAGCTATCAAAGGGATATACTCTTAAATGAGCTTTGAACATAAGAGAGCAAATTGCTAAAACATCTATTGGGATTATATAGAATGCTCAAAATCTAAAAGTGATGAAAACCTTCCTAAAAACATTATACCACAGTTTGCAAATAGAATCATTCTGATCACCTAATTTTATAAAAGAGATTTGAAATTGGAGAAATACAATATCCCACAAAAGACAAACAGACAATATTGTTGCAAATTGACAATGGCATTACTGACTTACTTCCTGCTGCCATTCCTGAAGCCATCCCAAGGGCTTCTAGAGCACCAACTGCAAGAAAGCGAGACTTTGGCAAGGACAGCATCTCCTTCGTCACAATGCCAGCCTTGTACCGTATATATAGAATGGAAAAATAAACCACCACATACCTGTATGCCACCACAAATGCTAAACTGTAAATAATTTTATGTTATGAGGTTTAAATTTAATGCATGCTCACTACATTCACCGCTATCAATTGCTTACTAATCAGGTATTGGAGAAATAAAACCTCATAAATAGAATAACTTCCAGACTTAGTCTCTACGATTGGCTGAAAATTCCAAGGAATAACATTGATCTCTGGCGCTACATTTCCTAGTCTGTTACCATTCCTGATTAGTAGACTAGCAAAGCAATTGTAAAAATCCTTCACTCTTTAAAGGTATTTTTCATTACAGTGTATGGGGTTTCTCTGACTGGCTGGGAATAAATAAAGTTGATTTAATCTAGTGATGTTTATTGTATCTTTGAATTGTGTCTAAGCGAAATATCAAATATGAGATGTTAGATGCAATACTAGCTCTATGTTTTTGATTGCATATATGTTTGCATTTGATTTTAAAGCTTGACTCTAATACCAATGGATTAAGGCACCAATCTCTCAATAGCTAGTCTAGAAGTGTACTACCAAATTGCATAGTCCAATAGTCTTCAACTCTGCAATATCTTATGAGAGCCTATGCTTGTGATTCGTCTCTAGAGGATTATGTATTTCTGTATTTTCAAAGGTTATATATGAAACATGATTCTATGAATGATATTAAAATTGGGGCATAACTCTAATTTGCATCTTTAGTTGCAAACATAAACTGAAACAATATACTTTTGTAAAGAGGTTTTTAAGTTTGTGATGCCAGTAAGCCAGTATAAAGAATGTCTAGTGACAAATCTTTGGGATGTTCTAATAGATAAGGTGTGGCTAAGCTGAATGGTGTAACGTGTTTTGATTTCTCTATAACCAACTTGTAAAAGCCGTTTGAGAATACTCTACTTGATTCTGCAGAGCTAAAAATGTAGAACAGCTGCCCACTCTTGTCGGTGGACCGTAACTATCTGCAATCTGATTATGTTCCTGCCTTGTTAATCTAAATCAACCCAAGTCCTTGGATTTAAACTCTCAAATGTATTCTCTAGGATTGTGGGGTCCAATTTGGATCACCGTCAAAGCGGCATAGACTATTCTGGTCTGTGGAACTGGACTCCATTAAATCAATCTATTGCAATTAATTAACAGGCTACTCAGTAATTTGAATTCTGTGTGTCCAATATGAAGGGATTAAAAAGAAAACATAGAAAGAATGAGAGAAAAAGCATTACCCAAAAGTAGCAAGCTGGGCCAAAAAGAAAGGGTAGTTTTTCAAAGGAACGAGGGCTAATTTGTACAAGACTTTATTGCCAACACCAAACAGCATAGTCATTGTTGCAGCAATTAACACTTCAATGTTCTTCGCCTTCAAATTGACATTGAGATTGACAGCATCCAATTCTCTCATGGTCCTTCCCTCCGTAACATTAACGATCGGTCCCCTGCTGCGACCTGCTCTCTGCTCCCACCATGGCCTCCCCAAACTCTGCTTAACCTCACAGATCCCATGATTTCTCTCTCCATGCAACACTACCTTACTCTGAAAATTCGATTGAGCGACAGTTCTATCAGGGAGAAAGCAACAAACCCGAGTGGTAGTTCGGGCGATCGAAAACATTGCAAACAACAAGGTTTCAGAGAAAGGCAGCTGCAACAAATGCAAGCTAATTATAATTTGAAAACACTGAGTGGCTTGATTATAAAATTCTATGATCATGAGGCAGGAAGCCTCCAACGTTGACCGCTGTGTGGTCAATCAAAGTTATATAATTTGGAACTGATATAAAAATGTGGGTGACCGTGCATGGTGGCAATGTTGTGGGTGTCGGCCTTTTCACAGAGTGGGTCCGCCCCAATTGGCACTTCGCCACTTCGCCACCACAGCTTCTTCTTTTTCCCGCGTATGTGACTAATTTAGCAGCTCAAGATTTTTCATTTCCGTAACAGAAGAGAATCTGATAGTATGATTGTATGATTGGCCAGTCGTGGACATACGTCATGATTTTATGGCGTCTTCCAGCTTATGCATTTGACGGAATTAATGAAAACAATTTGTACATCTCTTCCTTTTTAAGATGCTCTTGCCTGCTGCCAGATCTGGTCCACTGGAATAAATGCAGGTTATTAGAACTATAGTTTGATTTTGTTTTGTTGCTTTTTTGAATTATGTATTCATTTACTAATGGTGGAGGTTTGTTTGTTTTTTTGGGATTGTTGAAGGGTATTTTTTATTTTATGATGTTTGGTTGAATATAATATGTGAGCAAGATTCTATTTGTCTATCTTTTATGAGGTTGAGCTATTAAATTTAATGAGATAGAGTCATTATAGGACTCTTTGGGAATAAAGCAACTTTATTGTGTATAAAAGATTTTATCTCTTTTAATTTGAAGTTACACAAATGGGTCAACTATAAAATGGACCACATAAAGTGCATAAAGGAGAAAAATACTTTATGATTGGGTCTTAGATGAAAGAGGCATATACAAGCCCTTTTGATACACGGAATTCAAATGACTCAATGAGTTATATTCCCTTAAAGATGCATGTGAACAATGATAATATATTGGTGAGGAATAAAACACCTTGTATTAATATCTAGGTTGATTAAGCAATTGTGGCAATTGATATCACAATTGATCTTAATAAAAGAGTTGAATCTAGACAAGCACTACATATATTAAAACAAATGTTGAAGTTGGCATAGAGGGGTAAATCCTATCATCTCTTTGTGTCACAAGTAATAATTTGTTGTAGTCGATTTGAATTAAATATTGAGGCTTTAAAAGATTAGAAATGAACTATCCTTCATCAAGGGTCAAAATTGTATGGGCAACCCTTATCCTCGCATTTATGGCTTTAAACATGTATGTAGCTTTGATCCTCAAAGAAAAACTCTAAACTCAATGTCATTGTCCTTTAAAAATGTGTTACTTGTGAATATATAGAGTGGGTGATGCTTAAAAGCACCAATAGAATCTTTCATCAAGCAGGGAGTCCATGACTTGTTTTGATATAGTCCAACCTTATGTCATGTCATTTAGTTTATAATTGGCTCTTATATATGAAGGAGACAATGGACAAGACGTTTTATACACCAAACTCAAACAACTTGACTTGTTTTGATATAGTCCAACCTTATGTCATGTCATTTAATTTATAATTGGCTCTTATATATGAATGAGACAATGGACAAGACCTTTGATACACCAAACTCAAACAACTAAACGAATTGTATTCATTCACTTGAGACACTTGTGATCAATAAAATGAGAATGATAATACATTGTTGAGGAATAAAATGCCTTATTAATATTTGGGATAATTAATTAATTGTGAAGATAAATGTCGCAATTGACCTGGATAAAAGAGTTGAGTCTAGAAAAGCTACAACATGTACTAAGACATATGCTAAAGTTAGCATAGATGTTAATTGTTTAGATTAATGCCATTTACTTTATAATTGGCTCTTATATATGAAAGAGACAATGGACAAGACATTTGATACACCAAACTCAAATAACTAAATGAGTTATATTCCTTCACTTGAGACGCGTGATTAATAAGATGAGAATGATAATGCATTGTTGAGGAATAAAATGTTATATTAATTTATTTAGGATAATTGATTAATTGTGAAAATAATTGTCACAATTGGCTTGGATAAAAGATTTAAGTCTAGACAAACACTACAACATGTACTAAGATAGATGTTAAAGTTAACATAGAGGGGTAGATGCTCTTAGCTCTTTGTGTGACAAGGAATATCTTGTTGAACTCGATTTGAATCAAGTGCCTACTAGTAGATCTATAATAGTGAGGCTTTAATAGATTAGAAATGAACTTTCCTTCATCAAGGATCAAAACCATAAGAGCAACCTTTATCCTTGCATTTATGGATTTAAACATCTATATAGTCTTTTATCCTTAAATAGAAACCCTAAAATCCATGGCATTGTCCTTTAGAAATTCATTCACCTATGAATATATGTATTGGGTAGTGCTTCAAAGCACCAATAGAATGTGTCATCAAGCAAAGAGTCCTTGAATTGTTTTGATTGTAGTCCAACCTTACATACTAATTCAACAATATTTGGAAAAGATCAAAGACACACCAAGTAGAATGTAGATTCCTATGTATTTGTCGCTATATATATGTAGATGTTAATGCAATGATTGCTCTAAAAATGCTTTTAAGTTCTAATTATGCATGTAGGTTATTGCATGATGTCTAAATAACACAGGTCTTTGTTATTTTTATGCAACGCTGTAGCATTCAAATTTGAATATATTGCACTCGAGTTAATGAGTAATAATTATTTATAGTTAGGTTGTCTTATATCCATCATTGAATTTGAGTGTATAAATGGAATTCAAAAAGTTGCCTTGGTGATCCTAAACCAACATCTAGGCCACCCTATATGTCTTGACAAAGGACTGGGAATAGGAAGATTAAGGTTAGATTTAGTTCTCTAGGGAATGGGGACTCAAATACAATTCAAGTATAAGTTTACTACTAACTAGATTGCATATAAATACACAAATTGAGCAAGTTAAGAAGACTAAATTACATTAGGGACAAAGGGTCAAATTGATTCCACGATAAGTGGAGAAGATTGTTTGTCGTGCACTTTTCACCTCTACATTTTTCCTTCACATTGACTTGCACATAGATTGTCATAAACCATTCATATTACAGTAAACAAGCAGCTAATATGAAAGTAAATGACAAGAACCTTGATAAAGGATATGTGTATACATAATGTTCCATTTGTACTCCATGTGATGGTAGCTACATCTATACAACTAGATGGATGAAATCTGATAGTTCTGATACTTAATGTAAGTACAGATCCAATAGCCAACAAGATGAGAGGGGGGGGGGGGTGAATCATACAAACTTAATCTTCCATAAAAACATCAAATTCAACCTCGGTAACATATACTTCAGTAATATAACCAAAACTTCTAAACATACAAACTCAAAAGCATATAAACATCATAAACCTCATAACACCAGATTTAACGTGGAAACCCAAATAGGGAAAAACCACTGTGGGATTTCGAACCCACTAAGAAATATACTCTTCTAAAGTATGCTTGGTTAAAAGCAAATCTTATTAAAGATTACAAACACATTGCTAGATGTGACCCAATTAAGGGATTTCCCTTAAATCTGTTAGGATCTTCACCTTGTTAGAAGTGACCTTGTTAAAGGATTTCAAACACTCAATCAGAATGTCACCTTGCTAGAGGGTTTTACAAATAAGACTGCTAAGTCCACTCGGTTAAGAGATTTCCTGTCACTTTCACAAAATAACAGTAATAAAAATCTATCTGCAACTTCACATCTAAAATGCTAAAGCAGATTCTTATTTGCTCAATACAATCTAGACATAGAACTAATCTTATCCATCTGTTGGGCTTCTATACTCTATTATTCAAATAGGTCTTCAAGCTTCTGTGCTCGGTAATCACTATGTAGCATCCCTGTGCATACATTTGCCCACATACATTGTTTATCAATAGTTCCCTATTTATAAACAATTAGCTAACCGCTTAATCTCCTTGATCACATTTCCCATGATCAATCATAGCCATCAGATCTTCAAACTTTGACCAGGTTCAATGTATCCTTCGATCTGAAAACGTTTTACCCTGCCTTAGAACTTGCATACATTTCTTGGAACTTGTGCTAGGGTATTGCGGTTCAATCTGAGTTGTATATCTTCATGCCAATTTTCCTTTGCCGTAGATTCATTAACAAACTTCATGCATGACATACCAATCATTTAATTAGTTCTAGCTCATCATCTTCCTTCATTAAATAACGCATGTAACCATTTAATGTATTCTGTTGCAGCTCGGTTACAACTCGGTAACAACTCGGTAAATACTAAACTTCACTCGGTAGACATTCTGCCTTCATTAACCGATAGCGATAACCTTAGGGTTTACCAACTAGGTTCCTTAGGGTTTACCGACTAGCTTCTTTGCTTGGTAACATAGTATAGTATTAACCTTACAATTTACAACATATGTATGATGTTAAAACAATCTAAACATCATGATCTCATCATTGTCTGACTCGGTAATAGTTGCCTATTGAATACCTTATTCATCCCCTTATTCATCATATTCTTTTTGTGTCTTTTATCGACATCTTTATACTCTTCAAATCATACTTCTCAAGATATGGCAACATCATACTGAATTAGAAAATCAATTTCTTGACATCAATGACAAAATAATAATATCAAGACAGTAAACATCCTTAATCAGTTATATCCATAATCATCAACAACCTTCTCAATATCCTTATTGAAATGCCAACAATCTCCCATTGTCTGTTATAATGTCAAATGCCAACAGAAATCAAGTTAGTAATGTTCACCTTATATAAAAATTGAATTAAGCGTGAACAAAAAATACTTAACAATATCCATAATCAATATGTAAATTATGAAAAGGAGGATTAGGATCCTTGAATATACTAGTATAACCTAAAAAGATAGAGTGGGAGATACAAATGTAGGCCCCCTAAAAAATGTGATGGCTCAAAATAGTGTGAGCTAAAAATAAACTTTTGAATAAGAGGTTTTGGTTTATTTTAATGGATCTTTTCCCTTGTTTTGATCATTGAAGATATATTTAAAACACTCAAATAATTTTTTCATGGTGCCAACTTCGTGCTTGGAAGTTGGCCTATTTACTATATGAGCTTTTTTAAGAGTTCAAAGATGAGGCAAAAAAATAGCTGACAAATGACAAGTAATACACATGGGAAGATTAAGGTTGGACCTAGACCACTAGAGAATTGAGACTTGATTTTATCACAAGTGTAGATTGAATACTCTTGCAAAAAAAAATATTAACTATAATATTGCATTGGGAATAGAGGGTCAAAGTGGGTCCAAAATAACTAGAGAAAAGTGTTCAAGATGCACTTTTCACCTCTACATTTCACCCCCACTTTGACTTGCTTGTGGATTTGTAGTGTCGTAAATTGTAACCCCTTACAATTTCACACTCCTTTTTGGACCCTTTTCTTAGTGTATTTCCTCCTAGCTCTTTTCCAGCCTATTTTTGGCCTTGTACTACAAAATTGATGTCATATGATGACACGGTGATTTGGTTCCCTATTGTGAACCTGCGTACACTGGAGCTACCTTTGTCTCACCCCTTTTTGGGTGGACTAGGGTGCTAGACACCATAGTCCCCTAGATTGGGCCAATTTTGAATATGTCTATGTATTGGTTCTCACCAATTGATTCCCAATCCTAAAATTTTAATATAACCATCAAAGGTTGGCCTAATTTATGAAATACCTTGGGAACCCTATATAAGAACATCTTTCCTAATTCATTTTCAACTTATGTAACTTAAGCATTCAATCAACTCTTAGAGCAAGTATTATGAGTGAATTTCTTCAGATCTAAGCATTATAGAGCAGCAAGTTACAACAATCTTCATGCAAGTAGTTTTTCATGATCGATCTTATCTTGTCATCTCATGTTATTGCATCAACATTTGTGTGTTCTATTCCAGGAGCTTTGCATCGTCATCAACAATATCAAGATTGAAGTAATAGTATTTCATATCAGTGTATTACTTCAGATTTCATGTCCTTTCTATCTATTTTTATTATAGGGTTAATTCCAAACTTGAGGTTTGACTAAGAAAACCCCCTAACCTAACACCATTTTTCCTCTCTTGTGTGTGCAGGTTTCAAGTTTAGTAGAGAAGGAGCATACATTAAGAAATTGAAGATTGAGACAAAGAGAACCAAATTTTGAAGAAGTTGAAAACCCTGGATGTGGCTTAGCTACAATGTTTGACACTTTTTTGATGAAATTTCATGGAAATACTCAAAGCAACATCATGATCTCAAATCTATTTCTAATATCTGCATTAGACACCTTGAGAATAGTGATGCCTAGCCATAGTGTCAGACACTTTTAGGCTCAAGTTGTAGACACGAATTCCCCTCTTATTCTCATTTCTAAATATGTATTCAGAGTCTACATGTCTTACATGTAGCTTACTGTTTATGTTGATTAATCTTAATTTTATATTATTAGCCTAGTTCTCATATTCTTTTACAAAATAAAATAATAAGAAAAAGAATAATCAATCATTAGTGCCCAAATCACCCAATAGGTATGAAGTTAGGCCTATTGGTAATTCTTGAATGTATTGATGTGGTAAATGAGTTTGATTCCTAGTTTACATAATTAGACTAGTGGATCTCATTTACCCAGATTATAGGATTACCACAAATCATGTATGTTAAAATAAATAAGCAACCAATATGAAAGTAAATGGCAAGCACCTTAATAAAGGCTATGTATATGGATGATGTTATGTTTGCACTCCATGTGATGATAGTTCCATCTTTAGACCTAAATCCACCAAGATATATTAGAAGCATCTAATACAAAAATTGAAATAAGCATGAGTAGCAACTACTTTACAATATCAATAATCAACATGCAAATGAAAAAGAGGATTAGCATCACCAACCATACCACTATAGCTTAGACAAATAGGGTGAAAAAGATTTAGGTGAAATATCCCTAAAAATGGTGATGGCTAAAAATAATGTGATCTAAAAATAAACTTTTAGATGGGCAACTCTAGATGAATTTGATGGGTCTTTTCTATATTTTTATAGTGAAAAATACATTTAAAATAATTTTAAATCCTTACACATGATGATATATCAAACACTTGAACCAAATTATCTTTTTGTGGTAAATTCATGCTTGAAAGATGGTCTCTTTAAATTATGGATTTATCTCAATGCTACAAGATGAGCTAGAGAAAATAAATAAATAATCACAAGGAATGTGCATAGTAAGATTAAGGTTTGAACTAGATCACAAGGGAATGGAGACTTGTTATGCACATAGATATATTGAGCGGGGGGGTGGGGGGGTTAATTAGTATATATGTATATACCAGTTTTAATTTCAAAACTTAATGTAACATTACCACATCTTACTATTCCATCAAAGAAAATATGCAAGAGATTTACACATTAACACAAGAGAACACCAGATTTACATGGAAACCCTAAAGGGAAAAATCATGGTGAGAATAGTTACTTGGTTCCACTACCCAAATCCAACCTCACAAAATAATAATGAACTTACATTGATTTTGTATGCATCAACCTACAAGAATTGCAACCCAATATGGAGACACCAATCCCCAATTTGATTTGCAAGCACCAACCTACGTGAGACCCAATTCCCTAATCCAAAGAACTGAGAACCAACTCAAATTATGAGGCGCCAACCTCAACTACAAATAAGATATAGGAAATATAAAATATATGTCATGCAGACCTATCACACTCAATTTGCATCACTTGACTAATCAAATTTGCTTCATAAAACTCTCACAATGTCTACAAGATATTGCATGTTCACACACTTTGCCAAAAATATTCATTCACCACCTCCTTCTTCTCATTACATGATGTTAATTCATACTCTATTACCTTATTTGAATAGAACTAATCAATAATATATATGCATTACAATACATTATTTACACCTTCATTTTGGCCTAGAACTCATTTACATTTTCTACAAGTTGGACAAGTATAACTTCCTTAATTCAAACACCATGAAACAGTAGTCAGATCAGTCCTAACACCAATACATTACACCAAGTGTAAGAATACACTATGTATTTCCCAACATGAACTCAATTGGTCCCACTCTACCCTCACATGTTTCCTCTAGATAGTTTGTCTAATAAAAACTTTTGCACAATCAATGAACTTACATAGTGAGCATTGCATCACTTTTATCTTTATTTATATTGAAGAAAAATCTCTAAAACTTAGGAATATTTGTCTTCATGTATAGTCTTACTTAGTATCCAACCCACAAGCCAAAATACTCAACTGCAATAGTATGCGACATCAAGAATTATGACATTGCAACTTAGTGCACATACAATCTCTAATCAACAAACCTTAGTAACTCAACACAAACATTTTAAGACTTTCACAAATACACTAGACATTCAAGAACAACTGACACCGCTATATAATGATAACATTAACATTATGCAAGAGAGTTATCCTTGATATTAACATGAACAATCTTTGTACTACGTTGTCCTCAAATTCTCTGGAATGAATGACAACACTATATTCAACAATTTAGCAATCTCCTCGACATCAATAATATCCTTGACGTCAATGCCAACACTATATCCAATAGGAATTAGGTTCAATTTAATTATAGGGTAGATATACTAACCCTTGCACAAAAATAAACAAATTGAGCATGAAATAGACAATTTTATTAGGGATAAAGAGCCAAATTTAGTGGAGAAAAGTGTTAGGAATGCCCTTCTTACCTCCACATTTTATTGCCACTTTGACTTGTATTTGGAGTACTACAAATCATGCATGTCAAATTACACAAGTAATAAATATGAAATGTGTGTGTGTGTGTGTGTGTGTGTGTGTGTGTGTGTGTGTGTGTGTGTGTGTGTGTGTGTGTGTGTGTGTGTGTGTGTGTGTGTGTGTGTGTGTGTGTGTGTGTGTGTGTGTGTGTGTGTGTATATGTATATGTATATGTATATGTATAAGTATATGTATAATGTAGACACCTATTTTTGTCCACTTAATTAAATAAATTTTATATTTGTTTAATTATCATTCAATCCAACTACTAATTAAATTCACATTTTATTAATCATTTCCCCTTTTTCTTCTATTAATTAAATTAATATTTAATTAATTCATCCCAACCCTCTTCTTCTATTAATTAAATAAATTATTCAATTTATTTGATTTAATTCACTTAACCAAATTCAAACCATTAATGAAATAAATAAATCATATTTGTTTAATTAAATCCCCCTTCACATTTAAATAAATTTATATTTATTTAAAATTCATACTTATCCTCACCCACTTGCATTCTCCTTCAATGCCCACTTGCTCACTAATTTTCTTCTAAACCCTTCTAAATTAGCCTAATCCCCTTCTAAGCATTTGCACATTCCTAAACTAAGGATTAGGAAGGAGTCACTTCTCAAAAACAATTAAGGCTCTTACATAAGCATTAAAAGCATTTTCCTTCCACGAATTAACCCTCAAAGTCTCCCAAAAATATTTAAGGTTCTTACAAGCATTAAAAGCCCTTTTCTCTTCCAACAAGCTAACCCACCTTTGGACCTTGGGTTAGAGACTTATTCTTTAACCAAACCATCCATGATAACCCTCAAGTCTCTTCAAGCATTTAATGCTTTCATTAAACCAACCATTTAACCCTTGCACATTCATTTACCCAATGGATAAAAGATTTATCCATTAACCTAGTCATAACTCAACCACATGAGGTTACCCTCATGTCCTCTCAAGCATTTAATACTTCTTCCCTCTCCTCTCAAGCCCTCTCATGATGCCATTTGTCATTATTGCATTGGTGGAAGTTGCAAATATGGATTGAGGATCATGCCTCTCTCATGCAATCCTAACCCTTCTTCAATCCATTGAATCTCAACCCTCCATTTACCTATTTCTTCTATAAATAGGCCTCATTTATTCATTATCAAGAGTCCCAACCTCTATCTATATTTTGTTTCTCTCACACATACTATCACAAGTTTAAGCATTTTTGGAATTTAGAAGCATTTAGATTATCTCATTTTCATTAGTATATACTCATATTATTATAACATATCACTATCATAGCATTTTCATTATCATAGATCAATTGTAGCAAGTTTTGTTACTATCATATAGATATTAATTGCATTGCATATAAATCATTTTTATCATAGCACTCATTCTCTATGTTGTCATTCTTGAAGTCAAGTGCTCAATGATATGAGAACAACCATGACTTGAAGAATCCTTGGAGATAGAGAACAATGTAACTCTTTTGAAGGATTGTTTGTTTAATTAGTTTATCAATTAAATCCTTTTGAAAATATTGTTTCATTGGTATGTTAGTTTCTTTTTTCTTAATTGATTTGACAACCATAATTTCTAGAATACAATATGTATGCCTGAATATATGTATATGTATATGTATATACATATAACTATTGCATCACTTATTTGCCATGAGGCATAAGTTTAGTGGAAAATTATAGAAAGAACTCCTTGAAAATATTTACTACCCTATGTAACCATTGGATCACCAGATAAGCAACTCATAGAAAATTGGAATTATTGTTTGACAATAAAAAAAATGAAATTCTCTTACCTACCCCTCTTAACTATTGGAATGCTTATTTCAAACTATTCATTTTCTCTACCTACCCTTCTTAACTATTGGAATGCTTATTTCAAACCATTTATTTTCTCTACCTGCCCACTATCTATTTGACAAAATTTCTAGTTATCCATTCAACTATTTATTTTGCTTCATCGATCAACCTTCACCAATATGTCTTCCTCTTTCTCATGACTTTCACTTGTTTGAATGACCTTCGAGGTGCTGGCTTGTAGGTTAGTACCAGAGAGTGTTAAGAGAAGGCAGGGCACCACTGTGCCATTTATACTAATTCTTGTCACAATCTTTTCCCTCACAACAAATTTTGAAGTTTCCATAGCAGTTCAACCTATTTGCTTTATGTATATCCCTACGTCTATGTGAGAGTGAGAGAGTTTCTTTTAGGCGCTTGATCAAACACAATATGCACAGTGATTATCACTCTATCTTTGGCAATAGTTGTTGCTTTTTAATATGGTTTTGTGTTTTGCATGCATATTTGTGCATTTCCCATTGTTGGATTATAGAAATTCAATTTTGCAGGAAGCGAGGATGTTGGCAAATGTTGTGGAAATGGGATTTAAACCTACCAAGTGTGTTTGCTTGGAATTTTATAAAGTATTTTGAATGATTTGATCTTGTGCATATACATATACATATACATATATACACATCTATATACATGTTTATATGTATATGTATATGTATATGTATATGTATATGTACATACATACATACATACATACATTTTTACATATGGTGCAATCACAGTTAGGAGGGACCTCAATGAGATCTATCTGGATCGTGCAGCGAGAGTAAACACAATGAAAGCAAGACAAGATGATGGAAGCAATGCAGAACTGAATGAACTAGATCATGAAAACTTATTACAAATGATAGGTAACATCTGGACTACAAGAGTCGGCTCACTGACCTGATACAACATACTCAGTTACAGTATCGGTCAACTCTGAACCTCTAAATCTTAAGATATATCTTCTATATTCTCTAGAATGAATTATGATGCTTATTTACATTCATTTATATGCTCATGAGAGATCTTTGTCAGCCCAAGAGGGATCAAATGCTGAAGAACAAGATCAAACATGAAAAACCACCAGGTCAGCCTCTGCCAAAGAGAATCCTCCGGGAAATCCAAAGGATGAAGTGCAGATCAAAGGGAAGGTCGACCACATGCCGAGGAACATTGGAGTCAACGAACTGAAGCTCCACAAGCTATAGAAAGGATCCACAAGATTCACCAATAGCGAATAGGTCCAAGTGGTCCTGGTGATCTAAGCCAGAAAACTGTCTCAAAATCTGGAAGCAATAACTTGCTGAAAAAAATCCAAACGTCCGGTGGTTCAAGAATAAGGAAGATAATCATGTTTATAAGCAAAATCCAACTCCACAAGATCCGGTGAGAAAATGCAAGAACATGCAGGAAGAAATGCTAAAATTGCAAAACATAAAACAAACTGAAAAGAAATGTTTTTGGTTGATGCAAGATTGCCAAGAACTGGGGATGCTCCTGCATCAACATATACATATATACACATATATATGCACACACACACACACACACACACACACACACACACACACACACACACATATTATATATAGATATGTGTGTGTGTACATACATACATACACACATACATATACATATATATACATACATATATAAATATATATATCCATATACATATATACATATACATATACATACATACATATATGTATATATGTATATAAACATATATACATATATATATATATAAACATACATACACACACATGTGTGTGTGTATATGTATATATGTGTGTGTGTGTGTGTACACATAATATGTGTATATATACATATAGACACACATGTGTGTGTGTGTCTGTGTGTGGATGATGTTCCATTGCACTTGATGTGATTATAGTTCCATCTTTAGACCTAAATGCATCAAATTACATTAGTAGCACCTAATGTAAAAATTTGAAATAAGCATTATATGAAAAAAATAATAACCATTATGTAAATGGAAAGAAGGGGTAAGATCCTCAAATGGACCAATATAAGTAAGAAAGATAAAGTGGGAAAGATGTAGGTGTGGGATCCTTGAAAAAGGTGATAGCAAAAATAACTGAGCTAAAATGGGTATCCTATTGTAAATCAATCATGTCCAATGAGTCTGAGCAAGCATTCAAAGTGTTCTCCCATTCTGGCATGAGCTTCTACGAACTATGAACATGAATCAACAAAGAGACCAAGTCATCTATCTAACTCTTCTTCAAAGAGTCCAACTAGCAAAAATACATAAATTTCATCTTGTCTCTTAATTCGGCTAAGTGTAAACCACTAGCATCACTAACATCAACACCCAATAATTCCTCAATCGAGGCAAGGATCTTCATCTGAATGTCCTGAATTAATCCTTCCATCTCCATACAACTCGACTGGGCGTTCTCATAAGTTGATTTCTTCACGGCTAATGCACAATACCAGCCATGGAAATCGTATCTGTCTCCACTATGCACAATGTTCTCGCTGACCAAGGTGGAACTAGGAATCTTCTTCAATGTCTGGAGGCATGGAATAGTCTTGTCTTGAATAGGTTGGAATTCTTCCCAAACTCCCTCAAAATACTAGATTTTGAATATAAGCCCTGTTGTCCTATCATATGCATGGATGAACTGAGTGAGGAAATCATCTGCCTGCTTTCTTGTACTTTCAATCCATTTTTCCACCTCTGATTGTCTCAAAATCTAGAAGCGATAACTTGCCAAAAAAATCCAAACGTCCGGTGGTTCAGGAATAAGGAAGATAATCATGTTTACAAGCAAAATCCAGCTCCGCAAGATCCGGTGAGAAAATGCAAGAACATGCAGGAAGAAATGCTAAAATTGCAAAACATAAAACAAACTGAAAAGAAATGTTTTTGGTTGATGCAAGATTGCCAAGAACTGGGGATGCTATATATATATATATATAGACACACACACACACACACACACACACACACACACACACACACACACACACACACATATATTATATATAGATATGTGTGCGTGTACATACATACATACACACATACATATACATATACATATACATATATATACATACATATATAAATATATATATATCCACACACACACACACACACACACACACATATATATAGTGAGCTAAAATAGAATTTGGATAGGTGATTTGGATTATTGTTCAATGGAACTTTTACGTTGTTTTTTATCATGGTAGATACATTGAAAACCTTAAAAATGATGATATGTCAAACACTTGAACTTGAATTTTTCATGGTGGAAACTTAATGTTTGAAGATGCTCTTTACAATACGAGCTTGTCTCAAATTTCCAAAAGGGACAATAAAATAGACCTAGTATACTATAAGGAATGTGCTTGGGAATATTAAGGTTTGATCTAGACCGCTAGGGAATGGTGACCTAGGCTTGGTTCAACTATAGATTGAATATCAACTCTTACATAGAAATAGATAAATTGAATGCTAACTAGACTAGTGCACTAGGGATAAAGGGTTTAAGTGAGTCCAAAATGAGTTGAGAATGTGTTAAGGATACACTTTTCACCTCTACATTTATTTCTACACTTAGACTTGCATGTGGACTACCACCACATGCTAAAGTAAACAGTAGTTAATATGAAAGAAAATGGCAAGTACCTTGGTAAAGGATATGTATATGTATGACGTTCCATTTGCACTCCATGTGACGATAGTTTTATCTTTAGAACTAAATCCACCAAACTGGATTAGTATCATATGATATTAAAATTAAAATAAGTGCAAAAGCCTACTACTTGGTGATAATATTAATCAATATGTAAATGGAAAAGGGTGCTAGTATTTCTTATTGGGCCATTGCAACTTAGAAACATAGAGTGAGACAGATGTAGGTCTATGATTTTTGATAAAGGTGAAGGCTAATAATAGCACGAGCTAAAAAAATATTTTTGGATGGACAGATTTGGATGAATTTAGTGGAGCTCTTCTTTATTTTGAAAATACAAGATACATGAAAACACTCTAAATATTAATCCATGATAATATTCCAAACACCCAAACATATATTTTTCATGGTGGCAACTTCAAGGTTGAAAGATGACCTTTCTATTGTATGAACCTGTCTCAAGGTTCAAAGGTGCAGGTGTTTCATGATATCCTTGTGTTGCAAATTCTTGTTTTATATTTCTCTTTATTGCTCATCCAACTTAGTTAGCTCTCCAAGATCCTCAAAGATACAATGTCACAATGATCCTATTATATATCTCACAACAACTGATATGCCAAAAACTCTAACCGATAGGCATCTTGGCCTCAACTTCATATATCAATTCAAATAGATTACATCCAATAGCCTTCTTGAAAATAGCCTTATTAGCCCAAAGAGAAGACTTGATCTTGACATCCCACCTCTTCTTATTTTGATCAAGTGTCATCTTTATAATCTTCATCAAGTTCTTATCACTTGACTCAACATATCCATTACTTTGGGGTTGGTGTAAACACCTAAATCTATCCCTACGTAAACATACATGACTTTACCCCATCCTAACCATAAATTAAATAAATATTTATTATATTTATTTTATCCATATTATTGTAGCCATTAATCAAATAAATATTATTTATTTAATTAATTTATCCTTCACCTTTATTCCCTACGTTGATTAAATAAATATTCATTATTTAATTAATTAATTTATCCTTCACCTTTATCCTCCACCTTAATTAAATAAATATATTTATTTAATTAATTCAACCCTATCCCCAAAATCCTCCAACTAAATCAATTAATTGATTGATTTAGGCTAATTAATCATCATCATCTTTCCCTTCAATATTAATTCCACTTTATCCCTCAATCCTTATCCATTTAATCCTAGTCATTTAGTGTTGCCAAAATAGTGTGTCCCACTTATGGGTCATCTTGAGTTTTGTCTAAAATCATTTTTTTTTTAGAAGATATAATGGTTTAATCCTTGAGAGGTTCCACTTAATGGATTTTAATTAAAGAGGGTTAGACCAAACCCCCTTAGCTAAAACCTCCTTGGATAGAACCTCTCTAGTCTTAAATCATACCTACAATGGAATCTTCTATGCACCTATCAAAATGTTGACAAAAAATAATATTTGCTCTATCTTTCAAGGGATCAAATGAATTCATTTAGAAGTTGTGTTTTGTAAGTATGTAATTCCTATTATAATATTTTCCAAAGTATAATTTTAAGTATATTTAATTTGATAACTGTATTTATTTTTTATTTCTTGTGAATGAACATAGGTTTTTCACTGAACATTAAAGTCTTTGTTTCACACATGCAAAAATTAGGTAAATGGAGAAAAAAATCTAAAAAAATTAGTTCCCTATGTATTGATGTCCTTATTTCAACAAACAAAAGATAAAGTTAATTCAAATGCATACAAAAAAAAGCTATGAGATACAACACATACCAATGTCCAAATCGTAATTACTCTAACTTTGATAATTAATTTAAAAAACATGCAACAAAAAATTATGAAATATGTTAGATTTCAATCCTCTATAAAAAAAAAGTTTTGCATTAAGACATAAATGTCACTTTAAAAAAATGTTTAATATAAAATACAAGTTATTAATAATTATCAGCTACTGAAAATTCTCACAAATCACTAGACAGCATCATCTTCAAATTCTTAACAATCTAGTTGTTATAGGTGTAGAAAGTGAAGGTTTGGTTTAAAAAGTTGATTTCAATGTCCCACTTTAGAAAAAAATTGAAACATAGTATTGTGGAATCATCTCAATGTTGGATTCACTCACATGAATCATAATCTAAACTTTTTATCATGTGACAAGTGTCCCTCACATATGAGTAACTAAGACTTTGTCCAAATTCACTAATCTTAGACACTTGCAACAAAATTTAAACTAACTTATTCATCACACTTATCATTACACTGTTTACCTGCAATAAAATATTTTTCGATACTTATCTTGAAAGAAAAACTTGAGCAAGAAGGACAAGTGTTTTGTTGGTTTTGCCTAGGGTTTTCTGTATCCTAAGGTCGATCACTTATGTGAGTCTTGCCTCATGCAGGCCAAGGGACGACCGACCCTATTGGCATGGGGGACATTAATACAGGTGTTGAGAAATGTTGCTTTATGGGGTTCAAGTCTTCGAGGGATGATAATAGTGTTTCTGGTGTCTCGGCAGGAGGTGATGCGAAGACATTCAAACAAGTCATGACCGAGACGAAGCCTCTACTGGAAGGAGCGAAATTCCTCACAAGGAAAGAGCAGTCGGATGGTGGAGAAGATGACAAAAGAGGAGGTAAGGTTCCCCCTGCTTCCACACCGATTGTCTTTCCTAATTTTAAAATGGCTAATGCTATATTGTCTGAGAAGAATAGACTTAGAAATTCAACATTTTTTCTTGCGGCTTTGGATGTGAATAAGTTACCCTCTAGGAGTTATCTAAATACCTAGTTACATGATGTCTAGGGCAAGAAAATGGGATTCTTTTTTTCCTTTTGTAAGATGGTGCAAAAGGGTTTTTTTCTGATATTTTTTAATAACCCTAATAGCCAGAGGGAGGTTATTAAAAGACAATACTGAACTATAGGATTTAGGTGCTTTAGGGCCATTTATTGGGACCTGGAGGTTAATGCAGAGGAGATTTTGGCTCTCTCAATCCCTAGATGGATCACCATTAAAAACAACCCCCTAGATCTGTGGAATGTTGTTCCTAATTTAGTGGAAGTCATGGGGAAGGTGTTGCAAATGGATGAAATGATCTCTCTTTTATCGCATATGAATGTGAGGTTGCTTGTGGCTCTAAATCCTAGAAAGCATCTCCCTAATGATATTAAAATTGAACTCATTAGTGACATTGTTGTTTTCCCCATTGAATATTTGGGGGTTCTAAATGCTTGCTTCCTCTATAGAAGGGAGGGACATCATAGGAGAAACTGCCCTCTCATCAACAATTCTAGCAAAAATGCTATACTTAACAGCAATTCTAAACCTATCCCTATTACGGCCCTTGATTCTAAATCGTGTGCTTCACCCTCCTTTCCAGCATTCGTTGCTCTCTCTGGCCCCTCTATTGATTTTGTTGATTCCATTGCTGCTAGCCCTATGATGAACAAGTTGGATACGGGTGAATTCACAATACTGGTTCCCACTTTTTAACCAACTTTGACACTTAGATGAATATTTTGAAAAAAACCTTCACTTTCCGACACCTATAACTTTTAAACCGTTAAGAATTTGAAGATGATATAAACTAGTTATTTTTAGCATCTTGTTTGTAGATTCTAAATATATTTTTTTCAAATTTGTTTGAACAAAATTTTATTGATTTTTCCATCTCCCTCAAAAAGTAGTTTTTAACAGCAAACAACATTTTTTAAGAGTGACGTGTATCCCGAAACGCATAATTTTTTTTCTATAAATGATAAAAACTTAATTCTTTTGAATTTTGGTTTGTAACATCAATACCCAGCGTATGCAGTTGGTTTGATAGTGATATGTTGAATATTTTTCATTTTATTAAGTTTTGAAGTTCGACTAATTATAATTTAGATATAAGTGTACATTTGAACACATAACTTGTTCTATATATATATCAAAATTCAATTTTCTTTTTTTTTAGAAAGAAAACACCAATACCTAGTGCATAGATATTTTTCAAAAAAATTTGGAATTAGTTTATTATTTTTCCCAATGCATTGAACAAAGAAGTTCATGTTCGGTGAAAAACCTACATTCATAAGAAATAAAATAAAAATATATTAATGAAATTAAATATATTAAAAGTTATACTATTTGGAAAGCTTATAACTAGCATATATGTCTTAAAATTAGGGTTAATTTGACAATATAATAGACAATTAAAATTGAACTCATTAGTGACATTGTTGTTTTCCCCATTGAATATTTGGGGGGTCTAAATGCTTGATTCCTCTATAGAAGGGAGGGACATTGTAGGAGAAACTGCCCTCTCATCAAGAATTCTAGCAAAAATGCTATACCTAACAGCAATTCTAAACCTATCCCTATTACGACCCTTGATTCTGAATCGTGTGCTTCACCCTCCTCTCCAGCATTGGTTGCTCTCTCTAGCCCCTCTATTGATTTTGTTGATTCCATTGCTGCTAGCCCTATGATGAACAAGTTGGATACAGGTGAATTCACAATACTGGTTCCCACTTTTTGACCAACTTTGACACTTAGATGAATATTTTGAAAAAAAACCTTCACTTTCCGACACCTATAACTTTTAAACCGTTAAGAATTTGAAGATGATATAAACTAGTGATTTTTAGCATCTTGTTTGTAGATTCTAAATATATTTTTTTCAAATTTGTTTGAATAAAATTTTATTGATTTTTCCATCTCCCTCAAAAAGTAGTTTTTAACAGTAAACAACATTTTTTAAGAGTGATGTGCATCCCGAAACGCATATAATTTTTTTCTATAAATGATAAAAACTTAATTCTTTTGAATTTTGGTTTGTAACATCAATACCCACGGCATGCAGTTGGTTTGATAGTGATATGTTGAATATTTTTCATTTTATTAAGTTTTGAAGTTCAACTAATTATAATTCAGATATAAGTGTACGTTTGAACACATAACTTGTTCTATATATATATATCAAAATTCAATTTTCTTTTTTTTTTTAGAAAGAAAACACCAATACCTAGTGCATAGATATTTTTCAAAAAAATTTGGAATTAGTTTATTATTTTTCCCAATGCATTGAACAAAGAAGTTCATGTTCGGTGAAAAACCTACATTCATAAGAAAAAAAATAAAAATATATTAATAAAATTAAATATATTAAAAGTTATACTATTTGGAAAGCTTATAACTAGCATATATGTCTTAAAATTAGGGTTAATTTGACAATATGATAGACAATTAAAATTGAACTCATTACTGACATTGTTGTTTTCCCCATTGAATATTTGGGGGGTCTAAATGCTTGCTTCCTCTATAGAAGGGAGGGACATCGCAGGAGAATCTGCCCTCTCATCAACAATTCTAGCAAAAATGCTATACCTAACAGCAATTCTAAACCTATCCCTATTACGACCCTTGATTCTGAATCGTGTGCTTCACCCTCCTTTCCAGCATTCGTTGCTCTCTCTGGCCCCTCTATTGATTTTGTTGATTCCATTGCTGCTAGCCCTATGATGAACAAGTTGGATATGGGTGAATTCACAATACTGGCTCCCACTTTTTGACCAACTTTGACACTTAGATGAATATTTTGAGAAAAACCTTCACTTTCCGACACCTATAACTTTTAAACCGTTAAGAATTTGAAGATGATATAAACTAGTGATTTTTAGCATCTTGTTTGTACATTCTAAATATATTTTTTTCAAATTTGTTTGAACAAAATTTTATTGATTTTTCCATCTCCCTCAAAAAGTAGTTTTTAACAGCAAACAACATTTTTTAAGAGTGATGTGTATCCCGAAACGTATAATTTTTTTTCTATAAATGATAAAAACTTAATTCTTTTGAATTTTGGTTTGTAACATCAATACCCAGGGTATGCAGTTGGTTTGATAGTGATATGTTGAATATTTTTCATTTTATTAAGTTTTGAAGTTCGACTAATTATAATTCAGATATAAGTGTACGTTTGAACACATAACTTGTTCTATATATATATATATATCAAAATTCAATTTTCTTTTTTTTTAAGAAAGAAAACACCAATACCTAGTGCATAGATATTTTTCAAAAAAATTTGGAATTAGTTTATTATTTTTCCCAATGCATTGAACAAAGAAGTTCATGTTTGGTGAAAAACCTACATTCATAAGAAATAAAATAAAAATATATTAATGAAATTAAATATATTAAAAGTTATACTATTTGGAAAGCTTATAACTAGCATATATGTCTTAAAATTAGGGTTAATTTGACAATATGATAGACAATTAAAATTGAACTCATTAGTGACATTGTTGTTTTCCCCATTGAATATTTGGGGGGTCTAAATGCTTGATTCCTCTATTGAAGGGAGGGACATCGTAGGAGAAACTGCCCTCTCATCAAGAATTCTAGCAAAAATGATATACCTAACAGCAATTCTAAACCTATCCCTATTACGGCCCTTGATTCTGAATCGTGTGCTTCACACTCCTCTCCAGCATTGGTTGCTCTCTCTGGCCCCTCTATTGATTTTGTTGATTCCATTGCTGCTAGCCCTATGATGAACAAGTTGGATACAGGTGAATTCACAATACTGGTTCCCACTTTTTGACCAACTTTGACACTTAGATGAATATTTTGAAAAAAAACCTTCACTTTCCAACACCTATAACTTTTAAACCGTTAAGAATTTGAAGATGAGATAAACTAGTGATTTTTAGCATCTTGTTTGTAGATTCTAAATATATTTTTTTCAAATTTGTTTGAATAAAATTTTATTGATTTTTCCATCTCCCTCAAAAAGTAGTTTTTAACAGTAAACAACATTTTTTAAGAGTGATGTGTATCCCGAAACGCATAATTTTTTTCTATAAATGATAAAAACTTAATTCTTTTGAATTTTGGTTTGTAACATCAATACCCAGGGCATGCAGTTGGTTTGATAGTGATATGTTGAATATTTTTCATTTTATTAAGTTTTGAAGTTCAACTAATTATAATTCAGATATAAGTGTACGTTTGAACACATAACTTGTTCTATATATATATATCAAAATTCAATTTTCTTTTTTTTTCTAGAAAGAAAACACCAATACCTAGTGCATAGATATTTTTCAAAAAAATTTGGAGTTAGTTTATTATTTTTCGCAATGCATTGAACAAAGAAGTTCATGTTCGGTGAAAAACCTACATTCATAAGAAATAAAATAAAAATATAATGATGAAATTAAATATATTAAAAGTTATACTATTTGGAAAGCTTATAACTAGCATATATGTCTTAAAATTAGGGTTAATTTGACAATATGATAGACAATTAAAATTGAACTCATTACTGACATTGTTGTTTTCCCCATTGAATATTTGGGGGGTCTAAATGCTTGCTTCCTCTATAGAAGGGAGGGACATCGTAGGAGAAACTGCCCTCTCATCAACAATTCTAGCAAAAATGCTATACCTAACAACAATTCTAAACCTATCCCTATTACGGCCCTTGATTCTGAATCTTGTGCTTCACCCTCCTTTCCAGCATTGGTTGCTCTCTCTGGCCCCTCTATTGATTTTGTTGATTCCATTGCTGCTAGCCCTATGATGAACAAGTTGGATACGGGTGAATTCACAATATTGGCTCCCACTTTATGACCAACTTTGACACTTAGATGAATATTTTTAAAAAAACCTTCACTTTCCGACACCTATAACTTTTAAACCGTTAAGAATTTGAAGATGATATAAACTAGTGATTTTTAGCATCTTGTTTGTAGATTCTAAATATATTTTTTTCAAATTTGTGTGAACAAAAGTTTATTCATTTTTCCATCTCCCTCAAAAAGTAGTTTTTAACAGCAAACAACATTTTTTAAGAGTGATGTGTATCCCGAAACGCATAATTTTTTTTTCTATAAATGATAAAAACTTAATTCTTTTGAATTTTGGTTTGTAACATCAATACCCAGGGTATGCAGTTGGTTTGATAGTGATATGTTGAATATTTTTCATTTTATTAAGTTTTGAAGTTCGACTAATTATAATTCAGATATAAGTGTACGTTTGAACACATAACTTGATCTATATATATATCAAAATTCAATTTTCTTTTTTTTTAGAAAGAAAACACCAATACCTAGTGCATAGATATTTTTCAAAAAAATTTGGAATTAGTTTATTATTTTTCCCAATGCATTGAACAAAGAAGTTCATGTTTGGTGAAAAACCTACATTCATAAGAAATAAAATAAAAATATATTAATGAAATTAAATATATTAAAAGTTATACTATTTGGAAAGCTTATAACTAGCATATATGTCTTAAAATTAGGGTTAATTTGACAATATGATAGACAATTAAAATTAAACTCAGTAGTGACATTGTTGTTTTCCCCATTGAATATTTGGGGGGTCTAAATGCTCGATTCCCCTATAGAAGGGAGGGACATCGTAGGAGAAACTACCCTCTCATCAAGAATTCTAGAAAAAATGCTATACCTAATAGCAATTCTAAACCTATCCCTATTACGGCCCTTGATTCTGAATCGTGTGCTTCACCTTCCTCTCCAACATTGGTTGCTCTCTCTAGCCCCTCTATTGATTTTGTTGATTCCATTGCTGCTAGCCCTATGATGAACAAGTTGGATACAAGTGAATTCACAATACTGGTTCCCACC
This sequence comes from Cryptomeria japonica, assembly GCF_030272615.1. Taxonomy (NCBI): domain Eukaryota; kingdom Viridiplantae; phylum Streptophyta; class Pinopsida; order Cupressales; family Cupressaceae; genus Cryptomeria; species Cryptomeria japonica. The sequence goes on along the minus strand of NC_081406.1, from coordinate 645,097,444 downwards.
TTTTGACCAACTTTGACACTTAGATGAATATTTTGAGAAAAACCTTCACTTTCCGACACCTATAACTTTTAAACCGTTAAGAATTTGAAGATGATATAAACTAGTGATTTTTAGCATCTTGTTTGTAGATTCTAAATATATTTTTTTCAAATTTGTTTGAACAAAATTTTATTGATTTTTCCATCTCCCTCAAAAAGTAGTTTTTAACAGCAAACAACATTTTTTAAGAGTGATGTGTATCCCGAAATGTATAATTTTTTTTCTATAAATAATAAAAACTTAATTCTTTTGAATTTTGGTTTGTAACATCAATACCCAGGGTATGCAGTTGGTTTGATAGTGATATGTTGAATATTTTTCATTTTATTATGTTTTGAATTTCGACTAATTATAATTCAGATATAACCGTACGTTTGAACACATAACTTGTTCTATATATATATCAAAATTCAATTTTCTTTATTTTTTAGAAAGAAAACACCAATACCTAGTGCATAGATATTTTTCAAAAAAAATTGGAATTAGTTTATTATTTTTCCCAATACATTGAACAAAGAAGTTCATGTTCGGTGAAAAACCTACATTCATAAGAAATAAAATAAAAATATATTAATGAAATTAAATATATTAAAAGTTATACTATTTGGAAAGCTTATAACTAGCATATATGTCTTAAAATTAGGGTTAATTTGACAATATGATAGACAATTAAAATTGAACTCATTAGTGACATTGTTGTTTACCCCATTGAATATTTGGGGGGTCTAAATGCTTGATTCCTCTATAGAAGGGAGGGACATCGTAGGAGAAACTGCCCTCTCATCAAGAATTCTAGCAAAAATGCTATACCTAACAACAATTCTAAACCTATCCATATTACGGCCCTTGATTCTGAATCGTGTGCTTCACACTCCTCTCCAGCATTGGTTGCTCTCTCTGGCCCCTCTATTGATTTTGTTGATTCCATTGTTGTTAGCCCTATGATGAACAAGTTGGATACAGGTGAATTCACAATACTGGTTCCCACTTTTTGACCAACTTTGACACTTAGATGAATATTTTGAAAACAAACCTTCACTTTCCGACACCTATAACTTTTAAACCTTTAAGAATTTGAAGATGATATAAACTAGTGATTTTTAGCATCTTGTTTGTAGATTCTAAATATATTTTTTTCAACTTTGTTTGAATAAAATTTTATTGATTTTTCCATCTCCCTCAAAAAGTAGTTTTTAACAGTAAACAACATTTTTTAAGAGTGATGTGCATCCCGAAACGCATATAATTTTTTTTCTATAAATGATAAAAACTTAATTCTTTTGAATTTTGGTTTGTAACATCAATACCCAGGGCATGCAGTTGGTTTGATAGTGATATGTTGAATATTTTTCATTTTATTAAGTTTTGAAATTCAACTAATTATAATTCAGATATAAGTGTAGGTTTGAACACATAACTTGTTCTATATATATATCAAAATTCAATTTTCTTTTTTTTTTAGAAAGAAAACACCAATACCTAGTGCATAGATATTTTTCAAAAAAATTTGGAATTAGTTTATTATTTTTCCCAATGCATTGAACAAAGAAGTTCATGTTCGGTGAAAAACCTACATTCATAAGAAATAAATTAAATATATTAAAAGTTATACTATTTGGAAAGCTTATAACTAGCATATATGTCTTAAAATTAGGGTTAATTTGACAATATGATAGACAATTAAAATTGAACTCGATAGTGACATTGTTGTTTTCCCCATTGAATATTTGGGGGGTCTAAATGCTTGATTCCTCTATAGAAGGGAGGGACATCGTAGGAGAAACTACCCTCTCATCAACAATTCTAGCAAAAATGCTATACCTAACAGCAATTCTAAACCTATCCCTATTACGGCCCTTGATTCTGAATCGTGTGCTTCACCCTCCTTTCCAGCATTGGTTGCTCTCTCTGGCCCCTCTATTGATTTTGTTGATTCCATTGCTGCTAGCCCTATGACGAACAAGTTGGATACAGGTGAATTCACAATACTGGCTCCCACTTTTTGACCAACTTTGACACTTAGATGAATATTTTGAGAAAAACCTTCACTTTCCGACACCTATAACTTTTAAACCGTTAAGAATTTGAAGATGATATAAACTAGTGATTTTTAGCATCTTGTTTGTAGATTCTAAATATATTTTTTTCAAATTTGTTTGAACAAACTTTTATTGATTTTTCCATCTCCCTCAAAAAGTAGTTTTTAAGAGAAAACAACATTTTTTAAGAGTGACGTGTATCCCGAAATGCATAATTTTTTTTCTATAAATGATAAAAACTTAATTCTTTTGAATTTTGGTTTGTAACATCAATACCCAGGGTATGCAGTTGGTTTGATAGTGATATCTTGAATATTTTTCATTTTATTAAGTTTTGAAGTTCAACTAATTATAATTCAGATATAAGTGTACGTTTGAACACATAACTTGTTCTATATATATATCAAAATTCAATTTTCATTTTTTTTCTAGAAAGAAAACACCAATACCTAGTGCATAGATATTTTTCAAAAAAATTTGGAATTAGTTTATTATTTTTCCCAATGTATTGAACAAAGAAGTTCATGTTCGGTGAAAAACCTACATTCATAAGAAATAAAATAAAAATATATTCTATGAAATTAAATATATTAAAAGTTATACTTTTTGGAAAGCTTATAACTAGCATATATGTCTTAAAATTAGGGTTAATTTGACAATATCATAGACAATTAAAATTGAACTCATTAGTGACATTGTTGTTTTCCCCATTGAATATTTGGGGGGTCTAAATGCTTGATTCCTCTATAGAAGGGAGGGACATCGTAGGAGAAACCGCCCTCTCATCAAGAATTCTAGCAAAAATGATATACCTAACAACAATTCTAAACCTATCCCTATTACGGCCCTTGATTCTGAATCGTGTGCTTCACACTCCTCTCCAGCATTGGTTGCTCTCTCTGGCCCCTCTATTGATTTTGTTGATTCCATTGCAGCTAGCCCTATGATGAACAAGTTGGATACAGGTGAATTCACAATACTGGTTCCCACTTTTTGACCAACTTTGACACTTAGATGAATATTTTGAAAAAAAACCTTCACTTTCCAACACCTATAACTTTTAAACCATTAAGAATTTGAAGATGAGATAAACTAGTGATTTTTAGCATCTTGTTTGTAGATTCTAAATATATTTTTTTCAAATTTGTTTGAATAAAATTTTATTGATTTTTCCATCTCCCTCAAAAAGTAGTTTTTAACAGTAAACAACATTTTTTAAGAGTGATGTGTGTCCCGAAACGCATAATTTTTTTCTATAAATGATAAAAACTTAATTCTTTTGAATTTTGGTTTGTAACATCAATACCCAGGGCATGCAGTTGGTTTGATAGTGATATGTTGAATATTTTTCATTTTATTAAGTTTTGAAGTTCAACTAATTATAATTCAGATATAAGTGTACGTTTGAACACATAACTTGTTATATATATATATATATATCAAAATTCAATTTTCTTTTTTTTTCTAGAAAGAAAACACCAATACCTAGTGCATAGATATTTTTCAAAAAAATTTGGAGTTAGTTTATTATTTTTCGCAATGCATTGAACAAAGAAGTTCATGTTCGGTGAAAAACCTACATTCATAAGAAATAAAATAAAAATATAATGATGAAATTAAATATATTAAAAGTTATACTATTTGGAAAGCTTATAACTAGCATATATGTCTTAAAATTAGGGTTAATTTGACAATATGATAGACAATTAAAATTGAACTCATTACTGACATTGTTGTTTTCCCCATTGAATATTTGGGGGGTCTAAATGCTTGCTTCCTCTATAGAAGGGAGGGACATCGTAGGAGAAACTGCCTTCTCATCAACAATTCTAGCAAAAATGCTATACCTAACAGCAATTCTAAACCTATCCCTATTACGGCACTTGATTCTGAATCTTGTGCTTCACCCTCCTTTCCAGCATTGGTTGCTCTCTCTGGCCCCTCTATTGATTTTGTTGATTCCATTGCTGCTAGCCCTATGATGAACAAGTTGGATACGGGTGAATTCACAATATTGGCTCCCACTTTTTGACCAACTTTGACACTTAGATGAATATTTTTAAAAAAACCTTCACTTTCCGACACCTATAACTTTTAAACCGTTAAGAATTTGAAGATGATATAAACTAGTGATTTTAGCATCTTGTTTGTAGATTCTAAATATATTTTTTTCAAATTTGTGTGAACAAAAGTTTATTCATTTTTCCATCTCCCTCAAAAAGTAGTTTTTAACAGCAAACAACATTTTTTAAGAGTGATGTGTATCCCGAAACGCATAATTTTTTTTTCTATAAATGATAAAAACTTAATTCTTTTGAATTTTGGTTTGTAACATCAATACCCAGGGTATGCAGTTGGTTTGATAGTGATATGTTGAATATTTTTCATTTTATTAAGTTTTGAAGTTCGACTAATTATAATTCAGATATAAGTGTACGTTTGAACACATAACTTGTTCTATATATATATCAAAATTCAATTTTCTTTTTTTTTTAGAAAGAAAACACCAATACCTAGTGCATAGATATTTTTCAAAAAAATTTGGAATTAGTTTATTATTTTTCCCAATGCATTGAACAAAGAAGTTCATGTTTGGTGAAAAACCTACATTCATAAGAAATAAAATAAAAATATATTAATGAAATTAAATATATTAAAAGTTATACTATTTGGAAAGCTTATAACTAGCATATATGTCTTAAAATTAGGGTTAATTTGACAATATGATAGACAATTAAAATTGAACTCATTAGTGACATTGTTGTTTTCCCCATTGAATATTTGGGGGGTCTAAATGCTTGATTCCTCTATAGAAGGGAGGGACATCGTAGGAGAAACTGCCCTCTCATCAAGAATTCTAGCAAAAATGCTATACCTAACAACAATTCTAAACCTATCCCTATTACGGCCCTTGATTCTGAATCGTGTGCTTCACACTCCTCTCCAGCATTGGTTGCTCTCTCTGGCCCCTGTATTGATTTTGTTGATTCCATTGCTGTTAGCCCTATGATGAACAAGTTGGATACAGGTGAATTCACAATACTGGTTCCCACTTTTTGACCAACTTTGACACTTAGATGAATATTTTGAAAAAAAACCTTCACTTTCCGACACCTATAACTTTTAAACCGTTAAGAATTTGAAGATGATATAAACTAGTGATTTTTAGCATCTTGTTTGTAGATTCTAAATATATTTTTTTCAACTTTGTTTGAATAAAATTTTATTGATTTTTCCATCTCCCTCAAAAAGTAGTTTTTAACAGTAAACAACATTTTTTAAGAGTGATGTGCATCCCGAAACGCATATTATTTTTTTCTATAAATGATAAAAACTTAATTCTTTTGAATTTTGGTTTGTAACATCAATACCCAGGGCATGCAGTTGGTTTGATAGTGATATGTTGAATATTTTTCATTTTATTAAGTTTTGAAGTTCAACTAATTATAATTCACATATAAGTGTACGTTTGAACACATAACTTGTTCTATATATATATCAAAATTCAATTTTCTTTTTTTTTTTAGAAAGAAAACACCAATACCTAGTGCATAGATATTTTTCAAAAAAATTTGGAATTAGTTTATTATTTTTCCCAATGCATTGAACAAAGAAGTTCATGTTCGGTGAAAAACCTACATTCATAAGAAATAAAATAAAAATATATTAATGAAATTAAATATATTAAAAGTTATACTATTTGGAAAGCTTATAACTAGCATATATGTCTTAAAATTAGGGTTAATTTGACAATATAATAGACAATTAAAATTGAACTCATTAGTGACATTGTTGTTTTCCCCATTGAATATTTGGGGGGTCTAAATGCTTGATTCCTCTATAGAAGGGAGGGACATTGTAGGAGAAACTGCCCTCTCATCAAGAATTCTAGCAAAAATGCTATACCTAACAGCAATTCTAAACCTATCCCTCTTACGACCCTTGATTTTGAATCGTGTGCTTCACCCTCCTCTCCAGCATTGGTTGCTCTCTCTGGCCCCTTTATTGATTTTGTTGATTCCATTGCTGCTAGCCCTATGATGAACAAGTTGGATACAGGTGAATTCACAATACTGGTTACCACTTTTTGACCAACTTTGACACTTAGATGAATATTTTGAAAAAAAACCTTCACTTTCCAACACCTATAACTTTTAAACCGTTAAGAATTTGAAGATGATATAAACTAGTGATTTTTAGCATCTTGTTTGTAGATTCTAAATATATTTTTTTCAAATTTGTTTGAATAAAATTTTATTGATTTTTCCATCTCCCTCAAAAAGTAGTTTTTAACAGCAAACTTTTGAATTTTGGTTTGTAACATCAATACCCAGGGTATGCAGTTGGTTTGATAGTGATATGTTGAATATTTTTCATTTTATTAAGTTTTGAAGTTCAACTAATTATAATTCAGATATAAGTGTACGTTTGAACACATAACTTGTTCTATATATATATCAAAATTCAATTTTCATTTTTTTTTTAGAAAGAAAACACCAATACCTAGTGCATAGATATTTTTCAAAAAAATTTGGAATTAGTTTATTATTTTTCCCAATGCATTGAACAATGAAGTTCATGTTCGGTGAAAAACCTACATTCATAAGAAATAAAATAAAAATATATTAATGAAATTAAATATATTAAAAGTTATACTATTTGGAAAGCTTATAACTAGCATATATGTCTTAAAATTAGGGTTAATTTGACAATATAATAGACAATTAAAATTGAACTCATTAGTGACATTGTTGTTTTCCCCATTGAATATTTGGGGGGTCTAAATGCTTGATTCCTCTATAGAAGGGAGGGACATTGTAGGAGAAACTGCCCTCTCATCAAGAATTCTAGCAAAAATGCTATACCTAACAGCAATTCTAAACCTATCCCTCTTACGACCCTTGATTTTGAATCGTGTGCTTCACCCTCCTCTCCAGCATTGGTTGCTCTCTCTGGCCCCTTTATTGATTTTGTTGATTCCATTGCTGCTAGCCCTATGATGAACAAGTTGGATACAGGTGAATTCACAATACTGGTTACCACTTTTTGACCAACTTTGACACTTAGATGAATATTTTGAAAAAAAACCTTCACTTTCCAACACCTATAACTTTTAAACCGTTAAGAATTTGAAGATGATATAAACTAGTGATTTTTAGCATCTTGTTTGTAGATTCTAAATATATTTTTTTCAAATTTGTTTGAATAAAATTTTATTGATTTTTCCATCTCCCTCAAAAAGTAGTTTTTAACAGCAAACTTTTGAATTTTGGTTTGTAACATCAATACCCAGGGTATGCAGTTGGTTTGATAGTGATATGTTGAATATTTTTCATTTTATTAAGTTTTGAAGTTCAACTAATTATAATTCAGATATAAGTGTACGTTTGAACACATAACTTGTTCTATATATATATCAAAATTCAATTTTCATTTTTTTTTTAGAAAGAAAACACCAATACCTAGTGCATAGATATTTTTCAAAAAAATTTGGAATTAGTTTATTATTTTTCCCAATGCATTGAACAATGAAGTTCATGTTCGGTGAAAAACCTACATTCATAAGAAATAAAATAAAAATATATTAATGAAATTAAATATATTAAAAGTTATACTATTTGGAAAGCTTATAACTAGCATATATGTCTTAAAATTAGGGTTAATTTGACAATATAATAGACAATTAAAATTGAACTCATTAGTGACATTGTTGTTTTCCCCATTGAATATTTGGGGGGTCTAAATGCTTGATTCCTCTATAGAAGGGAGGGACATTGTAGGAGAAACTGCCCTCTCATCAAGAATTCTAGCAAAAATGCTATACCTAACAGCAATTCTAAACCTATCCCTCTTACGACCCTTGATTTTGAATCGTGTGCTTCACCCTCCTCTCCAGCATTGGTTGCTCTCTCTGGCCCCTTTATTGATTTTGTTGATTCCATTGCTGCTAGCCCTATGATGAACAAGTTGGATACAGGTGAATTCACAATACTGGTTACCACTTTTTGACCAACTTTGACACTTAGATGAATATTTTGAAAAAAAACCTTCACTTTCCAACACCTATAACTTTTAAACCGTTAAGAATTTGAAGATGATATAAACTAGTGATTTTTAGCATCTTGTTTGTAGATTCTAAATATATTTTTTTCAAATTTGTTTGAATAAAATTTTATTGATTTTTCCATCTCCCTCAAAAAGTAGTTTTTAACAGTAAACAACATTTTTTAAGAGTGATGTGTATCCCGAAATGCATAATTTTTTTCTATAAATGATAAAAACTTAATTCTTTTGAATATTGGTTTGTAACATCAATACCCAGGGCATGCAGTTGGTTTGATAGTGATATGTTGAATATTTTTCATTTTATTAAGTTTTGAAGTTCAACTAATTATAATTCACATATAAGTGTACGTTTGAACACATAACTTGTTCTATATATATATCAAAATTCAATTTTCATTTTTTTTTTAGAAAGAAAACACCAATACCTAGTGCATAGATATTTTTCAAAAAAAATTGGAGTTAGTTTATTATTTTTCGCAATGCATTGAACAAAGAAGTTCATGTTCAGTGAAAAACCTACATTCATAAGAAATAAAATAAAAATATATTAATGAAATTAAATATATTAAAAGTTATACTATTTGGAAAGCTTATAACTAGCATATATGTCTTAAAATTAGGGTTAATTTGACAATATGATAGACAATTAAAATTGAACTCGTTAGTGACATTGTTGTTTTCCCCATTGAATATTTGGGGGTTCTAAATGCTTGATTCCTCTATAGAAGGGAGGGACATCGTAGGAGAAACTGCCCTCTCATCAAGAATTCTAGCAAAAATGCTATACCTAACAGCAATTCTAAACCTATCCCTATTACGGCCCTTGCTTCTGAATTGTGTGCTTCACCCTCCTCTCCAGCATTGGTTGCTCTCTCTGGCCCCTCTATTGATTTTGTTGATTCTATTGTTGCTAGCTCTATGATGAACAAGTTGGATACAGGTGAATTCACAATACTGGTTCCCACTTTTTGACCAACTTTGACACTGAGATGAATATTTTGAAAAAAAACCTTCACTTTCCGACACCTATAACTTTTAAACCGTTAAAAATTTGAAGATGATATAAACTAGTGATTTTTAGCATCTTGTTTGGAGATTCTAAATATATTTTTTTCAAATTTGTTTGAATGAAATTTTATTGATTTTTCCATCTCCCTCAAAAAGTAGTTTTTAACAGTAAATAACATTTTTTAAGAGTGATGTGTATCCCGAAATGCATAATTTTTTTTCTATAAATGATAAAAACTTAATTCTTTTGAATTTTGGTTTGTAACATCAATACCCAGGGCATGCAGTTGGTTTGATAGTGATATGTTGAATATTTTTCATTTTATTAAGTTTTGAAGTTCGACTAATTATAATTCAGATATAAGTGTACGTTTGAACACATAACTTGTTCTATATATATATCAAAATTCAATTTTCTTTTTTTTTAGTAAGAAAACACCAATACCTAGTGCATAGATATTTTTCAAAAAAATTTGGAATTAGTTTATTATTTTTCCCAATGCATTGAACAAAGAAGTTCATGTTTGGTGAAAATCCTACATTCATAAGAAATAAAATAAAAATATATTAATGAAATTAAATATATTAAAAGTTATACTATTTGGAAAGCTTATAACTAGCATATATGTCTTAAATTTTAATTTAATCTATATAAAATACGTCGAGAGATATCCTTCTCGAGGCACCTATTTTTAGTCAATTTTATATCCTAAATTGAAATAGGCGCCTCGAGAAGGATATCTCTCGGCGTATTTTATATAGATTAAATTAAAATTTAAGACATATATGCTAGTGGCAGTTGCCCAGTGCGACATGGAAAACATAAAATATTTTCATATATAATTATATAGTATCTTTTTATTCAAACAAATTATATAATAATATTATTATATACATTATTTTATCGTTACGTGGAGATATATTAAATTTTCTATATCTATTTAGACTATTTTTAATAATATATATGTGTTGCAAGATCAAAGCAAATACTAAAATCTAAGATATATTAAACTTTATTTAATGGCATGTATTATGGTTATGGTCAGTGTTAGGGCTAAGGTTAGTGTTATGGTAGAGGATAAGGTTTACATCATGGTTTGGATTAGGGTTATGATTAGGTTTAGGGTTATGATAATGGTTAAGGTTTATATCATGGTTAGGGTTAGCATGGTTAGGTTTAGGGCGAGCATAGTTTAGGGTTTATATCATGGTTAGGTTTAGGGCTAAGGATTATTGTTAGGGTTAGGGTTTATGGTTATGGTTGGGTTAGGGTTAAGGTCTAGAGTTATGGTTAGGATTATGGTTAGGGTTATGGTTTACATCATGGTTGGTGTTGGAGTCTGGGTTAGGTTTATGGTTAGGCTTAGGGTTACAATTATGGTTAGGATTATGACTAGGATTAGGCTTTACATCATGCTTAGGGTTAGGATTAAGGGTTAGTGTTAGGATTAATGTTAGTATTTATATCATGGTTATAATTAGGGTTAAGATTTGCATCATGGTTAGCGTTAGGGTTATTGCTTGGGTTAGGGTTTAGGGTTTGGGTTATAGTTAGGTTTAGGATTATAATTATGGTTATGGTTATGGTTATAGTTATGGTTATGATTTACATCATGGTTAGGATTAGGGTTTACATCATGGTTAGAATTATTGATAGGGTTAGGGTGTACATCATGGTTAGGGTTAGGTTTTGAGTTATTTTTAGGCAAACAACTATCCAGCCCTTTGGATGCAACAAGATATTAATACCCTTCATATATTATTAATATATTATAATAGATGATTGGTGCATCCTAAGGGTTGTAGAGCCATTCCCCATTTTTAGGGTGAGGGTTTAGGGTTATGATTAGGTTAGGTTAGGGTTGGGATTATGATAAGGGTAATGGTTTAGAGTTGTGGTTAGGACTATGGTAAAGGTTATGGTTTACATCATGGTTCGGGTTAGGGTTAGGGTTAATTTGACAATATGATAGACAATTAAAATTGAACTCATTAGTGACATTGTATTAAATATATTAAAAGTCATACTATTTGGAAAGCTTATAATAAGGACTAAATACCTAAAAAAAAAAACTTTTAAATGAATTAATTTGACCCCCCAAAAGCTAACGTAAAATTGGTTTTTTATCAACATTTAATAGATGCAAAGGAGACTCCATTGCAAGTATGATTTACAAGTAGAGAGGTTCTATCCAAGAAATTTTGATCTAAGAGCCTTTGATTTAACTCTCTTCAATTAATTACTTCAAATGGGACCTCTTAAAGCTCAAATCATTATATTTTCTAAGAAATGTACAATTTCAGCAAAAATCAGGACGTACCAAAAAGTGGGAACTAGCTTTGTGAGTTCACCCATACCCTATGTGCTAAAATTAGGAAAGCCAGTCATTCTTCGACTAGTGTTCAATCCTCTGTTGGACTTGATAAAAAATGTAATGTCTTTAAAGCTTCTAAAACCAATCCCCCTATTCATAGAAATCTCAATGCACAACAAATTATCTTAGAAAAGTTCAAAAAGTTGAATGAAACCCGACACAGGGTTCAAGGCATTTTGGATTCTGGTTGAAATCTAAAGATGGAGGTGGTAGATTTGAGGAGTTAGATCCTCCCCATTGGATATCACTTCTAGTGATAGGGGTGGCTCCCTTGGGAGCTCTATCCCTAATGCTGGTTAGGTTTTGTCTAAATTTGATGTGGAGGGGACTGTGCGATACTCCATATCGCCCCCCTCTAATAGGGATGGCAAACATTCTAAGGACCTAGATATGAGGCATTCTACTGGTAAGCAGGCTCCAAAATTTTTTGATAGTCTCCTTGAGAAGAATTTTCTTCTTGGATCTTCTCATACCCCTCCCTTCAATTTTGGCATCAAGCTTAGCAGTGGTAGGGATGGGATTTGTAAGTTTGACGCCCCTATGACTGGTGGTGAATCCTTGATGAATATGAAGACTGGAGCCATTGGATTGAAGGATAAGAGCAGTGACAAATCTATATCTTGGGCTTCCTTTTGAGGGTCACTCTAAGGATGGCCTAATCGAGGAAGCTATAAAGGAGTATGGGGATAAGATGGCTAAAATCAAGAAGGGCTCTAAAAAGCACAAGAAGGCCAAAACATTAGCTAATTTCCCTCCCTTAGGTGTTCGTCATGAATTTGTATTCAAAAAGAAGGGAGGAAGACCTAGTGGCTCCTCCAATAACTTTAAAGGGGTAAGGACTCCCAAAGATAAACTTCCCAAATGCTATGCTGGCTTTTGGGCACCTATGAAAACCTCCCCGTAAGAGTTCCTATGGACTTGAATATCACATCATGGAATGTAAGGAGTTTGGAAACCAAAAATAGGAAATAAGTTGTTAAGAGGTTCTTGAAACTATATAAAAACATGGACATTCTTTTACTACAAGAACTCAAGGCAGTCGATTTCTGGCTAGATATTAATCTAAAATGTATATGGAAGGATGCTAGGCATTTTACCACTAATCATGTTAGAGGAAAAGGTGGATCAGCTATCCTTCTTAGTGAGAAATGGTCTGAATATGCTTTAAGATGGGGTTGCTTGCCATGTAATAAGTTGGTGTGGGTCATTCTGAAGTTTAAAGAGGTGGAGTTTGGAGTGTGCTCGGTATATGCTCCTAATGAATATAAGTACAAAATTGATTTGTGGGGGTGGATGTTTGGTCTAGAGAATATCCCCTAGATTTGTGAGGGAGACTTTAACATGGTAGAGAGCCTATGGATTGTTGGAGATTGTTAGACTTATGTTAATAATGTTGTCATTGATATCAAACCAGCTATATGGTTTTGAATGAACAATGTATGCGGTCCGGATATTGGTTCAGATGTTATGGATGTTGTGGATGTTATATGTGAGGATTGTATGTAGTCAGTATGTGAAATTCATTTTTGTTGTTTTAGTCTGAAGTCATTATGAAACATATTATGGACAACTCTGGATGATGAGTCTTGAGGTTTCCTATAGTTCTCATTATCCTCGTGTTAGGAGTTCTCATTGATCCCGAAATCAGTTACGTGTCCGATGTTAGCTACTTCAATAATTGTCAAAAGTATCTCTTTGAGTTTCTCATTGTGGTTTTCTTGGTATGTGTGGAATCTACATTTTGGAGGTATGGAGTTTGATTTTGTGATAATGGGTCAGTATTCTTTGGCCCGGATGACCCTACCCCATTTCAGTAATCTTGATGTATGCATTGGCAATCAGAGTATGTAAAGGAAGCATGCAAAAGTCTTACGGAGGCTGACATGAGCATATTGATAATGTGACTAAGTGTGTGAAGGTGTGTGAAGTGTGAAAGTTGGCAATGAACATAACAATGTGTGAAGTGCATGTTGTGAACATGAGACAATGTTGCAGTGGTGTAATAGTCCTCTATTGGACCTGTTGCAGGACAATTGTGCAGAAATCTCTAACCGGATTTGTTGCAGAGTTTGAGATTTGTAATCTGAGCTTAACCTTAGAACTAATCCCATGCATTTGGAGATGTTATCCCTTTCAATTCAACCCTTTTACTTTCAATGAGCAATTTGGCAGTTAGCCATCTCTTTGTTGTATCTGTAGTGAGTCGTTTCTATAATCTGATAGTGAGCCACCCTGCAATGAGCCACCTCTCTTTGTAAACACAAATATAACTAGTTATATTCTCCTGAGAGTTAACACTCTCCATGGCTTTTCCCATTTGGGTTTTCCACATATAAATTATGATGTTTATCTTGTGGTTGTGTTCTTAATGTTTAATCTACATGAACTATTTTATTTCAGTCAAGTTTATTTGATATTTAAGTGGAAGGTTATAATTGTGAAGAAAAAAATTAATCCCTAGGAATACTGATTCACCCTCCACCCCCCTCTTAGTATTCTAATTCTTTCAACCTTATCAACATGGCTAAGACAGGGGGATGTAAATTTGAGTGGAAGGGGGAGGAAAAGTTTTTCTGTGCCAGAATGATTAGCAAGCTCAATCTTATGGACCCTTTGGCAGGCTACAAGAAAGATTATAAAGGCATTTGGTTCACATGGTGCAACAGCTAGAAGGGAAGTAAAAGAATATATTGTAGGTTAGGCAGGCTACAAGAAAGATTATAAAGGCATTTGGTTCACATGGTGCAACATCTAGAAGGGAAGTAAAAGAATATACTGCAGGTTAGGCAGATTTTATTTTAACAAAGAATTCTTCAAAATTTGTAAAGATAGTGAGGGGTCTAAGATGAAAGTTACTCCATACACTTTATCTGATCACCACCCTATTCAAGCTGTAATTTCCCATAATAATCCACTCTCTAGAAGAGATGTCACAAGGAATGCCTTTGCTCTCAATACTAGCCTTCTAGGGAGAGAGGATAGTAAACATGCAGTCCTCATCATTAGGCAGTATAATAATGCAGTATTTAAATATGGCAGCCCCATTAAGGGTTGGATCCAAAAAGTACATAGTTGGAGGGTCCTCTTTCGGACTGTATGGAAGAAATTGGCAAAGGATTCAAGGAAAGAAGATACCCTGGCTCATTTAAGATTTCATCAAGCAGAAGAGGTATTTCAAACTAATCCCTCAAGCCCCAAGGCTTTGGACATTATGTGTCATGCCAATAATTCACTCAGAAAAATCTAAAATGTGAGGATCCAGGGAGCCAAAATGAGAGCAAGGTTAAATTGGTTAGAATATGGAGATAAAGGATCCAAATTTTTCTTTCAGTTGTTGAAGAATAAAGAGGCTAGGATCAATATTGATAGAATTTGGGAGGATGGTGATACTATCTCAGATCAAGCAGGTATTTTAAAAGCTTTTGCTCAATTTTATCAAAAGTTATTTTCCTCAAAGGATAATGCATGGAACAAAGCAAGGGCCAGAGAATATTTGAGAAGTATCATCCCTAGAATGGTTAGCATGGAGGATGTTGAAAGGTTAAACAAAGACCTATCTCTAGAAGAAATTAAGGAATCTATTTTGGCTCTTAGTAACGAGAAAGCACTAGGACCTAATGGTCTCCCAGTAGAATTCTACAAGGGTTGCATTGATTGGGTTTGAGAGGATTTACTATAGGTGTATCATGAGGCCTTTGATAGGGGATCTCTAGGTGAGGATATCAATAAAGGCTTAATTAAGTTGATACCTAAAGATGGTGATAGATAATTAATTAAGAACTGGAGACCCATCACACTACTTAATGTGTCGTACAAAACATTGGCCAAGGTTTTAACGTGGAGGTTGGAAAGAATCCTGCCCAAGGTGATCAGCCCCACACAAACTGGGTTTTGTTAAAGGGAGATACATACTTGAAAACCTTCTAACTTGTTGGGAAGCCATACATTGGGCCAAATAATCAGAACATGATATTGCTCTAATGTTGTAGGATTTTGAGAAGGCTTATGATAAATAGAATGGAGAATTCTAAATATGATGTTGGAAAGTACAAGGTTCCCTGGACATTTTTGCAAAATGGTAAATACATTGATGAAAGATGCTAAGGCATGTGTGGAGATCAATGGTAGTAAATCAGACAGTTTTGACTTGTCTAAATCTATTAGGCAAGGGTGTCCCTTAGCACTAGCTATATTTGTGATTGTTATTGATGCCTCATACTACCTGCTAAGAGATTCTACTGGTTCTCCCAAGGTGAAGGGGGTCACTCTGCCTAATGGTGAAGATTTATCTAACATCCACTTTGCAGATGACACTGCTATCCTTGCCAGGTTGGAGGAAGGCAATATATATGCATTAATAGAAAAATTAGATATATTATGTGAAGCCTCTAGGAGTAAAGTCTCACTCCCCAAGTCTGTTTTGATTGGATGGAAATTTCAACCTCTTGACTAGTGTAGTAAATACTCTTTCTTGTGGGGAGGGCCTAATTATTTGGTCAGATACCTTGGTATTCCATTTTCCATTGAACCAAATTTCAACGCTTAGAAAATGTAACAAACACTTCCTTTCTCTAGGAAGGATGGTGCAAGTCTATCAAAAAATTACTTCTTCTTATAATATTTATTATACTTCAACTTAGCTCTTCAGTGAGTATCAGTTATGTCATATTCAGAAGTTGATCAGGGATTTTATTTGGTCATATGGGAAATGAGGCAAGAAAAGGCATGTTGTGAAATGGAAATGGTGTACTATGAGTAAGAATAAAGGTGGTCTAGACCTTAAGGACCTAAGATGGCAAGAAATTTCTCTTGCAACTAAATTGATTTTTCGAGCTCGACAGGGTGAGGAACCTTAGAAAAACTTGATTAGACATAATATAGGTAAATCTAACCCTAAAAGGAGCCCTACCTGAAGAGGGTTGGCATTAAGTGACATCATTGCCAGGGAATTTGAGGTTAGACCTTACAAATATCCTATCTTCAGATCAATTTGGAAAGGTTGGGAGGTGGTAAGAAGTCATATTTCTCACAATAGTATTTGGGAGAATGGGGTAGTTTATGGTGAACACTCTGTATGATGGAACTTGAAATACAATGATAAGCCTCTAGCTTTAGTACAATGTTGCTTAGCCAAGTCTTGGGCAAGGAAAGGATTAGAAAAACTATCTAATGTTATTAGAAATGGACACCTCTTGAGCTGGAATGATATTATGTTGGAGTATGATGTGCCTGCCTCTCAAAGGAAGACTTACATTGTTGAGAAAGGCCACTTCACATCTCAATCTTCCCAAACCTTGCTTTGATGACAATTCTAGATTTTGCCTTTTTAGATGGCCGAATGGATCCCCTCTGCCTAGAACCAAAGCTCAAATCATCTACTATGTCTTTGTTGATGATGAATTTATCTTTTCCCATGTTAAATATTGCTGGAATATAAACCTTGAGTCTTCCTTTTGATGGAGGTCATTTAAGGCCCTTTGGTACAGGCCTATTGAACCCAAAAAGAGGCATTTTTCTTGGCAATTCATTCTCCAGAATCTTCCCATCAAAAAGAATAATAGGGAGGACAATATTTTCTCCTACTATATAATCACTGAATCTATCAAGCACATCTTTTTTTATTGTTTTTTTTCTAAGTAAAGGTGGAAAATATGTGGCATGTGTTTTGGTATTAATATTGAGATTCCTTATGTTATGACTGGTCATATCCAAAACCTAAAGAAAAATGCTAATATTTTTGGGTATGTATTTTCTATTGAAGTATTATGGCTGATTTGGAAATATAGGAATGATAATATTATTAATGGCAGGGATAGGAACCTTACCGAGTCTCTAAGGAAACTCATTTTTCATGACATTGATGTGCAGGTGACCATGGCCATGAGGCTACCATGGAGCAAGTTTGAAATTTTATTGAAAGATGGCTCTGTTAGAATGTTCACCTAGGAGATATCTATTGGATTCACCTGGTCCAAAACCTCCAGAGATAGATCCCCCTTTGAGATAGGCTTAAAAAACTTCATTAGAGAACTCAACAAGTAGCATGACAGAGGCTACCAAGTGTAGGCTCATAGCATTCTAGTTGTTGAACCCTTTTTCATCTATATGTTGATCCTATACTATGGGGTAAGGTCCTGATGTGGTGCGATGGTTTGCAGGGATGGATTGCCTGGGTGGAAAGTGTGGGAGACTCCAACTCTCCAGATGGAGAGATATCTTTTGATAGTCTTTTTCTAAAATTTTATAATCTGCAATATGTATATGTATATGTGCAACTCGATTAGTGACATATTTTTTATCAAGTAGGACTCTGTATATCTTCTAGGTTCTATTTTTTGGCTGGCAGCAACTCTTAAACTTATGTAGTGCTTTTGTTTGGGAGACATTTGATGGTAGTATTTTTTGTATTATGAACCGCTTATATTTAATAGAAAAAAATTAAACTAACTTTACGTCCTATCCATCCATTTCATACTACATCTCTAAATCTCAACCATTTGCATAAGGATGTGTCTTAACATTTCACTAATAAAATCTTATACCTAATTCTTATCCCTCATGTGACACTTGTCACATCACAAAAAGTTTTATCCAAACCCTAATCCTTAATCGATCCTAGTCATCCATCAACCAATACATTTAGGCCCTTGATTTCCATCTTAGAAATTATATAAATTTAAGGCCTCTTATCCCATTTCCATATTCTACTTCTTTGGTAGCTTTATGTTGTTGAACTTTCTATCTAATATTCCATTATCATATCTCCATCATATCCTCATTCTACCTATTTGATCTCTTATCATATCAATCCTATTATTATGATGTTCCTTTCATAAGCAACCATATTTCTACTTCAAAGGAGAAAATCAAGTGGAGCCATGGTGTACTCTACTTCAACTCAATCTAAGGAGAAAGGAGGGTTTTAGGTATTGTGTGCATATTTTAGGTATCTTCCATTTTATTTACTTTTAATATTTTCTTGTCTTTGAGTGGTATGGGTAATATTGCACTAATTTTAGACCTAACTTAGAGCACATATTCAACATGTCTTGTGATCTAAAACACAACAATATTAGCTAATATCAAGGTTGGAACTCCAAACCTAGTTATAATGTTGTTGATCAATAAATCTACTACTACCTTGGATGTTGCATTGCGAATTGGATTGCCTCAACCTACTTGGTGAAGTAACCAATGTCTATAAGGGTCCATCTATATGCATTGTTGGACTTTTGTTGTATTTCTCCTATGAATTATATAATTCCTCACTAATAAAAATGATGTCTCAACTGAAAGTGATAGTAGGGAGTGCACGAACAAACTTTAGTTTTATTGATAATCTTTACCAATAATCACACCTTTGGATTGCTCATGCTACATAAACAATGTGGGCCACCAAAATTCAGTCCTAAGGATCTTAGCCTTGAAGTGTCTAGCACACATACCATGATTACTTTGCTAGACTGATCACCATCCAAACATTTGATTAAAAATCCCTTGTGGTTTCTCCACATTAGCTTACCCTACATCAACACATGTTTATGAGATTGAAGCCTAATTATTATCCTTTGATTCCAATCCATTGATGGTTGGAAACTGATGTTCACTAAGGAGAAGATTACATCCTTGTACCAATGATTTTATCTCAACCTACAAGGGAAGACAACAATATTTATATTCATCCAAGATGGAATATTCCATAAAATTTGGAAAATTATTGGCCTCTAACAATTTTTGTGATCTAAATCTCTATTTTGAACTCCTATATTTTCTTAATCCAATGATATATTTTTCCTGAAGCCTCTTATTGCACGGAAATATCTTTGATAGCTAGGTGTGATACACATGCCATAAAATTTGCACCCATGAGGTAAGATCTAATTTTTTTATTACCTTAACCAAAGCATAAGCATACTTGTCCATCATAGAGTACTTCAAATCAATCATGTGTAATGAATTACCAAACAAGAATAATAATTGCTCATATCCCTCATCATTTATTTGCAGCAACACAACAATTATGGTGTAAAATGATGCAAAATAAAATATTTGAAGAATCTTGGAATAATTAGGACATGCTAGGATAGGTACCCTTGATATAAACTACTCAAGCTCCTTGAAAAATTCATCAAACTCACCAGTCACTCAATTTGTTGTCCCTTCTTGAGCATTTTTAATACAACCTTAATTTTCTTAGCTAAGTTAGGAAAAACACATCTTAACAAAGTTGATCTACTCAAAATGGATTGAATTCCTTTCACAAATTTAGGTTGAGGAATGATTCTCATGGCCTTGACTCTTTTTAGGTCTATTCTCACACCATCCTTTAACACAACATGTCCTAGCAGCTCACCCTCGTCAAAACCAAACTAACACTTCTTCGGATTGAAATAAATCTCATAGTCCAAACATCTTTTAAAATTTAATCTGATGTGTTTGTAATGCTCACCTCTTTTCTTTGAAAATATAGTCAAGTCATCTCGGTAAACTATGACGATCCAATCAATAAGACTAGCAAAGGTTATGTCCATTTCTCTTTGAAAAGTTGATTTGCATTCTTCGAACCAAATAACATCCTTAATACACATATGTATTCCATGGAGTAGTGAATATTGTTTTATGTTGTTTTGACTCTTTCACAACCACCTAGTTATAGCCTAAAAATCCATACATCTTGGACTTTAATTCTAATAATATTACTTGTTGCAAGAAGTGGTACATGCTGACTCGTGCATGGGCTTCATTGGGTGAATCCAAATGTTGATAAATCTGTGAAGAGCGATTTATGTTGCTCTAAGGAAGATTGGATGAAAATTAACTTTGATGAAGTTTCAAAGGATAATCCTAGACCATCTGGGATATGAATATCATGGCCATTGGGGCTCAGAGAATCAGTAATGGGACTAATAATGTAGCGAAAACTTTAGCGGCGTTGAATGCTATTAGATTTGGCAAGAAATTGGGAGTCACTGAATTGCACTTAGAAGTGGACTCCTTGATAATAATTAATGTTATCATCTTGGGGGATATTCAAGCATGACATATGAAGTAGTTCATTTTGGAAATTATAAGTGAGTTTGTGTCTGTACGAAGCTTCCAAGTTGAGCATGTACGACGTTCGATGAATGAGATAGCAGAAACCCTTTCAAAATGGTCAGTGATTTTTGAGGAGATTGGGGAGGTACCATTTGAATATTTTCGCAATATTTCATTTAATGATTAAGTGTCTTGGCATGTTGAATAATAATACAAATATTTATGAAGAGGCAGGGTAGTGATTGATTGATGGGACTGGCCAAGTTGTGTTGGCAATAAATCGGCTAGTCTCATTTTCGGCAGTGCCTTTTTATTTCTCTCTAATGTGGTCTTGGGTGGCGGAGATAACATGGAGGCAAATTTCTCCCTTATCAATTCCAAGCCCCAAGCTTTTTTGGGTTGTTTTCGGTGAGGAGAATGCAGAGGCTTTTCAAAATGGGGGATGAGGAATTTATCCACCTGATGAAATTGCCGCTAGGAGATATTTTCCTAGAGGCAAAACACTGTTATCAGACGAACATGGATATTGTGACTATGGTGGTAGCGTGGGGGGGACTGGAGCTGGGAGATACGACAAATAATGTGGTGTGGGTGGTGAGGTCAATTGTGGGTGATGAATGGCTGTGGGTTTAAATTCGGTCTTGGAGTGGGATGTGTCTGGTGTGGGTTTCAACGTGATTAAGGGTGTTGAAGACCCTGCATTAGCAGATTTGCATGAATCAGTTCCCTTCATGATGGCCAATGGGTTTCAATCAAGATGAAAGGTGGGTGAAGGCCCTCATTGCTTGGAATTATTTGAAAACCCTTCTCAGGCAGAGAGAGGTAGTGGGGGTTGGTGTAATGGTGGCAGTGGACGGAGATGGTGGCAAAAATGGAATGTGAAGGAAAAGGAAGAGGTGAGGTAGAGCACAAAGAAGGAATTAAATGGCAGGAGATGCGAATGAAGGCATGGTCTGGTGCATTATCTTCCTTCATCCATATGAGTCATGTCCTCTTTGCATCAATGACATTGTGTTTTTAATTCTCTGATAGTTTTCTCAAATGTTATGTATTGTGGTTGGTTTTTTGGGGGTTACTTATATGAAAATTTTGGTTTTGAGGTAGGCTTCAGGCCATAGATGTAATGGCTAGGGGTTTGATTGTAAATGATAGGTGGGTATGGCATGGTAGATAGGGTTTTGACTCTATTTTTTGTCTACACAAAGCTGGAATAGGGATGATATTATTTTCCAGTTATTGTACATTTTCAAATTATTAATAAAATATAATATATTACCAACCAAAAAAAACAAGTGGTACATGCTTGGAAAGTGGTAGTTATCATTGAGAGGCTTTAGGTTGAGATTCCTAAAATCAACACATATTTATTTCTATTTTCTTTCTTATATAAGGACAATATTAGAAACCCACTAAGAATGCCTAATTTTTCTTGATGATTCTTTCTTACTTTAATTGCATCAACTCCTTTTGCATTTGTAGAGCCAATTTATAGGTTTTTTTCTACTTGAATGGTTGGCAACATGATGAAGTGGGATAGTATGTTGAAACAAATCATCCCTATATTCTTGTAGACCCTCATAAGACAATGCAAATCACTTCTTAAATTTATGGACTTAGGAAAATGAACATTTGTTTTTCACGAGTTTTAAGCCTCTTATCAATCTTAACCATTTTATGTTTTTCAATTAGTCCCAAATTCATTCCTTCAACATTATCCTCATGAGTTGATTTTCCCTTGTTCCTATAATGGTCTCCAATATCAAACATTTTTTCCAAAGCAACCAATCCTTTAGGAATAGTATTTTCTTTGATTTGTACTACTCCATTCCCAAATAGAGTTTCTCTTCCATTTTATATTTCAACCATTGGTTTCCAATCAATAAGCTGGCTGTCAAACTAAGCCCTACAATTCATAAACTTGAAAATGTGTTTATTGTCATTAAATACCTTCCAACAACATATATTTTCTAGTATGGTGGGTCTTATTAATACCTCAATAATTTGTTGAAAGAGATGAAGATCAAAATTTGATTCATACCTTGATGCAACAACAACAAGAGAATTAGCATCGACATTGTCATTTATTTCTATTCATTCAATACCAATGATGTCAAACAATCCTAGATGTTGTCACAAACAACATTTTTGTATGATCTCAACTTTTTTTCTTTGGCTACAAATATTTCATTTACCTATTGCACTGCTAGTTTTGAATCCCCATGCATTATTATGCATCTAATTCCATGTTTATGAGCTAACTTCAACCCCAGTAATAGGGCTTCATATTTAGTTATATCATTGGAATATAGAAAGGTTATCCTGAAGGAAAATTTACATTTTTACTTGTTGGAGATATGAGAACAATACCAACACCCATTACCTTCTTTGGGATATACACCATCAAATAATATGGTCCAAAGACCATCACTCAAATCCTTATCAACACATAGAAAATTAGGGGCAACCAAATCATTGTAATAATATATCATATGATCAATACCAATATGAAACATGTTTATATGATTAAGAGAGTTGTATATATCTTCAATATTGTCAAGGAATCTGTGTTCCTTGTGCAGCTTGATATTTTCACCATGTAATAGAATAGTGGTATAGGATAAATCCATCTATATGCTCCCACCAATAGATGTTGTGCACTTTTTTGACAACAAATTTCCCCACCTAATAGTACAATTCATTGCAATAGCTTCTATCATGAAAAAATTGTATGAGTAAGAAGCCAATTAGACTTCTACATTATTCACCAACCCAATGATGTTCACTTCTCTAGAAGCCATAGAAAAATAATTTCCATAGGATTTTTGACATTTTTAGATTAATTTTATTTATTACCACAAGTGGCATGGCATTTCTACACACCTAAATAGAGCATCCAATTATGGAGAAACCAACCATTGTTGATCAAAGTGGTATAAAAAAGCTTCACACTTAATTGGTTGTTCACAACTAAAGCACTAAGATAAACCTCCGCATTTTCTTCTTTCTCCATCTTCTCTTCTCGATTTGGGGTGTCAATTGGTTGTTCAAGCATAGTAGCAAAAATAAAAGATAAATTCCTTTCCTTATGCTTAGGAATTCTAAGAGCCTCGAATGAGGGTAAAAAAATCCCTACCTAGCTCAAAATCTCTTCAACATCAAATGAAGTGTAAATTGGAAAAGGCACAAATCTGTAATGGCTATTTCATTTACATCAAGAATGCAAGACCCCAATCAAGTTGAAGAAGGAACACTTATGTTAATCTTTACTTCATTTCTAATTTAAAAACTATAGGTACATGGTTGGGTGTCATTTCCTTATTTTTTCTACATTCTTTCACATTAGCAACCTTTTCCCTTTGGCTAAGTTGTTTGTTTGCACATATTGATTTTGTCTCATGGGCATATACCTTTTCTTTTTTTTATCTCTTAAGGTTTTTTCTTTTGTTAGAAACATTCTTCATCAAGAAATTTTATTCATTCATGCACATATTGATTTTGGCTCTTCATTATATTTGTCAACATCAAGCCTTAGAATCTTCACACTTGATTTGTTAGATTGCTACCCTGCCTTGAGATGAATTTGTTCCTAAGCTGATGACCACTTTGGGCCTACATAGCCGCAAAATTAATGAGAGTTTTTATATCCTCATTTGATGGTCTTTTTCTTTTGTATCTCTATTGCATGAGAAATTTCAAATGCTCAAAAAATCATGAGTAGGAAGTTAATATTATTTTTTAACATCATTGTTGGAACAACCAAGACCAACAAGCAAGAACTAAGATAGACTTCAACAATATTCTATTGCACAAATAAAAGCCAAAAATTATATTCAAGAGATTATGAAAATATACAAAGAGCCTTGCATGCCTCTTATGAGATTATAGGCTAGGATGTGAAGATGAGATGGTACAAAACCACTATGACTAGCACTCAAATGTGAATAACACATGTGTACAGATGTGGAGGGTGATGGAAAAATGTCTCTAACCTCACATAATGTGAGGAGAAAATATCTCCAATCTCTAATGAGGTGAGATGTCTAAGTGACTAACCTTGTGTGTGCACATATCGCGAGACAAAAAGTGTCTAACCTACAAAATGAACTTAACTTTTAATGTTAAGGTTAAGTTAGACCTAGCCACTAAGTGTGACTTAAGCCTAGATGTGGGTTAAGTAAACCCTACACTCTAAAAATCATTACCTTCACATTGGAAAACTTGATCCCCCAAATCATGACTATCATGACACATTGTAACCTCTTCTTGACCATAGATAATCTATCAAATTGATCAATGTTATCCTAATAATATTTTGTACCACCACCATCATTCAGGAATTCATCATCTCTATTCAAAGAAAGTACAACAAAACAATTCAAATGATCATGAGGTTGGAAGCAAGATTCTCACAATAAATTATCCTCCTAATAGTTCACACAATCCCTCTTTAAAATATTGAGTGTATCCTTTTCATGTTGTTAGAATTTATAATTCTTTTGGGCAATCCTCTTATCATATTTCTATGGCCTTTTAGATCAATTATTATTATGGGGCCTATTGTGCACCCATTTCCCGTTATTGATATGTGGATGTACCAGAAGACTACAACCCTCCATTATTATGAGTAACCTTATAGAATAAATCCTTCATAACTCACATTTGTTTATCCAACTTACCCTTAGTTAGAAGAGGCTTGATCAATGTAGTTCTATATGGTTATGATAAATGCCGTCATACTGATTTGAATTTTTATGACTATTACATATGGTTTTCTAAGCATTTGAGGATCCTTATCTCTTAAGAAATATATTATCTTAGAATAAAAACACCACAATACAATAAAAGACTCATATATTTATTGGGTTTTAGATGTTGGGGTACCTTTCTCATGGTCAATATGAATCTATTGTTAAGGTTTGTCATAGTCTCATTGATGCAAGTCTTAATGGCAGTGAGCTCATGGATAAACTTTTTTGAGTCAATCATATCCATGTATTGCATTTTTATAGCTTTCGATAATTAGTCACAAGAGGAGATGTTGCTATAAAAAATATTTTTGAACCACTCTTTATCACTTTTCTTCAAATAATGTACAACTAGCTTCATTGTCACATCTTCATCTTCAATTTCATATTTATCGGTGATACTAATGAAGTCTATCAAGTGTGCTTCCCTTGTCACTACATTGTTTCCCATTAAAAAATATTTTTTTCCCTCTAATGTCACTTGGTATTATATTAGAGTGATTGGAAATACTACACAAATCACTAAGCTTGACTTTGACGGTTATTTCCTATATTTTGTTGCACATTTTGTTGCTATAAGTTATGTTAATTTTGTTGTATATTATTCATCTATTGATTTGAGATGGGCTAAACAAAATTCAAAAGTTCAATAAGATTTTGATACAGATTCATTTATTGACCAGGTTGAGCTTTTACTAATGTAATTTGTGCTTATATTTCATATTTCTTTTCCTTGTAGTGATTAGTAAGATCTAGTTGTTGATCTAATTCTCTTTCCCCACGCCCACCCTTTGATTAAGCAAACCGTTCAATATCATGGAATAAACTCTCCACTTTGTGTTCAATTATTGAAGATGAAGTACGAGAAGTCCTATGCATATTCCCCGTATATTTCTTATATGTAGAGGCAAAGGAAAATTCTTACCTACATTTGTTGTGTGCAGAATCTGAGCTACATATTTATTCCTTTGGTTAGCATTCATTTCATTTTTAAATATATAAAAAAATCATGCTTAAATGATCTCCTTCTAATTTTGATCAGATTATTAGCTAAATCATCAAATGCATAAAAATTATACTCTTTTCATGCATCTCTCATATTTTAGGTGTCTAATTTTTCAAAAATAGGAAAATTTTGCTACACCTCACGTATAGTACTTGTGTTCTACTCAAGAATTTGGGTTCACTCCACTAAACCCCCTTTTTAAACTCTCTGTACAACAATACCTTTTTTTTATATGCTTTCACTACCTCTTTGCTCAACAACTTCTCATGCTTATTGGGACACAACTTCTACAATCTTGCTTCTAACTATTTGATAATCTTTCATGTACTAGAGCATTCCCGCATTATGCACCTGCTCACCACTGTGTAATGCAGATGTTCTGATTCTGCTTCTCTATGCCCTCTCTTTTTTTCTATTTTGTATCCTCTCATTTTTACATATCTTCTTCAGATCCCTACTCTCCAACAACTCACACACACCTCCAACTACCTTTTTTCACACTTCACTTAGTGGTCATCTACGTACTCCAAAGGTCTTCCCTCCAAAAAACAAATTCAAAAAATCTATTTGAGCCACTAAATAATCTATTTTGTCTCTTCATTTCAGTCTGGTAGTCATCCATATTAAATGCCAACTTCCTTCTTCTTCCAGCAACCTCTACGATCCGATTTTATCTTGTACACAACCCCCATTCTGGAAATAAAATTTCAATTACCCTCTATTCAGAATTCATTTCTTTTATTTGTTGGTCAAATTGAAAAACTCCTTTGACAAACATGCTCCTTACAACTTCATAGACTAATCAACAAGTGTGCTTGTCCACATAACCTTTGTACCTCACTCAACAACATAGTGGACAGTGGGACCGATCTATATATCTCCGCACTCACAAATGGTCTGGATGTATGAGGCATCCATGATGGACTCTTGAGCGGAATGTTGAGTTGGCATGTCCAGCAACCCACCTAATATGTTTTATGTTATCCATGTAACAACATGTGACTAACACAATGTCTTATGCTATACTGCAACCACACTTCTTCTAAGTCAAACCCGTTTGCCTTCACAACTCTATGACCTTTGTCTTATTTTTCCAATTACAAGTCCCAATAGAAAACTCCAATTGTCTTATCTGTCTTCTCTATGACCTTTGAATAAATGCAAACTCCACGCTTATTCAGACTGCCAACATGAAACATCACCATCTCTGCATCTCTGCATCAAGTTGATCTTCACTCTGGGACACTCATCATCTCTGCATCATTGTCTAGGGCATCATCTTTGTCAACAAAACAACCGTTGACATCATTGATAATCCAATGCCAACAACAGGATCCCAAAGTTTGTATACGTTCATATCATAATTGTACTTGATGAAGATACATTTCATATTCTTATTCTCCAACTTTGTTTGCTTCTAATTGGGCACATGTGCATTTGCCTCACAACCAAAAAATCTAAGATGTCTAAATGAAGGCTTATGCCCTAACCATACCTCCATAGTGGTTTTATCTACAAGAGATAATGTAAGAGACCTATTAATTAGTAGCAAGTACTTGCAACAACTTCGACCCAAAATTTTTATTCTAAACCAACACCTCTCAACTTACTCCTAGCCTTTTTCATTAGTATCTTGTTCATTATTTTTGCAATTCTATTTTGTTGTGGAGAATATGGAGTTGTCTTTTGTCTATTAATACCACAATCTTTATAGGATCTATCAAAATCATTAGAGAAAAATTCATTGCCATTATCAGTCCACAAATATTTTATATTCTTTCCAATTTGTAGCTCAACCATTACTTTAAAATCTTTAAATCAATTTTTAGATTTACTCCTTAGAAAATATATCCACATTCTTCTACTATAATCATCAATAAATGAAACATAATATGTAGATTTTATAATAGAAGGAATATCTATAGGCTCAAATATATTAGAATGAATAAGATCCAAAACACCACAAGTTTATGAGAACTCGAGTAAAATTGAACATGGTTTTATTTTTCAAGGTTACAATCATTCAAACCTTCAACAATTTTTTTATGTTTTAAGGTCCTTAGACTCTTTTCTCCAATATGGCCAAACCTTTGGTGCCATAACATAGTATTTTTTGTAGGTAAATTTGTTTCAAAATAAATAGCACCATTAGGTACACGAAAGCCATGACCATCTTTTAAAGGTGAAACCCTCACTTCTTCCAACAAAGTATCCATATATTTTCTTTTCACAAAAGTACTATTATAGTCAATAGTGTACGCACCCAACTTATACAATGTGCCAAATTTGGCACATCTAACAATTACCATAGCATCTCTCACCATTTTGCATCCTACAACAAAAAAGACTACTTTCACACCCGCATTTAATACTTTGCTCACAAATAACAAATTTTATGCTAGTCCAAGAATATGCAACACAAATGATGTTGAAGACTATCGAATTGTCGAGAAGGGGGGGCAATCAACATATACTAAAACTTGATTAGATTTAAATTCTTACTTTATCATTCATAACATTCATAAAGTGTATGAAGACAAATAACTAAATCCACTAAACCAAACACATATGAACACTAGGATTTTTTAGGTGGATGACCCAAACAGGGAAAAATTGTGATAAGAATCAAACTCATTATGTGTGTGTAGGAGCTCATTGCTATGTAAAATGACTTGCAGGCTAAGGTGCACAACCTTAGAGCAATCTACAATGGTTTATTGTACACACTAAAGATCAGTTCTTCAAAACAAGATATAAATCTTTTGGTACAAAAAATATCAAGGGAACTAAACTATATACAAGTATCTACCAGAATGCTAGTAACAATTCATACTTTAGTACACATCTAAAATAACCTTCATCACTACTTTGTTACTTATCTAGACCTTTAATACTCATCACATTGTCCTTTTGTGCAATACACACTTACACTTTCTCAATACAATGATTTTGTTCTTTTAGCATCAATGAAATCCTCAATAGCATTTACAAGGTTAGCCTAATAAGATGTAGTGTGTTCATATAAGATGGTCCCAATCCAATCTTCAAGGAAAATGTGGAAGGAAAATAAGCATGTGAATAATCACACCATGTTGAAACACCTTCCAGATACTCCCAAAGTAGCTCTCATATAATTGCATGCTACCACACTAACCAAAATCCCTTAGGTTGGCCTCAAATGATAATATCAATCATAACTTTCCCAAAATTCAATGTGAACCACCAAATTTACTTACAAATGATCAACATGACAACAAATGATATTAAGGGATTCAATCAATTATCCACATCACTCCACCAAATAACAAGTTGAAGAATGCAATGCATTCCTCCATAACATTTTACTGAATTGTACTATCGGAACTCAAACACAAGAAACTTCTATTGTAAGTCTCCTGATCACCTAAAAGTTGAGATATAAATAGAGTATACATCCATGAATGTTGTCTATAAATTGCATAGCCATTTGAAGTATACCCCTCATGTACCGAACCAAAAAGGATATGACAGACTGTTCACCTAAACAATTAGACAATATTGAATTACAACACAAGTGTGCACAAAACACCAATAGATCTCTGGAAACACTTCAAAATATCATTATTTACTATCAAAAAAAAATTGTGAATACCTTCCATACATCCACATATAACTCTTGCACAAAATTATATCAACTGCATAACTCAAAACCATTTCTGGACCCAAGGAATGGTTAAGTGTCCCTTCCAGACTAACAAGTTTGACATCAATGAAAACCAAATCTCATATTTTCAACAAATGAATCCTTTTTATTCTACCATCAGGAAACATAATTCTAACTTTACCATCACCAATAATATCTAAATGAGAATCATTATCTAAGTACACCTTACCTCCATCAAATTCTCCATATTCAAAAAACCAATCTTTATTGGAAGTCATATGAAAAGATGCACTTGAGTCAATTAACCATGCATCATTACCTGCATGAGTAGACAAAGCTACAATGAAAACATCACCATATTCCTTCTTCTTCTTCTTTTTAATCCTAACGTAAGTTTCTATATTTACAGTAATTCTAAAAAATGACTTGGATAGTTTTATCACACTTTTCATTCTTGTTGCCTTTTTTCCTTAGGTATTCCACGAATAGTTAGGGCCTCATTAGCATTGATAAATACCTCCCTCCTTATCTCTTTAAAAATCAAATAACCCACCATATATTTAGTCTTCAAAACAACAAAATAATTGTTGATAGCCATGACAAGATAATCTCACGAATCAGGCAAAGAACAAAGCGAGATTTGGCATTTCTCCTCCTCATCCATCTTGACACCAACAAATTCCAACTAAGCCACCAACATATTGAATGCTTCTAGGTGGTCTATAATTCATCCACCTTCTTCCATTCTCAAGGAATACAATTTATTCCTCAATAAATCTTATTCACTAAAGATTTGGCTTAATACATCTCACCAGGTTCCTACCATAGCTTATTTGTAGAGGACTTTTCGTGAACATTGATTAAATAGAGTTTTCCAAGCACAATCCAATTAAACCCTTGTCATTATAATCCATAACATAATACTAAGAAGTTGTAGTAGGATTTGTAGGTCTAAAGACATTCTCATCAATACCCTCCCATAGATCTTTATCTATAAATAGATCCTCCATCTCCACCTTCTGCATCTCAAAATTATATTTATAAAATTTATCCACCTTTGTTCTCCCTGATGAACTTTCCATCTGAAAATTCCTACAACAAGGTCATAATGTATCTCCTACCAAGCTCCCACTCAAATCTAGGTTAGTTCAAAAAACCCAACAACCCATAATTGAAGACAAAGGCGATCAATCTTTGAGACCACTTGAAAGGAAGTTAAGGTAGTA
This sequence comes from Cryptomeria japonica, assembly GCF_030272615.1. NCBI lineage: Eukaryota > Viridiplantae > Streptophyta > Pinopsida > Cupressales > Cupressaceae > Cryptomeria > Cryptomeria japonica. The sequence goes on along the minus strand of NC_081406.1, from coordinate 645,066,261 downwards.
GAACAACTTCCTATGCGAACCTTGAGAGGAAGGTTATACAAAACTTTTTAGATATTTACAACAGTTACACAAACATAATAGAAATAAATATAAATAGCATGCATACCACACCACAATACTTTACACGCAAAAAACCCTTCTAGGAGAAAAGTCCCACACTCCAAAAGCCATCCAATATATTATTCAAAAATTAAAAGCATATTACAATATACTTGTAGAGCAAGCTTCTCACGGGAGTATCACCAATAGAGATACAGGTAACTCAATAGTTGTTAGACTCTTAAACTAGATCACAATACTCATTTGTAATACAATGCCTTCATAAAATAGGGTTGCCTTCAATGACAAGCAAAACACACAAAATATCCACTATTATATCTATAACCTAATGATAAATGATAAAGATTTACAATGATAAACTATTTATAAAATGTGGCTTTATCACCAATAGAGATCCATATGCAACTCAATAGCTATCAAACTCTTGAAATATATCGCAATACTCATCCATAATATAATGCCCTCATAAAATAGGGTTGCCATGTACAAAATATTCACTATTAGATCTATAACCTAATGATAAATGATCAAGATTTATAATGATAAATTATACATAAAATGTGGCATTATTAACTATCAATCAATGTAGATGCACTTATGCAGCATATAGAATACCCCAGTAGGAAAAAAAAACATGTGTCTATCCAACATTTAGAATGCACCACTAAGAAAAAACACAAGTGTTTATCTAGCATTCCCAATGTACCTTAACCAACATTTAGAAATAACCAGTAACCAATTATTATTGAAAGATTGAGACACCATTTTATTAACATGAACATGGCTAACTTTAGCAAAATGAAAGAGAAAAAACCATTGAGTGAGGTTTTGAATCCTATCAAGACAGATCCCATGAGGGGGCCATGACTTGGCAACACAATCTTGTAGCATGCTTTTAAGAGGGAATCTCCCAACAAAATGACCTATAAGAGTATGCTTCTCTAACCATGGACATGTAGAATCAAAATTTGGAATGGGTAAAACCACATCCATGGGGGTCTCATAAGGCAAACCTCGTGAGAGAATTTTGGAACAATTTTTTAGGGACATTTGCTTGGTGGTTCACAATTTCCAAACGGTTAACAAGTGTAGAAAGTCTTGGGTTGAAGCTAGTTGAGGCTATTTAAGGCCCTACAATAAATTTAGCATACAAGACAAAGCAACTAAAAAAAACCAAAGTACACAGACAAAAGGCAAAACCCGTAGTAGCGCCAGTTTTTGCTATCACATGAGGTAATCAAAGTTCATGGTTTGCATGCATCAATTCTAGTTCTTATTTTGGAAAGAAAAGGTTTTGTGTAATGTGGTGGAATCGCCATAATATAAAAGGTGAACAAAATAAGCTATCCAAAAATAATATCCCTTGAGAGCTAACTTCACTCTTCACACTAGGATAAGCCAATAATTTAATTTTACCTAAAACTTCTCTGATTATCCATTATCTAAGATTTTTATTTTTTTTTAAATGAAAATTCCTAATTAAAATTCTTGCTAAAATAAATTGTTAAAAATATCTTTGAAAAAAAATAAATATATATATATATATATATATATATATATATATATATATATATATATATATATATATATATATATATATATATATATATTGAAATAAAAGTACAAGTCTTAGAGAACCTAAGGTTAAAATTTGGATTCCTTTACCTAGGACACCAACACATCACATGAGCATCTTGACATCACACTATCATCTGGCCTAGAAGAAACATCAAAAGTATTTTAAGGTATGAAAACTCATTCATGTATAGAATATGAAAATAAATAGTTTTGAGCAGAAAATTTTTGCGAGAATAAATTATACGCTATAATGAAAATTATTTGGACATTAAAATGAGAGAATCTAAAATGGGGAAGAAATGTTAAAAAAATATATCGCCAAATGACACTACTTTTCCAATAAAACCTACAAACAAAGAGAGTGGAAATTGTTTTTTTTGGATGTCGAGGGGTATGCCTTAATCATATCATTAGTTTGGTATTTCTACCTCCATGGGTAGCCTTTATTTATTTTTATATATTTTGAAATAAGAAGTAAAATTCTTGAATAAAAAATAGCAATGAGTAAGATAGAAGTAATCTTAAATATATTATGCTAGTACATAGGATTTAAAAAAAAAAAACAAGTAAAGGAGAAAGGGAACAATATCATAAGAACAAAATCACTTGGATTCTTTTAGAAAAAAATCTACAAGAAGATTGTTGTTGCTTTGCTTCAAATATTCACCACAATCCTACACATTTAATAGGTTGAAAAATGTAGAAACCATGTACAAAAGGCTAGTATAGCTATGTAGCTTACTAGTTTCACCTTTGAGGCAATAGAAATTTTAGAAAATTTCCAAGTCCTTGAATGAGAATAAAATAAAATATAATCAATATACAAGTCAAAAGGGCAAGGCAGTAGTCACATTGTTGTTTGCAGTTGCATGCAGAGTTGTTAATTCCTCAACTATTAATGGGACTAAGATAAATTAATGCTCAAATCACCATTGGATTGTGAATTTTTGGATAGGATAGTACATCACATTTATTTAATTGTTAGGAAGTGAGAAAAACTAGTTGAACATAGTGTTTTTAGATGATCACAATTTTTTTTGCTAGCAAGGTATCTTGAAAAGGAAAATAACTACACAAGGTAGTGAAAGTAGAGACATATATTTAATGGTCTTCTTTGCTATTGTACTTCTCATATATTGGCACATCAAACCTTGTGAGAAAGAGGTATCAAGAATTTGTAATGAGAGTGATTCTAGTATAATAAAGGGGGATAAGCAATTTAGTGGAGGTGGTACCAATAGAAGTGAGTTGGATTTTTAGTTTTCCAATATTTTTCATGAGTTGGTTTATGATAAGATTTTTAGTGTGTGCAAAAGTAATGGAGGTTTGTGGAGAAGAGGATGTGAGTGCATTGGACCTAAGGGGTATACAGGTACCAAAATTTCTTCTAAGAAGCAAAAAATAAAACTGATAGGAGAATGAATTTAATGTATAGGTATAGTAGTCACCATGTGAATGATTACAACTAGCATTGACATAGAAAGTTGTGTGCCAATGATATTATAATGTGAATAATTTGTGTTTGTGAGGATTGTGGAATAGGTTGGGATTATCATGGAAAATGTGCATCAAATCATGAAGAAACTCCAAGCCCTCAAAACTATTACTTTTAACATATTTTAATGATGTTAAGGACACAAATCACTTTAGAGAGGGTGTCCCTAGCTAATAAGCCTTGGAAAGTGTTCAAATGTTTATATAGATATGCTAATTGAGAACCGAAGGCTTGGAAAACATCTTGTAATGAATCCAACCTCCACACGAGGAGAATTGGTGGATGTGGAAGTAGTTCTATTACTATTGGATGATGGGATGAATGCATCCCCATTGTGAAGTTCTCATGTGTGAAAACATGAGAAGTGCAAATATGGATTGTGAATAGATTTTAGCGAGACATGTTATATGTGTGAAGGATTCTTCAAACTACATTACTTGAGCAGAGAGGTTGGGTTGTAAATATGATAAAGGTTTCACAAACTATAATTTAAAGGTCTACTAGAGATTAAAAAAGAAAAATTATTTTAGAGTTTTCTAGTTTTGATTTATAAATAAAATATCTTGTGTAATGTGACAGGTTTACCAAAATGTAGAAGGTGAAAAAGTTAACTACTTCAAAAGGAATATCCTTTAAGAGATAACTTTACTATTTGCACTAGGATAAACCAATAGTTTATGTTTACCTAAATCTTCTCTTCTTATCTTTTTTCTAAAGATTTAATTTTGAACAAAAAAGTGGAAATTCCTAACTAAAATGCTTTTTATAAATAAACTTACTGTGTATTCTACAAGGCTCGCATTTCTTCAAGTCCTAATGCAAGTTACAATGACCATGGAAATATAACAAGCAATGTTCCTTAAATTGTTGGGAGATGGAATCATGGCAGTCAACATGCAATAAGTAAGATACATAACACTTGATCCTACAACATGCTTACCAAGACACCAAGCTATAAGGAATGGATGGAGTTTATAAGGAAGTACAATGAAAAAGAAGAAGAGACTAAAGAGAAGATAATTGGCCCAAGATATTTCATCACTGAGGAAGACTTCATCATTTAGGGCACTAGATCTAATGAGGAACTCTCATCCAACTCCCCTCCATTGGGAGAAACGGGCTGGGAGATGAGCAGTGAAAGTAGAACAATTAAATAAGTTTGAGAGACTATGGTTTTCTCGTCTCTATTATGAACAACTGCATGATGTATTAGCTAACTATATATTTTTTTTAATGTATTTAGTGGATAGAAATTGTTGTATTTAGCTTAGATTGTTGTTGTTTTCGAAAAATACAACTTGTTAGGAGCTATTGTTAGAAAAAAATAGTGAATTGGTCACTCTAATTTTGTAAAAGTTTGATTACCCTTATAGACACCTAAAATTTGATTAATCAAATTAATTAAATTTTATTATCCTGAATGCTTTTAGATTAAATAATTAGCATTCTTCCCCTTCTAGCTAATTAATTTTATTAATTACGCTATGGCCTTATTTGATTAATTAATGGATAATCTAAGACTATTTAAATAATTAAATCCCCTTTAGCCCTTCCTCTATTAAATAAAATAAATTTACTTTATTTTATTTAATTCATTAGCCTTTAAATATCCTCTCCCATTAATTAATTCTTAATTAGTTAATGGCACCTCCTATTCCCATAAGTTAATTAATTCCCCCCTTTTTCTATCCCCTTATTTGAATTAATTAAAATTCACATATATCCCATTTGACGCACATGTCTCCTAACCACCTAACCCAACCTAGCCTAACCCCCATCTAACCTACCCACTACCCTTAACCTTAGGTTCCTAACCAACCCCATCCTTCCAAACCAACCCTCCCTCCTAACCTCCATGTGTGCGCATTCCTCTTTATTCTCCAAATATTGAAAAATATCTCTTTTGGGTGGTTATTCCCCAAAAAGACATGTGTCCTTGAGGACACATGCCATCTCTTCCCAAGACATGTGTCCCTCCCTTGGGACACTTGTATCTTCCCCTTGATCCAAGACAAGTGTGGAACCTTCTTCCACATGGATTTCTTTGGAGTGCCACTTGTCCTCATTGAGGATAAGTGTTGCCTTCTCCCATCCTCTTCTTCTCCTCTCATCTCCTATTTAACCCCCCTCTTTACCTATTTTTTGCATCCACCTTCATCCAATTGCACCATTACTCTGTATAAATCACTACTTACTCCCATCTCATCACCATCCATTATCATTTGTAGCCATAATCATGGAGGAATATCGATTATTCAAAAGACGTCATCGAGCACACATAAAATCGAGGAATAATCAAATCAAAGCAAGCATTCTAGTTTGCGTTGCATTGTTATTTTAGTTCTGTTTCAATTTTATCATTCTAATCTCAAGGTGTATGATGTTTTGTGTATTTTGGTTAATTAGCTAGCTTTTAATCCCTTTTTATTCCACGCCTATCCTCATAGATTAGACCAATGAGATAAATTTGGGCATGACAAAAAATCCACACATCACTCATGTGGCTACTTCTCTATCTTTGGATGAAGTCAAAGTGTTCTTTGACATTCTCCATAAATGGCCCATTAACTTTGCATGGTCTTATGTAGACATGTCGGGCTTGGATCCAGAATTAGTAGTGCATCATCTCGCAGTTGATCCCAATGCCAAACCAGTTAAACAGAAGCTATGCAAAATTCATCCCAGAATTGCATTGTTTGTCAAGGCAAAATTGGAGAAGCTCCTAGAAGTAAAATTCATTTGCCCGATTGATTATTCTGAATAGGTCTCCAATATGGTACCGGTTTCCAAGCCATTTGGGGCAATCCGAGTATGCATAGATTTTAGAGACCTCAATAAGGCATGTCCCAAATATGATTTTCCACTTCCCAACATTGACATCCTTATTGATCTTACAACAAGACATGAAATGCTATCCCTCATGGATTTTTTTTCAGGTTATAATCAGATTTGGATAGCTGAAGAATAGCAAGATAAAACAATTTTTACCACACCATGGGGAACATCCTATTATCAAGTCATGGCCTTTGGTCTCAAGAATGCAGACGCCACATACCAACGCACCATGACAGTAATATTTCATGATCTCATGCACACAATGATGTAAGATTATGTAGACAACACCCTGGTAAAGTTAAGGACAAGAGCAAAACATCCAATTATTCTAGAGTTGGTTTTTTTGTGTCTAGCCAAATATAAATTACGACTTAATCCCAAAAAGTGTGTCTTTGGGGTTACACCAGGTAAACTCCTAGGATTTATAGTTTCCAAATGAGGTATTCAGGTTGATCCCATAAAGGTCAAAGCAATCATGGAGATGCCTCCCCCCAAGATATTGAGGAATATGTGTAGTCTACAAGGAAAATTATAGTTTGTTCGGAGATTCATTGCACAGCTAGCAAATAATTGTCAACCTTTCACACATTTGCTTAGAAAGGGTGTCGAATTCAGATGGGATGCCAAAGTGTCAACAAGCATTTGACAAGATTAAAGAATATTTGGCTTATCCCCTAGTGTTAATCCAACCCATCCCAAGTCGTCCACTGCTATTAAACATTTTAGTTACTTCAACGGTTGTGGGGGCACTCCTTGCCCAGCATGATGATCAAGGTAAGGAAAGAGAGGTATATTACATCAATCAGACTCTAGTTAGCTATGAGCTTAATTACTCTCCAATGGAAAAAGGATTCCTAGCTATCGTCTTCTATTCTCAAAAATTGCAACACTACATGCTCAATCATACAGTGAAGCTCATTTGTAAAATCGACCCTCTCAAATACCCGCTTTCCAAAACTACTCTAACAGGATGCATGACCAAGTGGGTTATGTTGCTCAGTGAGTTCGACATCCAGTATGTCGATAGAAAGGCCATCAAAGGGCAAGTTATCGTCGATTAGTTAGCAGAGATGCCATTTCTCAATATCAATCCGTTAGTTATGAAATTTATTGATGAGTATGTATGTTCAGTCGCTCAACCACCCCCATGGAAACTTTATTTTGATGGTTCTCATACACAAAAAGGAGCAAGGGTAGGATTCCTATTTGTCACCCCTCAAGGTGACCTTATACCCAAATCCTTGGTTTTCCCATGTACCAACAATATAACTGAGTATGAAGGGTCAATCATTGGTTTGAAGATAACCATTCAGTGGAACATAATAGATCTTCTGGTTTATGGAGATTCGCAGCTTGTCATTCATCAAATCAATGATGAATACCAAACTAAGGATGAAAATCTCATGCCCTACAAAAGAATGGTTTATGAACTCAATCTGAATTTTCAGAGTGTCATATTTGATCAAATTCCCCAGGCTCAAAATAAATCAGAAAATTGGCCACCATTGGAGGCATTCTGGATATTAGTTCAGATAGTCCTAGGTATGAATTTTTAGTTGGAAAGCTCCTGGAACCAACTTTTGAGACATCACATGCGGAAATGGTGTGTAAAATTGTTGGTCCCCAATCACCTTGGTACCATGATATCCATGCTTATCTTAAAGACATTACCCTTCCCCAAAACATTCCCCGCAATGACTGTCGAAATCTTATTTGTCGTTGTGCCTGATTCACCCTCATAGGAGACAATCTATATCATCAAGGCTATCATGAATCTTTTCTATATGTTTAGATTCGAACGAAGTTGATCTTATGATGAAAGAAGTGCATACTGGTACTTGTGGTGCTCACATGAGCGGATATGTTCTTGCCAAATAGCTCTTAAGAGTGGGATATTATTGGCCCACCATGGAACATGATTGTTGTGAATTTGTGAAGAAATATGTGCCTTGTCAATGACACAAGGATTTGATCCATGTTCCAACTCAAGATACCCTAACCCCAATCTAACCTACCCCCTATCCTTATCATTGGGTTCCTAACCAACCCAATCCTTCCAAACCAACCCTCCCTCCTAACCTCCATGTGTGCACATTCCTCCTTATTTTCCAAATATTGGAAAATATCCCTTTTGGGTGGTTATTCCCCAAAAAGAAAGGACACGTGTCATCTCTTCCCAAGACATGTGTCCCTCCCTTGGTACACTTGTCTCTTTCCCTTGAGCCAGGACAAGTGTGGAACCTTCTTCCACATGGCTCTCTTTGGAGTGCCACTTGTCCTCCTTGAGGATAAGTGTTGCCTTCTCCCATCCTCTTCTTCTCCTCTCATCTCCTATTTAACCCCCCTCTTTTCCAATGCTTTTCATCCACCTTCATCCAACTACACCATTACTCTACAGAAATCACTACTCACTCCCATCTCATCGCCATCCATTATCATTTGTATCCATAATCATGGAGCAATATCAAGCATCTTAAGATGTCATCGAGCACACATAAAATCAAAGAATAATCAAATCGAAGCAAGCATTTTGGTTTGCATTGCATTGTTATTTTAGTTTTGTTTCAATTTTATCATTCTAATCTCGAGGTGTATGATGTTTTGTGTATTTTGGTTAATTAGCTAGCTTTTAATCCCTTTGTATTTCACGCACATTTTTCATTGCACACAACCCTATAACTAATACAAAAAAACTAGTGAAAATATCTTCAAGTAAAAAAATAATTACAAATTTCTATAAATAAAAATAGAATGTGTAAATCATAGAGAACCTAGAACCCATGGCTATCCAACAACCTTAAAAGCAACTTTTAAATCTAAGAGTGATCAAAACAATTCTTCGTCCTTCAAATGGTTTTCTTTTTAGGTGGTTGGATAAATGCCTCCCAACTTAGAATCCTCTACCTAGGACACAAGCGCATCACATGAATGCTTTCATATTGTGTTTTCATCTAGTCTAGACATGAAACTAAAAGTACTACTACATATATGAAAATACTTTTTGTACACACAAAACATGAAAAGAAACAATTTTAAAGCATGAAATTTTGTGATAAAAAACTATAATGAAAACTATTTGAATGTTAAAGTGAGAGAAACTAAAATATAGAAGAAAGATTGAAAAGGATATCATTAGATGACACTATTTCTTCTCCAACAAAACCTACAAACAAAGAGAGAAAGTTATTTTATGTGGTTATTGAATGGCTTTTATTAGTCAAATCCCCCTTCTTCTTTTTTTTTCTACCTCCATGGACAACCTTGAACCTTTTGGTATATTTTATAATAAGAAGTAAAATATTTGCATTGATAAATGACAATAAATGAGATAGAATTAATCTTAAATATACTATGCTAGCACTTAGGATTTTTAAGTCCAAATTAAAATGAATAAAGGACAAAGGGAATACTATTGCAAGAAAAAGATCACTTGGAATATTTTGGAGAAGACCCCGAGAAATTATTGTGTGTTTGCTTCAACCATACACCACAATTCTATGAAGATTACCTTGAAATAAGTACATATCACATGTAAGTGATTGGTATAGCTATAGAGATTGTTGGTTTTTTCTTTAAAGTGATGCATCTTTTAGAAAATTTCCAAGTCCAAAATGAAAATAAAAAAAAATAATATGGAAGCCAAAAAGGGAAGGTAGAAGTTGCATGTAGACCTATTACATCTTCAATTTCTAGTGAAACCAGAAAAAAGTAATACTCAAACAACCATTGGATTCTTTGAATTTTTGTGGGATGCTAGGGCATTGTGTTGGTGTTCAAGGAAATTTGGGTTCATAAAGCCTATAGCATCATGAAAATGAGAATTTATGAAACCAAAGTGCTAATATTTTATGTAGTCACATAAATCTGTCCATTTAATTAAATGAATATTTACTATTTATTTGATTAATAAATCCACTAGCCAACAGTTAATTAAATTAACATTTAATTAATTCATCTTCAATCATTCTCCTATTAATTAAATAAATTATTCAATTTATTTCAATTAATTCATTAAACCAAATTCACAATCAATTAAATGAATAAATTCTATTTATTTAATTTTACCCCCTTTCCTCTTTTAAATAAATAAATAAAACATTTATTTAAATCATAACTACCCCCCACTTCCATTCTCCTACAAATGCAAGTTCCAACCATAATTAAAGTAAATTAATTTTATTTTAAATTAAATCCCATTTCCCTCACCCACCAAAACCCACTTGCAATCCCGAATCCCTTCTAGACCCTTCTAACCACTTTCTAATCATTCCTAATTAGCCTAATCCATCCCCTAAATATTGTCACATTCTTAAGCAACTTGAAGTCAATTCTCAAAGCCTCCAAAGTCTTTAATGCTTTATTTGTTCAACAAGTTAACCTCTAAAGTCTTCCAAACCACTAATGGCTCTTACATGACCATTAATGGCTCTTACATAACCATTTATGGTTAAATCCACTTGCCCCCATGGTTAGAGACTTTCCCTCTAACTCAACCTCCATTTGACTTATGGGTCTCTTCAAGCATTTATTGCTTTGACCATGGTTATCCTCACTAACTCTTGCACAAGAGTTTATCCATTGGATAAAGACATTATTTATTGGATAATGGCTTTATTTTTTCAACTCAACATTAACCTTACCTCCCAAGTTAACCCTCAAGTCATGTCAAGCATTTAATGTTTATTCCCTCCCCTCTCAACCCATCTCTTGTTGACATTTGTCATCCTGAGATTGGATTAAAAGTCCTCACATGGATCATAAACCCATCAATACTGACCCTTGTTGAGATTGCTCAATCTCAACCATCCATTGCTCCATTTTACCTATAAATAGAGCTCATTTCTTCATAATCCAGATCCTGAAATCTTGTATGCATTTAACTTATAATGAATTTTAGAGAGCATTTAGCATAATCATCTATATTTGTCATTTTGGGCTAAAATTAACATTATATAATAGATAATATATCATTTTAGCTTGTTCACATTTGCATTTTCATAATTATCCATTTTACAATCTTGAACCTCCATAAGACATCCAGAATAGTGCAAAAAGCTACTGAGAGCTACACTCATTTGGGAACTTGGAGAGGAGAGGAACAAGGGAGGAGAAGCTACAAGCATGGTGGAAGGCATTTGGAGATGTCTTAGAGCATTTATTTTCTTTGCTAAGCTCTCTATTTTGCTTTTAGTGTCTCTCTTGTTATGCTTGCTTAGGATAGTGTTTGATTTCTGGTTTTCTAACACTAACAATTGGTTTCTTGCCTGTTTGTTTTGTGTTTGTCATCCTAACCATCCTTTTTGAAGAGCATCATTTGGTGAAGCTGACGTGAATCGAACACGCAACCTTATGATCATCTTTTTGAAAACTACTAACTTTTCCATGTTTTAATTGACACAGGTCGCAATTTAGCACCATTGTTCATGCTTTAGCGCCTTTGAAAGTTGATACTTTAGCGCTAGTGTTCCTAATAATAACGCTATTGTCTCTCAACTGATGCTATTGTCCTTCTTTTATTGCTATTGACCATTAAATAGCGCTATCATGTCTAGTTTCAGCACTGTCAGCTCACTGTTTGACAAAATTAATTTTATTTGACAAAGTTCTTTTAGCACTTATGTCTTATTTTATAGCATGTTTGCACTTCTTTTAGTGCTTGTGTTTGTTATTTAGTGCTTTCATGTTAAATAGGGCTTCTGTTTCCACATAGAGTAGTGCTATTGTAACAGAGAGTTGTAAAAAAATTCCTTGTAACCAAAAAAACCAAAAATATTAGGCTTGTAGAAGCCCACCAAACATTCGGATTTTACTAACTAATTATCTTTTGTGCAGGATTGGACTAACCCCATTTTTGTAGGATTTCCAAAATTTAAGCTTAGGAAGTAAATTTATTTATGTTGCTAACTTTGTCTTTAAAGTTAGGATAAAATGAATTCACTTTCTTTTCTTGGTTAAAATCAACTTCACTTCTTTTTGGGTATAAAATAAATCACATATTTTGTTTGGGCTTGTAAAAAGAATCTCACTTGTCCAGTTAGAAAGAACCACAAACTCCAAACCAAACAAAATTTATTTTTACAAGTTAGGGACAATTTGAATTTGGTGCTTAAAATCAACAAGACAATTTTCATTTCTTGCATCAAACTAAAATTCACAATCAACACTATGTTTTGGGCAAGATTAAAAAGAACAAGCCATTTGTCCCTTTAAGTTCAATCGATTTACTTCAAGCAAAATGTTGTTCTCAATTCAGTTGACCAGGATTTCAAGTTCCTAGATTACAAAAGATTTTGCCTTGAAGTTAAAAAGAACACCATTTTTGTTGGAGCAACATCTCCAAATAGTTAGATCACATTTCTATAAACTTGGTTACAAAGAACAAGTATTTTTGGTGATTGGCACACTTGTGCAAAGTTTTTCAAGTGGTCCTACTTCTAACACACACTATCCTCTCCCTTGGCTTTTGTGATCCGAGGTGCAAGAGAAAAGTGTTAGTAACACTCAAAATTTAATATTTTTAAGAGAGGCCTGCCAAGAGAAACATCACTCTTGGGAATGACCTCACGCGGTAAAACCTTCGAGCTACTATAGAAATCAGGTGTGAGCGAAAGTTGTAGCCTTGGGTATAGTTGTTCCTACAGTGTAACTTTTCGAAAGGACATATGGGCCCCACCACAAGTTACAAGGCTCCTAAGTGAGTCACTGCATAATGAACTTATGTCCAAAAACATCGAACATTACTAGACACCTTTTTATATAAAAACCCACCTATTCTATTGATTGAGGACATTTGTGATAAATTCAATGCAAGAGCATAAATGGTTTTGCTCCCAAGATACTCACCATACATATTTCCTTGAGTAGAAACAAAGCTTTTTGAAAGGCTACTTGTAGCTTGATAAAAGTGGTGACTCCCCCATCATAGGGATCATCTATCTGTTATGCTCATGCAAGACTTAGTATATCACATCCTTACCTGCTACGGTGGGATTCATAAGGTATGTAGTACCAAAGTTGAAGAAATATCAAGATGTGGCTGAAATTATCGCAACTGGCCATTTGACCTTAGGGATAAAGTGTGTTTGAAGTGTCTTCATTTTGTGTCAGACCAATGATAAATTGAGCTGACTTCAGGCTTTTGGAAAAACATACAAAAACATTTGAAAAGGGGTCAAAAAGTTCAAAGATTGGGCTGATTTAGACCCACACCTATTTGGGCCTTTTTAGGCAACATTATTGTGTTTGTGTGCTTGCTCTATTTTCTTGTCAAAGAAAGTCAAAAACCAATTCAAAAACAAGTATTCATCCAACATTTGACCAAAAAACATCAAACAAAGTGCAAACAAGATATCAAATTATATGACCATCCTTCAAATCTTAAGAAAGAGGAATCTTCATCAACATGTCAATTTGAAAAGAAAACCATTAAGTTCAAAGGCTTTCATCAAAAGAAGGAAATTTTTCTATCTCAATAGAATTTTTTTTTGTATCACACAGAACCTTCTTGCGGCATATGCATCTATATCTTCAAGGAAAAACCAACGAGTTCGATAAAGAGCCCTTGAACAATAGAGCTTTAACTCAGTATAAAGCTTTGAGTTATCATAAAAACAAAGGAGGCAAAATCAACCCTTCTTTCTTTCCAGACATTTGCATTACATATAACATAGCTCGGGAAGAACCACCAACCCCCGAGAGAGAAGAGGAATAATTTGTCCCATATGTAACACAAAATTTGTATTTAAGTTCTCATCCACTCTCACATTCATACATCATCAATCTATCTCAACTCTCGAAACATAAAAAGGTCTTGTCCTAAGTTCTCTTTAGATATTGCGTGAATCAAAACAACACATCACTCTATAGAGTGTCTCTACATTTAGGATAAACTCATCCTAGGAGGCATTTCTACACAGGTTAAAACTAGTCTATGAGTGCATCCTCTCATTACTAGATAGCTTGATTTGTAACACATCTTAGACCTTGCTATACTTTATCATATCAAACATTGTTGACAACACAAAAAATAATTCATAAAAGGACTTTGAGAAAATCAAACCTTTAGTGTTAGAGATCCATATGCTAAACACTTGACCAAGCATTTATCTCTCATTCCATTACCAACTCATAATCACTTTCACCAAACTTCAAAAACAACTTTCAAACAAAATGGCTCAAACCAGATCAAGGACTAGACAACTAGAGGTCGAAGAAGAAGAGGATGAAAATCTCAATGAATTTCAAGAAGCCCTTGGAGGAAATGCAAATGATGAAAATCCAAGTACTCCCACTCCTAAAGCAATAGAAAGGGCACAACATAACCCCCTCTTCAATCAAATTTTTTATGAACTCCTCAAAAACAACACTGATGCTCATTTTTTGAGACTTGCTCAAGAAGGAGCCAAACTACCCCCTGATTTTGATACCGCACAATTATAGCAAGCATCAAAACACCATAGTCATAATGAGGGTGGAAGAGGTCGAGATAACTTCAAATATGACCTTAATCAAGGAAACCCCCCACCTCCTTCTCCTCCTAATGACATTGACATGTTGAGGCAACAAGTCGAGAATCTAGCCCAACAATTCCACAGTGGTGTGAAAACTACCTAGTTTTCACTTAATGATATTTGTCCCTATCCCTTTGATAGGAATCTACATATGCCACCTTTTCCACGAGGGTTTGAAACACCTAAGTTCAAAAAGTATCAGGGAAAAGGAGACCCTAGAGATCATGTCAGGGAATTTCGCTCAGCTTGCCTAGAAGTGGCATATGAAGACACATATCTAATGTGCCTCTTTCCTCAGAGTTTGGGAGGGACAACCACACAATGGTTTTCCCGATTAATAGGCGGCATTAGGACATTCAAAGAACTGGTCCAAAAGTTCATCACACATTATTCACACAACATAGAACGCAATGTTAGCATGCCAGATCTGTGTAATACCAAGCAAAAACCAGGGGAGCTATTTTCAGCTTTCCTGCAATAGTGGAGACAACTATCTAGTAGACGTTCTCTTCATCTACCTGAACGAGAGCTAGTGGAAATATTTATTTCCAACTTGAACGATGAAATGGAATTCCACCTAGACATGAATGGTACAAAATCCTTTGCTAACATGATCACCCAGGGATTAAAATGTGAACGAGCCCTTATCAAAAAGGGACTTATCAAGATATACAATGAACCAAAAGATGGCCCTCGCCTGCGTTTTAACAGTGATAAACCCAACTTCTGGAATAAAAACAAAAACATCATCAATGACGGGGTTGTAGACGCAAGGACTATAAAGAGTACACAACCTGTGGTCCAATTTGTGGGGAAAAATCCCCCTCCTAAAAACAACATTGTTTCTCCTTCACAAAATCAAGGTCACAATGCACCACAAGAGGAACTGAGACAACGAAAACAAAATTATAAACCAAAATGTACATACACTCCCTTAGGGGAACCTATCGAAATAGTGTTGCGTCAATTGGTCTCTTCAAATCTAGTGACCTTACCAAAGACATCTAATTACAAACCTCAAGTCAAACCTCCATGGTGGAGAGATAATGAACATTGCGAATTCCATCAAGGGAAAGGGCAT
This sequence comes from Cryptomeria japonica, assembly GCF_030272615.1. Classification (NCBI taxonomy): domain Eukaryota; kingdom Viridiplantae; phylum Streptophyta; class Pinopsida; order Cupressales; family Cupressaceae; genus Cryptomeria; species Cryptomeria japonica. The sequence goes on along the minus strand of NC_081406.1, from coordinate 645,050,702 downwards.
AAAACAAGTAACTATCATAGACTAAAAGATATTGTTCAAGATCTTATTGACCAAGGTGAGATTGAAATTGAAGGACATGACCCAAAACCTTAAATAATGATCATCTCACGTTTAAGAATACGCTTCCATCACAAGATCAAAGGGGCCCTTCCACTTCAGGGCGAAACACAGATACAACTAATTATACATGAGCCGCTTATAATTACACTGTGAATCACCTATATGATGCCAATGAACAAATTGCAACCATCACCATCAATGATCCAAACCCTACCCGCAATGTTGTTACGCGTCGTAGCAAGATCACCATTAAAGTAGCTCCACAAGGCACAATATCCAGCCCAAAGCAGTATAACCTTGTGGAACAGTTAGATAAGACGCCCACACTTATATCCATTTTAGAGATTTTGCGCCTATCCCCATCTCATAAAATAATCTTGGATCAAGCTCTCCAAGAAGAGTCAGTCCCTGCCAATCTAAATACAGATCAATTTCAAGCTATGGTTGATAATCTGAGGTCATCACCACGTCTCACTTTCTCTAAAAGCGACAATACATCCTTCCAACAACCTCATAATGCCTCACTCCATATTGAAGGATTTATCAACCAACACAGGATCAAGCGAGTCTTGATTGACAATGGAGCAGGACTAAATATATGTACATTACAATTGGTCACAGTATAGGGATATGCAGTTGAATCAGTAGACCCCCGCAAAAAGATAACCATAAAAGCCTATGATGATGCAAAGCGTTCTTCAAAAGGAGTAGTTGTGTTACCAATATGAGTGGCCCAGTGGTGAAACACATCATATGTCGAGTTCTGGACCTTCCTCTGCCATATAATTTGTTGGTAGGGAGACCTTGGGTACACCTCATGCAAGCCGTTCCATCCACCTATCACTAGTGTATCAAGTTCTCTCATAATGGTGTAGAAATTACAATCCTTGGTGATGCAAATCCATTTGCATATTGTAACAATATCAACCATGAACTAGAGGTTACCGATCCTAACAACAGAGAAGCTATCCCATCCACATTATATGTTAGTCCAGCCTCTCTTTCCATTTCAAACACCACTATACCAAAGCAAGAGAAGCTGAAAATGAAAATGGCAGAGGAGGGTCCTAGGGAATACAATCTAAGCCAACTCTTTTGTGTTGAGCAATTACCCACTTCCCCTAGAACTCATGGTAAGCCTCAAAGGATACTTCAACCACCACTGGTCAAGCCAGCATGCACTTTGGCGCCTTTTATCCTTGGAAAGAGTTAGGAAGAGGAGACCAGAGATGAGGACTTAGCAGAATGGATCTATAAAGACCCTATCACCACGAAAATCCCACAAGCTAAGCTTCCCATAGATCAATATGGCAAAGACCTTACCATTATGTAAAGAATGGGCTATGATGGTCAGAGTGCTTTGGGACCTTGCAAGAAAGGATGACACAAGTCGTTGTAGCCTGAATTAAAACCTAAAGATAACACTGGATTAGGTTTTCAAAAGGAGGCTCTTCCTAAGCTCAGATTCAAAGGGAAACCCAACAAACCTCTATATCAACCTAATACTCTAAAGAGGCCACCCTTGATTATATTGGAAGCACCAAGAACCACACCAACTGCCCCAATAAGGTTGAGAATCCCATCAATACCATCCACAACATCAATCATACCACCAATCAAACCAACAACCCCATCAGTAGCAACAACCGCATCAACAACACCATTAGCAATATCAGAACCCCCAGCAGCATTGACAACACTAATAATTTCATCAAAAACAACAGATTCAACAACACCGATACTCCCAGTATCAGATTCAGTGATCCCAATAATCCTCCCCGCAGCACCAACCATTTTATCTCCACAAGTACATCAGTCGATTATGCCTGCAGTGTTCAACTCAAAAGATATCCCGGTTTGGTATAGTAATCAGATACTGGAAAGCGACTCAGAAACTGACTCACATGAGTGGGAATTTGATTCCGTACATCTCAACACTTTAGATGAGGAAGACACATCACCACCTCCACCTCACAATGAAATCCCTATTTACAGAGAACCACAGATTAAAACCTCTTGGGTTCCTGAACTGGAAACACCTTCCACAGACCCTACATCACATCCTACGCCTGATTCTGACAGGGAGAGTACCATCAACGACCTTCACCACAACGTCTTAACCCTCACTGACACATCTTATGAACTTAACCTGATCGATGAGGTAATGCCCATTATCCATTGTGAACTCATCGAATGGAACCAACCAAATCCCCCATGCCTTGACCAATTACAAAACGATGAGGCGATCATTGACTTTTTGGAACTACGGGATAACATACCAAGCGGGGATCACAAAGCTGGATTCGCCATCTAACTTAATAGCGCATCATACTTTGGGGTGGATGCCAAACCTTTCATCTACAAAAATATCATAATAAAACATGGATCTTCCAGTGAAAACCACACTATGGCACTCTTTGACCCCAAAAAAGTAAAAAGAAAGAGCATATCCAATGGTGAAAACCTCTCTGAGGCACCTGAGGATGAAAGGTTTGACATCCTCCCCTCCAGTGCAAATCGGGAATGATCAACAATCCTTATTGAGGAAACAAAAGAATTCAATGTGGGGACCCCTGAGACTCCTCACCAATTACATTCGGCATCTATTTTAACTCCAGAGGAACAACTTAAGTTTGTAGAATTCTTCCAAAAGCATCATATCAACTTTGCATGGTCATATGCAGACATGCCTAGTCTAGATTCTGATTTGGTCATGTATCACCTCACCGTGGCCGAAGGAGCTAAGCCTATCAAACAGAAGCTTCGCAAGATGCACCCCCAGATTGTTGTACTAGTCAAAGAAGAACTTAAGAAACTCCTGGATGTTGGTTTTATTAGACCAATTGATTACGCAAAGTGGATCTCCAATATAGTACCTGTTGGTAAACCAAATGGGGGCATCCGTATCTGTACAGATTTCAGAGATCTAAACAAGGCATGTCCTAAGGATGACTTCCCCCTACCAAACATCGACATGATCATGGACCTAACAGCAGGACATGCCATGCTTTTTCTTATGGATGGATTTTCAGGGTACAACCAGATAAAAATTGCACCAGAAGATCAACATAAGACTGCCTTCACATGTCCATGGGGAACATACTGTTGGAACGTGATGCCTTTTGGTCTAAAGAATGCAAGGGCAACCTACCAAAGAGCTATGACCACGATCTTTCATGATATGATGCATACGATAATGGATAATTATGTCGATGACTTATTGACAAAATCATTAACAAGAGAAGGTCGTCTTGCAATATTAGATAAAAATTTTGACAGACTAGAACAATATCATGTTCGACTCAACCCAAAGAAATGTGTCTTTGTAGTAACCTCAAGGAAGCTTCTAGGATACATTGTCTCAAGCAAAGGCATTGAGGTCGACCCAACAAAGGTCAAAGCAATCATGGACATGCCACCTCTAAGGAACATCAATCAGCTAAGGACATTACAAGGGCGGCTACAATCCATCCGTATAAGAAAATGGTGGACAATTTAAAAGCATCATTTACGACTATCACCTTTGAGCAGATACCCAGATATCATAATCGAGCCACTGACGCCATGGATACCATTGCATCTCTCCTAGATCTTCCACAAAATTCAACACGCTATGAGTTCTTGGTAGAACAACTTTGGATTCCCGCTTATGATATCTATGAATCCAAGATGATATGTCTCCTTGTCAGTTCTGAATCCCCATGGTACGGTGAGTTCTACACCTACCTTCACGATCACACACTTCCTCCTAACCAATCAAATAACCAACGCAAAACCTTCATTCGCCAAACCGCTCGATACACCATCATTGCTGAAACCCTATACCGACGTAGTCTTGATGGTACTCTCCTTCAATGTTTGGGACAAGATGAGACAACAAAGGCCTTGGAAGAGGTACATAAATGGATTTGTGGGACTCACTCAAGCGGTCCTTCCTTAGCAAAGAAGATCATGCGCGCTAGATACTATTGGCCATCCATGGAAAAAGACTCCTACTATTTTGTCAGAAAATGCAAGAAATGCCAAGTTCATGGAGACCTGATACATACACCAGCATAGGAATTGCAACCAATCACAACACCATGGCCCTTTTGTCAATGGGGACTTGACCTTGTGGGAAAAATCCATCCATCTTCATCCAACGGTCACAAATTCATTATTACCGCCACCGAATACTTCACAAAGTGGATCAAAGTTGTTCCACTTACCCAAATCACTAACAAGCAGATCGCCTCATTCATCCTTAATTACATCATTTGCCGATATGGTGTACCCATGTCCATCATCACAAATAACGAGCCTCCTTTCAAAAATCAGGATGTCCGTGATCTCTGTGAGAAGTTTCACATCCAACACTGCTTTTCCACTCCCTATTACCCACAAGGAAATGGTCAGGCTGAAGCATCAAACAAGAACATATTGAGAATCCTCAAGAAGACAGTCAATGATGACGACTGTGATTGGCACGTTCAATTAAATCCAGCACTATGGGCATATCAAACTAGCATTCGAACACCTACAGGCGCAACTCCCTACTCACTGGTCTATGGCGCAGAAGCCATCATTCCTATTGAGGTTGAGATGCCATCTTTACGGGTTTCTTTGCATAATCTGATAGATGATGAAGCATACCGAGTCCCTCATCTTCAAGACTTGGAACTACTTGATGAAAGGCAACAAGTTGCATACAACCACCTCAAAGCCTATCAGCAGTGCATGAGCAGAAGCTATAATCATCAAGTTAGACCTCGTACATTTGAGGTAGGTGATCTTGTTCTCAGAGAAAATCCTCGTAACCAACCAAACAGAGAACATAAGGGAAAGTTTGAATCAAACTAGTTGGGTCCATATGTTATCACTGTTGTATTTGGGTCCGGGGCATATCAGTTGGCTACTTCAGAAGGACATCCGCTAGCAGATCCGATCAACAACATGCACCTCAAACGGTTTCATACATAAGTTGTATAGAGCATCAGGCTCCAATACATACCAGAAAAACACCAAAAACATTTAGATAAATGTCCTGAAGAAAATACAAAAACATCAAAATAGTAAAGAAAAATCATGCATCCAAACGGTGAACAACCACTTCGGTGGCACCTTGGGTAAGTACGATGGTGAAAACCTGACAAACAGGCACCACTCATAAAGGCTATGGCTCCATTATCTTTTAGACTTGTTGCAAACGCATTCATTGCATGCACTCATCCATCAGTCAAACCATGGCTTGTTATTGATCTGCAATCAAGGATAGTATTCCATGTGTCCTGCATCCTGGTTTTCATAGTCATGTCTAAACTGGGGGCAATACCCTTAACCTATTGATGGAAGTGGATTCCATATTACTTGTGATTCATTGAGTTCTTCATTCAAAACTGTCTCACAAAAATCCAAAAACATTCAAAAACACTCACAAAATCCAAAAACATCATAAAATATCAAAAATCAACCAAAAACATGACCACGCATAATATCCTTTGTAAATAAGCATCAAAACAAACATCAAACAAACATTTTGAGCTACTCAAATGATGACCACTTTTCAAATCAACCAAACAATCAACATCGACAGACAACTATCTTAACAAGGATGCATCCTTCCTTACCAAAACAAAGACAAAGATAACATTTTCTTTGACAAGAAAATACAATTTAAGCTATCAAGTACTTGGTCATTTTGATAAGTTATTTATTTATTTATATCAGGTTCCTACGCTATTTTGGGATATCCACAAGTGATTAGAGTAGTCGGGATGGTTCCTAAGTATCGTTTGTTTATCATCTACGAATTGTTCCAATGAAGTTCTGGGGCATGTACTAATGGTGTCTACGTGGGAAGTTCACTCAGTTACGTGATCATATGCAAAAATCTAGTCATAGATCACTATGGCATGCTGAATACATCGTATACCTCAACCATCTGCACATGAACCAGAATGGAGGGTCCATATTCTTTATCTATACTGCTTTCTTATAGGTACAATGCTCCAAACTTGGTTCCTACTGCCTCGTCCAAGATTGATACTACCATGCTCGATGATGAAAAATAAAGCACTATGGATCGTCATTTCATCTCATCTGTATATATTGCATTCCGTTGCATTCCATCCATCCATACATTCATAATAGATGCATATCATTCATACATAGTAATGACAATGGATGCATACTCTATTTTTTTTTATCTTCTTCCATAGGAATGAGTCCTAGGTCCTCCATATCTTCTATCTAACATTGAATCACCCCCCCTCACCCTCCCTATCTCGATCATCAACATCATCATTCCCTTCAATGTTTCCCATCAGCTCACTCAAGCTACGTTCATCACCATCCATCTTTAACAGGAGGGGTTGTGCTTCCCATCCTCAGTCATCCTATAAGCCAAGCAAGTTACTCTATCTACAAAGGAACATCGACTCACACACACCTCGACTATCAACAGATACTCTGATCAAGTATCTTCGGGTCTCAACAGGTAATCGATTATGGCAAACCTAGACTACAACAGGCATTTATCATAATGACCTAGTCTCAACGGGGCTGCTACGATTCACCACAAACATCCATCACACGCACACACTATCAATTGCTCGATCAATCCAACACAATCATAACGGACAATTACATCAATTGTCTAAGTCTCAACGAGTATTTTGCGTCAGATACCTTGGCTTCATCGAGCAATTACATCAATTGTCTAAGTCACAACAGGTCACTTTGACTCACTTACTTAGACTTTATCCTGTCCAAGCGAACAACTGACATCAACTGTCACGCTTTGACTCGACTGGGACAATTCCACTTATTGCACTAGATTGTCCAACCAATTTTGATCAATTGTATAGCATCAATCAAAAGCACAAACACCGCATTTGCACTATATCTCCTGCATGACCTAAGGGTTCTCACTGGCTTCCCCTTTCTCTGTTTTACCTCCATTTCTTCCATTTTTTCACCATTATTGCTAATTTCTTCTGTTCTACCTCCCCTCCACTTCTCGTTCTTTTTCAAGAGATCGCCCAATTTTTTAAAAAAAATCGGCCCATCTCTCGAGGGGCATACCACCCACTAAATTAACATTTTATATTTAAGATACTCTATGTCAAAATGTTGAAGTGAAGAGACGATACAATGTGAAACTACAAGGGTTTGTGATTTTCGACACGACAATTTGCTTATTTTAGATTTTTAAGATTTTTTTCTCATTCGAAGTTCTTTAGTATTTGAATTGTATTTGAGTGAATGTGCAACAAGATTGAGAAGATCTCTTATACACTTCTAGTTTTCATTTTATATTTACATTCATATTTTCACATTATTTTAGGGATGAACACTCTTGCCCATGGATCAAGATAATGATCTTATTATAAACAATTTTATCAAGTTTTTAATTGATAAATCATCTATCAAAGGTTCTTAAAATTATTCATAATTTATATTCGACTAGATTTGATCTACATAAACTCATTGTTGTATGTTTTTGCCACATCCCTTGAGAGCACACACTTACGTCTCATTTTATCTTAATTTTTGCATGTTTATGTGTTTTAGGTTAAAATTGAATTAATCATTAGAATTTTAGAGTTAGGGACATGAATTTATTTTTACTTGATAAATCTACTTCATTGAGAAACCTATGATATAAAATACTAGCATGCCCAACATGAATAAAATGTAATCATAACATTTTGGAGTCTTTATGCATATGGTAAATGGCTAAACCATGTGACTCATGTAGTGTATTAATAGGCAAAGATATCTCTAGGAGCATTGTCCTTGGCTCAAGCAGAGCTATAAATGTAAGAGAGCTATCCCACTCTTGTTAGATGGCTAAAGCCATCTAGAGTTCAATCATGAGTATAATATAATCATTTCCCAATTATTTACCGATGTTTAATGATTATAGGTTGTCTTCTAGAGTTGCATGATGTATATTTGAGTACCAACACCATCTATGGTCAATTTTTATTACAATTGGCTTGCACATTGTTAGAGCCATGGGGAAAACCTAGGTAAAACTTGGAGGCTTATTGTAGGAGATAGATGTGGAGTATGACCATATCATGCTACAAGTGTGAGATTTTTAGAATTATGTGGAGTGTTTTGGTTGACAAAGAGCCAATGAATTTGATTGATTAGTTTAAATTAGTTGGTAGAAAGAGTATTGATGAAAGGTAAGGCATGTTACTATGAGTATGAAAAAACATGGACTTTTGAGCATCCCATTTTAGCATCTAGGTTGCATGCTAAGTCATTGTTGATGCAAAAAATCTAAATTACTACAAGTGGACAAAAAATCATGTCAAAGATTTTTTCCTACATTTTCATTGCTATGAATACGGTTGTAAGTCATGCACCATTTAGAATAATCTACGTTTTTTTCTATGTCCCATATATAAATAAGAAGTGGCATGAGGAACATATCTCAATTATTATAGAAAAATTGCATGTTGATAATTGGTTGAACTTTTCTCTAGAGTATAATCTTGTTTTAATATTTGTGTGTGATTAATTATAATTTTTATTTATTTTTATAATCCACATTTGAGATTTTTCTATCTAACTAGCTAAATTTTATAGATAAGTTGGTATGATAGACTTCCATTCTTGTTGGGGTTGTGGTATCAAGTTCTTTCCTTCTTTGAGGTTGAAGAGAAGTGGTACCGTGTAGGTCTATTTATTGTGCCTATTTTTATAACATACATTGGTGTATAGATGTTGTTTAATCCAATGTAAAGTGCAAGATAGAGTAAGAAAAATAATATAAAGGTTTAAATTGCTAGATCAAAGAGCAAAAATCTAGAGTGAGCCAAGAGCCAAAGTTGGTTGCCATTTGAGCAGGTGTGACTCATAGCATTAGATTCATTTCAAAGGTGTTGAAGCATCATAAGTTTATTGGACCACATGTGCAGATTTGAATTGTCCATGCAAATCTCTAGAGTGAAACTTAGATTTAGGGAGAGTTGCATACTAAGTGCTTTGTGAAAGTAATTCAATATACTCATTTATACTTGATTTACCTGGAGAGTTGCATACTAAGTCAATGAAAGTAATGCAAGTGGAGTGTAAGTTGGTGGAGGATTATCAATTAAGATAAGTATGTATATTGTTGGTAATTGATTGAGTTATTCCCATGGTGGTTGTAGTCCATTAGATGGAGGATTAATGTTAAGATATCTTGCCCCACAATAGTTTCAATCCATCAAGGGACTGCTATAATAGAGTTGCAATTAGATTTCTTCACAAAGAAATAGATGTTATAGGCATAACAAAGTTTATCATCCATTCTAGTTGAGATCATTGATAGCATGAGGGCATATTGAATTGGTGTACTCAATCTTAGAGATAGGATACTCTTGGTATGATAGAGAACTATAAAAAAAATTAGTTTTCATTTGTTGGTTTCAAGGCTTTGGGGGATCAAAACCCTTATTTAGGGATGTATGACCCAAAAAATTGTTAAAAATGTTTGGATCTATAAGGTTCCCAAGCTAGATCACTTTTAACAGATGCTACATAACATCACTCTAGTTGTTGTGCAACCTACCTTAGTTTTGTACAATCTATCTTAGTTATTGTGTAAGGTACAATAATTATTGTGTAACATCCTTGTTACTACAATAAGTACCATAACTGTTATGTAAGTGGTTCATAATTATTGTACAAAAGTTTCTCTCTTTTCTACATAAGCATACTTATTGGTTGCACAAGTAGTCCATTGTGGCAAAAAGAAGTATGTAGTGAACTTATGAGTGGAGGAAATCTCTAAATCTCTATAGTTGGCATTGGTTTTTGCTTTGATTTATGCAGAGTGGACACTCTTCTTGGAGTTTGTTGCTTAGTTGAGAGTTTCTCTAGAGTAAACTCGTGATCTTGCATCTATGTGTAATTAATTAATAGATTGTTGTATTTTTTATCCTCATTTTATGTGTTTCAATTTAAGTTTATATGCTATAAACTAATTATGGATTAGGAATATAGTTAAATCTAGATGACTAATGATTATGTTAGTATATGTGCATAGGTAAATGCACAAACAAGGTAAACATATTTAAAGTATGTGTATGTAAAGATAAGGTGAGAGCTAAGTGCATGCGACTATGTGGTTAGAGATGAACAAATGAGGAATACATCCAAGTTCACACAAGATTTTACTATTTATCGACATATACATCTATCTAAACATTTCCTCAAAATAAATACAAAAAATTAATAAAAAATAACTTTAACATACAAATTTTACCATTACACTATATTATTCATCTTGACATTATTTCTGAATGATGAGGTATTAACACCTCCATATTATGATATCTGAAATCATCTCATCTTATCGTTCACCTTATCACCAATTGTGGTCCCTCCTTATCTCTCCATCCATGAAGCTCAGGCCTCCTTATCTCTCCATTTTTACCTTATCACTCCAATACTTCCACACTCCTTATCTCTCCAGAAACGGGCACCCTTATCACTCACCAATTGTGGTCCCTCCTTATCCCTCCATCCATGAAGCTCGGGCCTCCTTATCTCTCCATTTTCACCTTATCACCAATTGCGGTCCCTCCTTCTCTCCATCCATGAAGCTCGGGCCTCCTTATCTCTCCATTTTTACCTTATCACTCCAATACTTCCACACTCCTTATCTCTCCAAACGGACACACACCTACATAGGCCATCGAAACACACCGAATATTGAAATGGTCCGAGGATTCGAACCAGAGACCTCCATATCAACATGGAGTTGCAACAACCGTTGCACTACGAAGTCAACCCCCTGACATGTTTAATACTTGATTTAGATTATTTCTTTAATTTAATGGACTATTTTGCTCTGAAGCCCTTTACGAAAAAACAAGCCCTCCTATTTCTTAAACTTCTTTAAAAAAATTGTTGCTCAACCAAAAAATTCTCCCAACCATCTAACAGGGCCCTCAAACTAAGTTCATTGTTTTTGTCATGAAATCTGAAAAAAACTATGAGTTTTTAAGCCTTTATTTAAAAAAGACTTGGAGGGGAATCCGAAGCAGGAGAGAAAATGAAAGCTATAATCGAATTGTAGTGCCTTATTCAAAGGTCAGGGTCATATAAACAACTAAGCAATCACTTTATGACAGGATGCTGAAATGGGACCTGCAAATTAAAACAATCTGTCAACTTTACTCAGTCCAATACAATAATTAAGCAACCCTAAATTTAATGAAGAGTTTCAATCATTCTTTTCATCTGATTTTGACGTCACAACCCTATTTAATTATTTTGCTTAAGTATTACTTGTTAACAAATCCATACTTTCCAATCAAGCAAAGATGCACATGCCCACCTAGACACCTAATTATGTACTAAAAACATGATCCCATATTTTATCTGTTTATGCATGTTCATGCTAAATTATATAACTCCTCACAGCACAAGAAGATCTCTTCTTACTGGCCTACATAAAATTTCGTTCCTTGTCATTGTACTTAGTGTTGGGGGAGAAATCAGAGGCTGAGTTGGTACAGCTTTTGACTCATACTTTTGTTTTGGTAAGAACGTGGAAGTTTGGAATCCAAGTGAGTGCAGTTTTGTCAGTCATAATGCTTTTTAAAATATGATTATGATCAAGTTGGAATCTGAGATGATGTTGAATGGGCAACATAAGGGACAAATCACAATATAATGTTGTTTACTGGGAGACAAAAGTTGTTCAAATACCGAGAGTATTAATGGAAGCACTGCTTCTTTATTGGGAAGAAGACTTGCTTTGTGTGTCATCCACCGACTAATCTACCATGGCCCATTTGCTTTCTGTCAATTGCAGAGTCATGGCTGGATGCTTATCATTATGGCTGGATGCTTATCATTATGGCAGAAGAAGGAAATTTGGTCTCCAAACCTTTTGAGCAATGCAGTCTTTTCCAATGTACTGTCCATACAAAGCAGTGGGTCTCATCTGTTAAACCATTTCCATGCATTCATTGCTTTGATAGATTGATATTATCCTTCTGTATCTGTCAACCATCAAATCCCAAACAGAATGAATTTCAAGCCTTTCAAATATGTACCCTCTGCATAATTATCTCAGACTCGCCTTACATGGAATGCATATCTGCTGTAAAAGTTCTGTCAGCATATTCAGGTAATAGGCCCCCACAAGGTGATATATGTATATATAAAATCTCTGTCAACTGCAGAATCTTGATCTGGATGGTTGTTTGACGATTAGTTGTATCAATGATTCAACTGCCCACCTTACTGATGAGGGAGTGTGAGAATTTAACAGGACAACAGTAGCAGTTCTCAGATTGGGTTGCTCTGTTTTGAGGATTTAAGGCCTTGTAAGAAGTGGGATATGAATATATATATGATGAGGGATTGTGAGAATTTAACACGATAATGGTAACAGTTCTCAGATTGGGTGGCTCTGTTTTGAGGATTTAAGTTCTTGTAAGAAGTGGGATATGAATAATTGGCTTCTAGTATAAGATGGTATGATGAATTCAAAATGAAAAGGGCCAAGGAATGCTGTATGTGTGGTGACACTGGATTCTCTCATGAGCTCTTTCAGTGCACAGCCTGCCTCTACCGCTCTCAGCACACGTATGTGCCAATACTTTCAGTCTTTTGTTTACAGTTTAATGGGCTAGGCTATGTTATGTGATAGTAGTGTTATTAGTTTTGTTGAAATGAGGAAATTTTCAATCTAGTTATTGAATATATATTTTTTTAGATTTGTTCATGTAGATTTTTAACATTTTGGATCAAACTCTTTTTCGAGTGATAGTTTGATTAAACTTTTTCAATCAAATTTTTCTTCAATCAGTAATAATTGATCATATAGATTTTTACTACTAACATTTTCGATCAAAGATTGATTCTTGATAGTATAGATTTTTATTACAAATGTTTTAGATCAAATTTAATGATTAATTATTATAATATATATTTATTACTAATGTTTTGAATCAAACTCCATAATTGATTGTTTTGCAGATATTGTAGTTGTATGTATCCAAAGGCAGAGTCTTATCATGTATGTGATTGGTGTCTAAGGGGGGGAGAGGAGAGAAAGGCTTCCAAACAGATTATGGAGAAATGTACACAGTCAGATCTGAAGAAGTCAGGGAGTTTCCTTCCCGGCCTGCACGCCATTAAAAAGCATAAGCCTGCATTACCAGACACGGCCCACGTCCAAATTGGAAATACCCACAAGTTTGGCGATGAAGGAAATCATGAACAAATGGTGGAGCCTGCTAAAAATGGTATCTTGAGCTCTGTAAAAAAAGGAATAAGCAAATGCAAAGAGATTTTCGGGAGTAAGGCGGTGACAACTGCAGATTCGAAGGCTTCGACCCCGCGACTTGTTAAAGGCAAGGTCCGAAGATACAAGCTTTTGGAGGAGGTTTCGACTTGAAGTTTTAGAGATTCTCGCCAATAGATTATGTTCGCTGGCTGTAGCCTGTCAAACCTGCACTTGATTTGATCTGGGCTTCATAGTTTTGTTTGATTGGATTATACAACTGGAGCTGCACGATCTTGTACATGTGTCAGTGTTACTAAATGTGAAGTTGGCATAATATGTTGCTAGAATGTTTCTGTAATATTTTTTTAATGGTGATTTTGAAGATTTCATCACAAATATTTAGAAATTTTTGCATTAAGATTGTATTCATACTATTCTATGAATCAAAGAGTGTAGTGTAATTTGAAATGTTGATAAATTTACATGCAATCATAATTTATAAAATATATTCTGAAATTTTGATAAAAAATCTAAGACACAATCTAATTAAAACAGCAATCTATATCTATATCATTACTTCTCATCACTTCTATGTTGTAATAACATTCATAAAAATATATAAAATAATAAGATATGATTGGAATCATTTGATATTGTTTTCTTGCAGGTTCTTTCTGAGCAAGATTTTTATTTGGAAACATTTCTTGTAACTAAAACAAAAGGTGAATAGGGTCTAAAGAGTGAATAATATATATAAAAAGAAAAAGAAATTCTCTTCCTAATTTTTAAAATCATGTGGAAAACATAGTCTATGGATAAGTATTCACTATGGTACTTGTTACCTTTCTGAGCAGGTTTACAGTCGAACAGATTTTTGGCGTGCCTCTCTACTGCCAACGTAACAGCTTATTAGTCTTTGTGTCACCTCATGCAGACCTAAAAATACTAAATATTCATTCTGTTAAAAAAAAAAAAAAAATTGTACAGTACCTTCTTCCATCTTCTAGTTTCACTGGAATTTTTTCTTTAGCCATTATTTCAAACTACTACCTATTCATACAGATGCAAAGTGCAATTAAAACTATCTCTTTTTGAACAAGTTCCTGGCATTATTTTATTTTAACTTTGATTGGGAGTATGGACAGCCTTCTCAGCCAAAGTTTAGTTTTAAAATGAAAACAAGCTTTAAACATAAAAGAGCACCATCAAAATTATTAATCTATTAAAAAAAAGACAATGACAAGTTCTATATTTATATTGTTATTAAAATGAAAACAAGCTTTAAACATAAAAGAGCACCATCAAAATTATTAATCTATTAAAAAAAAAAGAGTGCCATCAAAATTTACCATGAGCAAGTTCTATATTTATAGTAGTGATAGTATTTTTATTTAATTTTACATATTTTAAAATATTGATAAATTTGTATAATTATAAATAGATTTGAAAAGTAGAAGGCATTTTTTTTTTTACAGTGCATTAAATTATGATATTAATATTAAGATTTAACTGTGTAGTTTTTGAACAATGATTCATATTCTATTTAGTAGAAATTTGTAAACTATACATAATATGGATCACTAAGTTCGACTCAAAAACTATACAGAATATAGATTACTGAATTCGTTAAATCTTGATCTTAATCTTGATATCATAATTTGACACACAGCTAAAACTAACTCCTACTTATCAAAGCTGCTTATAATTATACAGATTTATTATGATTGACTGTTTTGTAGATATTACAGTTGCATAAATCATGAATTTTTTTCAAATGGTAGAGATTTTTATTGCTAACGTTCCAAATCAAATTTCAATCATTAATATTTTGCAGATATTACAATTGTATAAATCATGAATTTTTCACAATTTAATTAATCAATATATTTTTTCCTCAATTTGATAGTATAGAAGACAAGTCATATTTATGCACGATTGGTGTTTAAGAGGAGGAGAGGAGAGAAAGGCTTCCAAACCTTATGGAGGAATATACACAGTCAGATCTGAAGAAGTCAGGGAATACAAGCACAGGAGTTTCCTTCCCGGCCTGCACGCCATTAAAAAGCATAAGCCTGCATTACCAGACACAGCCCATATCCAAATTGGAAATACCAACAAGTTTGGCGACGAAGGAAATCAAGAACAAAAAGGTGGAACCTGCAAAAATTGGTATCTTGAGCTCTGTGGAAAAAGGAATAAGCAAATGCAAAGAGATTTTCGGGAGTAAAGTGGTGGCAATTACAGGTTCTAAGGCTTCGACCCCGCGACTTGTTAAAGGCAAGGTCAGAAGATACAAGGTTTTGGTGGATGTTTCGACTTGAAGTTTTAGGGATTCTAAACGATGAATTTTCAGTCTCACGAATAGATTATGTTCAAACCTGCACTTGATTTGATCTCGATTTCATAGTTTGTTTGATTGTATTATACAAATGGAACTCCACGATCTTTTGCACTTGTCAATATATATTTTTCTGAATTTCAAGCCTTTTAAATATGTACCCTCTACATAATTATCTCAGGCTCACCTTACATGGATTGTATATCTGCTGCAAAAGTTCTGTCAGCATATTCAGGTTATAGGCCCCCCACAAGGTGATATATGTATATATAAAATCTCTGTCAATGACTCAATTACAGAATCTTGGTCTGGATAGTTGTTTGACGATCAGTTGTATCAATGATTCAAATGCCCACCTTACTGAAAATATATGTATGATGAGGGATTGTGGGAATTTAATAGGACAATGGTAGCAGGTCTCAGATTGGGTGGCTCTGTTTTGAGGATTAAGGACTTGTAAGAAGTGTGGGATATATAATATACATGGATTGTGAGAATTAACAGGACAACGGTAGCGGTTCTCAGATTGGGTGCCTCTGTTTTGAGGACTTAAGGCCTTGTAAGAAGTGGGATATGAATAATTGGCTTCTAGTATAAGATGGTATGAGGACCAAAGAATCCTGCATGTGTGGTGACACTGGATTCTCTCATGAGCTCTTTCAGTGCACAGCTTGCCTATATCGCTCTCAGCACACGTATATGCCAATACTTTCAATCTTTTGTTTACAGTTTAATGGGCTAGGCTGTGTTATGCAATAGTATTGTTATTGTTATTGTTATCCATGATATGCAATATTATTGTTACGTTTTAGATCAAATTTCTATTAGTGATAGTTGATTTTACTATCAATATTTTGGGTTGATTTTACTATCAATATCAATATTTTGGATCAAACATTACGATTGATTGTTGATCTTATAGATTTTTATTATCAATATTTCAGATCAAATTCTGTGATTATTATGATTATTTGTTGATTGTCAAATTCTATGACTGATTATTTTATAAATATATATTTATTACTGATGTTTTAAATCAAACTCCACAATTAACTGTTTTGCAGATATTGCAGTTTAATGTATCCAAAGACACAGTCATATCATGTATGTGATTGGTGTTTAAGGGGAGGAGAGGATAGAAAGGTTTCCAGAATCCAAACAGATTATGGAGAAATGTACACAGTGAGATCTGAAGAAGTCAGGGAGTTTCCTTCCCGGCCTGCACGCCATTAAAAAGCATAAGCCTGCATTACCAGACACGGCCCATGTCCAAATTGGAAAGGCCCACAAGTTTGGCGATGAACGAAATCATGAACATATGGTGGAGCCTGCTAAAAATGGTATCTTGAGTTCTGTGAAAAAAGGAATAAGCAAATGCAAAGGGATTTTCGGGAGTAAGGCGGTGACAATTGCAGATTCGAAGGCTTTGACCCCGCGACTTGTGAAAGGCAAGGTTCGAAGATACAAGCTTTTGGAGGAGGTTTCGATTTGAAGTTTTAGAGATTCTCGCCAGTAGATTATGTTCGCTGGCTCTAGCCTGTCAAACCTGCACTTGATTTGATCTGGGCTTCATAGTTTTGTTTGATTGGATTATACAAGTGGAACTGCATGATCTTGTACATGTGTCAGTATTACTAAATGTGAAGTTGGCATAATATGTTGCTGTAATATAGATTTCATCACAAACATTTAAAAAAAAATTTTGTGGAAGATTGTATTTATATTATTTTATGAATCAAGTAGTGTAATTTGAAATGTTGATGCAAAAATTCGTAATTTATAAAATATATTCTGAAATTTTGATGAAAAAATTAAGACACAATCTAATTCAAAAATAACAGCAATCTACATCTATATCATTACTTCTTGATAACATTCATAAAAATATATAAAATAATAATATATGATTAAGATCATTTGATATTGTTTTCTTGTTCTTTCTGAGCAAGATCTTTATTTGGAAACATTTCTTGTAACTAAAACACAAGGTGAATAGGGTCTTAAGAGTGAATAATATATATAAAAAGAAAAAGAAATTCTCTTCCTAATTTTTAAAATCATGTGGAAAACATAGTCTATGGATAAGTATTCACTATGGTACTTGTTACCTTTCTGAGCAGGTTTACAGTCGAACAGATTTTCGGCGCGCCTCTCTACTGCCAACGTAACAGCTTACTAGTCTTTGCATCACCTCATGCAGACCTAAAAATACTAAATATTCATTCTATTTAAAAAATAAAAAAGTTGTACAGCACCTTCTTCCATCTGGTGGTAGTTATTTTGGTTTAAAAAATGTCTAAATAGCATTGTGGTATACCGAAAATAACTTTTATGTTATACACAGTGGGAAACAGCAGTTGCAGCGTTTCTGTCGAGACTGACTATTCTGCAATTTTTCTCTCTGCATAACATGAAAATTATAAAATTGTGCGTCATCACAATTTTGAAACCAGATTAGCCGCGTCCCTTCCATCTTCTAATTTCACTAGAATTTTTTCTTTAGCCATTATTTCAAACAAGAATATGGTCTACTATTCATAGAGATGCAAAGTGCAATTAAAACTATTTTTTTTCAAGAATAAGGTATACTATTCATAGAGATGCAAAGTGCAATTAAAACTATTTGATTGGGAGTATGGCCAGCCTTCTCAGCCAAAGTTTAGTTTTAAAATGAAAACAAGCTTTAAACATAAAAGAGCACCATCAAAATTTACAATGAGAAAGTTCTATATTTATAGTTGTGATAGCATTTTTATTTATTTATAGATATTTTAAAATATTGACAAATTTGTATATAAATAGTTTTGATGATTTGAAGGTATTTTTTTGCAGTGCGTTAAATTATGATATTAATTTTAAGATTTAATAGTATAGTTTTTGAGTAGTGATCCATATTTATTTAGTAGAGACTCAAAAACTATACAAGATATGGTCACTAAGTTTGACTCATAAACTACAAAGAATATGGATTATTGAATTTGTTAAATTCTGATATTAATATCATATTTTGACACACTGCTAAAACTACTTTCAACTTATCAAAGTTGTTTATAATTATACAGATTTACCATTATTGATTGTTATGTAAATATTGCAATTGTATATGAAATTTCAACAGTCAATATATATTTTTCGGAATTTTGAACTTGTAGATTTTTACTACCAAGAATCAAATTCCCCCGATTAATTGTTTGCAGATATTGCAGTTGTATAATTATGAATTTTTCATAATTTAATTAGTCAATATATATATATATTTGAATTTGATGGTATAGATTTTCATTACCAACTTTTAGATCAAACTTCATATAGATTAGTCATGTAATTTCTACAGTCTATAATGTTATTATTTTCTTTTTTTAGTTTGCACTGTGATATTTTTCATCATCAACGTTTCATATCATACTAAATGATCCATCATCATTTTCTGCTCTCTAACTATCTCTTTCATCCTTACGATGGATTATGTAGTATGATGGGAAATGTTGATGATAAAAAATATTAGACACTGCAAACCAGAAAAAGATATTGCAGATCAAACTTCAGATCGGAAAAAGATACTGCAGATCGTATAAATTTTTATTAACAACATTTCAGATCAAACTTCATAATTGATTGTTTAAAGAGAGAAGAGAAGAGAAAAGCTTCCAAAACAGATTATGGAGAAATGTACACAGTCGGATCTGAGCAAGATCTGTATTTGGAAAGATTTCATGTAAGTAAAACAAAAAGGTGAATAGAGTGAATAATATATATAAAAAGAAAAAGAAATTCTCTTCCTAATTTTTAAAAATATATGGAAAACATAGTCTATGGATAAGTATTCACTTTTGTACTTCATTACCTTTCTGAGCAGGTTTACAGGTGAACAGATTTTTGATCTGCAAGCGTGGGCCTACCTGACATTAAAACTAGGTGCCTCTCTACTGCTAACGTAACAGCGTACTGGTCTTCGTGTCACCTCATGCAGACCTAAAAATACTAATATTCATTCTATTTTAAAAACTAAAAAGCTGTACAGCACCTTCTGCCCTCTTCTAGTTTCAGTGGAATTTTTTCTTTAGTCATCATTTGAAATAAGAATATGATCTACGAGCGAAGCGTACCAATAGTCGTTATAGTTAACTTCGTACATCTATAGATTCTAAACAGTACATCGGTTTTTGATGATTTGTTTTGATTGTCTTCGCATGCTACTTAACTATTTATAACTATTGTTTTGGCTTTTGGGTAGTAACGATGTACACTGTGGGATCCATTATGCGCGAAAGGGTCAAAAAGTACACATTTCAAAGTGTCGTCTAATACCTACTTAAAGATGCCTCAATAATCATGCAATTAAAATCACCAATACTTATGCACACATGCTCTACTAGTTGTGTGCTATGCATACCAATAAAGGTGCACAAATGGGTCAATTATGGTTCAAAAAAGCTAAAAAATGAGCGACTATTGGTACATGTGAAATTTATTAATGAGCTTTTAGTCTTCTTTTTTTCGATTTTTTCAAAATTAGTAATTGGGAGCTTGGATGTACAAGGAGTGAATGGCTATTAGAACATGAACGGTAACTGCTGCTCTTCCCCTATTCATACAAATGCAAAGTGCAATTATAGCTGTTTCTTTTTCAAATTGCTGCATTATTTTATTTAAACTTTGCTTAGGAGTATAGACAGCCTTCTCAGCCAAAGCTTAGTCTTAAAATGAAAACAAGCTTTAAAAATAAAAGAGCACCATCAAAAGTTACAATAAGCAAGTTTTATAGAATTTTTATTTAATTATATATATTTTAAAATATTAACAAATTTATATAATTATAAATAGTTTTAATAAATAAAAGTATTTTTTTTTGCAGTTTCTTAAATTATGATATTAATTTTAAAATTTAACTGTATAATTTCTAAGCAGTGACCCATATTCATTTAGTAGAGACTCAAAAACTATACATGATATGATCATTAAGTTTGACTTAAAAACTATACAGAATATGAGTTACTGAAATTCTGATATTAATACTAAAACTACTTCTTACTTATCAAAGTTGTTTATAAACATACAGATTTATCATTATTGATTGTTTTGCAGATTTTGCAGTTGTATAATAATGAAATTTCTACAGTTGATATATATTTTTCTGAATTTGATCAGGTAGATTTTTATTATCAAGAATCAAATTCCATGATTAATTGTTTTGCAAATATTATAGTTGTATAAATCATAATTTCTACAGTTTTTTTAATCAATATATTATAGATTTTTATTACCAACATTTTAGATCAAACTTCATGATTAGTGGCAATTGCAGATTCCAAAGCTTCGACCCCCTGACTTGTTAAAGGCAAGGTCAGAAGATACAAGTTTTTCTAGGAGTTTTCCACTTCAAGTTTTAGAGATTCTAAACGATGAATTTTTAGTCTCACCAATAGATTATGTTCGCTGGATCTAGCCTATCAAACCTACACTTGATTATCTGGACTTCATAGTTTTGTTTGATTGGATTAGCTTTGTCAGTATTACTAAATGTGAAGATTGGATTAGTTTTGTCAGTATTACTAAATGTGAAGTTTGCATAATACATTGCTAGTAGTGTTTTGTAATATCTTTAATGGTGATTTTGAAGATTTGATTTTACAAATACTTAATAATTTTTTTGTCAAGATTAAATATTCAAATTAACATAAAAGAGGGGTAAAAATTTATTAAAAACAAGAAGAAGAACAACAACAAAGTAAGGACATTACATAGCCTTATCAAGCTCTACTAAGTGATCCAACTGATGAGACAAATCTGGGGGTAACTAATCCCGATCCACTAAGTTCCAATCATGAATATGATCAGAGGCTCATTTAGCAAAACAATCAGCAACACCATTCCACTCTCTAGGAATATGGGTAGAAGTTACAGACTCCAGAGAAGCATAGAGGTTGAGAATCTGCTTAACAATCAAGGCCAAATGCCAACTAACACCATCGAAATTCCTCTTATTCAATAAGTTGATCACAACCTGAGAATCAGACTCGTGTATGAATAGAATAGATCGAAAGTGGTTATTGTATTAAAATGTGTACACATTTTTGAATAAAAATCTGTACACAATTTAATCCAGAAACAACTTTCAATATATTCATATTATTCTGTCCATGAATCACATAATATTTACGAAATATTTATATAAAAACTGACAAATCTGATACATGATCCAAATTATTGATAAAAAACTCAACAAATGCAACGATCACATCTGAATTCATAAAAACATATGAAACAATAATATATGAATACAATCATTCGATATTGCTTTCTTGCAGTTCTTTCTGTGCAAGATCTTTATTTTGAAAGATTTCATGTAGCTAAAACAAAAAGTGAATAGAGAATGAGAGTTACATGTTCATATCCGGAGAGTGAATTATATATAAAAAAATAAGAAAGAGATAATCTTCATGATTTTTAAAAACATTTGGAAAGCAGTCTATGGATAAGAATTCATTGTAATACTTTGTCACCTTCCTTAACAAGTTTACAGTCAAAAGATTTATTATCTGCAAGCATACCTAGGATCCTCTCTCCTCCTACCGTAACAGCGTACTAGTCTTCGTGTCACCTCATGCAGACCTAAAAAACTAAATATTCTTTCTATTAAAAAGAAGTAAAAAGTTGTACAGCACCTTCTTTTCTAGTTTCACTGGAATTTTTTCTTTAGTCTTTATTACAAACTAGCGCTTGCATCAAAAGGAAGTGCAATGGTTTCACGGATAATAATTTATATAGAATTTCTTATAAATTTGAAAAGGAACTTATAATTGCAAAAATCTATAGGGTTAAATTTATATTGGAGGATCAAATAATAGTATTAATGTTAGTAATAATAGTAATCTAGAGTCCTCAAGTGGGGAAAGTTGTAGAGATCTTAGCAACTATGGTCTTGACTCGCTAAAAAATCTTCCTAAGACAATTGGTTGAGCAACTAACACACTTTGGATGTTCGACAATGTGATATTGTTGATGAAAAATTCATTACACAATTCTCTATCTTCATTTGATAATAATGATGAAGACCTTACTAGCATCCATATACCTGAAATGATTATAATGGAAAACTCACAAGCAAACTTGTTGTGGATGAAGTGATTATGGAAGCAAAAATAAATTGTGGATGCTTGAAATGATTATGAAAGCAAAAATGTTTTAAAGCAATTTCAACATGTTGTGCATGAAGTGATTATGGAAGCAGAAAAAGAATTGTGAACCATATTGAAATAAGTGTTACACTAAACTAAAGAGTTATTACACATGACTAGGAGATATGACATCAATTGTCTATAATCATCTCTATCTAAATCTTTTTAAGTGAACTACAATCTTAATTCGCACTCTCTATAAATAAATGGTGATATTGTATATGTTGCCTCTAAATGTGCCAATATAACCATATTAGCTTTTTATTTATAAATAAAACTAGCTGCATCTGAATATGCCAATATAACCATATTAGCTTTCCATTTACAAAAGAAACTATCTTTTAAAAATTGCAAGTAGTAACATTATATATGTTGCCTCCCAATTTGTCAATACAACCATATTAGCATTCCATGCTTCCATAATTGTTTCACTTTTTTTTTTTTCCTTAATTAATTCAGGCATCCATAATTTAGAATTGGAATTGCTTTACTACATTTTTTCTATAATCATTTCAAGCATCCACAATTTAGAATTAGAATTGCTTTACTACATTTATACTTCCATATATCCGTAATCATTTCATGTATGCTTCTAATAATTATTTCACTCATTTTTTGCTTCCATAATTATTTCAAGCTTCTATAATCATTTCAATTTAGAATTGGAATAAATCTTTACAACATTTATGCTTCCATAGTCATTTCATTTTTGTTTCATTTTTACTTCCATAATTAATTTAAGCATTCATAATTTAAAATTACTTCACAACATTTTTGCTTCCATAATCATTTCAAGCATTCACAATTCTTTTTTTGCTTCCATAATCACTTCATGCACAAAATGTTGAAATTGCTTTAAAACATTTTTGCTTTCATAATCATTTCAAGCATCCACAATTTATTTTTGCTTCCATAATCACTTCATCCACAACATGTTTGCTTGTGAGTTTTCCATTATAATCATTTCAGGTATATGGATGCTAGTAAGGTCTTCATCATTATTATCAAATGAAGATAGAGAACTATGTAATGAATTTTTCATCAACAATATCACATTGTGATTCTTAGTTTTGTTAATCTATTTGATCAGAATTATGATGTTTTCACAGTCTTCATGTAGTTTATGCTCATTATTTTGGATTGGATTTTATTAAATTGACTTTTCAAATTATACATCATAATTCTTCATTAGATAAGGATCTTAATGAGAATTATACATCACAATCTCCCATCAAGATTTTATTGAAATGAGAAAGAATTATGTATGATTCAAAATGTATTTTTCTATACAATCCAATCTAAAAAAATAACAAATTAATCAATAACTGAAAACTATTTAATTATCTATTTCAATAATCAAAACAATAATATTTATTTTGTATCTCATCCACTTCTAAAAGCTATAAATTAGTGCAATCAGTGACCTTTCTTAAATGTAGTCATTCATTCATCACTACCAATGAAATTCTAAGTGGGTTTGAACAACATGTATGGTGGATATGGTATAAATCAAAGAATAAGGTCCTAATATATTTAGTTAATTTACTAACTCAATAGGTTTTGTTTTATCTAAATTATAAGGACTTATTTTAAAACTATTAGAAACTGAATTTTGATTCCTCAATGTTATATGCATGTAGGGTGAAGTGGTTGTTCCAACAATGGTTGGTTGAATTTTATTATTTCTTTTATTTCAGTGTTTTTTGAACATATTTATCACAACTTTTATTATCAGCAAATTTATTTCGACGTGAAAGTTCCCAATGGTAGACTATTCCAGCGTGAGACAGTTTCCTGGTGGGGGTGAACCCCACCTACTAGCCTATCGGCTAACAAGAATATGGTCTATCATTTACACATATGCAAGGTACAATTATTTAACTCTTTCTTTTTCAAGTTCTAGCAGGATTCTATTTAAATTGCTGGTTAGGAGCATGGACAACCTTCTTAGCTAAAGTTAGTTTTAAAATCAAAACAAGCTTTAAAAATAAAAAGAGTACAATCAAAATTTACAATGAGCAATTTTTATATTTATATTTATAAATTGTGATAGTATTTTTATTTAATTATATATAATTTTAAAAGTATTGATGTAAAGGAGGGAATTTGTCATGCTCAAGATAAAGATGTGTTAAAGAACAAAAGATCCTCAACTACTTCACTTAACCAATGTTTTGATGAGCTGGGAGAGACAATGCTCGAAAAGGAATGCTAACTACACTAAACTATAAATGAAAAATGAAAATATTGAATATATGGAAAGTATATAATGATAAAAATGTTTAAACTATAGAAACATAAAGCTTGCAACTTGGAGATTCAGTAACCAAATGGAGAAGGTATGGGGCTCAAACACATATGTGCCACTGGGTCATCTAAGCACTTTGTTGTAGTCTGTACGGATAAAACCTATAACGAGTCCAAAAAACCATGAAAATTTAGCTCTAGCTCCTTGGACATGTTTGCCACTTGCACACACAAAGACAAGGAAAAATGCTAGGGTTGTATAGGCATTTGCCTCAATCAAACCCACATTTTAATGTTTCCACCTCCATAGACAGCCAGACAAAGATCGGATAAAGACATGTAATAAAAACAATCCTCACTATAGAGGAAAACCCCTATTATTATAGATTAAAAGATAATAAACAAAATAGAATCAATAAACAAATAGACAAGATCAATATGTGCAATCAAAAGATAAAAAAGAAAGCATTATCAGTAGCTATAGCTCCTCTCTTATGATAATGGATATATAATAGCAACTTGAGAGAAGACTTTGTTGCTACTATGAGTATCAAAATCGTGGCTAAATTTTGGCAAAGCTTTTTTGTAAGATGAGAGAGAGAGAGAGAGAGAGAGAGAGAGAGAGAGAGAGAGAGAGAGAGAGAGAGAGAGAGAGTTGCAAGTGTCTAGAGTGAGCAAGAAACTAAGAGTTTTGTTGCTTAGAATAGGCAGGAATAGCTATTACAGATGCGCTTGAGCTATGGGACACACGTTAAGAAGGTTTTGATGCAAAATATGCTCGTTTGAATCTCAAAATCTCTTAGAACATTTGCACACCATGTAGACGTCTACATGTCGTGCTCTCATCTAGCCAATTTTATCCCAAATCCAAACCACAGGCTTTAGGAGGATCTTTCTTCTTAGGATAATCTTCTTTAGGGACAACCTCCTTGTAGACTTCCGTTTTAGGGGACACCATGGGAATGGTTGTTGACATATTAGAAGATAACAATGGAATATAGCTCTAAAAGGTAGGTGTAATCAAAGCATGACCATCTACTGCAATCTAACATAAGTGCATGGCATCAAGGTCAACCTTGATCATAAGTACCTGAATGTTAGCAACAAAAAAAAACCATGAAGGGTAGAAGTGACCACTCCTAAAGAATGAATTTAAGTTCTACCCAAAACAAGATTATATGGTAAATATCCTAGCATATTATACACTAGGGTTGGAATTTAGTAACCAATCCAATATTTAAAGGCAAAATAATTATACCAAAAGCAACTTTACTAGTATATCAAAGTCACGAATGAACATAGAAGGTGTAATAAGAGTTCATTTGAATAAACTTTCATTTGGGGAAATAGATTGAGACTACAAACATTGAGTGTCAAACTAGTATCAATGAGAGTTCATCTAATGTTGACATTGTTAACATAAATAATTATCATTAGTGGATCTAATTGGTTCCTTACATCTGTAGGTGGGAGTTCATGTGGATAGAACTTAATATTTGGCAAATCCACATTTACATTAGCAGGCCTAGTAGAAGAAGGCAACAATATTTTGTGAAGAGCTTCTTGATAAATACCTTGATAAACCAAAGTAGTGTGAAGGAAATTTCAAAGTAATATCTTAGCGAGATTAATGTGATGTTACTCGATAAGATTGTAATCACTAGGCTGCTTAACTAGAGGTTTAAGGGCTTGAGGAAGTTCTGGTTGAGAAGGTGGTGAAGAAGTGTTAGATTGATCAACATTTTGCTTAAAACAGTCTAGTATTATATGTATGAGCAACCAAATTACAAGAACAATTTCTATATTGAATAAATCACATGAATAAATTAGAAGAGTTCCTTTCAAATGGAATGTCACAAATAGACCGAAATTTCTTTGGAGAATGACTAGTTATAGTCATACAAATGATAGGTCTTTTAGACCATTTAGGGGTAGCATGATCGCACACTTATACCACAACCTCAAGCATTACATCCACCATGAGTATTACAGTCTTATCACCTACATTCTCCTTCAAGGGTGGGCATTTGAACATATCACATGCACAAGGTCGATGGGATTCCCTCGCCTAATCCCTAGTGAGATTCCATGAGCACACGCATACCCTTTGGTGCAGGCAAGTGGAGATTTGGAGACAAGTCATTGATAGGCTTGGCATCAACGATGTAATTTGGTGACCATATTGGGGCATGGAGGCATGGCCCATAGATAGAGTATAGTTGTTTTGCATGTGGTGCAATCGCTTTGTTTTCAGTCGCCATGATTATATAGTGGTGCCCTACTAGTGGTGACACTACATGCACTAGTTCAAGCAGGTACAAAAACTACTAGTGTAGGTTCCCACATATGTGAGATCCTACAAGAGACTTGCCCAACCATAGGATTTCCCATGCCCGACGCACATATATGGCCCTTAGTGACAAGGGTGGTAATGATGATGAATTTCCACCCCCACTAGACATCGATGACATCTCACAAATGGGTTTGTAGGTTGGTGGCAGGCTACAAACCCAACTCCCATCTTCCCCATAGATGCACCTTGAGGAGACTTAGGACAACATGGGATAGATGTAAAGGAGGCATAGCAAGAGGTTCCCCAGTAGTAATAGGAGGGAGGAGTAAAGGGAGCAAGAGATGGAGTGGAGAGACCTCGATGACAGAATAGGGTTGTCTCCCCAGTGGTAGTCTCCGTCATCTTCACAATCCGATTGCTAATGCTTAGATTGGTGAACCTCAGTGGTCGATTCACCTGAGGTGCCAATGATCGAGATTCCCCCAGTTGTAGTTGTAGGTATACCAAAGAGCTCTAATAGTAGGGTTGCTTCAAAAAATCTTGGTCTTGCTAGATGGGCGATCTAGGTATGATTGTGATTTGATTATGATATAAATATTGTCATTTGATAGATATATATGCATGATTTTTATGGTGATATGGATATTAATATCAATCTCTTCTTTGTAATTGTAGTGCATGTACGAGAGTAAGTGGCTTGGCTTTATTAACCAAGCGCTAGTAGATATCATGCCAAATGTACAGACAGAGGGTCCTGCCTTGGACACCTACTAGCCACAATAGACGGTTGGAAGACATGTCCAGATGTTTAAGCCAACATGACAACTTAAGACAGTGTATGAGGAGACCCAAGTTTGACTAGTCCAAAGAGAGGCATAATTGGCTAGGCACTATGATGGGACAAAGGGACTAGGGGGTTTCTGAGCTCTGGACCATCCTTACTGAGAAAGACCAAGCAATGATGATAGCCAAGAGTGCCAAGCAGGCACATGATTCTCTTCATATCCAGGGTGGTGACCTCAAGAGGCAAGTTGAGGCTGTACAAAGTAATACCACTAGTGACCTTAACCATCACCAAGTGCTCCAATTAATGGATGACCTGACAATGGCAAGGGAGTGAGATGATACCATTGGATTGAGGACAATAATATGTAGAAAATTGATGTTGAAAATGAAGTTTCTTGAGGAATTTATTGATCTCCTTGTTCTTAAATGTTGTACCATTGTCAGACACAAGGATAAAAGGCAATCCAAAATAAGAAATTATGTTGTTTAGAAAAAAATTATAGATCGCTTCAGCTTTAGTGGGTCTTAGCAGAATAGCTTCAACGTGGCTTCAACCCACTTCATAAAGTAATCAGTAATTCTTATTATGAAGGTATTTACTTTGGAGGAAGGGGGAGATATCTTTCCAATGATATTGAGGTCCCAAGTTTGAAAGGCCAAGGAGAGGTTTGAGTGTGGAGCTCTTGTGCAGGAGCTCAAATGAGATTGCTACGTTGTTGACATTGAGGACATTTATTGACAAAGGAAAACAAATCATGTTCTATTTGTAGTGTCCTAAAATTGCACCCCTTTACAATTTTGATCACATTTAGGTCCCTAACTTATCATTTGCGCCCCAAGGCTTGACTGGGACCTGATTCCTTCTCGCACCATGCAAATATGGCTTTATTTTTACCTCACACATCAACTAGGTACATTGTCCTAGCCCTAAAATGGGCTAGGACTAGGGCACCACACCATGTTCCTAATAAGGACTAGGGTACCACGCCCCATTCCTAATAAGGACTAGGGTTCCACGCCTTGGTCCTTCCTATTTGGGCCCCTCTTTAAACCCTTTTTGCCTTTTCAAATTTGAGCGGGAAACCCAGCCCTGTGTCGGTTCATGTCAGAAAATTAATAAGCTTTTCGACGAGCAAGTATAAAAGGAGGCTTTCCCCTCTCATTTGGAGAATTCACACACATAATACACAAGCATCATACACATATTCGACAACTAAATTCAAGCATTTAGATAATTGAACAAGTAATAAATCTTCCTTCTAGCCTTGGAGCAGCAACAAAGTCAAGATTCAAGCATTGAAGTGGACATTCACATCTTATTTTGTCAAAGACTTCATGAAACCCTAATCCCATGTGGAGACAAACAAAAAGTTCACAAGGAGGTATATCATTTGGTTTTCAGTCATTATTCAACATCTCCCTCAAAAGGAGAATCTTCAGTTACATCAATTCAATTATATTTTATCTCTATTTCATGGTTAATTCCAAAACTGAGGTTTGACTTAGGCAAGCCCCTATTCCCAACCTATTTCCCTTCCTTTCTTTGTGCAGGAAACAGTTACGAAGATGTGATCTTTAGAATCAACATTATTTACAAAGATGAATGAATCCCCCTTTGGCGTGCGAAAATTTTGGAGGACCAAAGAGAATTTCACCACTGTCCCAACATTTTAGGATCTCCTTCAAGGATCAGATCCGAATTTGCTTATATTTCTCATATCCATGTGCATGCCTCAATCCGACGACTGTAGCTTGTTGTTTCTATGTTTTTACCTTCATTTTCAGCACTTTACCCTAATCTCAGCAATTCAACTTACAAAAGAGGGCAAACAAATTCTTCCACTAAATCCAATTAGTATTTTCAATCCTTATATTTGTTGGTTTGTGACTAAATCTATTGAATTCAACCCTCTTTTGAATGTAATAGGTCCCTAAGTATAAATTAGCAGTTTTCATCCTTCCTGTGATGGAAACCCTAATTTTTCACCATTATATTTTGGTGAACCCAACTCTTTACACCTTTAATTTTGATTTATGTTCTCAAATATAAGTGTTTATGCAATTTAAAATTCAAATTTTCACTTACAGGTTTAATTTTCAATCAAATTTAAAAAAATTAGAGGTTAATTTCAAAAACCCTAATTTTTAAATTTAAAATCGAGCTTGTGGGTTGTCTAATTTTTGGATTAATTGTTTCAGATCTAATTTTTAATGTTAATTCAAATTCAAAATTGCAATCTTAGATTCGATTTTAAATCAATTTAAAAAATTAAGAAGTTATTTTCACAAAACCCTAATTTTTTAAATTTAAATTTACTAGTGGATTGCATGCTCTTTATGAAATTTTCCTTTCAAAATCACAAATTATCAATTTTCTTAATTAATTAAAAAATCATTTTTACACATTTTTTGCATTGTTTAATTATTGCAAATTTCTAATTTATCTCCTTTTTGCATGAGTTTTACTACTGTAGTCACATAAATCTGTCCACTTAATTAAATGAATACTTAGTATTTATTTGATTATTTAACCATCAATTAATAATTAATTAAATTAATATTTAATTAATTCATCTTAACCCTCTTCTCCTATTAATTAAATAAATTATTCAATTTATTTGATTTAATTCACTTAACCAAATTCAGACCATTAATTAAATAAATAAATCATATTTATTTAATTAAATCTTCTCTCACATTTAAATAAATTAATATTTATTTAAATCCTCCAAAATCCCACCTCTCACATTTAAATAAATAAATCATTTATTTAAATCACCTTTATCCTCCACCCACTTGTATTTTCCTACAAAAGCAAGTTGCACAATTATTTTAAATAAATAATTTATTTAAATCACCTTTATCCTCCACCCACTTGTATTTTCCTACAAAAGCAAGTTGCACAACTATTTTAAATAAATTATTTATTTAAAATCCTATTTATCCTCACCCACTTGAAACCTTTAATGGTTTCCCTTAAAGTAGTCAAACTTGATGGCTTTAAAGTCTTCAAACTTGATGGCTTCCTTCTATAGTCTTCTTAAGACTTTAATGGTTTTCCTTAAAGTCTTCAAGCCTTTAATGGTTTCCCTCAAAGTCTTCAAGCATTTAAATGCTTTATCTTCATTTTCTCATTTAAATAAATTAATATTTATTTGAATATTTATCCAAATGCAAATTACACCATTTAATTGAAATAAATGATTTTATTTTAATTGAAAATACCAAAATTTCTCCCACTTGCATTTTCCTACAAAATCCACTTGTATGCCTAAACCCCTTCTAGATTCTTCTAAACCCTTCCTAATTAGCCTAAATTCATCCCTTAAATATTGTCACATTCCTAAGCAAATTGGAGTCACTTCTCAAAGACTCCAAAGTCTTTGAAAACCAATTAATGCTTTGTGTGTTCAACAAATTAACCCTCAAAGTCTTGGATAACCTTTGAAAGCTTTCAACCTTCAACCACTTAATCCCCAAAGTCTCCAATAACCATTAATGGTTAATTCAACCCTCCCACATGGTTAAAACATTTGTTTTGACTCAACCTCTACCCAACCCAAAGGTCTCATCAGGCCATTAATGCTTTGACCATGATTATCTCTTAAACATTTGCACAAAGGTTTATCCTTGGATTAACTCTTAATCCAATGGGTAATCTTAGTTTAGACTTGACCCTTACCTTCTAGATAACCATGAGGTCTTCTCAAGCCTTTAATGCCTCCAACCTCTTCTCTCAACCCAATCCTATGTTGACACTTGTCACCATTTTATTGGTGCCAATTGTGCACATGGATCCCCAACTTTCAAACTTGGCCCTTGATTAAACCATTCAATCTTAACCCTTCATTTCCCCATTTCTTCTATAAATAGAACCCTTCTCCTCAAGCAAAAGGGAAGCATTTTAGAGTATTGTTGTTATACTGGCATTAGCATAGAGCTTTTTCATAGCATCACTATCTACTCTAGCATAGTATTTAGCTTTTCATTTCATATTTGAAGCTTAGTATTAAATCTCAATCCTCCATAAGCATCCATAGTGCAAAAAGCTGCTGAGAGCTACACTCATTTGGGACTTGGAGAGGAGAGGAACAAGGGAGGAGCAACTATGAGCATCTTGATTAGCTATTTCATTTTATGTTTATATGCTTTCTATTTCATGCTTAATATCTCTCTTGATATGCCTGTTTAGGATAATCTTTTGTTGCTAACACTAACGTTTGTTTCTTGTGCTCTTGTGTGTGTTTCCATCAAACAGGTTTTCTAATCCTTTTTGCAGAGCATCAACTACTATTAGTCCAACCTATAATATCCCTGTGAGAAGAAGTTGTAGAATTAAGGCTTCCCAAGGTTTAATTACCAAGGAGATGGAGCCTAATTTGGATAACTTGTTCCTTGAGGATGTTGGTGGTTCTTCCAATCCTCCAAATGACCTTGTTTATCCTCATTCTTTCTTTAATACTCATGATGTGGATGAATCACTAACTAGGGTTTTTGTTGACCAATTGGCAAAGATTGACAATCAATTTGAAAATATTCTACAATGGATGAGTCAACAATATTCGGAAATTGAAGCTCTACCATTGATTGAAGGATATAAAATAATGGTTCAAAGAGATAAACTTGGTGTTGATGTGTTGTGTGGTATTGCTCATATTGTGGATACTAATATTATGCCTATGAAGAGTTGTGTTGAAGTCCTTTGTTATACACAACCTCCTAGTCAAGTTAATCATTTCATCCCTCTGACTACTCCTATGGCTAGTGTTCCCACCTTTGCATCTAACATCATGGCTACCTCTACACAAAATGTCATACCTACACATGTTAGTCAAGGGGGGAATTATTCTAATCATAATTCCTTCATCCCTCCTCCTAGAGTCTTCCATTTGTTGCACAATTATCTCCCATACCTAGCTATCATAGTGTCCCGCCTCCTTATTCTCAAACTCGTCCTTCATTCAACAATGTTACCACTCCTTCTCAATCCAACATGTCCAATTCCAATCCATCCACCGAAGCTACCATCAATTTAATTTATCCCAAACAGTGTCTTTCTTACAACAACAAATAGCTTCCATGAACCAATCTAAGTATAATGTGTCCATATTTGATGTAGTGAGCCCATTATCCAATGACATTGTTTGTGTTGTCCCTCCTAAACATGTATAAGTCCCTCACTTGGAGCTTTTTAATGGAAAAGGTGATCCTTTGACTCATGTCAAAACATTTCAAACTTTGTGTAGTGACTTTGCTCATGACCAAATACTATTGGCTAAATTTTTTACTAGAACACTTGGGGATAAAGATTTTCAATGGTATTGTTCTTTGCCTCCTTATTCTATTACTTCTTTTCAACAATTGGCTAATGCTTTCATTCAACAATTTCATACTAATATTGGTCTTGAGATTACTTTGATTGATTTGATGCATTGTAAGCAAGGTGTTAAATAAAAAGTGATTGATTTAATTATTGGTAGATATAAACATTTGTATTCACAAATTGCTTTTCCTGTGCCTGATCAAGATATTCAAATAATTTTCATTTCTAATTTGCAAAAAGACATTAGAGATAAACTTCTCTTTTTTGAGTTTACTTCCTTTATCTAGTTGTGTGGAGTATTCACAATGATCACCTTACCGTGAGTCAATTGGAACAATCCTCTTCAATCGCTCTGACTGATAAAAGTGAAAGTGCTCAACAAGATTTTATGAATTTCAAACCGAATAAGGGATTCATCAAGTTCAATGACAACAACAACACTCAAGTAGCAACCGCAACGATAGGTGTGCCTCCTTTGTTCAAATACTTTAGAAAAGAATTCACTATTGTTAATGAATCTTTACATAGTATTATGATGCAATTGTTACAAAGGAATGTGTTGATGCTTCCCCCTATTAAACCACTTGATCCATTAAAGACCTCCTCACCTTACTTTGATTCCAAACCTTTTTACCAATATCATCACCAACCTGGTCATGACACTGAAAAGTGTTATTCCTTAAAGAGTGAGATTCAAGACTTGATTGATTACAATACTATATATGTGGTTGGTGTGAATGATAAAGGAAATAAATATGTAGCTCCTCCTAATCAAAATCTTTAAATTTTCACTAATTCTTTACCTTTCTATTTCACTAATGTGATTAAGACTGATCGTCTTGCCTTCTCTCCTACTAACCTTGGCCTTGAGTCTAATAATGTGGTGAACCTTATTGATAAAACTGAACCTCCTAAGGACATATGCATTACATTTGATCCTAGTAAGACTATTGAAGTGCCTGATGGCCCATTGTATATCACTATGAGAATCAAAGACATGCCCTCACAAGGGGTGCTCATTGATCTGGCTTGTATGGTTAATGTGATAACTGAAGAATTTATTTATACATTACAATTTCATCAAGTAACATATGATAAATATGATGTGGTGATTAAAATATTTGATGGTTTCTCTTGTCCTGCTATTGGTTCTATCTCTTCTCGTTGAGGTTGGTACTAAATCTTTAGATGTTAATTTTTCTATTATTCCTACATCAAAATAATTTCGTGTGAATTTGGGACATCCTTGGCTCTCTTCCATGAAAGAAATCCCTTATATTCTTCATAAGTGCTTGAAATTCCCTCTTGATGACAATATCATAACAATTAATCATATTATGTTCCAACCCACGATTAGGCAAAGAGATGTTAATCTTGATTATTTTTTGTCTGAAAAATTCCAACCTCTTAAGGCTCGAAGTGATGCTCTTTTTCAAACTTATATCAAAGATGTAATGACATGATTTTATCTTTGAGTAAAATTAGAAATCCAACACTTAGTCTTCCTCCTAGCAATGACCATATTCCTTCTCCTAAAGATAATCTCCCTCTTCCTCCTAAGGATACACCTATTCTTCCTCCTATGGATAAGCATATTATTCCTCCTAAGGATAGACCTATTCCTCCTCCTCATGATGGACCTGGTCTCCTTCCTACACCTTCTATTCCTCCTTTATATGGTGTGGTTCTACCTCCAAAATCTTACAAAGGAAAGCAACCGACATCTCCTATTGTTCAACTTAAGAAACCTTCTCCTATGCATCCTTCCTTAACATAAGAAAAGAAGTCTATGCCTATTGAACCTAAACCTTCACAACCTTCAGCTAAAAATAAAAGAAACCATTGTGTGAGAGAACACCGATGAAGACATCATGCTAGGGCTCATGAACTTGCTTCTCAAACAATTTCTTCTCCAAAGACACCAACTATTGACATAATAACATTTGCTCATCCTTCTCCTAACCAAAATTTTCAACCAAAATCTCCAAGATGTAAAATGATTAAGACAAATGATGGTTCAAGTTCTACTCCTATTAGAGCTCCTATTTTTGTTGATCTTGATGAAGAAATAGGTGATAATGTTGTTCATGAGAAAATGATGATGTTAATAATTCAGATGATGAATATGAATATGTTGATGTTGACAATGATTTATCTAAACAATTTTCAAAAGCATTAATCCTAGCTCCTAGTAACAGACAAAGTGACTCATCATTAGAGCATGGTCCTTGTTTGGAATTTGCGATAGCTCCATCTACAGTGCTTGAAGTGGTTCCTCTTTCATGTCGTCCACCTTCCCAAAACAATGATGAGCAAGATTGGGAGGTGGATGGTTTTCTCTATTAGCTTCATTCATACCATAGATTCTCTCTCTCCTCTCTTTCTTATTTTTGATCTCCTCCTATTTGTTTCTCAATTATTCTATTTGTTGTCCCTAGTGTTGTCTACTTGAGGATGATGCAAAGCATTGATATCTCTTTTGGTCTCTCCCATGTTGACTCAAAAGACAGATGTGCCCTTCTTCCATGGTGGTTTTGCTTTCTTTGGGGTATGAGGACAATTCTATGCAAATATATATACACGATATACATTATTTATCATAAAAAGCATATTGACCCCAGAGCTAGTTGAAACCACCCCGTGTTTTTTTATCTTGTGATCATTATCCCTTGATTTTCGCTTTCTTGGGGGCATATTATTGTGA
This sequence comes from Cryptomeria japonica, assembly GCF_030272615.1. Classification (NCBI taxonomy): domain Eukaryota; kingdom Viridiplantae; phylum Streptophyta; class Pinopsida; order Cupressales; family Cupressaceae; genus Cryptomeria; species Cryptomeria japonica. Next base: position 645,014,551 of record NC_081406.1, on the reverse strand, counting down.
TAATGTGATTGTCTTTTTGGGTTTATCCTACCTTAAATCCATTACTCCCAATGAGGTGTATGCAATCGCTTTGACGTGGGGGCATACACTCCGACGTGCTCAATGATCTCTCTCTTTCAAATATCTTGATACTTAAGTTACTTAGTGAAAGTCTTTTTCTTTTTAATTTTGGTATTTTTATTTTCATGACTCATAGTAAGAGAACCTTACTAGTTTGTAGTCATGGTTCTCTCTTTCTCTTTCTCTCATGATGTCCCTTTTATCTTGTTTTTGAAGTTGTAAGATTCTAAAGTCCACTAGGTGCTTGGTGTATCTTGCCTTCTTGGTGATTTGGTGAAATATTTTCAAGGTGAAACCTTGTACTTTACCGAGAGTATGATTGACTTCATACTCCTGCTAAAGTGGGGGCTAAATGTAGCATTATAAAATTGCACCCTTTTACACTTTTGACTGCATTTGGGTTCCTACCTTAGTGTTTGCGCCCCTAGGCCTGATTGGGACCTAATTCTACTTGCACCATGCAAATATGGCTTTATTTTGACCTCACAGATCAACTAGGCACCTTGTCCTAGCCCTAAAATGGCGTGGGACCAGGGCGCCATGCCTTGGTCCTCCCTATTTAGGCCCCTCTTTAAGCCATTTTTGCCTTTTCAAATTTGAGTGGGAGACCCAGTCCCGTCTCGGCCCATGTCAGAAAATTAATGGTTTTCGATGGGCAAGTGTAAAAGAAGGCTTTCCCCTCTCACTTGGCCAATCCACACACACAATACACAAGCATCATACACATATCCAACAACTACATTCAAGCATTCAGACAATTGAGCAAGTAATCAATCTTCCTTCAAGCCTTGGAGCAGAAACAAAGTCAAGATTCAAGCATTGAAGTGGACATTCACATCTTATTTTGTCAAAGACTTCATGAAACCCTAATCCAATGTGGAGACAAACAAAAACTTCACAAGAAGGTATATCATTTGGTTTTCAGTCATTATTCAACATCTCCCTCAAAAGGAGAATATTCAATTACAACAATTCAATTATCTTTTATCTCTATATAATGGTTAATTCTAAAATTGGGGTTTGACTTAGGCAAGCCCCTATTCCCAACCTATTTCCCTTTCTTTTTGTGTGTAGGAAACAGGTACAGAGCTATGATCTTCAGAATCAACATTATTTACAAAGACGAATCAATCCCCCTTTGGTGTGTGAAAAGTCTGGAGGACCAGGGAAAATTTTGCCACGATCCTGACATTTTGGGAGCTCCTTCAGGGATCAGATCTAAATCTGCTTATATTTCTTAGATCCAAATGCATGCCTCAATCTGACGACTGTATCTTATTGTTTCTATGTTTTTACCTTCATTTTCAACACTTTACCCTAATTTCAGCAATTCAATTTACAAAAGAGGGCAAAAAAATTCATCCCTTGAATCCAATCAGTATTTTCAATCTTTATCTTTGTTGGTTTGTGACTAAATCTATTGAATTCAACCCTCTTTTGAATGTAATAGGTCCCTAAGTAAAAATTAGCGGTTTTCATCCTTCTTGTGGTGGAAACCCTAATTTTTCACCATTACACTATTGTTTACTAATAATATCTTATATCTATCAATTTGTGAACTAAGGACTTACCACCAAAGTGTTCCCCTCAAAGCCCAAGTGAGCTTCTTGAAGAGAAAGGGGTGTCTCAACCTTAATGAGACATCGAAGAAGAAGACCATTGTAAGATCTGCAATAAAGAATATTAGAAAGAATGATATAACGAGTTGAAATATTTCGAATCCAAATATGAGTTTTCTTAATAGCGTTATTGGGAAAACCTCTAGATTTCAAATAGTTATAGATTTGAGAAAACCATTTCACCAAGTCTATGTGTGAATACATAAGACTATAAAGTTTAGGTTTATCAGAGATAGTGGGAGAGCAGATAACTTGTACCACAAAGTGATACTCATCCACATTGTTGTTAGGGCATACACGAGAATCCATGCTTTCCATTGCATCTACGTGATGATTCTCTCTCTTGAAAATATTATCGATAATATAGGAAGAGAAGTGATTAAGTATAGTCAAAGCTAGGTCACGATACTAAGATAGCTTAGACTATTTGGCTCAATATGCTCTCATGATTTGATTTGCAATAAGTTTAGAATTGTGTCAACTTGAATTTCATCCTCAGAATGCTACCTGGAACAAGTTAGTTTCACAAAATACCAATGGAAATGCTACAGGAAATCCAAACTCAACCAATGAAACTACATGAAATACATATGAAATAAAAATACTAATATTACCTTCATGGTTTATGTCTCATTGTGTCCTAACTCCACTGTTCCTGGTTGCAGATGGTGTGCTCTCAGACAATGCACTAATAGCTTCCAAAATGGCATATTAAGAATGGACTGATAACTGATAGTTCACAAATGCTATGATATGCAATACTACATGATTATGCTAAAATGATTATGCTAAAATGCTTATGCTAAATTGCTATTTGCTTCAAGATTAAAACTCACGGATGCATAAGTTTTACAAATGATTTGCTTGAAAATGCACTTGAAGTCTAACTCTCTCTCAACTGAAGCTATTGATTTTATAGACCTTGATAGGATGAGATGATGTGGCTCAGATCAATGGTCATGGTCAAATCTACAGATTTGGATAGTTGTGAGCAAGGGTGAAGGTTGAGAGAAAGGAGGAAGGAGAAGACAAGTGTCACTCATCTCACCTTGACTGGGTTGCTGACTGAGGGAATCTAGGGATGGTTAGAGAAGATTTAGGCATGAGAGGACAAGTGGACTCAAGTCCTTCCTAAGATGTAGGGGGTGTTGGAGAGAATATAGAAGATGGTTATGAAATATGTGTACGTACACAATATTCATTGAATTTGGTGGTTGAAGATAAATGATGAATTAATATTTAAGAAATATTAATTTCCTTAGCCACATGATGGATGAGTTGGCAAAGGGAAGATGAAGTGGATATGGAAGGTGAGTTGGATAAGAGAGATTAAATAATTTAGGAAATAATTTAATATTCGAGACAGGATAGGAGAATAATCATTAAATATTAGATATTTAATTAACTTGGTTAAAAGGATAATTAAATATTAGATATTTAATTATTTAGAGGAATAGAATTGATGAATTAATTAATAAATTATTTCAATTAAATTAATTAATAGAAAGACACGAAATGAATTAAATAAATTAATCTTTTCAAATTAACTATTTAATAGAAGAATAACTATTAAATAAATATATAATATTTATTTAATCGCTCATAGCCAATTTTATGTGTATACAAGAATCATTATGAATACAAATATGTGTAACTTCATATTCAATTGCAACATGCAACCTAACAATGAGGGCTTCATACTAAGGGATATTATTTCTACGATAGAACTCAAGTCAAAAGAAAAGAGGAACTGGATTTCCTTCAAGCGAGATTAAGATGACACCTGCTCCAAAATCAATTTGACATCTCGGTCTATCAAAATACATTTCTCATATATGTTCATGGTCTATTGTAAACAGATTTTCATGTAGGAACAAATATAACGTAGGAAATGATTTAGGTGAGGCAGCTTCCACCAATCGATCAATGACAACTTGACCCTTGATCGATATTTAAGTTACAAACTTAAGGTCGTACTCAGAAAGCAACAACACCCATTTCACTAACCTCTCTGAGATATCAGATCTAGAGAAGGGGTGTTTAAGAAGATCATTCTTCACAATGACATGAATTTCTATATGGATAAGATAATGCCTTAGCTTATGCATTGCAAAGACGAGAGAAAGACAATACTTTTTCATCGTAGACTAATGTGTTTCATAATGAATAACAATATAGCTAATGTAATAGACTATTTATCCTTTCCATCATCATCATCATACTAATCCAATGGGGATGGCAAAGCATTAGGTGATGCTAAGATATAGAGAACATGTTGGAAATTGACACTCATCCGTCTTAATTGTGTTGTCATTGATGGAAACACACACCATTTTGGGTTGGTCACTTAACCGGTACTCACTAGTATCCATTGTTTGGCAACCGACATTCAGTCATTCAGCACACAAGGAACCAGCACCGGTAGGAAAGGGAAATTGGCAATCTAGGAACCTGTATATGACGCCGACACACGAGATTTATTTGGAAGGTCTACATGACAACGATCAAAGGCATCGGTCTTGAAGTTTAATGAATTATTTTTTCTTAGGCCAACATGTAAATAAATTGTAATATCTTTGTAAGCCGACATAAGGCATTTATGTTTGTGTTTGGGAAGGGTATTTAAGTCAATCCAGATAGGTTATTTTGGTGATGTATAAGGATGCATAAGAAGGTGATGGAATATAATAATGTAGTGTTGTATGAGCAATCTTGATTGACAGAATACGAATGTAATATTCTATAGCCGGTCTTGGATTTTGGTTTAGAGGTTTGGGAAGCGAAGCAAGATACCGGTAAGGAAGGACACAGTGTAAATCGGTACATATTGTGCTTTAACCAGAACTCATCTTGCATAGCAGATGCACTCTTACAGTTCAGAATTTTGTTTGTAACTCCATGTGTGGTGTTTGTAGTCAGTGAGGCTCCTTTTGTGATGAGTAGTGTGCTCTAGGCTGTTGACCTTCCTGCATGTGTAGGCCCCTATTTTATTCTTTCATGTTTACTAGTTACTGAATTGCATTGTTAATAAGGTTAAAATTGATTATACTGGCAGAACACTGATTCACCCCCCCCCCCCCCTTCTCAGTGTTCTCGCATTCCAACAATTGGTATCAGAGCTTGGTGCCTTGGAGTAAGTCTAACAGCTTGAGGAAGATCCTGAATCCAGAATCCATGGAGATGAGTCTACAGAAACAACTTGAAGTAGCACTTGAGAAATATGATGTTGAAAGGATGAAGAACTTGAAATTGCAAGATGATTTGAACTCTGCAAAGGAATTCATTCTTACCCTGCAGGAGAGGTTGTCATCTGTTCAAGCTAAAAGGAAGGAACTTTTGCAAAATCCGGATGATGAAGAGAAGGATGCCCTTAAGGAATAATGTCAGAAACTGAGTCACAAGAATGGTGTGATGAAGAATGAAATGCAAGCCATTAATATGAGGATGTCCAAGGAGATTGAAGACCAGAAGAAGAATGAAGAAAATCTTAGCAAATCTCTGAAAGACAAATTTGAGGAATGTATTAGGTTGGCGCATGAGAATGATGAATTGAGGATTGAGTTGGTACAATCATAGAACAGTGAACAAGAGCTGGAAAGAATGATGTCAATCCTAAGAAGTGATCAGGATGTTGCAAATTGTTAGATACTTGATCAGTCCCAAAGACACTGAGATGGGGGGGTGAATCAGTGTCCAACCGATAATTGAAATATTTAAACTTGTGTGCAACTTTACAACCCAAATTAATGTACCGATAAATAAGCAATAAAACAATAAAGAGAAATAAAAGAGACAACATCAATGCACACCATAACACAAGATATTTTGGCGAGAAAACCCGGTAGGGGAAAAAACTCGGTCAGATTTGTGACCCACAATATTTACTCACTGGCCAATATGAATAAATATTACTGATACAATAGGGGCCTGCACATGCAGGAAGGCCAACAGCCTAGAGCTCACTGCTCAATACAAATTAGGAGTCACACTGACTACAAAATTGGATGATTAAATCCAATGACAATGTACTACTCAAAATATCATCTACAATGTTGGATTCAGTACCGGTTTAAGCTCTGTCAAATACTTCTACCATAAACTTTTCTTCGCTTACATACATATAAAATAACCTACAAGATCTCATACATATATGAGTCTTTACAAGACATCATGTCGACTACAAATAATTAATTACATTACAATATAATTCACATAAACAAAACTTTATCTTATGTTGGCCTGAGTGCCGGTATGATTCATTTACGGTGTAAATTGGATGCCGATGTGAATGAACTTTGTGTAGCTGTCGGTGCCGGTATGTGAAGTCTGTTGCCGGTATAATCAATATAATCCTGTAGAACCATGTTACCAGTTGGTTGCCATCAATGACAACATCAACCATTCTCATCTGAGTGTGTAATGCCAACACAAATGAATACAAAGAAAATTTTAGGGTTAGTTCTGCAAGGCTTGATGAATTATGGAAGGATCAAAGAGATAATGGAGACACTAGAGGTCTTGGATTTGAGCATGGAGAAAGCTCTGGTACTGCAAATCAAGGAAATCCTTCAGACACCCTATTACCCCTATATTTTTGCTCATTCCTAAAGCCTCATAATCAGATAAAAACCAACTATTGCTAATGTTTTAATGTTGAAAGTGTTGGTCACCTTTGTTCAAACTTTCAAGGACCCTCATGGACATCCCCTACCCGTCAGTCACAAAGAAGTCATTATTTTTTAAATTATGTGAAAGATGACACAAAATCTTTTTGTAGAGATAATTTTAACATCCTTTTCTCCAAAATGATCAGTTTTTATGGCCAAACTCCATGTCGACTGGGAGATTTTAATTCTTTTATTTTTGGGTTACCCATATGCCCAAGCAATTAAATCCCAAGTCTTATGTGTCCTATGCAAAAATTATTTATGGGTTATGCTCTACTTGGCTTTTTTTTTTACAGTTAAAATTTCACAAGAAACAAAGCCCTCAGTAAAAAGTTATGCAATTTTTTCTATAGCATCCCAAAGGAACAATTATCATTGAACTTGAACTATTGAACCTTTTCAAAAAGTTCAAAGTTCGGGTTCAAGTTCAAAGTTTGAGTTCAACCGGAGCGGGTTGTATCACAGCTTTAATTTTAATGAGTGTAAAGTCTTTGTAATTTTTTATCATTGAACTTGAACTTTGAACTTTCTTTGGTTCAAGGTTCAAAGGTTCAACACGCAGCCAAATATGAAGACAAAGTGATAAATGAAGCATATTGTGGGCAAAGTCTGTAATTTTGAACCTCCTGATTGAACCTTGCAGGGTTAAGGTCCGCAGGTTCAATGCGCAAGAAAATGGAAAGACAAAGCAATCAATGAAGCATACTGTGGGTGCAGTCTATGTTTTTGAACCTTCTGATTGAACCTCACAGGTTCAAGGTTCAAGGTTCAAGGTTCAAGGTTCAAGGTTCAAGGTTCAAGGTTCAAAGTTCAGGTTCAAGTCTCAAAGTTCAAAGTTCGGGTTCGCAGGTTCAATTTCAAAGGTTCGAATTTAGAGTTCAGAGATTCATCAGATGAAGGTTCAGAATGTGTGGGTTCAAAATTCAGCAAGTTCAATAATCCAATAACATTGGCATGTATATTGTTTATAGTTTTTCAATGCAACCTATAACCACAAATTTTCTGAGACAGAAAAATCAATCTCGGTGTGGGGGGCATAACTATTAATTCAATTGTTGGATCGCACTGAATTTTTTATATGGTTTAGAAAACCTAGATTTCTAAATCCTCACTAGAGCAATTGGACAAATATTATAGCGTTCAAAATGTATTAATCTCTGAGTACAAATCTATAAAAAAAATTTGAGATAAAAGTTTTGAAGCTAAAAAAAAAGTTGTCGGGAAGAAGATAAAAGATAAAAGAAAAGATTAATTAATAATATTTTCAAGAACCAGTTATTGATAACTGAAAGTCTCTTTAGAAAAAAGAGGTTATATATATGTAATGAAGGAAAAGAGAGGGTTTTCTATTTTTTTAATCTTTTGGCTGTAAAAGAGGAGGCAACATTTTTTTCTGGACTGCACAGTTAATATTTTTCAAAAGTGTAGAGTCTATGAGCTTACATTTTAGCATTGATGGAATGAAGAAGATTTTGTTGATCTGTGTATTTGTCAATATTTTCTTTTGATTACAATGAGCTTTGTTTCTCTTGTGATTACCTTTCATTGCCTTTTCTGTTACATTAAATTGTGTATGCATTTAATTCTGAAACTTTAATTTCAGAAATAATTTGTATGTTGAAAAAAAATGTGTTGTTAGCTCTTTGTCTGGGTATTCTTATCCCCCTTGTCCTTTGAGGCATGAGAGAGACTCGATCAGAGTCCAGAAATTTTTGATCTATTGGAAAGGGTATTTTCTTGGGTGTGGGTAATTAAACTGTGTTTTACTTATCTTCATTCACTTCATTATAAATCTGCTATTCACATTTGTGTCATGGCTATGAGCATATGTTAGTTGCCTTTATTGTTTTCCGGTTAAAAGCATATTCAGAAAATATACATTTTTATCCAACGAAGGGAGTTGTACCTTCATATCAAAATTTAGAGAGCACTTGCACTCACCATTGCAAGTGACTCAACTGTTGGTTCTTGTTTTTGTCTTTCAATTTGGGCATTTGGGAGTCATTTTTGAAAAGTATTTAAGGACAAATCTACTAACCAACACAACTGGAATCAGAAATCACTGGTAAGGCAACCCAATGCACATAAATTTAATGGTAGATGCTTTGTTTGTAATAAGTTTGGTCATAGAGCAAGTCAATGCATAAATAGAGCAAATTAGAATAACAATTTAGTTCCCAGTCAATGTTCAAAATGTAATAAGTATGGTCATAGGACAGAAGATTGTAGAATGAATGTCAGATGTCATGCATGTGGAAATTTTGGGCATATGGATAATCAATGTAGGTCGAAGAATGGTCAAGGACTCAACAAGGCAATTCAGAGAAATTATGTCACTTGCTATCCATGCAACAAAATAGGACATATTGCCAAATATTGCAGAAGCAAGAACAATCCGATAGGAAATGATGAGAAAGGAAAACAAAAGGTTGAAGTCATCTAAAAGGAGCATGAGAGGAAATGGGTTAGGAAATATGAAGATCAATCGACAGAGGCAATCAACCCGGTTACTCAACTGGCAGAGCACAATGTTCCTGCACCGACAGGAAACTTATCTGGTAACTAAGGCATTAGACTTAGGGGCAGGCAAATTATTGACAGATCTTGCATTGCCTGCTATAGAGGTCTAAAATCTTGCTTTAGATCTTGGTAAAGACAGTCTGGAGATTCACCGACGCTGAGATAATGGATTTTGAGTCTGGTATGATATGTCGACATGCATTAATGTCAATGAGAAATTAGGGTTTTCGCAGAATAAAAGGCAAATATTGGTTCATTTTCGATCGCACTACATTCAAAGCGAAACAGAGCAAGTTCAAGGGGATTTAAGGCGATCAAAATCATTTCAAGAGAATTCCAGTGCATTCTCAAGTGGATTTTCAAGAGCTTTCAAAGACGAAGGTTATGAGGTATTTTATCAATTTTTTGAGCTATCCTTATTTGCAATGGTTTCTGCATCATCTTCCACTCCAGTAGGTGTGGCTACTCCTATTAATGTTGACATCTAGGACCATGCATGCCCTGTTTTCAAGCAATACCCTCAAATTGTGAAGGTCGATGATTCAGTTAGCGCATTTTATAGGGTTCCTGAAGGAGTTTTATATGTCAAAGATGTTTGTGAATACATTCATTATACTTTGGAGGATTTGGGTTCTGTTGAGATCAATAACATGTATATTGGCACTTTGGAGAACTAGGATGGGTTGATGAAACTAGAATTTCAAATTTTGAAAGATCAGGGTTTTACTGATATTTTGGAGATACCAGAATTTGAGGATGAATTGATCTGGTATGCACTAAGTTGAGTCCAAGGCGAATTCATATGGCTAGACCAGCCCCACAAGATCATCAAGGAGGTTATTCATGGGATCACCAGTTTACCCCAGACTAGTCCAACCCTTGGAAGGAAGAAGATATCTAATGATGAGGTGGAAAAGTTAACTGGTGCAATATCTTACAACCAGTCCATGAGAATCAGTACTATTGGAGATAAAGCAGTTCAATTTGCAAGCATGATCATCGGTTACAAGGTAACCTAATCAAATTTGTTGAACTCTATTTCCAGTTCATGCATTTTCTATTCTCATAAAATGATTAAGGAGAATGAAAATCTAGATCTATATCAATGGATGTGTGATGAGTTGATAATAAACTTAGGGAAGATTAAGGGTGAGAAGAAGGGTACTTACAAGTATGGCAACCTTGTTGTCTGTTTAATGCTTTTCTTTCTAAATGAGTTACGCGGAACTAGTAAGACTCAATGGGCATTTGATATACCAGTAGCAAAACAAATCAAAGATGCTATAAGGAATCAAGGCAAGAAGAAGAAATCAGACGTAGATATTGCTCTCGAATCCGGTAAGAGTATTGAAGTCATTCCTCCTCTTTCAGTTGCTGAGTTGATTGATCAAATCACTAAAGATGGAATTTTGAGTAATATACAACATTATTATGTACATATGTATGATAAGGATCAAATGGAGATAGAGGAATCAGTTTTGTTATACTTATATATATATATATATAAGAAGGCACTTTTAGAGATTGAAAAACAAATATCGGAAAAATTGTATAGTAAACTAGATGCTAGAAGGTTATATGTGGTTGAAGAGGATAGACATATAAAGGTACATGAATTGTTAATTGTGTGGTGCTTTAACTAATGAAGAGATACAACAGTGTTTAGAGTTTGCTAATAAATCAATTTTCTGAAGCAAACACCGGCATGTGAGTCTCATGGTAGGTAGAGTGAATGAGATAGTTAAGGAGACACATGAGGCTTGGGTAAAATTCTTTGTAGATAAACCGAGAATCTTTACATCACTGGAAGTCTCTCAAATTTGTAACACTCCAGATATCTCGGTAGATGATAAGGGGAAAGGTATATTGGGAATGGATACATCATTTTTGGATCAAAAACTAACTGAGGATATCCCTCTGGTAGAACCACTTGTACCTAATATAGAGATACCGATAGATAACATTGATACGGTATAGGATAAGAAGGATACACCCGAACAAATCATTCCGGATATTGAGGTCATTGATGTGGAAACAGAAAATAAACCATTTGAGGATATTGAACCTCCAACACAAAATGTACATACTGAAGAGGTTAAGGTTGAAAATATTACTGCACCAAGTCGCAAAGCCACCGGTGCAAGTCTTGAGGTTGAATCTTCAGGAAAGATTTTTGATAGTCATTCATTGTTGGCACTTGACTCATCCGGTCAAGTTGATTTTGCATAGAAGAATATTGAGTAGTTGATCAGTTTTGAGTTGATGTATGTTGCAACTCAGAAGTTAAGGAAGGAAGGGACTAAAGACAAGAAGGTTATTGAGCAGACGATTCCAGTTTTGCAGCAACTTGCACCTGAATATAAGGTAGATCAGATTGGTATTCCATCTGATAAACTAAAAGGTTTGACTGAGCATATTTCCAAAGATTTTAAAACTCTTCAATAGGTATCAAATTGACAGTTGATTGAGCGGTATAATGCAGCCCCGAAAGTCACTTGTGACAGCATGATTTCATCTGACAAGGCCAAGCTGAGAGATAAGATATCAAAGATTGATGTGGCTCTAAATGAGTGTATCAATATATATAGGTCATGTACTAATACCGGAAAACTAACAACGGATCTTGAGGTGAAATTGAAGGTGGCAAAGGCCCGGATAGATCTTTTGGCTAACGGTTTTGATGGTATTCAGACACCCACCAGTACCATTGATGGTCAGATTTTGATTACAGGGTTTGAGATTTCTAGATTACAGAAGGACATGGATAGGCTAATCCAGCGTGCAAGAGAATTAAGAGGTTTGGTGAGTCCCTGGTTGAACACTATGTTACTTCACAAGAGGGAAAGCATAGACTTAATGAATAAACCTACTCCGACAAACCTATTAGAAGAAGAGCTTCATGCATACGGTCTTAATGGTTTTGTATCCATTTTGAGCACATTGAAGACAGGTTGGGATGCATATTTAGGATTTTTGAAGAATGCTTACCCGAATATTTTCAAGTATATCTAGATCCAGTAATCACATTTTGGTTTGTACAGAATTTCATTTCTTTCACTCATTTGCCCCAACTTTGGCATTGTTGTCAAAGGGGGAGAGGTTGATGTGAAAAATGTCTAGGGACATGAGAAGTAATGTATAGATCAAGGGGAGAAGTCTTCCAACAGTTTTTGAGATTGTTTTTGGAGTTTTTGGCAGGGAACCGGAACAACACTTCAACGATTCATTTTTCACATGAGTGTTTCCATCAATGCAAAAGGGGGAGATTGTTGGCAATTGAAACTCATCTGGATTAGTTCTATTATTATTGATGGCAATACACACCATTTTGGGTTGTTCACTTAATCGGTACTCGCCTATATTCATTGTTTGGAAACCGCCATTCATTCATCCGACACACAAGGAACCGACACTGGTAGGAAAGGGAAACCAACAATCTAGGAACCAGTATATGAGGCCGACATAGGATATTGATCCAGAAGGTCTACATGGCAATGATCAAAAGCATCGGTCTTGAAGTTTAATGAATTTATTTTTTCTTAGGCCGACATGTAAATAATTGTAATATCTTTGTAAGCCGACATAAGACATTTATGTTTGTGTTTTGGAAGGGTATTTAAGTCAATCCAGTTAGGTTATTTTGGTGATGTATAAGGATGCATAAGAAGTAATGGAATATATTAATGTAATGTTGTATGAGAAATCTTGATCGATAGAATGCGAATATATTTGCAGTCGGTCTTGGATTTTGGTTTAGAGGTTTGGGAAGTGAAGAAAGATACTAATAAGGAAGGACACAATGTAAATCGATAGATACTATGCTTCAATCGGGACTCGTCCAACATAGAAGATGCACTCTTAGATTTCATGATTTTGTTTGTAACTCCATATGTGGTGTTTGTAGTCAGTGAGGCTCCTTTTGTGATGAGCAGTGTGCTTTAGGTTGTTGACCTTCTTGCATGTGCAGGCCCCTATTGTAATATTTATTCATCTAGCCAATGGATAGATATTTTGGGTCTCCAATCCCACCGTGGTTTTTCCTCTTTGAGGTTTTCCACGTATAATTCTCTATGTTATGGTGTATGCTCTTGTGGTTGCTTCATTTCTATTTGTTGTTATATTCTTTCATGTTTACCGGTTACTGAATTGCATTGTTAATAAGGTTAAAATTGATTATGCTGACATAACACTAATTCACCCCCCCCCCCCTCCTCTCAATGTTCTTGGATTCCAACAATCAGTATCAGAGCTTGGTGCCTTGGAGTAAGTCTAACAATTTGAGGAAGATCTTGAATCCAGAATCCGTGGAGATGAGTCTACAGAAACAACTTGAAGACTATGATGCTGAAAGGATGAAGAACTTGAAGTTGTAAGATGAATTAAACTCTGCAAAGGAATTCATTCTTACCCTGCAGGAGAGGCTGTCATATGTTCAAGCTAAAAGGAAGGAACTTTTGCAAAATCCAAATGATGAAGAGAAGGATGCCCTTAAGGAACAATGTTAGAAACTAAGTCGGGAGAATGGTGTGATCAAGAATGAAATGCAAGCCATGACTATGAGGATGTCCAAGAAGATTAAAGATCAGAAGAAGAATGAAGAAAATCTTAGCAGATCTCTGAAAGACAGATTTGAGGAATGCATTAGGTTGGCGCATGAGAATGATGAATTTAGGACTGAGTTGGTACAATCATAGAACAATGAACAAGAGATGGAAAGGATAATGTCAATTCTAAGAAGTGATCTAGATGCTACAAATGAATACAAAGAAAAGTTCAGGGTCAATTCTGCAAGGCTTGATGAATTATTGAAGGATCAAAGAGACACAAGAGACACTAGAGGTCTTGGATTTGAGCATGGAGAAAGCTCTCATACGAAAAATCGGGGAAATCCACCAGACAACCAGAATCAAAAATCACTGGTAAGGCAACCCAATGCACATAAATTTAATGGTAGATTCTTTGTTTGGTCATAGAGAAAGTCAATGCAGAAATAGAGCAAATCAAAATAACAATGTAGTTATTGGTCAATGTTCAAAATGTGATAAGTATGGTCATAGGACAGAAGATTGCATAATGAATGTTAGATGTTATGCATGTGGAAAGTTTGGGTAGATGGATATGTTAGGTCCCAGAGACAACTGAGAGGGGGGGGGGGGGGGGGGTGGGGGGTGAATCAGTTGTCAAATAAATTCAAACCAAAAACTACTTAACCAACCTTAATGCTTAATACTGGTAAACCAAACTTTATGTCAGTAGATATTTTATCAGTTAATTGCAATACCGGTAAAAATTAATGCATAAAATAGAAAGACAATAACATCCACAACACAACACCAATATTTGTACGTGGAAACCCTGTAAGGGGAAAAACCACGGTGGGAAACCTTACCCACAAGCAGATGATACTACTACAGATAGTATGTGTATACAAATGGGGTATGCACATGCAGAAAGGCCAAGAGCCTAGAGCTCATTGCTCAAACACAAATAGGAGTCACATTGACTACAATTGGATGGTTAAATCCAATAATGATGTACTGCTCAAAATAGCATCTTCATATGTTGGATTCAGTACCGGTGTAGTTCTGATATGCCTTCACAAAAAAATTTCTTCACCTTCAAATGATGTCTGTGTGTATAGCTCTTCTTATTCTCGCATATACCTTCTTAAAATTCCTTTTCCCAATCGTATATCGATCTTACAAATAAGATCTTACATATATACCATAACCTAAGACCAATTTTAGTAGGTCGGCTCTAAAAGATATTACAATAAAACAATTACAAGTAAATCAATAACCGATGCAATATCTGATTCAACATGTCGGCTTAATGCATTTACAACATTGATAAATCATCTCCAAAGCGTGTCGTGTTGATCTGGAATAGATAAGCCTGTCGGTGCTTATTTTGGACCTATTTGCTGGTAATAGCAAATATGCAAACACGAATATACCAATGAACAAATCTCCAAGATAAAGTGTCCAAATGATGTCTACAACATAACCAAGTGTTTTCCATGTCATTCCAGGTGCCGGTGAACAATATATCCTACCGATGAACCAGATATCGGTGACTGTGCATAAGTCACTTGCTTGCCGATGAACATAACCAATTCTCCAAGGTGCCAGAGTTGATAAGTGTTAATAGGTGTTGACATCAATGACAAAACCATATCAACATATCCAAAATACCAACAATCTCCCCCTTTGGCATTGACGGCAACACAAGATGGAAAAACCATCAAACTGCCAAAACAGAAATGCCAAATACCAAAAACCAACAATCTCCCAAAAAGAGATCATAACCAGAAATCAAAATTTAGATACAGAGAGTAACAATCTCTTCCCCAAGTAACAATCTCTCCCCCTGAGAGTGACATGTGTTTTCCTTGTGTTTTTCCATATCAATCTCTCCCCCTTTGACATCAAATGCCAAAGCCAATACAAAAACCAGGTTCAAATACAAAATACCAACCAATTCAGTATACCAACTACTCCCCCTAGGAAGTAGCTCACCTCATCAAAGCCAGAGTAAAATATTTCTCTGTTAATTCTGTCGGTTGATGACAAACATCAACTGTCTAAGTCTCTACTGGTGGGGGTATGACTCCAAGCTGATCTCTGAGATATTCAAAAGTCTCCTTAGGCAAAGGTTTAGTGAAAATATCTGAAATCTTCTCTTTAGTATTCACATAAACTAGTTTTACTTCTTTTGCTTCAACATTCTCTTTCAGAAAATTCAATTTGATATAAACATGTTTAGTTTTGGAATGTAGTACCAGTTTCTTAGATATATCAATTGCTACAGTGTTATCACAATAGATAGTTATAGGTTCCTTTCAATTTACATTTATATCCTTCAACATTTGCTTAAGCCATAATACCTGTATACAGTTAGTTGTTCCTGCAACATATTCTGATTCAGTTGTTGATAAAGATGTGCAACTTTGTTTCTTACTCATCCAAGAAATTAATCTGCTTCCAAGAAAAAATGCTTCACCGGTGGTGCTTTTTCTGTCATCCATATCTCCTGCCCAATTTGCATCTGTGTATGCACATAATTCAAAGTTTTCATCTCTAGGATACCATAAGCCAAGATTTGTAGTGCCTTGTAAGTACCAGAAAATACTTTTTACTGTTGATTCATGATTTTCTTTAGGATTACTCTGAAATATTGAAACAATACATACTACATTCATAATATCAGGTCTTGTTTGTGTCAAATATAGTAGGCCTCCTATCATAGATTTGTACCTAGTCGGATTAACAGGTGTAGATTCATCCCTTAGTGATAATTTGTCATTTGTAGTCATAGGTGTGCTTACCAGTTTAGTGTTCTCCATCCCAAATTTCTTTAGTAACTCCTTCAAGTACTTAGATTGACTCAAGAATATACCTTTATCAGCCTGTGAAATATGCAATCCTAGAAAGAATTTTATCTCTCCAATCATAGACATTTCGAATTCTTGTTGCATTTCAATAGAAAATTCTTTACATAGTCCATATTCTCCTCCAAAGATTATATCATCAACAAAAACTTCTATAACCAAGATGTCATCATTAGTCACTTTATAGTATAAGTTGTTGTCAACATTACCTATAGAAAAAACAATCTTCAAAAGATATTTATCCAATATAGCATACCAAGCTCTTGGAGCTTGCTTCAACCCATACAAAGCTTTCCTTAACTTGCAAACCATATCTTTGTTATTTGTCAAAGAAAATCCATCAGATTGCTCAATGTAGACTTCTTCTTCAAGATCTCCATTCAGAAATGCACATTTAATATCCATTTGATATACTTTGTAGTTCTTGTGTGTTGCAAAAGCCAGGAATAATCTGACTACCTCAATTCTAGCTACCGGTGCAAAGGTTTCATTATAATCAATTCCTTCTTTCTGTGAATATCCCTTACACACTAGTCTTGCTTTATTTCTGATTACCTTACCATCTTCATTAAGTTTGTTTCTGAATACCCATTTTGTTCCAATTACATTTTTGTCTTTAGGCCGAGGAACTAATGTCCATATGTTATTCTTTTCAATTTGTTCTAATTACCTTCCATAGCTTTAATCCAGTGTTTATCTTCACATGCCTCATTAATTGATGATGGTTCAATTTGAGAAATAAGACATACCTCTTCATTTTCTAGTCTTCCTCTTGTCATAACTCCTTGATACTTGTTCCCAATTATCTGATTTTTAGAGTGGTTCAATCTTACATACCGGGGTGTCTTCGTTTGTTGTTGTTCTTCAGTTACAATGGAATTTTCAAATGATACTGGTGTAACTAGATCTTCATTCTGTACCGGTGGGTTCAATGTTGGTTCATTTGTTAGTATCTTTGTTGCCAGTTTAGAGTCTATATACCTTGAATATCCTCTAAATTGTTCATCAGTCTTCACATTTGTACTCTCAACAATTTTCTGCAATCTTTTGTTAAAACATATATATGCTTTTCTTTTAGATGTATAACCAAGAAATATTCCTTCATCACTTATAGGATCAAATTTTCCAATATACTCATCTCTCCTAATATAGCATTTACTTCCAGATATTCTGAAATATTTAAGAGTAGGAGTAATGCCAAACCATAGTTCATGAGGGGTCTTACTGGTTTCTCCTTTGATGTGAACTTTATTGAATGTATAGACCGATGTGCTTACTGCCTCTCTCCAATATACATGTGGTATATTTGCTTCTGATAACATACTTCTAGCTGCATCCAAGATAATTATGTTTTTCCTTTCTACAACTCCATTCTGTTGTGGTGTACGGGGTGCTGATAATTGCCTTTTGATTCCATTCACTTCACAGAATGTATTAAATTCCTTAGATGTAAATGCACCTCCATGATCTGATCTCAGACATTTGATTTTCTTACCGGTTTCATTTTCTACCATCACCTTGAATAGTTTGAACTTCCCAAGTGCTTCTAATTTTTCTCTAAGAAAAGTAACCCAACACATTCTAGAATAGTCATCAATGATTAGCATGAAATATCTATCACCTTGTAAGCTTTTAGTTCTAGCTAGACCACATAAATCAGTCTGAATTAATTCAAGAGCATTATTGGATTTTTATGGAATAATTTTAAAAGATGCTCTAACTTGTTTTCCAAATTGACATTCCTTACATATCGGATTGTGAGGTTTAACAATCTTAGGTAAATCTTTAACTACCTTAGAAGTGCTGATTTTCACAATGAAATCAAAATTTACATGACAGAGTCTCTTATGCCATAGCCAACTTTCATCAATATGTGCAATTAAGCATGTCTTTTCATTGTTATTCAAATGAAAGATGTTACCTCTAGTTTGATTACCGGTTGCAATTTCCAAACCAATTTTGTTCATAATTTTGCATTTCCCATTCTTGAATTGTAACTGAAATCATTTTTCAACTAATTGATCAACACTCAAAAGATTATGCTTTAAACCTTCAACATAGTAAACATTGTCAGTATTATGCTTACCATCAAGAGATATAGAACATTTTCCTTTGATTAAACAAGCTTTATCATCTCCAAATCTTACCAGACCTCCATTATATTCCTAAAAGTTCAAGAATTTACTTTTGTCACCAGTCATATGATGTGAACTGTTAGGCCCAATATGGAAAGCTAATGTACTGGTAGAGGAGGGGTGAATCAGTACTCCAAAACTTTTCTTCAATACTAACCTTACTGTTATGCATAAATAGAATAGTGCAGTAACATAAAATAAAGTTAAAACAAACAGATAACAATCATACATGATTCACTCCATAACACATATATTTTGGTTACACAGAAACTCTTGGTTAGAGAGAAAAACTGTGGTGGGGATGGCACCCACAACTTCACTACTGCAATAATAAAGATTGCTCAGTTAGAGCTACATTTAGCTATTTCTGATAGCTTACCCTGTTAGGAGTAACAAGATCTGTTAGATCTACCTTGCTAAAGGATTTTACAACATTAATCTGAATGTTGCACCTGGTTAGAGGCTTTACAATTTATAGACTTGGTTAGAGTCTTTTACCCTGTTAAAGGTTTCTCTTTCAACTTCACAATATTACAATAAAATCATTACAAATATCTGCAACTTTACATCTGAAATGTTATAGCAGATTCTATGTGCTCAGAATAAGATTACCTTGCTTATAGCATACCTCGATAACCCATATAGTAACTCGGTAAACCCTTCTGTTTACTCTATTCTTTGACTGTTCTCTGAAAATCTTCTCGATGACCTCTGTGTCTCTGTAACAGTCTTCCTTCATACATATATGCACACACACATACATACATCTTTTACTCTCTTCCCATGCTGTATAAATAGATCTCTTAAAACGGTGATCTGATTCATTGCTTCGATCTTACAAACAAGATTCCTTGAATGAATAACTAAACAAAATATTTCATTGGTTATATTGACCTCGCAATCATACACAATCTTCTAGTGCAATTTCCAATGTAATAACGGTTAGATATGCCTTGATCTTGTAACACGTTTGCATATGCATGTCCAGGTTCAATGTATCTGGTAACACGTTTCACTCGGTGTGTTAACTTTACTGCTCAGTAGCCATACAAAGATACTCGGTAAACAGCTCGGTGAATACTGCGTTTTGTGACTGCTTTCTTCTGTAACCGACTAGATTGTTCATACCGACTTCTCTATGTGTACCGACTGCATGATTCAATAATGCTAACCGACTAGAATAAATATTATGACTTTGAATATAAAAATTAATGGCAATTTGATAAGTAGTAACAATGAACATCATGAATCAATGATCCATTTATCCTTAACTTCAACTTTAGCTGTCGAGTTGAACAGTAGGTGTCGGTTGATCTTCTGTTATAGCAACAAAAACCCATCCATTGTCTGTCGGATCCTCATCAGAATCATCAGTGACTCCTTCATCAGCAAGATAACAAGATTTATCTTTATTCTTCTTAAATATGTATCTTTGATATTCAGGGTTAGGCTTGTATCTTCTTCTAGCTTCTTCTCTTAATCTAGCATGTCTATCAGGGCATCTTGAAGCCATATGACCAATATTATTACAGTTAAAACATTTAAAGGGTACTTTACCTTCATACTTACTTCCAACTGGACCTTTAAGCATTTTCCTTGCAAATAGTGCTTCAAGTTCTTCAAGTTCTTCAAGTTCTTCATTTTATCTCCTGCTTTCTTCAAGTTCTCTTGCATAAAAGGCTTTCCAATCAGACTTGTCAAATGATGGTGCAGATGATGTTGATGCCTTAAAAGCTAAATCTGTCTTTATAGTAGCAACATGACCAAATTCCTCAATTTCAAAAGCTGAAAGTTTTCCAGTCAATGTGTCCCTAGTTATTGATGTATTAGGCATTGTTCTTAACTCATTTATAGCAGTAAATTTCATTTTGTATGCCAGTGGAAATCCTCTTAAAACTTTTGAAACAATTTCATCTTCACTTAAGGTTCCTCCACAACATTTAATACCCAAAACAATTTCATTAACTCTTTCCATAAAAGCAGATATCCTTTCATCTTCTTCCATTTTCAGATTTTCATATCTGACCCGAAAGCTTTCAAGTTTTGCAATTTTGACTGTGGAATCTCCTTCATTCAATGTTTCCAAATGATCCCAAATATCTTTAGCAGTAGATCTATCTAATAATCCCATGGTTTGTTGATCTGATAATGCGCTCAAAAGTGCTTCCCTTGCTTTGCAATCATTTTCTTCATACTTTCCTAAGGTAGGTGGATTAGGTTGACTTTGAGTAGGAGTAATATAGCCATTCTTTGTAACATCCCAGATGTCCTTTCCAATGCAATTTAGATGTGTCTCCATCCTGATCTTCCATATGCCATAGTTGGTTCCATCAAGTTTAGGACTGTCCTTCTTGAAATAGTTAGTAGACATTGGATCTCCTCAAGCTGTTAAACTTCTGCAAAAAGAGGACTAAGCTCTGATACCAATTGTTAGGTCTTGGAGATAACTAAGAGGGGGGGAGTGAATCAGTTGTCAAATAAATTCAAACCAAAAACTACTTAACCAACCTTAATGCTTAAAACCAGTAAACCAAACTTTATGTCGGTAGACAGTTTATTAGTTAATTGCAGTATCGGTAAGATTAATGCATGAAACAAAAAGACAATAACATCCACAACACATAACACCAATATTTGTATGTGGAAACCCTACAAGGGGAAAAACCACAGTGGCAAACCTTACCCAAAATCAGATGATACTACTACATATAGTATGTGTATACAAATGGGATCTGCACATTCAGAAAGGCCAAGTGCCTAGAGCTCACTACTCAAACACAAATAGGAGTCACACTGACTACAATTGGATGGTTAAATCCAATAATGATGTACTACTCAAAATAGCATCTTCATATGCTGGATTTAGTACCAGTGTAGTTTAATATGCCTTCACAAAAACCTTGCTTCACCTTCAAATGATGTTTGCGTGTATAGCTCTGCTTATTCTTGCATATACCTTCTTACAATTCCTTTTCTTAATCTTATATCGATCTTACAAATAAGATCTTACATATATACCATAACCTAAGACCAATTTTAGTAGGTCGGCTCTAAAAGATATTACAATAAAACAATTACAAGTAAATCAATAACCGATGCAATATATGATTCAACATTTGGGCGTAATGCATTTACTACATTGATAAATCATCTCCAAAGTATGTCGTGTTGATCTGGAATAGATAAGCATGTCAGTGCTTATTCTAGACCTATTTGTCGGTAACAACAAATATGCAAACACGAATATACCAATGAACAAATCTCCAAAACAAAGTATCCAAACGATGTCTTCAACATAACCAAGTGTTTTCCATGTCATTCCAGGTGTCAGTGAACAATATATCCTGTCGGTGAACCAGATACCAGTGACTGTGTATAAGTCACTTGCTTGCCGGTGAACATAACCAATTTTCCAAGATCAATGACAAAACCATATCAACATATCCAAAATACCAACAAGATAATCAATGTAGGTCGAAGAATGGTCAAGGACTCAACAAGGCAATTCAAAGAAATAATGTCACTTCCTATCCATGCAACAAAATAGGACATATTGCAAAAGAAAGAACAATCTGGTAGGAAATTATGAGAAAGTAAAACAAAAGGTTGAAGATATCTGGAAGGAGCATGAGAGGAAATGGGTTAGGGAATCTGATGATCAACCGGTAGAGACAATCAACCCGGTTAGTCAACCGGTAGAGCAGAATGTTCCTACACCAACAAGAAACTTATCTGGTAACTAAGGAATTAGCCTTAGGGGGGTGCAGATTATTGACAGATCTTGCATTGCCCCTGGTAGAGGTCTGAAAGCCTGCTTTAGATCTTGGTAAAGACAGTCTAGAGATTCACCGGTGTTGAGATAATGGATTTTGAATCCGGTATGATATGACGACATGCATTAATGTCAATGAGAAATTAGGGTTTTCACATAATAAAAGGGAAATATTGGTCATTTTTAATCACACTGCATTCAAAGCGAAACAGAGCAAGTTCAAGGCGATTTAAGGCGATCAAAATCATTTCAAGTGAATTCTAGTGCATTATCAACTGGATTTTCAAGAGCTTTCACTGGCGAAGGTTGTGAGGTATTTTATCAGTTTTTCGAGCTATCCTTGTTTGCAATGGCTTCTGGATCATCTTCCACTCTGGCAGGTGTGGCTACCCCTGTTGTTGTGACATCAAGGAGTGTCCACGCTCTATTTTCAAGCAATGCCCTCAAATTGTGAATCTCAATGATTTAATTAGCACATTTTCTAGGGTTCCTGAAGGAGTCTTGTATGTCGAAGATGTTCGTGCATACATTCATTGTAATTTGGAAGGTTTGGGTTCTTTTGAGATCAAGAACATGTATATTGGCATTTTGGTGAACCAGGATGGGCCGATGAAACCAGAATTTCAAATTCTAAAGGATCAGGGTTTTACCAATATTTTGGAGATGCCAGAATTTGAGGACGAATTGATCTGGTATGCATTGAGCTGAGTCTAAGGCAAATTCATATGGATAGACGAGTCCCACAAGATCACCAAGGAGACTATTCGTGCAATCACCGGTTTACCCTAGACCGGTCCAACCCCAAGAAGGAAGAAGATATCTAACAATGAGGTGGAAAAGTTAACTGGTTCAACATCTGACAACCGGTCTATGAGAATCAGTACTATCAGAGACAAAGCAATTCAATTTGCAAGCATGATCATCAGTTACAAGGTAACCCAATCAAATTGGTTGAACTCTATTTCCAGTTCATGCATTTTCTATGCTCACAAAATGATTAAGGAGAATGAAAAGCTAGATCTATGTCAATGGATGTGTGATGAGTTGATAATAAACTTAGGGAAGATTAAGGGTGAGAAGAAGGGTACTTTCCGATATGGCAACCTTGTTATCTGTTTAATGTTTTTCTTTCTGAATGAGTTACCCGGAACCGGTAAGACTCAATGGGCATTTGATATACCAGTAGCAAAACAAATCAAAGATGATATAAGGAATATGGAACAGGAAAAGGATAGGGACTCTAATCTTTGGGGTTATTTCAAATCATTCCAGAAGGCAATGAAGAAGAGAGAAAGAGTTCCAAAACATATTGTAGATAAGTACTCAACTGAAATCTGTTTTATGGTGAAAAAGGATGAAACACTGATGGAGACAGTACAACCTAGGAAGATCTGGATAACTGAAATGGGCTATGAGGTAGATGCTGAGATCTTGGACTTGTATGCCAAGACTCTTATTGATTCCCCAGTAGATGAAGTAGAGAAATCCTTTGGGACTTCTAAGCAAAAAGAAACTAAAGTTGAAGTTGGATTCAGTAAGAAGAAAAGGGGAGGAAAGATCAAGAAGGTTTGGGAAGTTGGGCAGAAGATGTCTACTGAGAAAAAGTAGATTATTGGACTAGTTGAAGGGTCATCTCCGGTAACAGTGCAGGCTCCACCGCATTTGCAACCGACAAGGGTGTAGTAAAGAGGAAGAAACCAAAGACTTATATTTCCCCTATTACATCTGGTTCTGACACTAATGTTGTGCCCTCACAGATTCCTAAAACTTTTATCAGGATACCAAGGAAGAAGGTTGAGGAAGTAAAGAAGTAGAAAGTGAAGGTTACCCCTCTGGGAGAACCAAAGAAAATCAAAGGAGAGGAAGCCCACAGAGAAGAGGAAATCGGTTAAGGAGTCTACTTCTACTCTCGACAAGAAGAAGCAATCAGATGTAGATATATATCTTGAATCCGGTAAGAGTATTGAAGTCATTCCTCCTCTTTTAGTTGTTGAGTTGATTGATCAAATCACTAAAGATGGAATTTTGAGTAATATACAACATTATTATGTACATATGGACGATAAGGAGAAAATGGAGATATAGGAATCAGTTTTGTTATACTTAGATATATATATATATATAAGAAGGCACTTTTAGATATTGAAAAACAGATACTGGCAGATTTGTATAGTAAACTAGATGCTAGAAAGTTATCTGTGGTTGAAGAGGATAGACATATAAAAGTACATGAATTGTTAACTGTGTGGTGCTATAACTGATGAAGAGATGCAACACTATTTAGAGTTTGCTAATAAATCAATTTTTCAAAGCAAACACCGGCATGTGAGTCTCATGGTAGGTAGAGTGAATGAGATAATTAAGGAGACACATGAGGATTGGATAAAATTCTTTGTAGATAAACCAAGAATCTTTACATCACCGGAAGTCTCTCAAATGTCTAACACTCTAGATATCCTGGTAGATGATAAGGGGAAAGGTATATTGGGAATGGATACATCGGTTTTCGATCAAAAACTAACTGAGGATATTCCTCCGGTAGAACCACGTGTACCTAATATAGAGATATCGATAGATAACATTGATACTATATAGGATACACCGGAACAGATCATTACAGATATAGAGGTCATTGATGTGGAAACAAAAATTAAACAAGTTGAGGATATTGAACCTCCAACACCAAATGTACATATTGAAGAGGTTAAGGTTGAAAATATTACTGCACCAAGTGGCGAAGCCATCGGTGCAAGTCTTGAGGCTGAATCTTCACGGAAGATTTTGGATAGTCATTCATTGTTGGCACTTGACTCATCCGGTCAAGTTGATTTTGAAACAAAAGAATATTGAGCAGTTGATCAGTTTTGAGTTGATGTATGTTGCAACTCAGAAGTTAAGGAAGGGACTGAAGACAAGCAGGTTATTGAGCAAATCATTCCAATTTTGTAGTAGCTTGCACCAGAATATAAGGTTGATCAGATTGGTAGTCCGTCCGGTAAACTAAAAGGTTTGACTGAGCATATTTCCAAAGAGTTTGAAACTCTTCAATAGGTATCAAATCGGTAGTTGATTGAGCGGTATAATGCAGCCCCGAAAGTCACTTGTGACATCATGATTTCATCTAACAAGGCCAAGCTGACAGATGAGATATCAAAGATTGATATGGCTCTAAATGAGTGTAGCAATATATATAGGTCCTGTAATAATACCGACAAACTAACAGCAGATCTTGAGGTGAAATTGAAGGTGGCAAAGGCCCGGCTAGATATTTTGGCTAACAGTTTTGATGGTACTCAAACACCAACCAGCACCATTGATGGTTAGATTTTGATTACAGAGTTTGAGATTTTTGGATTAGAGAAGGACATGGATAGGCTAATCCGGTGTGCAAGAGAATTAAGAGGTTTGGTGAGTCCGTGGTTGAACACTATGTTACTTCACAAGAGGGAAAGCATAGAGTTAATGAATAAACCTACTCCGGCAGACCTATTAGAAGAAGAGATTCATGCATATAGTCTTAATGACTTTGTATCCATTTTGAGCATATTGAAGACGGGTTAGGGTACATATTTAGGATTTTTGTAGAATGCTTACCCATATATTTTCAAGTATATCTAGATCTGGTAATCACATTTTGGTTTGTACAAAATTTTATTTCTTTCATTCATTTGCCCCAGCTTTGGCATTGTTGTCAAAGTTGGAAATGTTGATGGGAAAAATGTCTAGGGACATGAGATGTAATGTATAGCTCAAGGGGATCAGTCTTCCAATAGTTTTTGAGATTAGTTTTGGATTTTTTGGCAGGGAACCGGAACAGCACTTCAACGATTCATTTTTCACATGAGTGTTGCCATCAATGCCAAGGGGGAGATTGTTGGAAATTGACACTCATATGGATTAGTTGTGTTATCATTGATGGAAACACATACCATTTTGGGTTGGTCACTTAACCGGTACTCACCGATATTCATTTTTTGGAAACTGGCATTCATTCATCCGACACACAAGGAACCGATACCAATAGGAAAGGGAAACCGGCAATCTAGGAATCGGTATATGAGGCTGACATAAGAGATTGATCCGACTGGTCTACACAACAATGATCAAAGGCATCAGTGTTGAAGTTTAATGAATTTATTTTGACTTAGGCCGACATCTAAATAAATTGTAATATCTTTGTATGCCGACATAAGGCATTTATGTTTGTATTTGGGAAGGGTATTTAGGTCAGCCCAGTTAGGTTATTTTGGTGATGTATAAGGATGCATAAGAAGGTAATGGAATATAGTAATGTAATTTTGTATGAGCAATCTTGATCGACAGAATGTGAATGTAATATTCTATAGTCGGTCTTGGATTTTGGTTTAGAGGTTTGGGAAGCAAAGCAAGATACTGGTAAGGAAGGACACAGTGTAAAACCGGTATAGATTGTGCTTTAACCGGAACTCATCCACCATAGCAGATGCACTCTTAGAGTTCAAAATTTTGTTTGTAACTCCATATGTGGTGTTTGTAATCAGTGAGGCTCCTTTTGTGATGAGCAGTGTACTCTAGGTTGTTTCCCTTCCTGCATGTGTAGGCCCCTATTGCAATATTTATTCATCTGGCCGGTGGATAGATATTGTGGGTCTCCAATCCTACCGTGGTTTTTCCTCTTTGAGTTTTTCCACGTATAAATCTATGTGTTATGGTGTCTGCTCTTGTGGTTGCTTCATTTCTATTTGTTGTTGCATTCTTTCATGTTTACCAGTTACTGAATTGCATTGTTAATAAGGTTAAAATTTATTTTACCGGCAGAACACTAATTCACCCCCTCCCTCTCAGTGTTCTCGCATTCCAACAACACAAAGAGTCTATCTTGCATAGTTGACATTAAGATAGGAGGATTGGGCAATTAACTCTTGATGGAATCAAAAGTGTTTTGACAGTCATCATCCCATTGAAAATGTACATCTTTCTTCAACAAACACATGAATGAAAGGGTATGATCAACCAAATGAGATACACATCTGTGAATTTTTTTGAATTTTCCCTTGCAAACTACAAAGTTGTGAGATGTTATTAGGTGAAGCTATGTTAACGATCACATCAATATTATTCATATCAACTTTAATTCCATGATTAGAGATAATAAACCCAAAAATATTGTTGGAATCAATACCAAAAACATGTTTTAGATGATTCAATCCCATCTTATAGAGTTCAATTCTTACAAAGATAAGATGAAGATTCTTAATGTGATCTTGACGAGTCACAGACTTAGCCAAGATGTCATTGATACAATATTCTAATAATATCTTTTGAATAAAATCATGAAAGATTAGAGTCATTGCAAGTTGATAGGTTGCTCCAACATTCTTCAATCAAAATAAAATGAATATGTAACAAATGGTAATTGAAGGGGTCATAAAGGTTGTCTTATATTGATCTTTCAAGCTAATAAGGATCTTATTGTAACCCAAGAATCCATCAATGAAAGAAAGAAAGACATGGCCTATATTCTAATCAACAATCATATCGATATTAGCCCGTGAAAAATTATCCTTAAGAGAAGCCTTATTAATATCATGAAAGTTGATGCAAACATGACTAGAGTCGTTAGGTTTAATAATAGAAACTATATTTTATATCCAAGGTGATTAGTCAATAGGATAGATAAAAAAAATCTATTATAATCTTTTTAATCTTGATCTTGACTAGCAAAGCAACCTTGGGATTCATATTACATATCTTTTATTTGACAAGCTTGGCATCAGGATATAGAACGATATTATGAATCACTACATATTCATAAATGTTGAGCATATCCTCATATGACCAAGAAAAGATATCATAATAATGATGCAATATGTCATAGTGTAATTTAAATTCTTCTAAGGAAAGGTAATTTCTAATCTTAATTACCTTTTCAGAAGACTTAATTAGGATCCATGAAAACATCAGAAGTATCTCCCTTGAGGAGAGTACTACAGTCTTAAGGATGTGGCATATACATGTTCTCATCATGATAAGATAAAAGAACCTCCTTATCAAAACTCATAATGGAATCTCAAAAATATGCAATGATTTCTCAAACAATATGGGAATTGTTAGTTATGGTTATAAGAAGGGATATCGAAATATATACCCAATAATTCTTCTAGAGCTTCCACCAAACAAAAAACATCTAAAGGAACTTCATTGGAGTGTACTTAGATTTATATATACTCAAGATGAACAAGCTTAAGAGGAAGAGGCTCAATAGAAATCACATTGATAGTCAACCATGGTTCGACCTTATAAGATGTGGTGTGGCATCCAATTCCAATATTAGAATGACGAGGTTCAACCTCTAAAGGGACTCTAATACCTTACCCATCAGGTCCACAACCCCTACCTCCATAACCATACTTAGAGAGAAAATCATACCCCAACCCATAACGTGAGTGTAACTTATGATAATTCAAAGGATTTGTATAAAAGAGATGATCAACATGATAAGTGTTGTCTAGCTTTATAGATGCATAATCATCTTTCTCAGTCAAGGTGAATGAGATCTTCTGAATATTCAATTGGAGTGGATCTACTTTATATTCACTGATGTAAGATTTGATGAAGTCCAAAGTTCCCTAGTCATCACTAAAACATGCATTCACTTTAGAACCTAGATGAAGAAGAAGGTGATGGAAAAGGAGTAGACTTGGGACATTTGGCTTTAGGACTCTAATTTAGGAGGATCTTTCTTCTTAGGAGAAACTTCTTTAGGGACAATCTCCTCATAAACTTTTGTTTTAAGGGACATAATGGGAACGGTTGTTGACATATTAGAAGATAACAATAGAATATAGTTCTAAAAGGTAAGTGTAATCAAAGTGTGATAAGCTACTACTATCTGACATAAGTGCATAGCATCACGGTCATCCTTGATCATAAGTACCTAATTGTTAGCAAAAAACTTAACCTTGAAGGGTAGAAGTGACCACTCCTAAAGCATGGATTTAAGATCTACCCAAAATAAGATTATATTGTAAATATCCTAGCATATTTGTGATGGCGGGAAAATGATGAGTGATAGATCAAGAGGAAAACTAACCCTTTCCCTCAAAGAGAGATGAGAGTTTCACTATTACATGAGGAAGATAAGGGGTAATTCACTAGATCCAATCTCCACATAAAGATGATAGATTGAATTCTGAATGAATTAAGGATGTTATGATGATCCCCTTATTCCCTTTTTTTAATTTGAAATAGAAATCAATTGAATTATGTAGTGAAAAAGTGAAAAAGAATCGATTATAACTTGAGATCTGAATATGGGATGAAGTTGTGCACCTGGATTTGGTAGTAAAATGTCGAGACGAAGTCGCCCTACAAATTTGATGAAAAGTTGTTTGGACTGTGGCAAGAATGTACACGGTCCTCCAAGAAATCCACGAAACGAAAAAGGGTTTTTTTGCCTCTGCAAATGAAGCCCAATTCCAAAATTACAGCTGCGCACCTACAACTTACACACAGAAAAGAGAGAAAAATGTGTTGGGATTGGGGGTTTGCCTTTAGGTCAAACCCCAGTTTTGGAATTAACTAAGTAATGAAAGAAAGTACTTGCAAGTAGATGTAAATGAAAGACTAAATTGTAAATCACCTCAAAGGGAGGTTGTAGTAGCAATGTTGAAAGCAATCACCTCTTCAATGGTTGAATCCTTGACTTGAATGCAACACCTAGCCTTGAAGGGAGACTTGAGAATGCTCAATTGTGGAAAAGAATGCTTGAATGCTTGATCGCTTATGCAACATGACCTCATTAAAATTCTACTTATTGAACTTATGCAAATGAGAGGATGAATACCCCTTAAATACATGTTTGAAGGATTTGAATTTCGTCACAGGTCGACATCAGGGAGATTTCCCGCTCACTGCACAACCCACAATACTTGCACTAGAAAGGTCCTGCCCCAAAATAGGGCAAGGACAGGGGTGCCACGCCCCTATCCAAGGGGGGGACAGGGGATCCACGCCCTTGTCCTACCCGTTTCTCTAGGGAAAAGTGTGGACGAAGTGATGCGGAGGCCAAGGAAGAAGCAGTTTTCATAAGTCGAGCACTCTCCAGTCTCCGATCAGGCTAGAGGATTTGAGTTCACATCCGTGAGGACCCTAATGCAGTCGTAAATTGCTAGGATCGCAATTTTATGACACTACATTTAGCCCCCACTTTAGCGGGAGTACGAGCGTGTGTCGATACTGCCGGTAAAGTACAAGGAAACAAGATTCAAAGACTTTCACCACGTCAAGGAGGCAAGATGAGTCAAGCCCCAGTAGACATAGGATCTTCTGACTTTGATTGAAAAAGTAAAAGGGAAGATCGAGAAGGGGATAACCATGACTACAAGTAGAAAACTTCCCTTCACTACAATTCATGAAAGCAAGGATACAAAAGATTACAAAGTAAAGAAAAGTTCACTAAGTAATCCTCAGTATCACAAGAAGAAAAGAATGAGCGAAGTGTATGCCCCCACATTAAAGCAATCGCACGCGCCTTATCGGGAGTGATTTCTTTAAGGTAGGATACACCCAAGAGGGAGAGAAAATAAGGATCACGTTATTGCAGGGATTTAGCCCCCAATCGAGGAATAAACCCAAGGATAATTAACACAAAACATGAGGTAGTGTCACTTCCTTGGGATCAGTATGTTGTATGATAACTCATGCACATCATGTATGTATATGTATATAATAATCTTCATTCCCAAAGAAGAACACTACCTTAGAAGAAAGGG
The DNA here is from genome assembly GCF_030272615.1 of Cryptomeria japonica. Classification (NCBI taxonomy): domain Eukaryota; kingdom Viridiplantae; phylum Streptophyta; class Pinopsida; order Cupressales; family Cupressaceae; genus Cryptomeria; species Cryptomeria japonica. The sequence goes on along the minus strand of NC_081406.1, from coordinate 644,983,635 downwards.
AAGAGAGGATGTCTTTTGAGTCAACATGAAAGAGACCAAGGGAAGATCTCAATGCTTTGCACCATCCCCAAGTAGACAATAAGGGAACAATAGAAGAACACGGATACATATGGAAGAATGGTCACAAAAGAGAAAGAAAAGAGAGAGAAAGATCTACAGTGCTAGTATCGCTAATCTAGCATGACATCCACCTCCCGATCTTGTTGATCACTATTTTGGGAAGGCGAGCAACATGCCAGAGGAGCGATATCAAGCACAGCAGATGGAGCTATCACCAGATCCAAACAAGGACTATGCTCATGTTGTAAGTCACTTTGTTTGATTCTAGGAGCTAGGATTAGGGTTTGTGAAAACTCATCTGATAAATGTTTGTCCACATCAATATATTCATGTGCACTGTCAAAAGCATTAGGAGTTGTATTGCCATTATGAATAACATTTTCACTCATTTCTTCATCAAAGTTTAAAGCAAGAGGAGAAAGAACACAAATAGGAGTAAAACCATCACATGTTTTATGCAACTTATGATTTGGAGATGTTGGTTGAGCATCCTTCTTAAGAAAAAAGGGAATCATGTCCACTGTTGGAGTCTGCGGAGATTGAGTATTTTGAGGGATGGCTTCACGAGCTCAAACACGACGTCTTCATCGGCGTTCTCTCGCACAAGATTCCATCGAGTCCTAGTGGAAGGCTGAGAAGGAAGAGGAACATTTGAACAAGTAGGAATGTTTCACTCCTTTATAGTGGAAGGTTTAGGTTAAGGTCTTTTTGGTTGAGCAATAGGAGAAGCAGGCCTCTTCTCTCGATACAAGGAAGGAGGTGGAACTGTGCCATAGAAAGGAGGAATATTAGGTGTAGGAAGGAGATCAAGTCCATCATGAGGAGGAGGTATAGGTCTAACCTTAGGAAGAATATTGTGGTTCTCCTTAAGAGAAGGTAAAGTCACATCCATAGGAATAGGTGGACAATTTTCCTTTGGAGGGAGATTAGTTCTATCCGAGAGAGGAAGAACGTCGTCTTGAAGAATAATAGGAATGTCAAGTGTTGGTGACCAAGATTGACTTAAGGATAAGATCATATCATTCTTTCATTTTTCAAAGGATTGAAAAAGAGCATCACTCCTTGATGGAAGCGATTGAAATTGTTTAGGCCAAAAGAGATCAATAGGAACACCAAGGCTTATTTCGGATGGAGGAAATAAGCTATGGTTCACGGTTATGATTTCTCCATTGTGAGGAAATTTCAGACACTTGAGGATTGGAGAAGCAATAGCCTTCATGGAAGATATCCAAGGATAGCCCAACTTCACATGGAATTGCTCGGAAGAAGGTATAATAACAAAGTCAACATCCATGGATTTAGTATGGACTTCGACAGGAAGGGTGATAGAACCAATGGTAGGACAAGAGAAGCCATCAAATAACTTCACAACTACATTAGAAGTATCATATAATGGTTTATGCAAACATAAAGTGAAAAGATACTCTTTAGTTGTGACATTAACCATGCAAGAGGGATCAATTAGGGCACCATGGCAAGGGATATCCTTAACCTTTGCAACTATGTATAAAAGGCCATCGGGTGCTCTAATGGTCTCACTAGGGTCAAATGTAATACAGGGATCCTTAGGCGTCTCTTGTGTTTCTACCATATTAACCAAGTTTGGAGCCATACAGATGAGTGTTTCAGAAGAGAGAGAACTAGGCGCAATCTCAATAACATTAGAGGTATGAGATGGCAAGGGATCAGTGAAAATGTTAAGATTTTGATTAGGAGGAGCAATTGATTTATTCCCTTTATCATTCACACCTACCACAAATATAGTATTATTATCGATTAAGTCTTGAACCTTATGTTTCAATGCAAAACATTTCTCAGTATCATGACCAGGTTGACGATGAGATTGGCAAAAGGAATTGTTATCAAAATGAGGAGATGCAAGTTTGGAAGGATCAACTTGTTTTATAGGAGGAAGTTTGATAACATTTCTATGAAATAAATGAGACATAATACTATGCAAAGGTTCATTCAAAGGAGTAAACTATCTTTCTCTTTGGAAAAATTTAGAAATAGGAGGCACACCTGTTGTAGCATTCACATGTTTGTTGTTGATTGGATCATTGAACTTGATGAAGATTTTTGTTGGTTTGAACTTCGCAAATGGTTGTTGAACACTCTCCCCCTTATCACTCAGAGCCATAGGAGTGGATTGTTCCATTTGACTCACAACCAGTTGATAATTGTGGAGTGTTGTGCACAACTGCGGAAAGGAAGTAAACTTGGACAAAAGAAGCTTTTCCCTGATATTTTTTTGTAAATTAGAAATAAAAATTCATTGAATATCATTATCAGGCACATGAAAAGAAATTTGAGCACACAAATACTTATATCTACCAATGAAAGCAGTCACTTTCTCTTTAACACCTTGTTTAAGATGCATTAAATCACTCAAAGTGATTTTAGGACCAATGTTGTTTTGAAATTGTTGGATGAAAGAATTTGCCAATTGTTGAAAGGAAGTGATAGAATAAGAAGGCAAAGAGAAATACCATTATAAGGCCTTATCTCTTAGTGTTCTTGTAAACAATTTTGCAAGAAATCGTTGACCATAAGCAAAATCAGTACACAAGGTTTGAAATGTTTTGACATGCGTAAGAGGATCACCTTTTCCATTATAGATTTCCAATTGAGGGATCTCAACATGTTTAGGTGGCACAACTTTAACAATTTCAAGAGAAAGTGAGCTCGCAACATCAAAGGTGGGCACACTGAACTTGGATTGACTCATGGAAGCAATTTGTTATTGTAAGGAAGACATAATTTGGGCAAGATTGTTGATTGTCATTTCGGTAGAAGAATTGATGTTAGACATAGGTGATTGAGAAGGTGGTGTGATGTTGTTGAAAGAAGGCATGGACTGAGAATAAGGTGGTGGAACATTATGATAAGTAGGGATTGGTGATGATTGGGTAGGAAAAGGGACACTTAAAGGAGGAATAAAGTTATTGAAGGAATCACCCCCTTGTGTCACATTGATTTGTTGAGGAATGGTAGGAACACTTATGGAAGACATAGGTAACGATGGATGATTAAATGAAGAAGAGGGATTGCCCCCATGACCTATGGTTGTAGGAATGACATTTTGAGTTGAAGTAGCCATGATGTTAGATGTGAAAGTAGGAATACTAGTCATAGGATTGGTCAAAGGAATAGAGAAATTGACTTGTGTTGAAGGTTGTGAGTAACCTAGGGTTTCAACACAACTCTTGATAGGCATGACATTAGAATCAACAATATGTCCAATGCCACACAATATATCAATTCCATTCTTATCACTTTGAAGCATGTGCTTAAGACCTTCAATTAATGGAAGAGCTTCACTATTAGGGTATTCTTGGGATATCCATTGTTGAAAGCTATCAAATTGATTGTCCAATGTGGAAAGTTGATCTAAAGAAACCCTAGTAAAAGCTTCTTTTTTATCATGAGATCCATCAATGGGCACATGATTAGGATGGGAAGAATTAGCATGATCTTGATTAAAGAAGTCACCCAAATTAGGCTCCATCTCCTCGGTAATTAAACCTTGGGAAGCCTTAACTCTAATGCTTCATCTAACGGGGATAGGATAGGTAGGACTAATAGTGATAAAACTCATGCACTAGAGGGAAAAAATGAATTTTGAATTGTGAAACAAAGCTTACAAAAAAAGAGTAATGCCAAAATTTAAGAAAATAATGATTACACAATTTGAACTTTGTTGGAGGAAGAGGATGACACAATTTCCAAAAAAACTATAATTAACCTCTTAATTTTTAAAATAAAAATGAAAATTGAAATGTTGAATTTTGAAGGTATTTATGATTCTAGAGGGTTCAAAAATTGATAAAATCAGCCAATCTTTCAGATTTAGGCTCATAAATACAGTCATAATAGTCTCCCGAAATTTCAAGAAAAAGGTTGAGGACCGTGACGGGAACGCACATGGTCCGACCAACTTTTTTCGAAATTTTTCAGGGATGGATATTACGATGATTTTAAAGCTAACCCCAAAATATTGGTGAATTTTACAATCTCTAGATGGGCAAAATGAGGCACAAAGGTGAAAATAGGACCCTATTAGGGTTTTGAAGAAAAAGAGGAATTGAAGTACAATTTTGAAAAAGGTCAAGCCTAATAAATAGGGACACCTTGGAAAATGTTTAAGAATCTGAATATAACTGAAATTGATTTGAAATTCACACAAAATCCAATTAATTTTAAAAATTAGGGTTTGATGACCTAACCACTTAATTTTGAAATTTGAATTTTGGGAAAAAAGGGGGGAAATTGGAAATTTGAATTGTGGGATTGAAGACAAATCTGAGAAAAATCAGAAATCTAAAAATTAAGTTGAAATCCAATTTTTGCACAAGCTCAATATGATTTTTGAACATTAGGGTTTTAACAAGTAGCCTCTTAGTTTTGTAAATTTTAATTGCAAATTGAACAAGACAATGAGGAAATCGAATTTGACAAACAAAGCAATTTTCAAATCTAAGATAACCACAAGCAATTTGTACAAATCACAAGTTCAATTTTAAATTTAAAAACTATGGTTTTTAATGAATTAACCACTAAGTTTGTAGAAAGTTGAAACTTGTAAATGAAAAATATGCAATGTTTCTCAAAGGATAGCATGCAAGACGTCGGGTTCACCAAAATGTGATGGTGGGAAAATGATGAGTGATAGGTCAAGAGGAAAACTAACCCTTTCCCTTAAAGAGAGATGAGAGTTTCACTATTGATTATCCTTCAAGCACTTTTCACCATTACATTAGGGAGATAAGGGGTAATTCACTAGATCCACTCTCCACACAAAGATGATAGATTAAATTCTGAATGAATTAAGGATGTTATGATGATCCCCTTACTCCCTTTGTTTGATTTGAAATAGAAATTGATTGAATTATGTAGTGCAAAAGAGACAAAGAATCAATTATAACTTGAGATCTGAATATGGGATGAAGCAGTGCACCTAGAATTGGCAGGAAAATTTTGAGACGAAGTTGCCCTACAAATTTGACGAAAAGTTGTCCGGACCGTGGCGGGAATGTATACGGTCCTCCGAGAAATCTGTGAAACGAAAAGGGTTTTTCCGCCTCTGCAAATGAAGCCCGAATCCGAAAGTATAGCTACACACCTACAACCTACACACAGAAAAGAGAGGGAAATGTGTTGGGATTGGGGGTTTGTTTTTAGGTCAAACCCTAGTTTTGGAATTAACCAAGTAATGAAAGAAAGTACTCGCAAGTAGATGTAAATGAAAGACTGAATTGTAAATCACCTCAAGGGAGGTTGCAGTAGCAATGTTGATAGAAATGCTTGTGTGGATTTGAATGTTAAAAGCAATCTCCTCTTCAATGGTTGAATCCTTGACTTGAATGCAACACCTAGCCTTGAAGGGAGACTTGAGAATGCTCAATGCTGGAAAAGAATGCTTGAATTCTCAAATTCTCTTGAATGCTTGATCGCTTATGCAACATGGCCTTATCAAAATTCCACTTATTGAACTTATGCAAATGAGAGGATGAATGCCCCTTAAATACACATTTGAAGGATTTGAATTTTGTCACGGGCTGACATCGAGTAGATTTCCTGCTCACTGCACAACCCACAATGCTTGCACTAGAAAGGTCATGCCCCAAAATAGGGCAAGGGCAGCAGTGCCACACCCCTATCCTGGGAGGACAAGGGTGCCACACCCTTGTCCAAGGGGGGACAGGGGCGCCATGCCCCTATCCTACTCCTTTCTCCAGGGTAGAGTGTGGACAGACTGATGTGGAGGCCAAAGAAGAAGCAGTTTTCACAAGCTGAGCACTCTCCGGTCTCCGATCAGGCTAGAGGATTTGAGTTCGCATGCGTGACGACCCTAATGTAGTCATAAATTTCTAGGGTCACAAATTTATGACACTACAATATTATATACTAGGGTTGGAATAGTAACCAATCCAAATTTTAAAGGCAAAATAATTGTGCCCAAAGCACTTTTACTAGTAGATCAAAGCCATGAATTAACAGAGAAGATGCAATGAGATAATTTGAATAGACTTTGACTTTGGGAAATAGATCGAGACTACAAACGGAGTGTTGAACTGGTATCAATGAGAGTTTATCTAATGTCGATATTCTTAACATAAATAATTATCATTAGTGGATATAATTGGCTCCTTACATGTGGATAGAACTTAATGTTTGGCAAATCTGCATAAACATGATCTATCAACTCATTTACATCAATAGGCGTAACAAAAGAAGGCAACATAAGTTTCTAAAGAGCTTCTTGAAGAATACCCTAATAAGATAGGGTAGTTTGAAGAAAATTTCAAAGTGATATGTTAGCAGAAGTAATGTGATGTTGCTCGACAAGATTGTAATCACTAGGCTGCTTAATTGGAGGTTTAGAAGCTTGAGGAAGGTCTGGTTGAAAAGGTGGTAAAGAAGTGTTAGATTGATCAACATTTTTCTTATTGTGTCTAGTATTATATATATGAGCAACCGAATTACAAGAACAATTTCTATATTGAGTAAATCTCATGAACAGATGGAGAGTTGCTTTCAAATGGAATACCACAAATAGACTGAACTTTCTTTGGATAGGGACCAGTTGAAGTCACATAAACGATAAGTCTTTTAGACCTTTCAAGGGTAGCATAGACAACAATAACATTCACAAACTTCTCGTCTTGCAAGGAAAAAGAATCTAAATGTGGGTTTTGTTCAACGAACTTACACTCATACATATAAAGGGGATCTCAATGCAAGTGTGTGTCCATCAATGACAATCACAACATAAACATCAAAAATGCCAACAATCTCCCCCTTTGGCATTGATGGCAACACTTAGGAAAATAAAATTTTGACATCTAAGTGTTTTACAACAAAATCATGCCATTAGCAAAATTGCCCCCCCTAAGCATATACACTATCCCTTTGGCAATACAATGTATAACAATTTTGCATAAAGAGCATAAATATTGAGATATTCAGAGCATATATCAAAATTTTGATTACCATATACTTTTCTCAAATAGAATTCTTCTCCCCCTTTGCCAACAATGACAAAGTATGGCTGAACAATCCTGTTTTCAGAATAATAAAAGTTTATGACAATAAGGAATAATACTTGTCAAAAACAGATTTAAAATCTTGCAAGAATTGTTTCATCAATAAAGACCAGGACTCAAGTAGGGAGGTGGCTACTTCCTTTTCTGTCTGCATCTGGGAGACCTGTTCTTCAATGGCATCAATTGTGCTCATCTCTTGTGTAACTATTAAGGCATCCAGGTTCAGATAGCACTTCTGAAGAATTTGCAATTGTGGGAGTAGAACCAATTGTAGCTCCTGCAAATCTCTAGATCGGGTGTTGATCTCTTGCTCCATTTTTGCTGACTTGATGTGAAACTGGTGAATGGTTTGCCCATAAGTTGTAAAGGAGTCATAAGGTGGCTTGAATGTGCTCATGTAGGACTGTAAGTCCGTTTGAAGCTTTTGCTTCTGAGCTAGCACATCATCATAGAATAGATGGGGTTGGCAGATCTTGCTGAGTAGCAGATTCCCCTCATCCAGAGCATCCCTTATATCCTTTTGTTCTTTCTTTAGTTCAGATCGGAGCTCATTTGACTTCTTCACCAAAGCTATATTAAGAGCTTTTTGATGCTCCTTTTTGACATTTACCACTACTGCCTCTTCTAGGCTCTACACCTGATCATCCACTACTATGCATAGGAGCTTAAGTTTAGCTAGTGATGAATTGGTGTTGGGAAGATTTGTACAGGGTATCAAACCGATAAGAGTGTCCACAGCCACTTCAATTACATCCTGCTCCTTCCTTCGAATAATTTCAAGGCGCTCTTGAGCAACCTTGATGCTCTACATTAGCTCTGTTTCACTTGTAGACTGGAGATCGATAGGATTGGTGAGATCAGCCCGTTTGGCTTGACTCTTGGTTGCCTTCGGAGTTTCCATCTAGGTGCTCTTCTCCACTTCTCCTGCTTTGTCCTCTTCCACTTTCTTCTTCTCCTCTTCTCTGCTTCCTTGTCCTCCTCAGCCTTTTTCTTTTCTGCTTCCTACTTCTTCTCTTGTTCCTTATCTTCTTCTTCCTTCTTCTTCTTTTCATCTTCTTGATTCTTTTTCTCTTCTTCATGCTTCTTCTTCTTCTCCTCTTCATCTTTCTTCTTCTTCTCCTCTTCATCCTTTTTCTTCTTCTCTTCTTCTTCCTTTTTCCACTTCTCTTCTTCATCCTTTTTCTTCTTCTTTTCTTCTTCCTTTTTTTGCTTCTCTTCTTCATCCTTTTTCTTCTTCTCCTCTTCATCTTTCTTCTTTTTCTCTTCTTCTTCCTTTTTCTGCTTCTCTTCTTCATCCTTTTTCCTCTGCTTGGCCTCTTCCTTTGCCACTTCCTGTCTGTCCTCGGCTTGCTTATCAGCCTATTTAGCCTATTGCTCCTATCCTGTTGCCTCAGATGGTGTTTCCTGAGTAACATCCTCTACGTCCAGAGCATCGACATCAATGGTGTCGATCGGTTCAACATCCAAATTTCCTTCATCATCAAATACTTCATCCGGTTTGGATATAACCGGTTCTTTTTCAGCTTGTCGGTTGGCTAGACGCACTTTGTGAGACTCGACAGCAGTTGTCATATAGTGATGAGTTTCTTTTTTGACATCATCAACTCTACCTTCTAACAGCCAGAGTCTTCTTCTTCTAGTGAAGAAGAGTCCTTTATTTTGGTCAATAACATCAAATAATTCAGAATTTGACAGGTCGAGAAAGTATTGTGCAAACACTTTCTCCCTAATTTCTTGTTCCTTTTATATGGCAATGCGCCATCTATTAGCTAATGACATATATAAAGAATCTGGTGTCTGAGATTTAATCTCTGAGGGCGACCGGTCATTAACACATAAATACTGAATTATTTCCTTTTCAACCGCTTCCTTTTCATCATCATTAAAGTCATCAAAACACTCAATTAAGTCATGTAGCACTTTTCTCCTAATATTATTTATTGTTCTTTGACAATGTGTCAAAGGTTTATAGGAAGAGATATCTATATTTACCGGTGCAGATGATGTCGGTTCATTCTTTGTCTTTCTCTTTGCTTGACGTGTTTTCGTTGGCTTTTCCTCCGACATAGTTTCTTCTAAGTTTGGGGAGGTATTCCTTGTTTTCCTCTTTCTCTCGAACACTTTAGCCGGTGCTGCTTCCAGTTTCTTCTTGGCTGGTGACCACTTGGTCACTTTTGGAGTTGCAGTAGTAACCGGTGCTGATGCTGCAGGCATTGCCTTTGCCTTCTTCACTGCAAGTTCTTTTCCTTTCTTTGCAAAGGGTTCCTCGACCGGTGTAACCCTTTCTAGATAGGTTCTGGTCCTCTTTGCCTTAGGATCAAGAGGTGAGGCAATAAGGGTAGAGGCATACCCTTCTAGCATATCGTACATCACCTCATAGCCCATTGGCTCCACTTCTTCCTGTCTAAGCTCAACAACCTCCATTATGCATTGATCCACCTTGATGGTGAAATAGATATCATCCTCATATTTCTTGACGATGTCACCAGATATTCTCATTCTTTGGCTAATTTTTCGTCTGAACTCATCAAAATACTTGTTCAGAACATCAGGGTAACTGGTTCCAATTGCTTCAATGCTTTCCTTGATTTGCTTGGTCACGGGTTGGTCAGCAGACCACTAGACATCTCCTACTCCTGGAAAGTAGCCTTGGAAATAGAAGAACAACCCAACCAATAGTTGCCCAAACTTGAACCTTAGTGCATTATCCTGTTTGATCGACTTCAGATTCAATAGGAGTTGTCTCTGTATGCCGGTGCACAGATCAAATGATGCATCCTCCTTTATCATCCGATAAGCGGCATTTACCACTGCAGCAGATACAGAGTTAATTCTGCTAGCTGAGAATGTCTGGTATCCAATCACCATACATGCATATTTCACCAGATCATCCTTGATAGAATTGATTGTCATGCCTCGTGAGTCGCTTACTAAACCGGTGAGCTTGGACATTTCAGTTTTGCTTACCGTCCTTAGGGCTGGCACTTCCCCTTTGTTATAGAATCTAGTGATTGCATCAATTGCCTGTGGCATGATGTCATGTGTTCTCTCCAGGTACATCTTATCACCATGGACCCTGCTCAGAATGATCCTTATATGATCCTCTGTGAAATCCTCCAGGAAGTAAATAGCATTGTGGAGCTTCTTCTTCTCCAAAATATTATACTCTGGTTTGATCTTCTTATCCTTTCCACAAAATAAACCTAACCGGGAGTGGATGGCTAGAGACCCTAGGTCTTCAATCTTGCAATCTATGTAGTCAGAAATTCCCTCTTCTACTATCACACCAGCCGGGACTTGTGATAGGGCATTATACTTAGACTTTCGCTGAATAAAACTTGTGGACTCGACAGATGCACTAGAACTGGTATGAGATGCAGAAGCCATGATAGAAATTTCAAGAACTCAAGAAATACCTTTTTGAAACACATGAATTTAGGGCTTGTCGATTCTCCTTCACTTCACACTCCATCAGTTGCTGAATCACCGCTTTGTGTTCTCCACTTGACCATTTGCAGTTTGAATTTGAATCTCCCTCGCGGTTTCTCAATTTCTCAAAATCTCAGCTCAAATCGCCTTTTCATTGCTCTACTCTTTGAAAAACTTTTCTTCGCTTGAAAATTGATAGTGAGAAATGATTTAAAAAATCCTTTTAAGTATGTTTCTCACCTACCGTCATTAATGCTCCTCCATTAGGGCGTAAACCCTAATTTGCCTTTTTACTATTTCCGATCTTCTATCAAACGACAGGTATCACATACCAGTTAAGGTCTTTTACCGGTGTAAACCGGGGGTTCGAAACATTTCTCCATTTTCTCCCTCTAAGCTTTTCTGAAGCTTAGTTTGCCGATTCCATGATTTCCACACTAGGTGCAGAAACCGGTTCCTCTTGTAGCACCACTGGTTTCTTCTTCCAGGTTTTGTTCATGTCCGCTTGAACAGTGTCAACGTCAATTTTTCCTTCTGGAGTGACCGGGATAACATCAGATATGTCCTTTCTTGATCTACAGAATCTAGCAATGTGACCCGATTTATTGCAGTGATAGAAGACCAATCCAGGTGCTCTCCAAGGTCCATTGTTCATGTTTCCATTCTTCCTTCTGCATGTTGCAGTAGTGTGATCATGACCATGACATACCATACAGTTTGCTCTCCATCTGGTTGCCGCTTGATAGCCACCGCTTCTTTGTTGATGATTGAACGCATTAAACCAGTTGTGATTCTGGTTCACAAAAGGTTCAGGACCAACTCCTTGGGTCCTCTAAGGATATCTTCTAGTGTTATTCATAACAGACCTGCATTCAAATGCTCTATGCCCATACTTGTTGCATGCATAATAGTTACCATCAAATCTATAGGATCTAGGCTTATCATTTAGGATATAAGGAAAATTGTTGTAAGCCTTACTCCTACACACATTTGCAGTATGTCCTTCTTTAAGACAGTTAAAGCAAACAGGTTTAAACTTTTTCTTACCTTTATCCTTTGATGTCGGTTGTTTCTTTGATGTTCCAACATTTGTACCAGAGGTCTCACCTTCCTCATGACCAGAATAACCAAGTCCATTGGTATTCTTGACCAGTTTGGCAGATTCAAGCTTTTGCTCTAGCTTGATAGTGCTCTTGTTGAACTTAGCAAGTATTTCCTTTGACTCAGAGAGTTCTTTGGAAATAGCAGCATTTGTTTCCAACAGGTTTTCATTCTCAGAGATGGCAATGTTCAATTCTCCTTGCATGTCTTCCTTTTCCACTTTGCTTGCATGGAGTTGAGTAGTTAGGGCACTGATCTACTGTTTTAGCTTGGAGATCTCATGATCTCTTTCTCTCACCAGATCTTTATCTTTCCTTTGGTTCTCAAGCTCTTGACACATCCGGATAGTCAATCCTTCCAATTCCTTTCTCAGGTTGGAGTTTGATTCATTCAACTTATTTACTTCTGCAATTAGGGCTTCCATGTCTGCTTCATCTGAAGAACTATTTTCAGATAGCTCCATCAGCTTTTCTGCATGTTCTCTCCTTTTTTCTTGACATGCCTTGTATTTGACCATAAGATCATCATAGGCTTGCTCAGACTGAGTGAGCCGATGAGTAAGTTCCCTTATAGAGTACTCCCCCATATCTCTTTCCAAGTGGTTAAACTTATAGAAAGGTAGGCTCTGATACCAATTGATGAATACTAAGAGAGGGGGGGGGGTGAATTAGTAAGCCAAAAATCTTTGCACTTAAACATTTTACAAGACTGACAGTAAACTGATAAAACAGTTTAGCAGACAAACCAGTTAGCACACATGTAAACCAAATAGAAAATAATGCATTCACCCACAGAAGCGCAAACACCATAACACATGAGATTTTGACATGGAAACCCAAATGGGAAAAACCACGGTGAGATGGAACTCACAAGTAACTATCTATAGAATAGGAACCAGACCAGTTAAGGTTAGACCGGAAGGTCTTACAATGTTCTTTACTAGAACAAATCCTGTTAGGAATCTCAATCTCTGTTAGGAGATAAGTCCGATTAAAGACTACCTTGCTAGAGGATTTTAGATCCACAGATGTGAACCACCTTGTTAGAGGATTTACAAAAGGCTTTTGGGCCTACCCGGCTAAGGGCTACAGACTTGTCAAAGATGTGAGTAATCAACAAGTGTTTGATCTAGCTAGTAGCACAGACTGCTTGGTTAGATCCTTGGTAGCTCGTTCCTAATGCACTCCAGCATTACTTCAGTCTTCTACACATTCATATTCTCTCCAACTCCTCAATCACCTTAAACCCTAGCAACAACATAAACTTTTTCTATATCCACATCAACAACCTAAAACCCTAGACATGATGTCCTTATAAAGGAATCTAATTTCATGTTGGTCCAATAGGATTACATAACAATTTCCTAGGTTCAATGAACCTGGACATACTTGGTAACACGACACAAAAAGGCACCGTTTAGGTGTCGGCACCGTCAAACAATCGGTGGATGGTAACTCATCACAAAATGCCAATTGGTAACTCATCACAGAGTATTACCCGGTTTGACAAAAATGAAGACTAGTAAAAATGTGTTATGCCGCTTTAATCCCTCGTACCGCTTGGTATCCACAAACTGCTTGGGGTCAACATGTCACTTCAGATCGGGAAACACATTCTACAAAACACCAATAGTCTAAAGGCTATAATACAACATACCAGTTGGAACAAATACCGGTTGTGCTCTAACTCATACATATAAAGGGGATCTCAATGCAAGTGTGTGTCCATCAATGACAATCACAACATAAACATCAAAAATGCCAATAGTTGTGCACCGCATAGACATTTGCACACTACTCTCACATCTAGTCAATTTCATTCCAAATAAAACCATAGGCTACTAATGCTTCACCTTTGTCATTCATGAAGTTAGAATCATGAAATCTCTATCATGAATTTTGTCATAAATGCATAGGCCACAATGTGTAAGTGTGAAATTGACATATAATGCAATTTACAATAATATAATTGACAAATCTTTATAATTATGACAAATTTTGATAAATAGAAGGTATTTTCAACAATGTGTTAAATTATAATATTAATGTTAGGATTTAGTTGTGTAGTTTTTTAGCTCAAAATTTAATATCCTACATAGTGGAGACTCAAAAACTACACAAGATATGGATCACTGAATTTGTTAAATCATATTATTGATATCATAATTTGACGCACAACTAAAAATACCTCCTCCTTATCAAAGTTGTTTATAATTATACAAATTTATCAATATTTGTTTTAAGAAATATAATCAAATAGATTTTTTTTTTACTTTTACAATTAAACATTCAATTTAAGCTAAAAACATCATTGCCCATAATTTTTTACATTTTCTTTGTCACCTATAAGATGTAGAAATGTCAACAAAGTTCCTAACAACTCTACAAAAACCTTTCTAAATAAAAAAACAACACGGGATATGGATCTCTAAATCTACTCAAAAACTATATAGTTAACTCCTGATATTGATATTATAATTTGACATACTTAACAAAATATCCCCTGCTTAAAAAAATTGTTTATAATTATAGAGATTTATCAAAAAAAAAATTAAAGAATATAATTAAACAAAAAATAAAAGCAAACTTTTAAAATCAATTTTTATATGTAAATAAATTGGACAACTACCTTATGGAAACCTTTCTGAAAGTAGATATTTGTCCAAAGAAAATATCTGAGAATCCTCTATATTTACCATAAGTAGCAAGGGAAGGGCACCAATGATATAAGTAATTTTTTCATTACTATCCAAAGCTCTATAATGAAGGTCAATCCAAAACCTTCTACTTATTTTTTCCTTCTCTACAAACACAATCCCTCCTTTAGATAACTTTGATGATGGATATAGAATCTTGACTTTTTGTTATTTTATTCTTGTGCAATAGAAACTCTTGTTGTGCCTTCACAACTCCGACCCATTTTCACAAGTGAGAAAATAGATAACCCCCTTTTCTCAAGTGATAAAATAGGGACCCCCCTCCCCTCGCCACTTATTTTTGTTCCTTGCATTTTTCCCTTCTTGTTTGCCTTTCTTTCTTTATTTATTTCTTTTTCTTCTTCCTCCTTTTTCCTTGTCTCTTCTTGCCCCTTTCGGGCTTTCGAGGATCGGGGTTGGATGTTATTTTCTTCCTTTCCAAAGTCAAGTAGCCCCGATCCCTAACCCCCACATGCTTCTTTGTGTTGTTCCTTCAGGCATTAGGGATCTCATCCCCAACCCCCAATAGGGCGACTAGAACTCTACCTACTAGTATGAAGTGCATTTATTGCACAATTCGCCTATAAATACTCAGTTCTAAGGGTCGTTTGTTCAAATTACCTTCATTATTTTTGTTGTGCCTAATTTTTTTCTTCAAGGTTTTCAATGACCAAGGTGGGTAAGTGCACCAAAATGGTGAACAAAAAGGGAAGTATAAGTGGCCACTTTTTTTTCTTCTGAAATCAGCTAAACTTGAACTTGGAGGAGCAATTTGGGACTATTCGAATCAAAATTTGAAGATACCAAAAAAACAAGAATCATAGTACTTTGAATCTAGTTTCCAAACTACTAAAGTTTTTGCAAAATGGATAAGATTAAGGCAATCAAATATTTTGCGCATGCAAAACTCTTCCTATTTTTTTCAGCAAAACATAACATAGTGTCGTGTGTGTGCGTCGAAAAAGTTATAGAGCTGCATTTAATATTTTGAAAAACCATTTGGTACAAAGATAGTTAAGAGTGAGTACTAAAAGTTGTGTAATTTTTGGAAAAAAAAAATTGATTTTTTTAAAAATGATTTTTCAAAGTGGACGCATCTTGAAAATCAGATACCTTTTCATGTGCATCACATAATTGCACCAAAATAATTGATTTTTTTTTAGTGTAAAGAATTAATTGTAGAACAATAATATATAATTGTTTCAAATTTGGACAAGTAGCTAAAAAGTTATTAAAAAATGGTACACATGTCTTTGAGAACTCTAGAGGCATTGACAAAAGAAATTAAAAATTAATATGTTAATGTTGTTCAAATCTCAAAAAAAAAAAAATTGTTGGAAAGCTCAGAAGATGTGTGAAATTATTGTTGCAATTTTACAAATACCCACTTGATAACGTGTAAAATTGATGATGAGGAAGTCAAGAAACTAGAATTGAAGAAGAATACACATAAAAAGGAGGGAAATAAGACTCTCAAGCCTTAGCCTTGTCATCCAAGCCTAAGTACAAGCCTTAACACATACGTGTAACAAACGTTTAGCAACCCGTTCATGGTTTTATTTTTTTTAAACCCAATCGGGCTTTTATTTGTTAAAACCATGATTGATCTCTTTTATTTATTAAAAACTCGATCGGATTTTTATGCGTAAGGAACCCGAATGTGTTGACTTAATGTCATACAACTATGTATATATGTATATATGTGTACATATATATCCATATATGCATAATTTGTGTATGTATAAATATTTGATTTATATGTATGTATAATATATAAGTATGTGTGTGTGTGTGTGTGTGTCTTGTAATTTCTCTCTCCATCCCCCTCTTCCCTCCCCTGTCTCTCTCTCTCCCTCCCTCACCTCTCTCCATATCCTTCTCTCTCTATATCTCCCTCTCCCCCTACTCTCTCTATCTCTCTCTCTCACTATTGGAGCCACTAGGGTTAAAATTGGGTTTATATTTCTAGAGTGGATTAACAAGACAAATGTTGATCTCAAAATAGTTTATGGTAGCCAATACATGTTGAACCCAAGGCATGACTGGGAGGGGGGATAAATCATTCTAAACCAAAACTAATGTAGTAACTCACAACACTTTAACGACAACACATAATCAACACATCAACACCAAAAATTTGTACATGGAGAAACCATGGTGAGCACATTCTCACAAAATATATCCACTGTGTATATCAGATTACAATGAAAGAGCTCACTAATCCGGATTTGTTGACCAAGGCTAACTACTCTTGGGGATAGATATAAAAATGACTTGCAAACCTGATGCTAACTACAATAGAGAAACATACAACAAATCGATTTGAAAAAAAGGATCTCCTAATCATGAAGTTGTCCAATATCAACACAGAATTCTGATCTCATATATCAACACACTATCTCATACTTGTGCCACAGTCTCAAATAGTTTGCATATCATTCAAACACAACTATTCTTCTCTACTCTTCACTAAATTTCACTGACTATCTCAACATCACACACTATCTCTCTCTCTCTCATACTTACACACAACTCAATCACACACATTCTTTATATACAAGGTAGATCATCAAAACCTAAACCAAGTTGACCTGAAATAATATACACCTTCCAAACCAAAAACACACATGTTGATCCACTCCGAGAGAAAGAGAGGACTAAAACACATCTTCATAAGTCCAATCCATCGATCCACAAACATCGGAACATAATCAACAACATTCCAACATGTAACATGTCCATATAGATAATTAACGGGCCAAAACATATTCTTCAATGCAAATTACTCTTATCTGGAGCCCCACATGCTACGGTGAGACCAATGACACATTCAATTACCTTCCACAAATCATACCCAAACCAAAAGGCTATGAAATATACCACAAAATTGTTGGATATGGTTTTTCATTGTTGCTTCTAGGATATGTTGTTGTCATTGATGTCAACATATTCCTGTGATTTATTCCGGTGTGATTGGGAAGATTTTTTGATCTGGATTCATAGTTTGGTTTTGTTGATCACTATTTTGCAGAGTCCAGTATTTCCTCTGGTATATTCTGGTGTGATCAGACCTTGTGCTGAGACTTTGGGATATTGTCTTGGTTGGTCTTGTGTATCTTCATTTTAGATGGTTCATGATTTGGTGCTCCGCAAGTTATCTTTCTTCGTGATAGTTGTTGATTGGTTGTGTTATGTAGCTTCTAGATGTTGACAAAGGAAGATTTGATAAGTGGTGTTGGTGCAGCTAATCTAGATGATTCTAACGTGCTTGTTGGTGTTTCCTAGTCATGTCCTATTTGTTTTGGTGATCCGCATTGATCATTGTGTGATTTTTTGGTGGTTTTCATCAACCGGTATTGATTTTCGTGTTATGCAGTATTTCTGGTGGTGTAACATGTTGCAGTTGATTTTGGCATGATTTCTGGTGGAGTTGATCATTTGAGAATTTGAATTAGGTCCATGTTATGCTATATAAATCATCATATTGGTCTGGTGGTCGATCTTTGTATCGTGTGATGTAATTTTGTAATTGAGGGTTGAGGGTTTAGCCAACCTTGTTATCAAGGTTGATGAATTGTGTATATAGGTGGGTTATTCATGTATTTTTAGTGTCAATGTTGTGTATGCATTATCATAGAGAGATTTATGTGAGAACAAGTGATTTATCATTTGGTGTTGAGTTTGACGTGAGATTGGTGTTGTAGGGCAAACATTTGCAGTTAACCAGAACTGTAATCAAGCATTTGGAGATGTTATTCTTTCAGTTCATTTCTTCAGGATTGTAGTTTGAATCTTGCTGTAAGTCAGTGAGACTTCCCTGAGGGTTGTAGCCTTCTAGGAAAATATCTTTTGAGCAGTGAGCTCTAGGCAGTGTGCCTGAATGCATGTGCATTCTCCATTATGATATTTTCACATACTAATGCAAAGTATCATATTACTATGGGTAGGTTCCCACCATCGTTTTTCCCTTAACTAGGTTTTCCACGTCAAAAATATTGGTGTTGTGTGTTGTGTTGTTAATTTTCTTATCTGTTTATTGATGCAGTTTGTTAGATCTGTTGTTGTGGTTAAAGTTTTATTCCGGTGAAGACTGATTCACCCCCCCCCCTCTTAGTCTTCCTTCTTGGGTGCTGCTAACAAACATCTTGAGAACACAAAGATATTTCAAGACCACAAAATTCACATATCCATAATACCAAAAACATAACCAAAGAAGATAACAACACCAAGCAACATCAATAACACTTCTCGAACCCAAACACTTTCAGATCAACCAATAGAATAACTGCAACACCAATACAATAAGATATCTCTACACCACAGACTTTCCGGACCAACAACTATCCAAAATAACAAGTTTGACATCAATGACAATCACAACAACACATACTTCCAACAATACAAAGAAGAGATTCCCAATACTGTTATAATTCTCTCTTTACACCCTAAGCGGTGGAATGGGTGAAGGACAAGCTTGCTCACATTCACCCATAATTGATTTTGTTTATGTCCAAAATTAAAAGACTCTTCATTTGTGAAGATATTTGTGATAAAATTATAAGGCACTAAGAGGGGAGCATGAATCAGTGCAAGCAAAAACAATATAAATATGATCACCACTTTAATCAACTTTAAAATCAATACGTGTGCAAGAAAGATAACCACATAAGCCAACACCAAATAAGACACGCACACCATAACACAATGATTTTCACGTGGAAACCCAAATGGGAAAAAACCACGATGGGAATTAGTACCCACAAGATTCACTGTCTGCATAATAGAAATCTTTGATCGGTTAAGGTCTTACAAACTTGCCCAGTTAAGAGCAAACCCTGTTAGGAGTCACTCGGTGAGGGGATTTACAACTTAGCTATGTTATAAGCTTTACTCTATTAGGAGTAACCTCACTGGAGGATTTAAACTCAATTTTTTGAGCTACCCGATTAAGGGATTTATACAAGTAGGCCTGTTAGGACCTACCCGGTTAAGGGATTTTGATTGTTGCAACTATTAGGAAACAACAACTAGATGATCTGCATATAGAACCTATGTGCCTGATAAGATCTACTTTAGTTCTGCAATATACTTCAACAATACATCAATACAATGCTTCTCAATTCACCGCACAATCAAATTCTCAATCTACGCTTATGATCTCATCATTTATCTCATGACTCATCACACTTTTTATAAACATCTCAACTTAGTCAGCTAACAACCTTGGAACAAGTTCCTAGGTTCAATGAATCTAGTCAATCTTGCTCAGCATGCTTTTACTTATGTCAGCCACCGATATAACAACCCAAAAATAAAACATAAACACAACCATTTAATCGATTTATGTCATTCTTCTCTACCGGTTAACTGTTCTTCAAGACTGTCTGCCCTACTCATCATAACTCACTCATTTAGTTCAATCTGCCAATGTGGTGTGGGATATATTTGTGAGTATCTGTCTCCAACATTCCAGTAGAACCACATCACCTAACTCTTCATCGATCACCCGTACCGGTTGCCTAAATGTAATACTGATCCTCGTTTACCGATTGAAGTCATATTTGTCGTTTCACTATTAAACTATCTCTTGTACCTGTTATGCTTTACCGGTTGGCCTAAAAGACTTATATGACTATCAAAACATAGTTTCCATCAATGACAACATAAAACAAGCCATCAATCAACCTATTACATCATATCATCATCATCAAGTCAACAATCTCCCCCTTTGGCATTGATGGCAACACTTAAGAAATATTTTGTCTAAGTGTGCAGTACAAAAATTGACTCAACTCATGACACATACTCCCCCTTAGCAATTGCATGCTATTACAAAATTTACAAACATATATAAAACTACCTTTTACAAAATTACTACTACTCCCCATAATAATTCAAAATTTTAACTCATACTACTACTCCCCCTTTGACAGCAATGACAAAGGTAAGCAAATACATAAAAGATAAATGCAATATACATCAAAATTTGCATTATCATGTATAGATATAAAAGTTTAAAATGCTTTTACAATGACATCTTAGAAAAAGTGTCTGTAAAATGTAACTTTAACTGCTTCAAGTCATTGTGCCAAGTCTCCAAAAGAGTGTCAGTTATCTCAACATGTGTTCTAATCTGATAAGCCAACTCCTCCATGGCATCAATAGTACTCATCTTAGGTATAGCTAATATAGCTTTAGTCTCTTTATAGCCTCTCTACAAGATTTCAACCTTAGGAATCAAAAGTGTCTGTAATTCCTGTAGAGACCGCATTGTTTTAACCTGTTCTCCTTCATAAGCATTTAACTTACGTTGTAGCTCAACTACCCATCTACCAAAATGTATAGTTGAATCATTTAGGAGGCTAAATGATTCACTCAAAATTTTCAATTTGTGTTCTGCTTCCTACTTCTTCTTCACCAAATCATCACAAAACAATGAAAAATTTGCATTAGTAGATAGGACTTTACCCCCATTTAGCAGTGCATCTTTAATAAGGTCTTTGTTGACTATTAGAGCTACCTTATCCTTATCAGTATAATTCATCAACTATTCTATTATCTTCTTCTTATATTCCTTTTCCATATTCAAATAAGTTGCATCTTCAAAACTTTTCTTCTATTCACCAGCATCAGCAACCAATTGACCTAACTTATCGATCGATGTAGACAGTCTATGAGTGTCCATCTCTGGTAACATACTAGAAAAAATCTCAATTGCACATTGTATTGATTGAACTTCCTTTTGATGTTTCTTCATTCTTTTCTTCTTAGCTCTAGATTGCATGGCAGATGCAATCTCCATTAGTTTTGTAGAAGTCAATGCATCCATATTGATGGGTCCTTGTATACTTAGTGCATCATCATCTTCATCATCATCAATTTTCTTCTTAGAGGTAAGTGATAAAGGTGTCACTTTATGTTCTGGTTTCATTGATTTCAATTCTTCCTCTTCTTTCTACTCTTCAATCTCCTCTTCCTTCTTCTCTTCAGTCTCCTCTTCCTTCTCCTTGTCCTTTATCAGTGGTTTCTGTGTAATAATTGTTTCATTCATCTGAACATCTTCATCCTATACATTTTCAGTTGGCTCCTTCTTTTCTCTCTCAGTACCACTTATATCAATTTTTGTATCATCATCAGGAATTGCAACTGTCTCATTTTGTACATTAACCAATTTAACATCTTCTGGTTGATTAGCAAAAACAATCTCATCCAGTGAAAAATCATCAATATCTACATCATTTGGGAGATCTTCTGCCTTAAGCTGCTTCGGTTGCTCCTCTTCCTCATCAGGTATCAACCCCAAAAATTTCTACAGTATTTCCTCAGTCTAAATCTGGACTGATTGGGTCTCACCAATAAGCAATCTAGTAAGTCTTTTCTTTGATTTAAAAGAAGATTTTATTTTCAAAAGAATATCATCTAATTCTTCTTTTGTAGCTTCCGTTTGAATATTCTTAAGAGTGAACTCAATAAATTATGTGTCTTGTTTAATGGCTGCCTGCCATCTTGCATCAAGTTTATTATACAAAGAAGTGGGAATTTGCCTTTCTAACTCAATTAGGGCTTTGCTATACTTATTCATCGCCAAAAAAATTGCATCCTCTAACTCCCTTTGCTCATCCTCACTAAAATTATCATAGAGTTTATTCAATTCAACAAGAATACCATATTCCTTAATACTTATTAACATCTTTTCAAAAGGTGTAGGTTTAGTTACCAGTTTCTTTGTTGATTTAACATTAGATGCTCCTGCAACCTTTGACTTTTTACCACCCGCTCTCAGATCTTTCTTCTCACCTTTTTGATTCAGTTTATTCTTCATCAACAGCTGTCGATTTATTTGCTTGCTCCTTTTTCCTTTTACCGGTTACTACCGGTGCCTTAGGTGCAGGGGGCTTAATTTATTTCCCTTTCTCTTGAGCTATATTTTAGAAAGTTTCTCCTTCTTTGCTTCTACAGGTTTCTCCTTCTTAACCTCAACACTTCTTGTCTGCATACCGGTGTTGGTACCGATTGGGGCACTAGATGATTCAACCTTCATAGCTTCAAACTTTTCTCTCGCCTCAGCTATTGCCTCCTTGGTAAATCCTTGTTGAACAACAAACTCTTCAAATTCCTTTCTAACCTTCTTTGCAATTACCTATTTGTTAAGTTCAGAATGTACTTGTAAATATTTCTCTTTATAAGTACCGAACCTTTCTACAGTAACATCTATCGGTTGTGCAAGCGAGTGTTCAACATAAGCAATCAAAAGATCTACTTCAACTTCGTAGCCCATAGGCATCACCCAAGATGTCCTGAGATCAACTGCCTCCATCTGACAAGTGTTAGTGTCAACTATAAAGCAGATGGTATCCTCATATTTCTTAACAACCTGTGTTGGTATCCTCTCTCTCTCATGAATCTTTTTCTGAAAATATTTGAAATAACCCCAAGCAATCTTGTTGAAATCATTTCCCAACATCCTTATATTGTTCTTCATTTGTAACATTGTTGGTGTATCCTCAGACCATTGAATATCACCGATACCTGGAAAGAAGTTCTGAAAGTAAAAGAACAGACCAAAAATCAGCTGCCTAAACTTGAATTTTTGTCTTTTATCTTTCTTTATGGATTCAATATTTAGTACCAACTGACTTCTTAATGCCTCGGACAAATCATAATCCATATTTTCCTTAATCATCTGGTAAGCTACGTGAATGGCTGCAGCAGGGATGTTGTTCATCCTAATAGAATGATATACCTGGTATCCAATGACCATAGAAGTTAATTTCATTGCAGGATCATCAATCTCATTGACAATCATTGCTCTTCCATCCCATCGTGACTTGGTCAGCTTGGCTACATCATCCTTAGGGACTAATCTCAATATAGGAACTTCACCGGTGGCACATAATTCAGTTACTGCATGAATTGCTTCCTTAGTGATCTTATGTGGTTGATCAAGCCATATAAACTGGTCATGCACACGACTCCAAATATATCTCACATGATCATCCTCAAATTCATCAATAGAGTTCAGTGCATGGTGAAAACCTTTGTCGGTAACACTCTTAAATTGTTCCTTCAACAATCCATTATTATCACACAACAATCTATACTGATCTAATATAACAAAGATTCCAAGATCTTCCAAATTACAGTGAATAAAGGATCTAACATCTTCTACATGCAAAACTCCATATGGAACTCCAGATAGGGCTCCAGCAAGATTGGTTTCGATCGATTTAAAAGGGTGTCTCTTAAACTTTGGTCGAGGTCTAACAGTTACATCTACCAAATATGGTGTATACATCTTCAAAGACTCGGACTCTGAAATAGATAGACATATTTTTGGATAAATACCTTTTACTGCCTTTGCAACTAGGGTTTCAACAATGAAAATGCTCTTTCACCGATTACCAACCGCAAATCTCCTCAAATGTCCTATTAGTCTTTTTCCAATCCAGCAATCACAAGCTCTTTTTTCTTTCTTCACTCTTCGGGTGCTCTCAAGAATGCAAAGTGACAAATGACATTCAAAAACTTCCTTTTATTTTCTTTATCACCTACCGCATTAAATTCTTTCCCCGGTTGTATAAACACATAAACCCTAAAATACCATTCAACTCAAAAGCATACTACCGGTTCTCATATCACATCAAACCTACCGGTTTGATCATAAAAACACTTCACAATATCATAATGCATCAAAGTATGGAGATTTAACTTACCGTACATCATATAGGGGGTTCGGAGATAGATATGACAATAAGCTCCCTCTAATATTTATAGATAGCTTAGTTAACCGGTGAAGGGTTCTCCACACTAGGTGAAGAATGAGACTCTTTCGATGGCTTCTCATCACTCTTCTTTCTCCATATTTTGTTCATTTCATTCCTTGTCTCCTCCACATCAACTTTCTTCTTACCTTTTCGGTCATCAGATTGATTTACCGGTTGATTCATTCTTGCTCTGCAAAACCTAACAATGTGTCTTGGTTGATGACAATGATAACATGTCATACTAGATGCTCTCCAGGGTCCAACATTGTCTCTACCAGTTCTTCTTCTAAAATTCATAGAAACATGTCCAAAATTATGACAGATTGTAGAAATCACATTCATTCTCTTTTCCATCTCATAGGGACTAGACTTGTTAGCATAGGGTCTCTGCCAATTAGGATTTCTCTTGTTATTAAAAGTTCTTTGCCAATCACCACCAGACCTCTAATTCATGTGAGGTTTCAGATTATTTGCTCCATACCTACATTCAACTATTCTATGCCCATACATGTTGCAAGTGTAGGAATATCCATTAAAAATTTTAGGTTTATATCCTTGATAGGTATTAGGTCTATAACCATCAAAAGAACTAGATCTGTTTCTACAAAGATTAGTAGTATGTCCTGGCTTATGATAATTAAAACATACAGGTTTGTGGACTTTGTTACCGATGGTTTTCTAGATCTTAGGTGCAGATTTACCTTCTTCCATGTTATCCTTAGTACTGAAAGACTCACCTTTCTCATATGTAGTATAACCCAAGCCTTTTGTCTCTCCTTTCATCCTCTAAGATTGGATCTGCTCATTAAGCATAGTATATCGCTTGTTAAATTTAGATGGTAACTCATTAGCATCAACGAACTCTTTAGTTAGATCTTCATTCTTCTTCATCAAACTTTCTCTAAGAGACATTGCCATGTCTAGATCAACCTTTACTTATTCTTTTTCTTCTTTTTCCTCTTGAAGATATGCAATCAAGGTTCCAACCTCTCTCGAGTTCCTTTTCTCTGATTCTGTCTCAGCAGTCCTTCTGGCTTCCAGCTCTTGACTCATCTTGATAGTTAGGGCTTCAATTTCTCTCCTCAAAGTTGAATTATCATCATTTAACTTTTCCACCTCATTCACCAAAGCATCCATGTTTGCTTCCTCAGATGAATTGCTTTCACTAAGTTCATACAATTGTTCAGCTACCTCTCTCCTCTTTGCCAATGAAGCTTTGTACTTAACCCTCAATTCACGTATGGCTTCTTCAGATTCTACAAGTTGATTAGACAACTATCTATAACTCATTCCTTCCCCCATATTAGCCTTAGGGA
The DNA here is from genome assembly GCF_030272615.1 of Cryptomeria japonica. Lineage (NCBI taxonomy): Eukaryota > Viridiplantae > Streptophyta > Pinopsida > Cupressales > Cupressaceae > Cryptomeria > Cryptomeria japonica. The sequence goes on along the minus strand of NC_081406.1, from coordinate 644,958,224 downwards.
ATATCCTTCCCAAGCGATTAATCCTTAAGGGAATTAAGCTTTGATACCAATTGATAAACTTATAAGGCACTAAGAGGGAGGGGGATGAATCAGTGCAAGAAACAATATAAATCTGATCACCACTTTAATCAACTTTAAAATCAATAGGCATGCAAGAAAGATAACCACATAAGCCAACAGCAAATAAGACATGCACACCATAACACAATTATTTTCACATAGAAACCCAAATGGGAAAAAACCACGGTGGGAATTAGTACCCACGAGATTCACTATTTACAAAATATAAATTTTTTACCAGTTAAGATCTTACAAACTTGCCCAGTTAAGAGCAGACCCTGTTAGGAGTCACCCGGTGAGGGGATTTACAACTTAGCTTCGTTAGAAGCTTTATTCTTTTAGGAGTAACCTCGTTGGAGGATTTAAACTCAATTTGTTGAGCTACCCAGTTAAGGGATTTATACAATCAGGCCTATTGGGACCTACCCGGCTAAGGGATTTTGGTTGTTGCAACTATTAGGAAACAACAACTAGATGATCTGCATATAGCACCTCTGTTCCTGATAAGATCCACTTCAGTTTTGCAATATACTTTAACAATACATCAATACAATGCTTCTCAATTCACCACACAATCAAATTCTCAATCTACTCTTATGATCTCATCATTTATCTCATGACTCATCACACTTTTTATAAACATCTCAACTTAGTCGGCTAACAACCTTGGAACAAGTTCCTAGGTGCAATGAATCTAGTCAATCTTGCTCAGCATGCTTTTACTTATGTCGGCCACCAACATAAAAACCCAAAAATCAAACATAAACACAACCGGTTAACCGATTTATGTCATTCTGCTCTACTGGTTAATTGTTCTTCAAGACTGACTGCCCTGCTCATCATAACTCGCTCATTCAATTGAATTTGCAAATGCGGTGTGGGATATATCTGCAAGTACCTATCTCCAACATTCCAGTAGAACTGCATCACCTAACTCTTCATCGATCACCCGTACTAGTTGCCTGAATGTAATACCGATCCTCGTTTATCGGTTGAAGTCCTACTTGTCGTTTCACTGTTAAACTGTCTCTTGTACCAGTTATGCTTTACTAGTTGGCCTAAAAGACTTAGATAACTATGAAAACATAGTTTCCATCAATGACAACATAAAACAAGTCATCAATAAACCTATTACATCATATCATCATCATCAAGCCAATAATTTGAAATCAAAATCCCCAATTGAAAGAAGTCTTTGTGTCCCAGGAAATAGCATTTCAGAATGTGAAGAATGAGGGAATTGAATCATTTTGTCTCCATCTATTGGCATCATCGAAGGAAAATATTATATGAGACAACAAGTGGAATCAAGGAATACTCGATTGTTCAAGTGACAACTACTGGCATAGGCTTCAAGAAGGAGAGTATTTGTTAAAGAAAGGTTTGTACTTAATATACAGAGTAGAACCAAGATTATTACACAATAAATAAAGTCTTGGACAGGCGAGAAATTATCTTCTCAAGGAGAAATTTGAAACATAAGGATAAGTTTTAAAGAAAGAATGGTTTCTTAATGAAGTAAATTTTGTATCATAGTCTCTAGTTGTTGCAGTAGCATCAGGTGCCACCTTCATCACATGTTCCATCTATATGTCATAACTTTAAAGCAACCAAGGGAAATGGTAAGTGGGTCTTCTCAGTCCCAACTCTCTCTCTCTCTCTCTCTCTCTCTCTCTCTCTCTCTCTCTCTCTCTCTCTCTCTCTCTCTCTCTCTCTCTCTCTCTCTCTCTCACACACACACACACACACACACAATCTCACCAAATTTTGTGGAAGGATGAAAAAATAGATTGTAAAATTTTAGGCAAGCAATTGAAAATATGAAAGGTTGCACACATTCTAGTTTTCACTTCCCAAAAAGGTTTGATGGCCTCTCCACAACCATGCAACCATAATCCTATGCAAGTACTCACTCTCACAACTTGCTTCTCACTTATGTCCCACCTGAGCTTTCTAAAAAAGATCTTCATTGAAATTTGAGAACGTCAAATTTTCTAGGCATCCTAACCCTTTGAATCCCCAAGCTCTCTCTCCATCTCTCTCTATCTCTACTACTCTCCCCATCCTCTCTCTCTCTCTCTCTCTCTCTCTCTCTCTCTCTCTCTCTCTCTCTCTCTCTCACACACACACACACACACACTCCCTCCTCTCCCCACCTCCCTTCATACACTTAAGTGGAGGTCAAAGTTTAGGACCAAAAACATGAATGGGTTAAGTTTACTTAACCCATTCACGTTATTGCCCTAAAAATGTGCTTGTCTCTTGTTTGAGTCTACAATGTCAAAAACTTGTACGCAGTTTTTAACACTATAGACGTTGTGAACCCAATTGGACACCCAAGTATTTTAGAGGCAAAAAATGCAAACAAGTGCCAATCACTAAAAACATAAACTAAAAATATATCTACTTCTGTCAAAACATAAACTAAAAATATATCTACTTCTATCAAAACATATATTTACAATATAAAATAAATGTGTATCGAAGGCTCTAATGGTTCTCTTGTTGTCCTGGGAAGGCTCATCGTTGATGAAATGGGTATGGATGCTTCCTATATTAAAATTATGAGAATGTAATACAATGAATGTGCACATGTGCATATAATCATGAAATCGATTATTAAAAAAACATATGCCTCTTGCCTCTCTTCTTCTGATGAATCATTAGGTGCATTCATAAATGCTATAAATAATCCTAGTTGTTGTTGTATGTAGAAGACAAAAAATGTAAGAATATTTAAATCTAGATGTATGTATATAATCATAATACATTTTAAAAACTAAATATAAATCATGCTAGAATAAGTCATATCATTTGTCAAAACTATTATATCTTGATTAAAATTGTTTAATTAACTTTTCTCAATTAGGTATCCTCAAGAATGACCTTGGAAAATGAGGAAACTCGAACACACATGGCATAGCCTAAAAGAGTAACATAATAGATATCAACAAATAATGTTAACATATAATTCAGTTAATCACAATTGAAATGATATGCATATAATTCAATATAAATTTTAAATAAGAGGCGTGCAAAAAAGAATACCGTATAACTTTCTAGGCCAATTGAAATTATCGTAAGGGTGGCATCATTGACCATTGAAATCTAGTCCACTATCAACACCTATCTAACCCCACATAAATATACATTACTAAGTTTTTGATTACGGAACAAACAGGTTTTGAAGGGACCCGAAACCCTTTAACAAAGATCTAAAAAAAATATTGCTTAAAGATATACCCATTTTTAAATAGCAGCTAAAAGTTAGCAGAAGACCAGCAAAAAACCACAAACAACCAAAAACATAGCAAAAAGGAAGATCTAGTACAAGTTTTTAAGGGCCTCTGCGGCCTCAGCTTCCAGTTGTGTTATGTTGAGAGAAATTTTCTTTAGTTGTTGTATATCTTGATTAGGAGATTTGTTCTTCAATTTGGCTTTGATTACTAAGTTAATATATCTTTAAAAACATTATTTGAATGAATTCATGGTCTTATTCTATTTTGGCATGCTATAAAATGTTTACCTTCGATGAAGATGCAGGTGCACCGGTTGTGGCAAGAATGGTTAGTGGAATACAAAATTTGCTACTACATCCTGAAATGCATAATGTTTGTATTAATTTAATTTGATATATAATTAAAAATTTATTTACATTTGTAAATGATGCGATGCAAAAGGGGCACAAGGCACAAACACAAGTTCAAACATTAATAGATTAGTTCCAACCAAAACCAAACACAAATGAATTCAAAAACCTTAAGATGCATACCAAGAGAGATATAAAGCAAACAATGAAAAACATACACAAATGAAGGAGAGAAAGAAGACTCCCTAAGATGCTCCCAAAGATGCTCATAGATGTTCCTCCCTTGCCCTTCTCCTCTCCAAGATCCAAATGGGTGATTTTAAGTAGCTCTCAGCTTTTAGCACAAAACCATGGATGACATGAAGATTTGAAAGTGGTTGAAAGATGATCTAAAATCTATTGCTATGCAAATGCCTAGAATAAGATTGCTATGAGAAAGCTCTATATACATACAAGTATAATAACAATGCAAAAATGCTTCCTCCTTTGCTTGAGAAATGTGGTCCTTTTATAGGGAAAAATGATGATTGAATGGCCAAGATTGAGTGAGCTTGTGAAGGGCTAGGATTGATGGGTTTGTGATCCATGTGATGGCTTTCAACCCAATCCCATGATGACAAGTGTCAACATGAGATGGCTTGAGAGGAGAGGGAAGGAGCATTTAATGCTTGAGGAGACATGAGGGTTACCCTAGGAGGGTTTAGTTAGGCTTGAGAGGAGAGGGAAGGAGCATTTAATGCTTGAGGAGACATGTGGGTTACCCTAGGAGGGTTTAGTTAGGCTTGAGTTAGTGGATGAAGCTTTTATCCAAGGGTAATGCTTTTATCTAATGGATAAACTCTTGTGCAAGAGTTAAAGGGATAACCATGGCCAAAGTAATGAATGCATGGAGAGAACCATGAGTTAAAGGATGGTTGAGTTAGAGAGAAAGTCTCTAACCAAGGGTTGGGTTTGAGCTAACCATTTATGGTCATGTAAGAGCCTTTAATGATTATTGAAGACTTTGGAGGGTAAATTGTTGGAGACACAAAGCCTTTAATGGTCTATGAAGACTTTGCATGTTTTGAGAAGTGACATTTTTCTTAAAGGAATGTGCAAATGATTAGGAGGGGGGTTAGGCTAATTAGAAGGGGGTTAGAAGAATCTAGAAGGAAGTTAGTGGGCAAGTGGGTTTGGTGGGTGAGAGGATTTTATTTAGAAATAAAGTCTATTTATTTGTGCAACTTGCATTTGTAGGAAAATGCAAGTGGGGTGGGATTTTAAATAAATATTGATTTATTTAAAAGGGGAATTTGATTTGTGCTTTTAAATAAATGTTGATTTATTTAAATGAGAGGAATGAGGGAAATTAAATAAATTAGATTTATTTAATAACTGGGTTATAGATAGGGATTTTAATTTAAATAAATTTATGTAATTTATTTAATTAAAATAGCAGAATGGGGGTTGAATGAATTAATTAAATGTGAATTTAATTAATAGAGGAATATTAGTGTATCAAATAAATATTAAATATTTATTTAATTTAGTGGACAAATTTATGTGTCTACATTTGCCCCTCTTTGAGATGGTGCAGTTTATCGCGTCGTTTCAAAGAAAGAAAGATAGGTATGAGAAATATGTCCCATAAATGTTAATTTAGTGGGTGGTATGCCCCCTCGAGAGATGGGTTGAAAATTTTTGAAAAATCGAGCGATCTCTCGAAAAAGAGAAAGAATTTGGGGGGAGGTAGAATAGAAGAAATTATAAATAATGGTGAAAGAATGGGAAAAGATGGAGTGAATATGAATAAATGAGAGGCTTCTAAAGTTCACAAGGACCACGGCGGTGACCGGGGCGAAGTAGGGTTAAGGCTGGGGGGATATAATTGGAAGGGAAGGGGTAAAACTGTCTCATTTGCACCTATCTCTCTGGCAATTTGGAGCTCTGATAGTGACCTTGGGTGAAGGAGTGAGAAATAGTCATCATGGTCGTGCCTATAGCAGATCACCGGCTAGAGCGAATCCGTCGATACTAGCGGCCAGAGGACTATGGACCGTTGGTATGCAAATGTTTAATTTTGCATTTGATGCATTTTTAGCATGTTTTTCCAAGTGTCAAAGTCCAAAGAAGACAATAGCGCTAGACCTGTGTTTTAGCGCTTTTGTCCCCTAAAGTAGTGCTATTGTGCCGCAATGGCGCTTTTGTATAGTTGGTTTAGCGCTTTTGTTAGTGTAACACAGTTGCATCATAGGTATAGCGCTTTCGTAGTTCTAGCGTTATTGTGTAATTGTTGTGGCACGTTTGTTATGGTATAGCGCCATTATTTTTTTAGCGCTTTTGTGCATTGATTGTAACACTATTGTTTATGTGTAGCATTGTTGAGAGACGATGAAGCAATGCAGTTTTATTAGCGCGTTTGTGTTGTATGTGAAATAGCTGTAGTCACATAAATATGTCCACTTAATTAAATGAATACTTAGTATTTATTTGATTATTTAACCATCAATTAATAATTAATTAAATTAATATTTAATTAATTCATCTTAACCCTATTCTCCTATTAATTAAATAAATTATTCAATTTATTTGATTTAATTCATCTTAACCCTATTCTCCTATTAATTAAATAAATTATTCAATTTATTTGATTTAATTCACTTAACCAAATTCAGACCATTAATTAAATAAATAAATCATATTTATTTAATTAAATCTTCTCTCACATTTAAATAAATTAATATTTATTTAAAACCCCCAAAATCCCACCTCTCACATTTAAATAAATAAATAATTTATTTAAATCACCTTTATCCTCCACCCACTTGCATTTTCCTACAAAAGCAAGTTGCACAATTATTTTAAATAAATAATTTATTTAAATCACCTTTATCCTCCACCCACTTGTATTTTCCTACAAAAGCAAGTTGCACAACTATTTTAAATAAATTATTTATTTAAAATCCTATTTATCCTCACCCACTTGAAACCTTTAATGGTTTCCCTTAAAGTATTCAAACTTGATGGCTTTAAAGTCTTCAAACTTGATGGCTTCCTTCTATAGTCTTCTTAAGCCTTTAATGGTTTCCCTTAAAGTATTCAAACTTGATGGCTTTAAAGTCTTCAAACTTGATGGCTTCCTTCTATAATCTTCTTAAGACTTTAATGGTTTTCCTTAAAGTCTTCAAGCCTTTAATGGTTTCCCTCAAAGTCTTCAAGCATTTTAATGCTTTATCTTCTTTTTCTCATTTAAATAAATTAATATTTATTTAAATATTTATCCAAATTCAACTTACACCATTTAATTGAAATAAATGATTTTATTTTAATTGAAAATACCAAAATTTCTCCCACTTGCATTTTCCTACAAAATCCACTTGTATGCCTAAACCCCTTCTAGATTCTTCTAAACCCTTCCTAATTAGCCTAATCCATCCCCTAAATATTGTCACATTCCTAAGCAAATTGGAGTCACTTCTCAAAGACTCCAAAGTCTTTGAAAAGCAATTAATGCTTTGTGTGTTCAACAAATTAACCCTCAAAGTCTTGGATAACCTTTGAAAGCTTCCAACCTTCAACCACTAAATGGCTCAAAGTCTTTGATAACCATTGAAGGCTTTCAACCTTCAACCACTTAATCCCCAAAGTCTCCAATAACCATTAATGGTTAATTCAACTCTCTCACATGGTTAAAACATTTGTTTTGACTCAACCTCTACCCAACCCAAGGGTCTCATCAGGTCATTAATGCTTTGACCATGATTATCTCTTAATCATTTGCACAAAGGTTTATCCTTGGATTAACTCTTAATCCAATGGGTAATCTTAATTTAGACTTGACCCTTACCTTCTAGATAACCATGAGGTCTTCTCAGGCCTTTAATGCCTCCAACCTCTTCTCTCAACCCAATCCTATGTTGAAACTTGTCACCATTTTATTGGTGCCAATTGTGCACATGGATCCCCAACTTTCAATCCTAACCCTTGTTAAGATTGCTCAATCTTAACCCTTCATTTCCCTATTTCTTCTATAAATAGAACCCTTCTCCTCAAGCAAAAGGAGAAGCATTTTAGAGTATTGTTGTTATACTGGCATTAGCATAGAGCTTTTTCATAGCATCACTATCTACTCTAGCATAGTATTTAGCTTTTCATTTCATATTTGAAGCTTAGTATTAAATCTCAATCCTCCATAAGCATCCATAGTGCAAAAAGCTGCTGAGAGCTACACTCATTTGGGACTTGGAGAGGAGAGGAACAAGGGAGGAGCAACTATGAGCATCTTGATTAGCTATTTCATTTTATGTTTATATGCTTTCTATTTCATGCTTAATATCTCTCTTGATATGCCTGTTTAGGATAATCTTTTGTTGCTAACACTAACGTTTGTTTCTTGTGCTCTTGTGTGTGTTGCCATCAAACAGATTTTCTAATCCTTTTTGCAGAGCATCAATAGCACTATTGTCAGCAGAGTGGCCCGATTGTGATAGATGCCCCAGTGTTAGATAAAATATCACTTGATGCCTGTGTTGATTGATTGATTTGTTGTTTTGGTGAATCATAGCAGCCCCGTTGAGACTAGGTCATTGTGATAAATGTTTGTTTTAGTCTAGGATTGCCATAATTGATTACCTGTTGAGACCCAAAGATACTTGATCAAAAAGTATATGTTGATAGTCTAGGTTGAAACTTAAGAAAGTTTGTAGCAAAACAACTGATATTTGTTTATATGTGTAGGAGGATCTACCCATCTTGTAGATGCAAGAGCGACATCCAACAATGTAACAGCTGCGTGATCAGTTGTCCAAGTTGGAGATTGATTATGTGAGTGCGACCAGATTATACAGGATGATGTATGTGCCCATGATTCAGACGAATCGCGGAGTGTTGAAAACACTAGCTAGGCGGTGGCATGGCAAGACATGCTCATTTCATCTAGTGATGGGAGAGATGTCGGTTACCTTGGAGGATGTGTGGTGGATACTAAATATTTCAATTACAGGGGAGCTCGTGACATATGATCGCCACCTAGGGACAACAGCCTTACGGAGGATATTTGTCGAGGATGTATACATTGAGGATGGCTCTGTGGCTTGGGAGGACATAGCAGTGCTCTATGATCCACTACCAACAGTGCTAGCACGTATTGTCGGGGGTTTGATTTGCCCTGATCAATGTTCTTGTGGATTGGTTGTTGGTTGGGGCCGGGTGCTAGAGCAAATGGTTACAGAGGGGACCCATTATGCATGGGGTCCATGTGTGTTGGTGCACCTATACAGGGACTTGCACGAGGCAGTGTATCGAGAGAGTAGTTCACTAGGTGTAGGGATCATGTTGTTACACATCTAGGCTTGGGAGCACCTTCCAGTCACATAGTTGGTGTGTATGAGGTTTAGGGCGATAGATCAGCCCTATGTATATATGTATGGAGGTTTGATGACCTAGCCCCATTTGGGGAAGTTGGATTTTTGATGCCATGCATTAGATGACTTAGATAGGGTCATATGGAGGTCGTACACTGATTGTGAGCCCTGGGAGGATGATGGAGAGGCCTTAATGTATGTATATGTGACTCAATTTTTTATTGGTCGCACATCCCATATTATGGAGAGACAATTTCCAATGAGACTAATGAGATAGTTTGGGCGGAGGCAGGGTATGCCGAGGCATTCGAGGGAGTATGCACGAGTAGTACGGGAGAGATTTCAGTGAGGGTCAATTTTGCCCTATGATCAGGCCCTTGAAGAGTTCCAAATATTACAGGCGAGACCATGGTAGATGAGGCCAAAGATTACTGATACGGGGGTGACTGAGGAGTATGCCCAACTTTTTGCAACACATCCCTTTCCACGGATTTCAGACCTTGGAGAGCCCATTCCTGCATTTGAGGATGAGAGGAGACCACGACAGGGACATTGGAGGAGGAGATTAGATGGAGAAGGAGGGGGTGGAGGTGATGGTGGTGGAGGAGGTGGTCTAGCAGGTGGAGGTGGTGGATAGAATATGAGGAGAGGGAGGGGTGGTCAGGCGGTGAGATTGATACAGGGGCCATTGGCATAGGTTCTAGTAGGACAGGGATAGGTACCCATTGGACAGGAACCACAGGGAAAATAGGGTGAGCAGATAGAGGGTATTGAGATAGGCAAAGATGGTGGACAGATGGGAGGAGAGGATCTAGGAGGGGCTCAAGTGGGTGGATAGATGAGAGGAGAGGGGGATATATGAGATATGATGTTGATACGTCTATAGTCTCGGATAGATACCTTGACAACACAGTTGGGTGAGAGGAATGCACAGATTGGTGCCCTGGAGAGAGAGTTGTAGGAGCGAGAGGAGGGGATAGCCATGCAGGATATGCAGTTGTTTGCTTGACATGCGGAGTTAGGGACAATGTTGAGAGAGAGAGAGATATAGTCGTGGAGAGGTATGAGAAGGCACAATAACAGATATGAATATTAGAGCATACCCGTGCCCATGGATGTACAGGGGAGGCCTTTTGAGAGATGCGGCAGGCTCAGGAGGAGATAGATTACTGAGGAGGTTTATATGAGTAGGTAGTGTCGGTGAGCCAGCCAGCAATGAGCTTCTCGCAGATGCGAGCAGCAAGATCAGAGAGGTCACAGCAGCAAGCCAGCAGTGGGGGTGTGATGGGTCCTCCTAGGCATCGAGGATCAGTAGGGGGAGAGTTGTGTAGAGAAGGTGTGGGCACATCATCTGCAGCGGTGGGTACCCCTACTTCAGGAGCAGATTCTTCTGCCTCAGGGTCGGATACCCCATGAGTTTTATGCATTTGCATTGATATAAATTTATATACATTGTATTTGTATGGCTCTTTGGTAGCTGATATTTTTGGACATCATTGTACTCTGAGTATGCATTTTTGTATGATGGAAGTGATTATGATATGCAGGTTTTGCTGTGTATGATACTTTTATGATGATTCTTTTATGGATGTGTGATGGGTGATGTGCATGATGTATGATGATGATGATGTACTTTATGTTTTTATTGATGCAATATTATAGATGGGTGGTTTATGATGTATGTATGATATGATGATGATGATGTACTTTACTTTCTTATGGATACAGGATTATAAATAGATGTTTTTATGATGTATGGATGATATGATGATGATAAGAGTCTTTATGATTTTATGGATGCAGGATTATAGATGGATGTGTTTTATGATGTATGGATGATTTGATGATGATGACAGCCTTTATGATTTTATGGATACAAGATTATAGATGGATGTCTTTATGATGTATGGATGATATGATGATGATGAGAGTATTTACGATTTTATGGATGCAGGATTATAGACGGATGTTTTTATGATGTATGTATGATATGATGATGATGATGAGATTCTTTATGATTTTATGGATGCAGGATTATAGATGGATGTGTTTTGTGATGTATGGATGATATGATGATGATGATGAGAGTCTTTATGATTTTATAGATGCGGGATTATAGATGGATGTGTTTTATGATGCATGGATGATTTGATGATGATGATATTCTTTATGATTTGCAGGATTATAGATAGATGTTTTTATGATAGATGGATTATATGCACGAATGAAATCAGATGTAGCTAATGATAAAATGATAATGATATGCGTACATAATGCAAGATGAAACGATATGCAACTTAATGCAAGATTAAAAAATGAGAATGCATTCGAATACGATGATAACAATACTACTAATAATGATATGAAAATGTTAATGCACGTAAAAAATGCAATGAAAATGTAATGATGAAAAAAAATGTTAATCTGATTTTATATGTTAAGGCATAAGGCAACCTAAGTGTGTATAAATATGAGATACAAAACTATATGAGTGAAAGATGTGAAATGCATATAAATGAGGTGTGATAGAAGTCAGAGTACTTCATCATGATTTTAGGGATAGTCTTTTACATGTATCTTTCTCATAGCAACCCTATTCCTTGCGTATGCATCTATACAAAATATTGAAATGAATGGGTGGAATGCAACAGAATGCAATATAAATAGATGAGATGTAGCAATCCATGGTTTCAATAATGACAAGTGCTATGTTTTCATCATTGAGCATGGTAGTATGGAGCTTGGCCAAGGTATCTGAGACAAAGGTCAAAAAGTGTCACCTGTAAACAAACATCACAAACAAGGAAAGTGACCATCCATTTTGATTCATATGCAGATGGTTGAGGTATACGCTATTTTAAATCAAGTCAACAAGGATCCCTTTTTGCAATTTTTTTTTTATGCATAGGAATTTCATTAACTCAGTAAGCATAGACACCATTAGCACATGTATCAAAAGTTCATTGGTCCAATCCATAAACAGAAAACAAAAAAGATATTAAGAATCATCACAGCCGCTCTAACCGCTTGTGGGTATCCTAGAGTAGCATAGGAACTTAATAGAAAATATATATATATATATCAAAAGGACCAAATGCCAATTATCCAAACAGAATTTTCTTGCCAAAAGAGATATGCGATCATGTCTTGTTTTAAAAGGAAAGATGTATCCTTGTTTAAGACAGTTGATTTTGTTTGTTGTCGCTCAGGTGTATGTTTTCTGTTCGATTGATAGTTGAGCTTCCTGTGTTTGTTTTCAAGTCAGTGCGATGTTATATTTTTAAGGAAATAAATGTTTATCTACAATGTTTTGGATTGATTTTGAAGATTTTTCAAATGTTTTTTATGTGTTTTTTATTTTATGAATGTTTTGGGGATTTTGTTGGTTTTATGAATGTTTTGGGATTTGTTGGTTTTATGAATGTTTTTGGTTTATTTCAGAATATTTGAATGAAAAACTTGGTAAATCCAAGATCCACTTCCATCATATAAACAAGAATGGGTTTCCCCTAGCTAAGTGGTGGTATGGATGGATGATATGCGAGGTGATAACCCTAATTGCATATCAGTAACAAGCCATGATGTGCACAATTTTTTTAGATAACCAAGGATAGTGACTATGCTAAGTGTGTCTAGGATTTTGGTTTTTTTTGTTGTTCTGATGGCTGAGATGGATTAGTGCAAAAAGGATATGGTGGGATCACAAAAAATATGATAGACAATGGAGCCAAGCTCTTTACAAATGGCACTTGTTTGCCATGTTTTCACCATTGTACTTATCCAAGGTGCTAAGGAAGTGGTTTTCACCTGTTTGGAATATTTTTTAATTTTTTGATATTTGATGAGCCTGATGCTCTGCACAGCTTATGTATGAAACTTTTTGAGGTGCATGTTGTTGATTGGATCTGCTAGTGGTTCTCCTTTTGAAGTTGCTAACTGATATGCCCCAGACCCGAAGACTGCAGTGATGACATATGGACCCAACCAATTGGATTCAAATTTGCCTCGGTGTTCTTGATTTGGTTGATTGCGTGGATTCTCTCTAAGAACAAGATTGCCTACCTCAAATATGTGAGGCTTAACCCTATGATTGTAGCTTCTGCTCATACGTTGTTGATATGTTTTGAGGTCGTTGTAGGCAGCCTGTCGCTTCTCATCAAGTAATTCCAAGTCCTAAAGACGTGAAAATTTGTACTCTTCATCATTGATCAGGTTGTGCAAGGATACCCATAGGGATGTTAATTCAACCTCAATAGGTAGAATAAATTATGCTCCATAAACCAAAGAGTAAGGGGTTGCATCTATAGGGATTTGAATGCTAGATCAATATGCCCATAGTGCAGGATTAAGATGAATGTGCCAATCATGGCTAGCATCATTGACTGTTTTCTTTAGGATCTTGAGGATATTCTTGTTGGAGGCTTCTGCTTGACCATTTCCTTGTGGGTAATATGGGGTGGAAAAGCGGTGTTGGATAAGAAATTTATCATAGAGTTCTCAGACATCCTGATTTTTGAAGGGAAGCCTGTTATCTGTGATGATGGACATGGGCACACCATACCGACAGATGATGTAATTGAGGATGAATGAAGCGATCTGCTTGTTGGTGACTAGGGTGAGTGGAACGGCTTTGATCCACTTGGTAAAGTACTTCATGGCAGTGATGATGAATTTATGGCCACTGGATGAGGATAGATGAATCTTACCCACAAGGTCAAGGCCCCATTGACAAAAGGGCCATGGTGTTGCTATGGGTTGAAGTTCTTGTGTTGGTGCATGTATCAAATCCCCGTACACTTGGCACTTCTTGCACTTTTTGACAAAATAATAGGAGTCCTTCTCCATGGAGGGCCAATAGTATCTGGCTCGCATGATTTTCTTTGTTAGTGAAGGACTGCTTGAGTGAGCCCCAAAAAATCCTTCATGTACCTCTTCCAAGGCTTTTGTTATCTCACCTTGTTCCAAACATCGAAGGAGAGAACCATCAAGACTTTGTCTGTATAGGGTTTCAATAATTATGGTGTATCTAGCGGTTTGGTGGATAAAGGTTTTTCATTGGTTGTTTGATTGGTTAGGGGGAAGTGTGTGGTCACGTAGGTAAGTGAAAAACTCACCGTACCATGGGGAGTCGGAACCAATAAGGCGACATATCATTTTAGATTCAGGGATATCATAAGCAGGGATCCAAAGCTGTTCCACCAAGAACTCATAGCATGTCGAATTTTGTGGAAGATCCAGGAGAGATGTGATTGTAGCCATTATGTCGACAGCTCGATTGATTTCTTGGTATTTGCTCAAATGTGATAGTTGTAAATAATTCTTTGAAACTATCCACCATCGTTTTGTACGACATGATCTTATCATCCTTTGTTTGGTATTCATCAGTGACTTGTCGGATGACCAATTGGGAATCTCCATATACTTGTAGTTCTTTTAGATTCCATTGCATGGCCAATCTGAGTCATGTGATCAAGGCCTCATATTCTGCTATATTATTTGTGAATGGGAAAGTGATTCTATATGAATTTTGGATACTGTCACCTTGAGGTGTGATAAAACAAATACCTGCCCCTGAGCCATGTCTGGTGTATGAGCCATCAAAATATAGCTTCCAGGGTTGTCTAGTTGTGATCATGAAAATTTCCTCATCCGAAAAGTTAGAAATAAGAGGATGGTCGCCTTTGAGTGGTGCATCAGCCAACTGATCTACAATAACCTATCCCTTGATATCTTTGTGGTCCACATACTCAATATCAAATTCTCTCAGGATCATAACCCATTTGGCCAAGGGGCCTGTCAATGTTGCCTTGCTGAGTAGGTACTTGAGTGGATCTATCTTGGCAATAAGTTGTATTTTGTGCGTTAAAAGATAGTGTCTTAATTTTATTGCCACCAAGATAACTGCTAGGCAAGCTCGCTCAATAGGTGTGTAATTAAGTTCATAGCCTACCAATGTTCGAGAGATGTAGTAGACAACACATTCTTTTCCTTCCACATTATGTTGTGCAAGCAATACTCTTAATGTCGTGGTTGTAGCTGAAATGTATTACAATAGAGGTCTGCTTGGATCTGGTGGAATTGACCATGGTGTATTCATTAGGTAGTCTTTAAGCATTTGGAATGCTTACTGGCAATTTGCATCCCATTGAAAGCGGATATTTTTATGTAACAGATGGGTAAAGGGATGACATTTATCAGCTAATTGTGCAATGAACCGCCGAATGGATTCTAATCACCCTTGTAATGTCCTCAACTAACTGATATTCTTTGGAGGTAGTATTTCCATGATCGCCTTGACTTTCATAGGATCTACCTCAATGCCTTTACTTGAGATAGTGTATCCTAAGAGCTTCCTGGAAGTTACTCTAAAGACACATTTCTTTGGATTGAGACGGACGTGATATTGTTCCAATCTGTTGAAGATTTTATCCAGTACTGCAAGATGATCCTCTCTTGTTAATTATTTAGCTAGTAAATCATCCACATAATCTTTTGTTGTTGTGTGCATCATGTAGTGGAAGATGGTAGTCATGGCTCTTTGATATGTTGCCCCTACATTCTTTAGACCAAATGTCATTACATTCCAATAGTATGTTCCCTATTGACATGTGAAAGCAGTTTTGTGTTGATCCTCTGGAGCAATTTTAATCTGGTTATATCCTGAAAAGCCATCCATGAGAGAAAGCATCATATGACCTGTTGTTAGATTGACAATCATGTTGATGTTTGGTAAAGGGAAGTAATCTTTAGGACATGCTTTGTTTAAATCTCTAAAATCTGTACAGATGCAAATGCCCCCATTAGGTTTACCAACAGGTACAATATTAGAGATCCATTCTGCATAATCAATTGGTCTGATGAAACTAGCATCCAAGAGCTTTTTAAGTTCAACCTTGACAAGAACGACAATCTGTGGGTGGATCTATCTGAGCTTTTGTTTGTCATGTTTATCTCCTTCTTCTACAGTTAAGCGATGCATGACCAAATCTGGATCTAAATCAGGTATATCTGCATAAGACCATGCAAAGTTGATTTGGCACTTTTGGAGGAATTCCACAAATTTTGGCTTTTCTTCAGGAGTTAATAGAGATGCCAAATGTATTTTGTGAGGAGTCTCAAGGGTCCCCACATTGAATTCTTTCATTTCTTCTATTAGGATGGTTGATCTCTCCTGATTCGTACTAAAGGGGAGGATGTCAAACCTTTCATCCTTAGGCTCCTCGCAGAGGTTTTCACCTTTGGATACGCTCTTTGTTTTTACTCTTTTAGGAGCTAAAAGTGCCACCGTGTGGTTTTGACTAGAATATCCATGCTTTATTGTAATATTTTTGCAGATGAAAGGTTTGGTATCTGCCCTAAAGTATGCTATGCTATTAAGTTCAATGGCAAACCCAGCTTTATGATCTCCGCTTGGTATGTTATCCCATAATTCTAGAAACTCTATGAGTGCCTCATCGTTTTGGAAATGGTCAAGGCATGGGGGATTTGTCTATTTCCATTCAATGAGTTTGGGATGAATGATAGGCATTACTTCATCGATTAAGTTGAGTTCATAGGAGGCATCAGTGAGTTTTAATATGGAGGCTTGAACTTCATCGATGGTACTCTCCTTGTCAGATTCGGGCATAGGATTTGACATAGGGCCTATGGAAGTTTCTTCTAGCTCAGGATCCCAAAAAGTTTTAATCCATGCTTCTCCATAAACTGGTATATTCTTACAAGGTGGTGGAAGTGATGTTTCCTCCTCTTCTGAATCATTTAAATGCATTGAATCCCATTCCCACTCATGTGAGTCTGTCTCAGAATCACTCTCTAGCATCCGATTACTGTACCAAACTGGGATGTCATTCGAATTGAATAGTGCATTAGTTACTGGCTTATGTACTATTGGAGGTGGGGTTGTTGGTGTTGCTAGGGTTTGAGATATAGTCAAGGATTTCATCCTTGGGATAATTGGTCAATACACAGATTTGTTGGGTTTTCCTTTGAATCGAAGCTTAGGAGCAGACTCTCTTTGAAAACCTAGTCCAGTTTTATCTCTTGGTTTCAACTCAGGCTGTAAGGGCTCTTGTCATCCTTGCTTGCAAGGTCCCAAAGCACTATGGCCATCATAGCCCATTTTTTGCATTATAGTGAATCCTTTTCCATATTTGTCAGTGGGGAGCTTAGCATTTGGGCTTTCTTTGTTGAGAGGGTCTGTGTAAATCCATCCTGCCAGGTCTTTAGCCATGGTTTCCTCCTCTTTACTTTTACCAAGGGTGAATTGTGCCAAAGTGCAATTTCTTTTGGCCAGCGGTGATTGAATTAAACCTTGGGGTTTGCCATGAGTCTTGGGGGATATTAGTAACTGCCCAACACAAAAGAGTTGGCTAAGACTATATTCACCAGGACCTTCCTCGGTCATTTTCATTTTTAATTTCTCCTATTTTGGTGTAGGGGTTGTTAAGATGGAAAGAGAGGTTGGATTAACATACGATGAGGAAGCGACAACTTCCTTGTTGCTAGCAACGGTGATTTCTGGCTGATGGTGAATATTATTACAATATGCAAATGGATTAGGATCACCGAGGATTGTAATTTCTACCCCATTATGTGGAAACTTGATAAATTGGTGATAGGTGGATGGGATGGCTTGCATGACATGTATCCAAGGTCTCCCTAACAAGAGATTGTATGGAAAAGGAAGGTCTAGAACTTTCCAAACTACATGCTTCACCACTGGCCCAACCCTAATGGATAATGTAACAGCTCCTCTGGAAGAACGTTCTGCATCATCATATGCTTTGATGGTTATCTTCTTGTTGACATCCACTGATTCTGCTCCATAACCCAATGTTGTGACTAACTATAAGGTGCATATGTTTAAGCTGACTCCATTGTCAATCAAGACTCGCTTGATTCTATGTTATTTTGCGAACCCTTCAATATGGAGGGAGGCCTTATAGGGTTGCTAGAAGGATGTGTTGTCACTTTCAGTAAAAGTGAGACATGGTGATAATTTTAGACTACCGACCATGGCTTGAAACTGATCTATGTTGAGGTTGGCGGGGACAAAATCTTCTTGGAGAGCTTGGTCCAAGATTGTTTTATGTGAGGGGGATAAGCGTAAAAGCTCTAATATAGAGATGAGGGATGTCGTCTTATCCAATTGTTGTACAAGATTATATTGTTTGGGGAGGGGTGTCGTTCTTGATGGTGCCCCTCAAATAATAATGTTGCTATGACCTGTAAAAATGTTGCATGTAGGATTTTGATCTTTTATGGTAAGAGTTGCAACTTGTTCATCCGCATCATAAAGGTGATTCACAGTATAATTGTATGCGACTTGTGTGTAATTGGTTGTGGTACCTATGTTTCTCCTTGAGGTTGAAGGACCCCCTTAATCATGTGATGGAAGTGGATTTTTGAATATTAAGTGATCATCATTGGATTTTTTTGGGTCATGTCCCTCAATTTTGATTTCTCCTCTATCGGTAAGATCATGGACAAGATCTTTTAGCTGATGGCAATTGCTTGTTTTATGCCCTCTTCCTTGGTGAAATTCACAATGTTCGTGATCTCACCACCATGGAGGCTTGACTTGAGGCTCATAATTGGATGTTTTTGGTAAGGTCACAATATTGGAGGATATTAATTGGCATAAGATCATTTCGATAGGTTCCCCTAAGGGCATATATGTGCGTTTTGGCTTGTAGTTTTGATACTTTTGTTTTGGTTCCTCTTGTTGTGTATTGTGACCTTGATTTTGTGGATTATTGTTGGTGTTGTTGTTAGGAGGGGATTAGGTCTTGCAAACCTAACCACAGGTTGTGCAATTTTCACTGTTCTTGTGTCCACTATCCCGTCATTGACAACATTTTTGTCTTTGTTCCAAAATTTTGGTTTGTCGCTATTATAGTGTGGACGAGGACCATCTTTGTGTTCGTTATAAATTTTGATAAGTCCCTTTTTGATGAGGGCTCTTTCACATTTGAGCCCTTGAGTTATCATTTCTTCAAAGGATTTTGTGCCCTTCATGTCCAAATGAAATTCCATTTCATCATTTAAGTTGGAAATGAAAATTTCCACTAATTCTTGCTCAGGTAGTTGAAGAGAGCGTCTGCTAGACAGTTGTCTCCACCGTTGTAGGAAAGTTGAGAACAACTCCCCTTGTTTTTGTTTTGTGTTGCACAAATTTTCCATGGTGGCGTCACATTCTATGTTGTGTGCATAATGAGCAATAAATTTTTGGACCAGTTCTTCAAATGTTCTAATACCACCTAGCAGTTGTGAAAACCATTGTGTGGTTGTTCATCCCAAACTTTGAGGAAAGAGGCGCCTCAAATATGTGTCCTCATAGGCCACCTCTAAGCAAGCAGAGTGAAATGATCGCACATGGTCCCTAGGATCTCCTTTGCCTCTATATTTTTCAAATTTGGGTGTTTCGAATCCTCGTGGAAAAAGTGGCATAAGCATGTTCTTGTAAAATGGATATGGACAAATGTCGTTAAGTGAGAATCGATTGGTCTTCACACCATTGTTCAATTGTTGGGCGAGATTTTGTACTTGTTGCCTCAACGTGTCTATTTCTGAAGGAGGAGGTGTAGGATTCTCTTGATGATTATGGTCATAGCAGAAGTAGTCTTTATCTCCTCCACCATTGTGATGGCTATGTTGCTTGGATGTTTGTCGTAATTATGTTGTATCAAAATTGGAGGGAAGTTTGGCACCCTCTTGAGCGAGTCTCTAGAATGAGCATTGGCATTGGTTCTAAGAATTTCATCAACGAATCAATTGAATTTTGGATTATGTTGTGCTCTTTCCAATTCTTCTGGAGTTGGAGTGTTGGGATCTTTATCATTAGTGCCTCCTCCAAAGGCCTCATGAAAGTTGTTGATGTTTTCATCATCCTCTTCAATTTCTGGTTGTCAATTTTTCATTGCTCTTGTGTGAGCCATGGTTAAAAGTTAATGTTGTGAAAATGAATATGAGGTGGTCTTCCTAGGATAAATCCAAGAATCTGAAATGGTGAGGGCATGATGAAATGGTTGATGGAAGATAAGATTTTTGAAATGTTTGGTGGAAGATAGATCTCTAATACTAAAGGTTGGATATCAATAGAGTTATTTTTAAATTGCTTTTGTGTTTTTCAACAATTTGATGTGATGAGGTATAGCAAGGTTTGAGATGTGTTACAAGCCAAGCTACCTAGTAATGAGAGGATGCACTCATAAACTAGTTTTAACCTATCTAGATGTGTAGACTCTTAGGATGATTGATCCTAGATGTAGAGACACCCTAAAAGTGATTTGTTGGTTTGTTTAAGCAATATGGTGGAAAGAACCAAGGACAAGACCTCTTTGTGTGTCGATATTGTGAGATGGATATTGGGATGTTTCGATGTGAAAGTGGATAGGATATGTGTCTCAATAAAACTCTTATGTTACGAAGGGGTTTTCTACTTCTTCCTCTCTTATAGGGGTTGGTGGTTCCTATCGAGCTTCGTTGTATGTAATACAAATTTTAGGAAAGAAAGCGAGATTGATCTTGCCCCCTTTGTTCTTTTAATAATCAAAATCTCTATACTGAGTGAAAGCTCTATTTCTCAAAGGCTCTTTGTCAAATTTGTTGGATTTTCCCTGAAGGTACAAGCACATATGACGCAAGAATACTCTATGTGAGAGAAAGAGTTGTCTATTGATATAGAGAAATTTCCTCCTCTTGATAAGGGCCCTTGGACCGGGTTGTCTCTTCTTCAACTTAGTCTTTTGATGAAGACTTCTTCTTCTCAAGATATGGGGAACGGTCATACAAAATGATCAATGCTGATGTAGATTTGTTGGATGGATACTTTGTTTCAAAACTGGAGCTTACTTGTCAAGTAGAGGTTTGGTTTGATTCGCCCCCATGAAAAAGTGTGTCAAATGATATGAGTCAAGCCTCACGATATAGAGACTTAATTTGACGACTTGAGATCAAACTAGGTATTGATGTTGCTAAGATTGTTGGATGGTGGAACCTTTGATCACTCTATTTGATATTCCTTAATCTAGTTGGATGAAATCTTATCTCAAGATAGTTGATGTTTTTGAAAACCATTTTCACAAAGGTACTTGTTTAATTTGGAAACTTACTTCTTTGTTTTGATCTCCTTTGGACAACAAAATATGTCAATCATACAAGCACATGACCATCACTATGCTAAACATTGAGTGGATGTTCTTTTGAGGATTTTTTCAAATCCTCGATGTTTTCACTGCTTTGGATACAAATAAGACACACCAAGTAGACTTTTTATTCAAGGGTCATTAACAACATCATAACCCACTAATCTCGATACTCTATAAGCTCAAATAGCCTTGTCACCCCCTAGAGGGCGCCCATTTTTTTGCCTTTGTCCAGAATTAACCCAAAGTGAATTGCTCCACAATTGGGTAGTTATCTTGGGAGATATATGGTGAGTAATCTTGGGGGTAGATTCTTCTCCACCCTTGCACTATGATATTATTAATGTTTGGATACTGACTCGGCTCAAAGTTTCTAATGCTAAGGTTCTTATTCAGGCTTTTGTTCGGTCTTCAGTGATAAACTCCCTCGAGAGGCTTCCCAACCTTTAGAACAAAGACTTTACGTATCTTAAAGATACTAGGGGAAGGCTAATTGTTGAGCAAAACCATTGGGGGGGACTTTCGTTAGCCTCCACATTTGATTATTGTGGGTTGGAACACTTGGCGATAAAGTAATTTCCCACTTAGGTCATTCCCCTCTCACCGACCTTAATGGTGCTCTAAGGGCATCTCAGGAGGGTGGGCCTTCTAAAAGATTTAATTTAAAGTAAAAGAAAGCATCAAAGAGTGGTTTGGTTTTTTGATCACCCAATTAAGGGGAGAGAATTTACCTACCACTTTTGAGACAAGGCAAACAATTTTCTTTTTAACTTTCCAAAACAATGATTTGTTGTCTCCTATTTGAAGATGTTGCTCCAACAAGCATGGTGTTCTTTTTATCCCACAAAGAAATTTGTTTTTTTAACTAGGAATGGAAATCTTGGTCAACAAAATGAAAGCATGTTGCTTGAAAGTAAATCGCTTTGTAAGAAATAGACAAGTTGATTGTTCTTCTTATAGCCCAAACTTGAAGTGTGAACCTAACTTGCAAAAATAAATGTTGAAGTTGTTGTAAATTTTAGCTTTGCAAGTGATGTTCTTTTTAAGTCCAAAAGACAAGTTTGACTTGTTTTAAAGAACCAAAACAAAATTGTGGGGTTCTTTTTACCAAAAGGAAATATGAATTCTTTTTAACCAATCTTTGAAAAAAAGCTAAAAAGAAATCCAAAATCCTAATTTTAACTCCTCCAACCTACAAGAAACTATTAGAAACCTGCAAAGAAAGATGTTAGTGAAAATCCAAAACCTTAGGTGGGCTCCCACAAGCCTAAATTCAGTTCTCAGTTAAAATATTGAACTCTCTGGAACAAAAGCGCTAATTCTGACAACAACGCCCAAATATGAACAGAAGTGCCATAATATTAACAAAAGCACTACAATAGAGGTTTCAAACAAAATAAAGACTGACAGACAAAGAGCACAAAAGCGCCATATCACTACAAAAGTGATAATTAATGTGTTAAAGTGCTAAAACCCTAACAAAAGCGCCAAAACTTCAGATTGCAATAGCGCTAAAACAGACAAAGGCACTACAGAGTGGAAAAAAAGTGCTAAAGTGACCCCTGCACATGAAAATATGGAAAATCACAAAAAAAATATCAGAAGGTTGCATGTTCGATTCATGTCGAGTTCACCAAATGATGCGATGCAAAAGGGGCACAAGGCACAAACACAAGTTCAAACGTTAATAGATTAGATCCAACCAATACCAAACACAAATGAACTCAAAAACCTTAAGATGCATACCAAGAGAGATATAAAGCAAACAATGAAAAGCATACACAAATGAAAGAGAGAAAGAAGACTCCCTAAGATTCTCCCAAAGATGCTCATAGATGTTCCTCCCTTGCTCTTATCCTCTCCAAGATCCAAATGGGTGATTGTAAGTAGCTCTTAGCTTTTAGCACAAAACCATGGATGACATGAAGATTTGAAAGTGGTTGAAAGATGATCTAAAATCTATTGCTATGCAATGCCTAGAATAAGATTGCTATGAGAAAGCTCTATGAACATACAAGCATAATAATAATGCAAAAATGCTTCCTCCTTTGCTTGAGAAATGAGGTCCTTTTATAGGGAAAAATGTTGATTGAGTGAGCTTGTGAAGGGCTAGGATTAATGGGTTTGTGATCCATGTGATGGATTGCAACCCAATCCCATGATGACAAGTGTCAACATGAGATGGTTTGAGAGGAGAGGGGAGGAGAATTTAATGCCTGAGGAGACATGAGGAATACCCTAGGAGGGTTTGGTTAGGCTTGAGTTAGTGGATAAAGCTTTTATCCAAGGTTAATGCTTTTATCTAATGGATAAACTCTTGTGCAAGAGTTAAAGGGATAACCATGGTCAAAGCAATGAATGCTTGAAGAGACCCACGAGTTAAAGGATGGTTGAGTTAGAGATAAAGTCTCTAACCAAGGGTTGGGTTTGAGCTAACCATTTATGGTCATGTAAGAGCCTTTAATAGTTATTGAAGACTTTGGAGGGTAAATTGTTGGAGACACAAAGCCTTTAATGGTTTGTGAAGACTTTGCATGTTTTGAGAAGTGACATTTTTCTTAAAGGAATGTGCAAATGATTAGGAGGGGGGTTAGGCTAATTAGAAGGGGGTTAGAAGAATCTAGAAGGAAGTTAGTGGGCAAGCGGGTTTGGTGGGTGAGAGAAAATAGGATTTTATTTAGAAATAAAATCTATTTATTTGTGCAACTTGCATTTGTAGGAAAATGCAAGTGGGGTGGGATTTTAAATAAATATTGATTTATTTAAAAGGGGAATTTGATTTGTGCTTTTAAATAAATGTTGATTTATTTAAATGAGAGGAATGAGGGAAATTAAATAAATTAGATCTATTTAATAACTGGGTTATAGATAGGGATTTTAATTTAAATAAATTTATGTCATTTATTTAATTAAAATAGCAGAATGGGGGTAAAATGAATTAATTAAATGTGAATTTAATTAATAGAGAAATATTAGTGTATCAAATAAATATTAAATATTTATTTAATTTAGTGGATAGATTTATGTGTCTATAGTAAATTTAAAGTATTAAATAAATAAAATGTTATAAATTCAATTCAACATACTTACGTCTGAGTGGCGAAGACCAAATGCATCAAGTCATCTATGAGCACCACATCATCTAGTGCTCGAACCTAACAACTAGCTCCTTCACCATGTGTAATGGTATCTACCCCAAAGAATACATGGTAACATGTGGGGCATCGATGAGAGCTAGGCGCACTAGATGTAGATGGTCTACCTGCTACACCATCATCTAGCCCAAGAGACTTGGATAATTGACTACCATGTTGGATGATGGTGTTAGTCAATGTGGAATTTTCCTAAAGACTCTCCATCTCTATAGACTCCTTTAGGGCTATAGGGACTATGACATGAACAATAGGTTTCATAGCTAGTGGTATACGATTAGGGTGGTTTTGTATCCGTCGAGCCCTTGATTTATCCAAGACAAAACCTCCACCTCTACCCTAGAACTGTCTTATGTCAAAATAATTGGGCATATAATTAAGGATGAACTCGCAATATAGTTTTCTCAAAAAATATAAAGGTACCACCTCAAAATTATTGCAAGGAGGTTGGTCAAAGACCAT
This sequence comes from Cryptomeria japonica, assembly GCF_030272615.1. Taxonomy (NCBI): domain Eukaryota; kingdom Viridiplantae; phylum Streptophyta; class Pinopsida; order Cupressales; family Cupressaceae; genus Cryptomeria; species Cryptomeria japonica. Next base: position 644,933,473 of record NC_081406.1, on the reverse strand, counting down.
CCACCACCTATCCCAAAAATTGGTTTTCATAGGCACGTGATTACACCAATGTAGAGGAAACCTCTTTGAATTGAAGGTTGAGTTTCATTGGTTCGAGGATCAGTAAAAAGACCACATATTTGTGCTTTACATATTTCTTTATTTTCACCTCATCATATGTTAGACCATTTGCATAATAGTCGCGACATGAATCCTGATATTTGTTCCAATTAGTAACATGATTAAAAATATTATCTACACTTGCCATCATTATTTCTAAGGTTGTGGTAAGGGATGCATGGTGATGGTATTTTGAGGCCTTCAGCCTAGACACTAATTGAAATATGGTCACCCTATTTTCTGTCAAACGACCTAATACTTCCTCTTATGTGTTTTGAGAAGGGTGTATTAGAGGATTAGGAGGGTTGCCTATCTAAGGGATATCATCAGGGTTTTGTTCAAGGTTATCAAGAGGCATTTTTTGTTAAGGGGGATTGTTTTGAACATCCAATAACAATTTTAAAATATGAAGAAAAAAAATTAATTAAAAACAATGAAATTTTAAACCAAAAAAACTAAAAAATTGAAAAAGAATGATGACTTACATATGTAACGTCATGGAATGATGAACTAGTTGATAGTAGAAAGAAAATGTATGGGTTTTTGTTGCTATTTTGGGAGGATTTCGAGGGAAAAAGTTGCGGCGACGAGTTAAAATGACTAGTCGGATTTTTTTTTAAATATAATTAAAAAAGCACGACCATGTTACTTTTATTTTAAAAACTCGATCACAATTTTATTTTAAGTTTAACGCGTACATGGTTTTAATTTTAAAACCCCATATGTGTTAAGGCTTAGATATTATAAACTGTAACACGTTCGAGTTATTTGAAAAATCAAATATTCCAAATGTGTTACCTGTGTTATTGGTTTTTTTTTGGTGAGTGACCGGTTTTTTGTTCACCATCTTGGTTCACATACCTAGGTATTGTATTGCATGTCAGTTAGAGTGTGTGACCCCTAGGTGCATTGTGAGTGTAATCGAGCTTCAGGTTTTTATATTAAGAGATTAGAGGTAGGTTTTTAATGTTGTTTCTCCTTCTTTTTATAGTTGTTCTCATGTCTTTTATTTGTTTCTTTGTTTTAGTGTCAAGGAGTGCCTCTTAGGCCTCTGCATCACCTTGCTTTGTCTTTTGTTCTCTTTCCCTAGTGCAACCCCGTGGATGTTTTTCTCGTTGTCATTCCACAATGTGACAGTTATGTGTTAGGGTTTTTTCTTTCTTTTGTCCTTGCATTCCTCTTCATATTTGTGTGTGCCTCATGCTTGTAGGTAGCAAGAATTTTGTTTTGTCCTAGCTAGGGTTCAATTCAGTCAATTTCATTGTTGGTAATGAGTTTTCAAACCCAAATTCGAGTGCCCTAAGTTGAAACCATCCATTAAGTTTGATCCTTGAGAGTGAGTAAAGTGAACCAGGGTTTTGATCACTGTTGTTGAGAAGTGTAGAGAAAATTGAGCCACCATTCGGACCAACAATGAAGATAAGTTAGTCTATAGGGTGTAAAGATATGATATTCCCTTACGATCACTATGGATTAGGGATATTCTATCCTCGATCCATGACTCTGACCTTCACACAAATACCAAAGATTGAGGATGTCACATCCCTGATACCCCAAAGGTGTTAGGGATGTAACACCCCTGAATATGTATGTTGGCCTATTTGCTTGTAGGTCGGGAGTGTAGCGCTCCAGCCCCCTAAAATCTTAGTCCTATATTTTTATGCAAGGACAAAGGATGTTACATCCCTAACCCACCCCCCTCCCCAAGATGGGAACTTTACTTTCTCAATAAGTTGTAGTGTTTTAGTTTTAAGTTCTAGTTTTAGTTAGCATTAGTCTTTCTTTTAAATTTAGATTTAAATTCTAATAAGTGCAAAAGTAGCCAAAAATCAAAATTGTTTTTGCCACAATGATGTACTACTAACTTGGCTTATTTCTCATGTAAAACTAGTGATGTCTCAAGAAAAATGGTACCAATAAGGTAAAATTTCAATGACTACCTTCCTTTGACCAAGTTGGTATGAGTAGATAGGAAGATCATTGATACCAACTTGGTACATATAGACTTGGAAGATTTCTTAAGGAGGATGCCAAAACCTAATGGTCAAATGGTGTGGGCTACATATTTGGTTCGTTCGGGATTGGTACCAATTGAAGGATTCCATGCCTCCCTACAATCTCTAAACTTGGTGTTGACTTGAGCAATGAACTACAATTTAGAAAAGAGAAGAGTCTATAGTCCATTAGGAAAAATCATGTTGGATGTCTCTCCTAATGCAATTGAAAATGTGGTTTACGTCCCACGACATGAGAAATATGCTAAAATCATAGTGACTTATGGGAATAGTATTATGCTAAAGAAAAGAACCCCATGACATACATCAATGATCAATTGCTTGAAAATTCTAGTAAGACCCATTAGTTAGAGGAAATGAAAGTGTTCCATAAGGCCTATCTACATATAAATGCCAAGGACTATGCCACCCTCCTAAGTAGAGTAGCTAGCTTGCCAGATGCTAAGAAGCTCAAGCCATGAATGCTCCTTTTCATAAAGACCATAGCAACCAAGAAGGAATTCATTAACTGGAGGACAATGATAAGTAAAAACTTGGATGAGAAACTAGTTAGGGTGAAGAGAGACCCTAAATTCTACATGAAATCCTACTTGGTTTACTTGCTAGCTACTTAGGCCACCTACCTAATACTAAGGAAGAAAGAGTCACTCACAGACCCCAAACATGAGATTGTATCATCATTACCCTCAGTCGACTTTGGAAAGAAGTAGAAAGAATCATTATACTATCAATGGCTTCTTTGTGTTTAATATAATAAGGAATCTAGAGGGTGATTTTACAAAGAGATTATCGCTAGAAGCTACTACTAAAATTCTAAGGTTTGGGAGCTACTTTATCCAATTCAAGGCCTTCATATACATTAGAGTAGAAGGCTGCACTATAGCCCCAAACAAACTACTCCAAAATCTATGTGACAAATTAACTATCTTAGAGCTTTGCAAACCTATGAATGATGCCCACAAGCTTATGGTAAACAAACATAAGATTTGTTTTTAGGTACCAATAAGAGCTAGTGCTCATTCTTGTTTGGAGATGAAGGTAGATAAGAATGTAGAAGTTGAACTATTAGAGTTTTCTTTAAAGCCCTTACAAATAGAAAGAAGAAAATTTTGTCCCATTGGTACATTCAACAAGGTGATAGGATCTCATTTTAAATATGGGCTAGATAATGAAAATCAATGGATAAACTATGTCTATGACCATGGAGTGAGAATAAGGGACCATTATAAGCTAGACCTAGAATTGACAAACCAAGAAAAAAATATGTGGATCCCAAATAATTCTTGGGCAAAGGACAATGAGAATAGGTTGCACATGACATAAAACCAGAAAAGGACTTTTGATATTCCTATTCATAATGTGGATATGAAGTAATGAGAATGTGATGTTATATATTGGACTAATTAATGGATTAACCATACTTATGATATGCTTCTCATCCCATAGGTTGAAGGAAATCCCTAACAGGAGCAAGCAAGCACAACTAAAGGAAAAAGGGCCCCTTCTACTTGGAAGAGGCTATTTCCTTTGACTCACCCAACATGCCATGCCAGAGCATTCATCGAATCCACTGAAGGTGCATAGAGAAATGAAGGAAACCAAGGGAACTCAAGAGGAAACTTTCAAAAGTGTAGAATTACCTAATAAAAGGAAGGAGATTCATTCTCTTGCTATTGCTACTATTGGTCCATCTTCAATCCACTAAAGCACCATGTCTGCAAGAGATAAGTACAAGACCAAGGAAGTCTCTAAGTGTATTATGATAGTTTACAAAATATTGAAGAAAGGACTATTGCCAATTAGAGCAATCATATATTGGTTCGAGGAGGAAGGAAAAGAGGAAGGCTCACAACTCCAAAAGAAGAAGAAAGCAAGGGTATAAACCTCGAATGCACAAGAGAAAAATGCTCCCTCTGTAATACCCTAAAATTGGTCATCTAAACCATGGGCCCCTAATCTCAACAACATCACCAAGGTCCTAACCAAAGGCAATTAAATTAATCTTGAGCACATTATTAATTCTTTAATTATCAAAAATCACATGGCAAATCAACTACTCAACATTAATTAAATATTTATTTAATTAATTGAATCATTTCCGAGAATATCATTTTGATCAATTATCCCATTTTAATTTATTAAATATCCTTGCATATTTAATTAAATTAATAAATTTGCCATTCAATCATGCAAAAAGGATTAATTTATTACAAAAGATGAATTAATTTATTACGAAGAGTTGAATTGAAACAAAACAAAAATAAAAAAAAGAATTGAATTGAGAGAAATCAAAATTGAGATATTATTTCTTTTTCTAAATTTAGAACTTGAAATCAGAAAAGCAATTTAATTGAATTATGGAATTATTCTCTAAATTATAACTCAAAGCTTTTCAAAACAGAAAAAGAAGTTCAGTTGCATTGAAAAAAGCTTTTTCTTGAATGAATTAAATATGTGCATGGAATTATCTATTTTTATCAGATGTGCATGGAATTAATTTATTATTATTTTCCAATGCAACTTGGACTTCTAATTTGAATGCATTTCAATTAAACTATAATTGGAATCTATCTCAAGGTTAACTAAACATGATTTCTCAATTATTTTCAATTAATCCTAAATTGAGCTTTTTGTGATTCTCTATAAATTCAGTCTTTAGCTCTCATTCCAATTCACCCCAGTGATTTTTTAGAACACACTTGGAGATTATTATCACGCTAATTTCACTCTGGAGTCATTGAAATCATTGTGCTTTTTTAGATTATTTGCATCCATTTTACATTCATTATTGCTTGCATCCATTGTTGCTTGAATTGGTTATTATTGCTTGAATTATTCATCCATCTTGCATCCATATAGTTTAATATCATATAGATTAAATCCTTCGTCTTGGTGTAGTCTAGTCACTGGTATTGCTTATAAAAATCTGAGAGCAATCTTATACTCGCATCTTTTAGAAGGCAATTAGTCGCTTTGCTATGGTTTATTTCTTATTGATTATTGATTACTAACCATGCATATAATGACTTAATTGAAGTGTTGTGCTTACAGCTACAGGTTCACTTTTTCACACACACACCCTCTACTCAAGTTATGGAAGTAACTCATCCCCCTCAAACAACTTCAACTGACAAAAGGGGAGTTCCACTACCATCTTCTTTAATCAATGAACCAATGAAGAAAATAGTTGAGCAACATACCAAAGACACTATGAAAATTGAAGATGATGGGGAAGGGGAAGCTAAGAGAGATAATAATCCAAAGATGCATACTGGATAAGGGCTCAAGGAATCAAAAGAGCCATTAATGGAAGAAATCCTTCCTCGGGAAAACATACAGGATGAGGACCTGCCACAAGTGAATATGGAAATTGAAGAAGTTGAAAATAATAAGACTGGATATGACAATAAATAAACTTTAAAAAAAAGAGAGTGAGGAAGCCTTACATTCAATGATCAAAGATAATGATAAAGATGATGAACCCCCTCATGCTCCAAAGGAACATCAAGAAGAAGAATTTCCAAAGGGTAACCAAGAAGATGAAATTTGTGAAGAACATAAAGAAGAAGAACTACCAAGAGATGGTCATGGAGAAGAAGATTTTGAGGAACATCATGCAGATGAGCCCCATAAGGATTAAGAATAGCAACATAATGGAGAGAATAAACATGAAATAGGTCAAAACAATAAAATCTAACTCACAAAAATAGCTCGTAATATGCAAAAAAAGGTAGACAGGTGCTCAAGGGTCTTTCCTGCATTTCAATCGTGCGATCATGATCTAGATGGAATATTGCTTGCTGCAAACCAATTTGTAGTCCTAGGTCATCATCCTCCCTTAGCCGTTAAGGCTTCCTCTCTAAAGAAATATTCTGCAAGAAACTCCCATGGGAGGGAACAACGACCTTAGGACTTGCTTCCTGATTCCAAATCGAAAGAGCAAATTGTCAATGGATGGCAGGAGGTTAGGGGTAAGAGATCCTGAAGGGATTTTAATTTGCAGTCTAGGGTCGAGCAAGTTGGTACGTTGGGAAATAGTATCAGTCAAAACCTCGCAGCCAGGTTATGTATTCCTCCATTTACCTCCAGAAGCCCTGGTTTTGCATCAAGAGCCAACCTGATCCCTCTAGGTATGAAGAGAAACCCCGAGAGGGCCTTTGACCCCCTGCTCCCGAGGCCCCATCCAAGGTTGGAATGAAATCTAGGGTTTGGCCCTAAACCCCCCACAACTCACAAATATATGACCTACCATCCTTGAGGTGATCCTCTCAGGGGTATGGAAAATCCCGAACTCTCTGGGAAACAAAAGGATCTAGAGCCCAAATATATCTGGTTTCATTAGGTGCATCAACTTAATAGGGAATCTGGTCCAAAAGAACACATTTAGAAAAAAATCCCTCGAAGACAAAGGTAGATGACCTAGGATAAACCTAATTTGGAGGTTAGAGAGGAAATCTTTGCCAATATATTAAGGGTTCATTGTAGAAAATTGGGTGTTTTTGCCAAGTGGTGTGGGGACGGGCAACCTATTGAGAAAATCACAAGCTGGTGGGGGACAGAATACGCGGGCCAAGTAAGTATAATCTCTCTCAATAATAATTTTCTATTCATTGAATGAAAATGGGAAGCATTAAAACATGAATTATTATGTGGGGATCCTGTGTTTTATAAAGGCTTCAATTTCATTTTCATTGATTGGCATCCAAATTTTAATCCTAGCTCATATAAGTTTAATAAGATGTCGAAGTGGATTATCTTCAGAAACCTTCTTGTTGAACTTATGCACTCTCAGGTCCTTTTCAAACTTGGAGATAAATGAGGAGGTTTTGTAGGTCTGGAAGAGATTTGTTCTCACTCTGCTAATCTGAAAAATGTTAGTGAACTTGAATATCAATCTAACTAAACCCAGTAACATAGATTTCATAACAGCTAAGTTTAAATACTCCATGAAACCTGAATTTTATGTAGGACGGTATCAAATAACATTGCCTTCAGGATCAGGAACCCCCCTATTAAAAATAACCCCCCACAGGCGCCTACCATTAGAAGTAAAGATATTGATATTCGTTTCAATAGAGATATGGGTGGCTTTACTGTTAGCGTTGCCCATTCTGGGCAGGTAGATAGTGATAGACAATCTAATTCCTTTGCTCATATTAAGGAGGGGGAGATTGTAGAGAATAAAATGGGGGGTAACCCTTCTGAGATGGTGACCCCTGCAGTAGGCAATAATCTAGGGGAGAGTACGGTGGTGGCACCTACCATAGTAATTTTGAACTACCCTTGTGTTTCTCGGGATAGGGGTGCCCTTGACAACCTCCTGTCATAACCAATCCCCTAAGTTGACTCCCCCCTTGCTCTTGAATGCCCAAGAGGAAATATCTTGAATCCCTTCTCGAGGTTTTGATCTAGATCACAATGTTCTTGAGCCTATCCAAGCAGTATTAAATGATGAGACTCAAAGAGAAGGTGGGAGTGGTGAAGACAATCAACATGTTTCTATTGATGGGATCGATAGCAATAGGGAGGATGAGGTAATAACTCCAAAATCTCTTCCCTTAAAATCATTAGAGGAAGTTAGGCCGAATAATGTATTAAGTATGGAACCGACTATAGAGAATTTAGTAGAGACTTCCCTAGCTCCCAACATGATAATACTAAAGTGCCTTCACCCAAAATGGTCAAGGCGTTGGAGAATGAGACTAATGAATCTATAACCCAAGTTTTCAATGAGGTCATTAGCAATCTCATGGATAGGTTTGTAGAGGAGATTGTTGATAAGGATGAGTTAGCCTTGCAGAAACAAGTTCTAATTGCAAAATTTTGGAGTTTGGGAATGAGGAAGAAGATATGATGGAGGATGTCGAGCTGATGGTAGATCTGAACTACAAAGATAATGAGGGCAGGGAGGATGCCCTTGGAACTGCTCAAAATGAACCTGGAAAGGAAACCTTGGACTATGCTAAGCTGAGCAAAAAAAGAGGTAGGAAATATTTATCAGAACTCAGAAATTTGGATGGGTTGGCTGAAGGCCGGGTCAAATTTGATGCAAGGAAGGGGAAGTACCTTCCCAAGGAGCCATGCAACTCATTTCATGGAATGTTAATGATAATATGATGAAACAATAAGGATCCAGTCAACTACTGAGAGGGGGAAGTTGAATCAGTAGATAGAAAATAAACTAAACTTTCACCAAACTTAAACCCAACTCATAAACAACTTACTAAACTAACCGGTTTAATCACTATAACAAAAACTGCAATTGCATTGTCAAACTTTACCGGTTGACCAAAACATCAATGATATAATGCAACAGATTTGAAAATCAAATACTATTTAACTAAAACATTAAATCACTTTACTAACACTAGTAATAGCTCATTTCATATCACTTCCAGTCATCTAAACATATCTAAGTGGCTTTACCTATTAATTATATCAACCATATCAAAACATATCCACAAAATCATTCACCACTTGACACAATGATTTTTCATGTGGAAACCCAAATGGGAAAAACCATGATGGGGATGAATACCCACAAGTGTTATGAACTCTTCTGAAGTTTGCCATGTTAGGAGCCAAGCCTTGTTAGAAGCTTATACAATAATGTCTTGTTAAGAACAGATCCGGTTAGGGACCACCCAGTTAAGGGATTGACTACAATACCCTGTTAAAGGCAATACTCTGTTAAGAGTAACCTCGATAGAGGATTTCAAATCCAAGCTAATTTATCATTTGGTTAGAGGACTTAAACAACACCAAGCATGTTAAAGCTTACCCTGTTAGGGGATTTAACTATTGTAATGGTTACATAACAACAGGGTCTTTCTTGATCTAGTAATAACACTGCTCTGCTTAGTCAGATCATTTTCTTCTCCTATCTGCCTTCACAATATTCTGCAGGCACTCCTTCTAGTTCGACAACAGTCTCACTACCACACTTAACCAAATTGACAACACAATTACAAACAACTCATTGACCTTAAATACAAATTGTATGCGAGAAAAGTGGTCCTAATAGAATTCAATATGTGAAAATATTTCAAAATACTAGTCCACACACACACACAGGACTTCTTGCTGCAAGCTATGGAGTAACAAAGTATTACTCAGCTTCCCAAGATGGGTCCCATGGTTCTCTATCTCACAATGTCCCTCAAACCAATGTTTTTGCTCTCAGATCATTGAACAAAATGGTCTAGGGATGGCAAATGCAAGAACGAGGGATGCTTTGATAGATTTTAGTATGAAATGCATCCTAAGCTATGCATGATCTTAGAAATGCAATGAACTAGATTATAAGATGACAAGGTTAGTATAAATACTATCCTAACATGATATATTTAGTCTATGATTGAGCTAAATGATAAAGAAAGTATTCTAATCATGCATATTTAGACTAATTCCTGATTTAAAAGAGGCTAAAATGATGAGCATAAAATGAGATATGAAAGCTTGAATGTATTTGAACATAAGTGTGATACTACAAATTTGGAGGATGATTGTTATGGAGGAATGAGAGCTCTATTTATAGCAAGAATAGGGCAATGGATGGTCAAGATTGAATGGTTTAATCAAGGGTTGAGTTTGAAAGTTGGGGATCCATGTTTGTAATTGGCACCAATGAAATGGTGACAAGTGTCAACATAGGATTGGGTTGAGAGAAGGGGTTGGAGGAATTAAATGCCTGAGAAGACCTCATGGTTATCTAGAGGGTAAGGGTCAAGCTTAAGTTAGGATTACCCACTGGATTAAGAGTTAATCCAAGGATAAACCTTTGTGCAAATGATTAAGAGATAATCATGGTCAAAGCATTAAAGGCCTGATGAGACCCTTGGGTTGGATGAAGATTGAGTCAAAACAAATGTTTTAACCATGTAGGAGGGTTTGAGTTAACCATTAATGGTTATTGGAGACTTTGGGGGACTAAGTGGTTGAAAGTTGGAAGCCTTTAATGGTTATCAAAGACTTTGAGGAATTAAGTGGTTGAAGACTTGAAGCCTTTAATGGTTATCAAAGACTTTGAGGTTTTGAGAAGTGACTTCCCTTTGCTTAGGAATGTGACAAAGTTTAGAGGAGGGGTTAGGTTAATTAGAAGCGATTAGAAGATTCTAGAAGGGATTAGAAAGGGGTTTAAGATTTTGCAAGTGGATGGAGGGATAATAGGATTTAATTGAAATAAAGTATTTTAATTCAATTTGGTTGCAATTGGAGAAATTAAATAAATTAGATTTATTTAATTTAGGATAACTATTTAATTAAATTTGAATTTAATTAAAAGTGGATAGGAGGGTTTTATTGAATAAAATGATTTATTCATTAAATGGGTATAGTGAATTTAATTTAAATAAATTGAGTAATTTACTTAATTAAATAGAGGAATGTGGGTAATTTAATTAAATTGGATTTAATCAAATAGAGAAATGAACATAAAATATTCATTTAGGAATATGGTCATTTTTATACATCTACATTTTGCCCCTCTTTGAAGTGACGTGTGTGCACATGTTATTTCAAAGAAAATGATGCGTTATCATGATTTATGATCAAATGCAATTTTTGTGTCGCTCTTTTGATTTGTCAGTCGTGTCCCGGATTTGATTTGATGTGTGATGCCCCAGATTTGATAGTTGATGGTGATGCCCCCTCGGGAGATGAATCAATATTTTGAAAAAATTTTGATTTAATTTGATGAATTGCGTATGATGTCTATGATTTTGGGTATGTGAAATGTGTGCAAATTGATTCATCTCCCAATAAGTTACAAATGTTATGGTATAGGGGAGACCGCGACCATATTACAGGTCCATTTGGCTAACCCTAATTTCATTTTCCTCTTATAAAAGGGGAAAAGGGCTTGAATTAGATTCATTTGTGCTTTGTTGACTTTGGAGAAAGAGAATTTGGTCTGTAGAGAAAATGCCTATTCCGTATCATAGGCACCGTTTCGAGTGCGTTCGGAGGTACCGGAGACCTGCAGCGCATGGACCACCAGTAAGTCAACATTTTGAACCCTTTCTTGACTTTTCATTTTGTCGTTTTTAGTCATTTTTTTATTTTCAAAGTTCGGGTTTAACGGTTTAGCGCGTCTAGGACATAGATTAGCGCATACGAAGTTTAGAGTAGTGCATCAAGTCGAATATTAGGGGTCGCGTCCGAAATAGATAGGATAGCGCATAAAAGAAATAGGTTAGCGCATATATGTAGAATAGAACATGGCAACCGTCGGGTAGCGCGTCAGGTCAACAGGTTAGCGCGTAGGGTAGACCTAGCGCATAGGGGTCGCAGGGGTTCGCATAGGTAAGGGGGTTTAGCGCGTAGGGTTAACCTAGCGCATAGGGTCAAACGGGTAGCACCTAGGAGGTGTAGATTAGCGCGTAGAGTCATTCTAGCGCATAGGGTAGGTTAGGTGGCGCATGGGGAAAAAGATTTAGCGCGTAGAGTTAATCTAGCGCATAGGGTAAATAGATTAGCGCGTAGGAAAAACAGCCTAGCACGTGGGGGAGTTTTAGCGTAGAGGGAGTCTGTTTTAGTGCATCTGAAAAAAATTTGCGAGATGAGCCGATTTGTAAAATTTTTGTGTCGTGCTGTCATGATTTTATGGATTTGTCCAATATAAGTGTCTATATAACTTGTTTTGATTTGCGATATTCCAAGTTATGTATAGATATCAATGTGTTGTGTTGATCAAAATATGATATATTTGCGTGTTCTGTTTCAAGATCAATGTGTGAAGCCCGAGTTGTGTTACAAGCTGATATGGGTTGGAAACTTGATTTGTGTTACAAGTTGATATGGGTGGGAAATTTGAGTTGTTTTACAAGTTTATGTGATTGTGGAGACTTGAGTTGTGTTACAAGTTTTGATATGGTTTTTGATAACTTGAGTTGTTTTACAAGTTGATATGAAATGATAGGATTTTGAACTTGATGTAGATGAGCAAATTGTTTCATGTTGTTGATGTGAGTGTGATTTTGATATCTTTGTTTTGATGTGGAAACTGATATTGGATTTGTTTGGCTTGTTTGACAGGAGCGATTGGGTGTGGTCCAGTCACGAAGAGAGATTTTTGAGGCCGTGGACATTGATATCGCGGTTGTCGCAGGCTGATCTTGATATTATCGAGAGATGTGGGTTGACTTCCCTCTTAGATATGCCTCGGTTCACTGTGAACCGGGGGCTATTGACAGCACTTGCGGAGAGGTGGCATAGTGATACGAACACCTTCCATTTTGCCACGGGAGAGATGATAGTCACACCAGAGGACTGTTACAGGATCCTGCGCATCCCTGTAGTAGGTGCACTACTACCCTACGAGCAGTCAGAGGAGGGTGGGACAGAGGCACTGCGCCGCATATTCCAGGATGATACAGTCTGCGGCTATGAGATCCCATGGCAGGAGTTTTTGGACCTGGATTATGCATCGCTGCCATCCGTACTAGCAGGGTTCATTGGTGGATTCCTTTGTCCTGATCGCAGGTCAAAGGGATTCTCAGTGGGATGGGGACTGGTGTTGGAGGAGATGGTTACACAAGGACGGAGGTTTTCATGGGGTTCAGCTATGCTGGCCCATTTATACAGGGGTCTGCATGAGGTAGTATACCTCGGTTACGGCAATTTGTCAACTAGCGTGACTTTATTACAGATATGGTGCTGGGAGCACATTCCAGCAGCGAGGCCACTAGCAGACAGGGACAAGCCCGTGGGATGCGCATATGCGTACGGATATAGGGGTCTAGTTGTCCAGCGCAAGCTGGGCAAACTAGAGCACTGGAGGAGAGTACTGGATGATATAGATACGATCACCTGGCGACCGTATACAGGATGTGAGGTGTGGGCTGAGGATGGGCTGGAGGTGCCCTTTGTATTCATAACCAGGTATTTGATCGGGAGGACCCCGTTCGTTATTGAGAGGTTTGTGGTTACCCGAGTTTTGAGGCAGTTTGGGTGCCAGCAGGGTATGCCACAGGGAGTGTGCCTATATGCACGGCGGCGACAGGATGTGGCGGATTGGGGGCCGACCATTGATAGTTTTGTGGCGGTGGAGGAGTTTGTGGGGTTAGCAGGGCAAATATGAGATTATGCCCCTGAGATTCAGGATACAGGCATGACGGATGAGTTTGCTCGATTGTTTGTTGCGCGGGCGGTGGCCAGGATATCTGATCCTGATGAGATGAGGCCAGCTTTTGATTCTGATGGGGAGGAGGGAGACAAGGGAGATGACGGAGATGATGAGGATGATGGAGGAGGAGGATGAGGGAGAGGAGCCAGAGGGAGGCGGGGGGATAGAGGAAGGAGAGGGGATAGAGGTGTGGATAGAGACGTGAGACAGGCGAGGATAGATAGGGGAGAGGTGGATTGGCTATCGGAGCCAGTGGAGAGGGGAGAGTGGGGGAGGTGCTAGCTGCGGTGGGGGGTGATGATGAACCTAGGCGACCAGCTCAGAGGAGGAGGACGGATGTACTCCCACCTCCAGCACCGAGGACAGGCCGAGTGGGAGGGGTTCCTCCAGCACAGGTACCACTACAGGTTCGGATCCCGGGTCACATTGAGGATGCTCAGATCCGGACCCTACAGGTGACTGTTCAACAGCTGCAGGCACAGATTTTGACCTATCAGCGACAGATTTCTCAGTTGACCACTGAGCGAGATACCGAGATAGAGCGGCGAGGACGAGCAGAGGAGGTGGTGTCGAGTATGCAGAGAGCAGCGGCGGGTGGTCCGATGAGAGACACCTTGAGAGAGCTGGCGTTGAGAGCTCAAGAGGCAGAGTATTATCGGCGGCATTATGAGGCTGCAGTACCCAGGGACCGGTGAGTACAGAGCTTTGCACAATCAAGATCTATTCGATCTCAAGATACTGGGTCACGGTCTGAGAGCCGAGGTGTTACGAGGCCACCGAGACAGGACCCTCATGGGGATCCAGGGGCGGGCGCATCTGGAGCTAGACCATCTCCGTCAGGGGATAGTCATACTTGAGAGACATGGTCTCTTTTGTAGTTTTGGATCATTGTTATTTGTTGTATTGGACACAGTTTTGACACATTTTGTACATTTGGATCATTTTCGAGATATATATATACGGCACCATTTGCTTTGATCATGTGATGTGTTTATGTGGATGCATTTATTTGGGTTATTTAGTTTATGTGATGCAATGCTTAAATATAGATGTATGATGCAGGATGTATGCTTTTATATGCTGTGAGATGTATCTTGAAAATGAGATGTATGATTTGATATGCAACAATGTAAATGATATGCAACTAATTGTAAAATGATATGCATTTAATTGTAAAATGATATGCAATGATGTTAAAATGATATGCAACTAATTAGAAAATGATATGCAATGATCTTTTTGGTAGTATCCTCATTCTGTATTTGCCATCCGATATAGCCATTTGTTTGCTTTCTTTGTAGATATCATCATTGAGCATTGATTTGTTTAGGATATGGTGAAAATTTATACAAGCATAATGGTATAATTGAACCATAATGACCTCAGAAAAATTTACATGATATTTGATTTTGCAAGATAGCACAAGCATCAAGGTATAATTGAACCAGGACAACCTGAGTGCGCATTGCATAAACAGACAAGATTAGATCATTTGTATGCGTGAAGTGGAATCAGGCCTTCAGTGATATTCGATGTATCATGTCTCGAGGCATGTATTCACATAGGACAAGTGATCGCCTCCCAGACAGAAAACTAAGAAAATATTGGAAGTTCCCCTTGATCTCTAGCTTTGGAGCATTTTAGTGAGAAAAAGGAAAAGAATCCAATAATTGAAAAAGTTCAAAATGCAAAAATAGTCAAGATTTTTATGCGATAATGCAACATTTAATACTTCAGAAAATCATCCATCCTTGGTATTCTTGTGAAATGCTTTGTTTTGTTTTTGTGATGAAGTGTAGTTTTGGTTGTTGGATGTCATGCTGTTGAGTTTTGCAAATAGCCTTGATGTCTTGAATGTTTACCAATTTTTAGACGATTGGAATGCCCCTAGTTGAGTGTGCCTCTTGATGTGAATATGTACAGTGATTTCCAAGCCATGGTGGGATGTGGTAAGAGGATATATATAGACAAATCAGGATAGTGACTATGCTAAGTATGTCCTGAATGGATTTTTGCGAAGTGTTGGGCGATGGCCGATAGTGTTTGTATGGATAAAATGGAATTGATATAGATGGAGGAGCCATTCTTTCACAAGAGCGCCTGTTTACCAGGTTTTCACCATTTATTTTGATTGTACTTTATGTTGTTGCTTTTTTTCTAGATTTTTTTTTTATTTTTTTTGCTTATTTTAGCTTTTTCCGTGCACTAGGCCACTTAAGTGTAGTACCTCTTTAGATGGATGTTGTTAGTTGGTTCGTCAAGCACATCTACTTCAGAATTTGTTAGCTGATAAGCACCTGATCCATAGACTGATATGATAACATAGGGACCCAACCAGTTAGGTTCAAATTTCCCTTTCTTTTCTCGATCTTGCTGATTTCTTGGATTTTCTTTGAGGATTAGGTCACCAACCTTGAAGTTGCGGGGAATGACCTTGTGATTGTAGCTCCTGCACATGCGTTGTTGATATGCTTTGAGATGAGTATAAGCATGCTGATGTCTTTCATCTAATAGTTCAAGCTCTTGCAGTCGGTTAACTCGATACTCTTCATCTGGGATTAAACCTTTCAAAGAGACTCTGAGAGATGGGATTTCTACCTCCAGGGGCAAAATGGCTTCTGATCCATATACCAATGAGTATGGTGTTGCTCCTGTAGGTGTGCGGATGCTAGTTCTGTATGCCCAAAGTGCTGGATTGAGTTGTACGTGCCAATCTTTGCCTGCATCATTCACTATTTTCTTGAGGATTTTCAGGATTGTCTTGTTAGATGCTTCTGCTTGACCATTGCCCTGTGGGTAATATGGTGTAGAAAACCTATGTTGGATTTTGAATCTTTCACATAGTTCGTGGACATCTTGATTCTTGAAGGGCCGTCCATTATCTATGATGATTGAACTTGGAATACCATATCTGCAGATTAGATAATTGAGGATAAAAGAGGCAATTTGTTTCCCGATCACTGTGGTCATGGGAACTGCTTCTATCCATTTAGTAAAGTATTCTGTTGCTGTTATAATGAACTTGTGTCCATTTGAAGATGAAGGATGAATTTTGCCAACCAAGTCTAGTCCCCACTGACAAAAGGGCCAGGATGTTGTAAATGGCTGCAGTTCCTGTGCTGGTGCATGTATCAGATTACCATGGATCTGGCATTTAGGACATTTCTTGGCGAAATGATATGAGTTTTTCTCCATTGTAGGCCAGTAGTATCTCATCCGTAGAAGCTTTTTAGCAAGAGTAGTGCCGCTTGAATGTGTGCCACAAATACCTTCGTGAAGCTCGTGTAAAGCAGAATCAGAATCATTACGATCGAGGCAATGAAGAAGAGTACCATCGAGACCTCGACGATACAAAGTATCAACGGTAAGGGTGTAACGAGCAGCTTGTCGGAAAAATTTACGTTTTTGGTTATGGGATTGGTCAATTGGTAAGATATTGTGCTTGAGGTAGTCGTATATCGGTCCATATAACGGAGAATCTGAACCAGTCAAGGCATAGATAACCTGGGATTCAGAGTGGTCATAGGCGGGGGAGAACAGTTGCTCTACCAGGAACTCGTAACGACTCTGTTGTTCTGGAATTTGTAGTAATGAAGCAATTGTAGCCATTCCATCGGCTTCTTTGTTGTTCAATCTTGGTATTTGCTCGAAGGTGATGTGCACAAAATACTGTTTGAAGTCATCCACCATTCGTTTGTAGGGTAGTAGCTTGTCATCCTTTATCTGATAGTCGTTGTTGATTTGATGGACAACCAGTTGTGAGTCCCCATAGACCTTTAACTCTGTGATTTTCCATTCTACGGCCATTTTGATGCCTATGACCAATGCCTCATATTCAACCACATTATTTGTACATGGAAACATAAGCCTATATGATCTTGGTATAGTGTGTCCTTCAGGAGTGATGAACAAAATGCCAGCACCTGAACCGTGTTGTGTATAGGATCCGTCAAAGTATAGGGTCCATTGTTTAGTAGAAAGAGCAAGAACGTCCCTGTCCGGAAATTCGATCTCCATGGTGTGTTTTCCTAGTAGCGGTGCTTCAACCAACTGATCTGCAATTGCTTGTCCCTTGATGGCTCGTCTTTCTGTGTATTGGATGTCAAATTCACTGAGGATCATGACCCATTTAGCCAATCATCCTGTAAGAGCGGCCTTGCTAAGTAGATATTTGAGAGGATCAATTTTTGCTACTAGCTTAATGGTATGTGCTAGCATATAATGTCGGAACTTCTGAGATGCGAAGACCACTGTTAGGCAAGCCTTTTCAATGAATGTATAGTTGAGTTCATAGCCATTCAATGTCCTACTGATATAATATATGGCGCGTTCCTTCCCTTGTTGATCTTCTTGTGCCAATAGTGCCCCCAGTGATATATCTGTTGTTGAGATATATAAGATAAGAGGCTTTCCTGCTACTGGTGGGACCAGAACTGGTGGATTCATCAGGTACTGTTTGATTTGGTAAAAAGATTCTGCACACTTAGCCTCCCATTTGAAGGGTACATTTTTGTGTAGTAAATGGTTAAATGGTAGACTTTTATCTGCTAGCTGAGCGATGAATCGTCTGATTGATTGAAGTCGTCCTTGTAGAGATCTAAGTTGACTGATATTCTTTGGTGGTGGCATGTCCATAATGGCTTGTACCTTTGCTGGATCTACTTCAAAACCTTTAGCTGAGACTATGTAGCCTAGTAACTTGCCTGATGTAACCCCGAAGACACATTTCTTAGGGTTGAGCCTGACTTGGAATTTCGCCAATCGAGCAAAGATCTTTGTTAGGATGCTGAGATGTTCGGCTCTGGTGAAGGATTTAGCGAGTAAATCATCCACATAGTCTTCCATAAATGTGTGCATCATGTCATGGAATATTGTCTTCATTGCTCTTTGATAAGTGGCCCTTGCATTCTTCAAGCCAAAAGGCATAACATTCCAACAGTACGTTCCCCAAGGACAGGTGAACGTTGTTTTATCTTGCTCTTCTGGGGCTATTTTGATTTGATTATAGCCTGAGAAACCGTCCATTAGTGAGAGCATTGCATGGCCTGCTGTGAGATCTACAATTATGTCGATACTTGGTAGAGGAAAGTCATCTTTTGGACAAGCTTTGTTGACGTCCCTAAAGTCAATGCAAATTCTGATACTACCATCTGGTTTTGATACTGGAACGATGTTGGAAATCGATTCTACATAGTCAATGGGTCGGATGAATCCGACATCTAATAGTTTCTTTAGTTCAGATTTGACCATGAGTGCCACCTGTGGATTCATCTTTCGTAGCTTTTGCTTGACTGGCTTAACTCCTGTAGAAATGGACAAGTGATGCATGATTAAGTGTGGATCTACTCCGGGCATATCAGCATATGACCAAGCAAAGTTAATTTGCTGTTTTAAAAAAGAAATGATGAATGTCGATCTTTCTTCCTCTGTCAGAGATTCTGCAAGGTGTATGTTTCGGGCTGCTTCTGTGGTACCAATGTTGATTGATTGAGTGGGCTCAATCAAAATGGGTGATAGCTCATGAAAGTGTTCAAGAAGAGTGTCAAGTCTCCCATCGCTAGGTGCCTTAAAAAGGTTTTCACCTTCAGATGCGTCCTTTATTTTTACTTTTTTGTGATCTAGAGCTGCCATTGACTGGTTTTCAGCATCAAATCCTTTATTTAGTTCATTTTTGCGACTGAGAGACTTGGCACTCCCTGATTGACAGACATCATTATTTTGTTCACTGGTAGAGCCTGTTTCTGGATTTACGGTACATAGGTAATGGATAATAGATTCATCATCTCAGAAAATTGGTATATCATGGATTTCAGGTTCATCCCAGTCGATGAGGTCAGGAAAGACAAGCGGTAAGGAATCATTGGGTGGATCAAGCTCTGCTACTGTAAGTGTTAGGATAGAGTTTTCATCGTGATTGTTTTTGTTTTTAAAGAAGTTCAGGATTTCATCGAGGTCTTCGATGGTATTATCTTCTACATAGACTTGGTCATACTGTTCCTGTTTGCTTTCTGTGGCGTCATAGATATTATGCGGTCCAAATTCAAGAGGTCTATCTTCTGCGTTATGTTCTTCTTGAGAAAGGGATATAGAATCAGTATCATCCAAGACATTTGTAGTAGCATTGGAGCAGGTACCCCATTCATATTCATTGGAATCTGTCTCATAGGCATCATCCCAGATTCTATCTGTGCTACAAACTGGTATGTTGTATGGTGAAAACAAATCTTTGATGATGGATACCATTTTGATGGTTTTTGTTGATTCTGTATCGGATCCGTCTTCTACTTTCTGGATTTGTTCATAGACTATGCTTCCTCGTGGAGGAATAACAGTATCTGGAGATGACATGATTTGTTTTTGAGACATTGGTGTTTGAATATGAGCTACTACTGTAGATAGGGCTTTTTTATGACTTAGAAGCTTTCCCTGATGCAACTTCTGATCTTGACGTTCCCGTGCCTTGCGGATTGTTTTTGCTGATTCAAAGAGTACTTCCTGCCAAGATTCTTCTTTGTACTTCTTTTTTACCTTCCATTGAGGTTTTGTAGTTGTGTGTGGTTGTTGTTTCAATAGGAATGTGAGTTTAGAACCCAATCCCACTTTGTTTCTACTAGGTTGTGAAGGAAGATCTATAGGTTCAGTGACTCCTTCTTTGTGTTTCCTAATAGGTCCTTTACCGCCATATCCCATTTGTTTCATGATTAAGTAGCCTTTTCCATACAGGTGTGTTGGTAGAACAATGTCCAGGGCGGCTGCTCTATGATCTTCTTCCTCATCTTTGTATAACCAGCTAAGAACGTCCTTGTCTTCTGATTCATGTGCTAGAGTACCCAATTGGATGAAGGTACCATCAAATTTAGTGATGGGCTGAGTGGCCAGATGTGTTGATGTAGTAGGCAAACCATGCGATCTAGGTGATGTTGGCAATTTGGCCAAACATAAAGGCTCCAAAGAGTATTCTCCCATGCCCTGGTCTTTGATTTGCATCTTCTGCTTGAAGTCTCCCCATAAGGAGTTGGGTTTTGCTGTTTGTAGATCTGATGTCAAGGATCGTTGCTTTTCTCTATTATGAGGAACCAAACTGTCTTGGGCTGCCCCCATTGCGTTGCAATGTTGGAATGGATTATGATCAGCTGATATGGAGATTTCTTGTCCATCATAAGGAAACTTGACACACTGGTGATACGTAGAAGGTACTGCTTGCATTTCATGTATCCAGGGTCGTCCTAACAAGATATTGTAGGTGAGATCAATATCTAAGACCTGACATATAGTATCCTTTTGTACTGGTCCTACTTGAATAGGTAATATCACTGTTCCTTTAGAGGATCTTTCCTCATCATCATATGCTTTTATGGTAATCTTCTTGCAAGGATCAATAGATTCTTCTGAGAAGCCTAATGCACGGATAAGCTTTAAAGTACATATATTAAGTCTGGCTCCTCCATCTATTAAGACTCTTTTTACTCGGTGTTTGCAAACAATGACTTCAATATGGAGAGGAGTATTATGCGGATGACTCAAGGAAGTATTGTCATGTTCTGAGAAGGTGAGGTTATGAGGTCCTGTCATATGGGCGACCATGGCTTGAAATCTGTCGGTATCCAGATTTTGAGGTACATTTATTTCCAATAGCGCTTGCTCCAATATGTCTTTGTGCTTTGGTGATAGTTTCAATAATTCCAGGATAGATATCTGAGCTGGAGTCTTGCGTAGTTGGCTAACCAAGTCATATTGGATTTTTGGTGTGGTAGTTGTGGGTGTAGTATGTCCCTTCAAGACATATTTCTGAGTTCGGGTTGTTACATTGACAGATTCATGATCATGCCGATCTCGAATGGTGATGACATTGACTTGATGATCTTCAGCTGATATGTGATTTATGGTGTTGTTGTAGATATGGTTGATACGAGCTTCGCGTGTATCATCTGAAGTTGATGCTCCATCTTTGTTGTAATTTGGGAGAGGATTTTTGAAGGCCCCGTGATCACCATTTGTTTTGAGACCATCCACCGTTAAGTCACCTCGATCAATCATGTCCTGTACTATGTGTTTCAATCTCATGCACTCATTTGTTCTATGACCTTTGTTGCGATGGAAATCACAATAGTGTGAATCATTCCACCAAGGTGGTTTGATTGGGGGTTCATAGTTGTTGATTGGAGGCAAAGAAAGAATCTTGTTTGCCAAAAGTTCTCTGAATGTGGATTCTAATGATTGTCCCAGTGGTGTGAAGATACGCTTTTGGAAATTGTTCGTGTTGTTGCGTGAATTGTTGTTAGGTCCTGGATTCATGTTTTTGTTTTGAGTATCGTTGGTGTTGTTTGTGTTGAGTTGTCCTTGATTAGTGTTTGGTGTATATGTGTTAGCATTTTTAAGATTTTTCGTGTTTTGAGGATTTCTAGATAATGCAAGCACTGGTTGTTTAGATTTGGGATCATGTGTTTCATTGTTGCCTTCGTTTTTGTTTCGAGTCCAAAATCGAGATTTGTCAAGGTTGGTGTTATTCTGATTATTGTAGTTTGATGAGTTTGTTCCTTCCTTGTAGAATTTGAGTGTTCCCTTTTTGACACATGCTTCTTCTACTTGAATGCCATTTTCAATCAATTTAGTGAAAGATGGTATGCATTGAAGTTTTAGTCTGTAACTCATTTCGCCATTCAAGTTATTGATGAAGATTTCCATTTTCTCCTTTTTGGGAATATCTCGAGGATATCGTGATACCATGCGTCGCCAGCGTTGAAGGAACACCATGAATGTTTCATTGTTCTTTTGTTTGGTGTTGCAAACATCTAGCATGGTTATGGCATGTTGGATGTTGTAGGAATAGTGGGTTATGAATTTGTTAACCAATTCATCAAATAATCTGACAGGTGGCAAAATTTTGGATAACCATTCCATGGTTTGCCCTCCCAAGCTTCTGGGGAATAACCTCATCAAATAGGTGTCATCATGAGCAAATTCAAGGCTCAGTGTGCAAAATTCTCGAACATGATCTCGGGGATCACTTTTCCCATCATATTTATCAAATTTGGGAACATTTGAGTTTGGAGGAAAAGGCACCATATTCAATCGTCTGTCAAATGGGTAAGGACAGATTTCGTTTAAAGAGTACCGCACTGTCATCCCTTGTTGCATATCCTGTATTTGCCTTTGCAACATTTGCATTTGTTGAGTAAGGGCTGCCAAAGGTATATTGTCTTGTCGAGGGAAAAGTTCTTGCCTTGTATTGGTTCTCAGCTGAAAAGGTGTGGTAAATGGTATATTTTGCTCTGGTGTTTCTAGCTCAGGTATATGCATTTCTGGTATACGTTGTTCTGGAATGTGTTGCTCAGGTATATGTTGTTCAAAGTTACGGGTTTCTTCTTCTCTTTGTTGTTCTTGATATGCATATTGTTGAGATCCAGTTTTAAAGATGTTTGGGTCTAAATCTTCGGGAAGTTTAACTCCTTTGCTTGTAAGCATGAGCAGATATTTTTCTTTGTCATTTTCCATGAGCTTTTCTACAAGCTTTTGGAATGAAGGGTCTTCCTGACATTCCCAAAGAAGTGCTTCAGTAATTTCCAGTTCTTCTAAGGGTGGAACCTCAAAAAGATTTGATAGTCTTCGATTCATACTAGACTCAGCGTGTGTCTCGCTTTGTTTGTCTCTTTGAGAGCGAGTAACAAGCATTTTAGTAGAAACTCTCAGTGATGAAAGAGACAAAATCCTCTTCGATGTATTGCTCAGGGGTTGGTGGTTCTGGTCGAGATGTGTTATATGTGATGCACTCGTCGGGCAAGAATGCTGGATTGATCTTTCCTCCGTGGTTTATGATTTGATTAAAAGCAGACTTTTGACAGTATGCTCTTATTTTCAAAGGTTCTTTGTCAAATTCGCTAGATTTGTTTTGGATATAACGTTTGACGTGATGAAAGAATACCCGATGGGATTTGAAGAGTTGACGATTGATGTATAAAAACTTATTTCTCTTGATGAATTTGGAAAAACTAGGTTGTTATTTCTTCAACGTGATGTTACGATAGAGGTTCTTTCTTCTCATAATAAGGGGATTAGTCATGCATGAGTGATCAATGGTTTCCTTTGATTGGTTTGGATTCAGTTGATTCTTGTTTTTGAAAATTTCAAATCTTACTCTATCAGAGTGAAGGTTTAGATGCCCCTTCATGACAAAGTGTGTCAAATGATATGGATAAAAGCCTCCCGATTTGGAAACTTGATTTGATAATTTGAAAATTTTAAACAAGTGTTTTGAGATAAAAATCCGTAAGATGGTAAAGGATTCTGTTGATACTAATGATGAAGTTTCCAGATTATGATAGGAGAGACATCCTCTATTGCGCGATTCGTTTAGGATTCTGACAACGTTCGTTTTGACACAAATTTAGCTCAAGAAATAGTTTTAGTGGTTTGTTTTTGTCACTCTGGTTTGATGAAAAATGATGTTGATAAAAGAGGCTTCTAAAAATGTTTTTGAAATTTCCAAAATTTTCTCAGTTTTGCTCTTTGTTTTTCTATTTTGGATCACGCGCTAGAACAGAGTCTATATGCGCTACCGAAATTCCTCTATGCGCTAAAATAATAACCACACGCGCTAGGCTGCCCCCAGACACGCGCTAAAGTTTTTGGACTGTTAAAATTGTTTTTCTAGTTGTTGAAAAAGCTATGTGCTATCCTGGGCCTGTGACGCACTAATTGTTGGACTTTATGCGTTAATGTTTGGATGCTACGCGCTAAGCTGTTGCTTCCACGCGCTAGACTATTTTTCTGATGCGCTAAAGAATTTTACACTGTTTTGCCTTAAGATGAAATGCTACTGTTTTGAACCAACGTGCTAACTGGCGGTTTGGATGCGCTAACAAAAGTACTCCAAGCGCTAAGAAGTTGCTCTTATGCGCTAAACTGCCCTGAATTTTTTTTTCTTTGGTTTGGTTTTTGTGAATTTTGAATTTTTGTTGCAAATTTTTCAAGTTTTATGGATGATTTTCTGAAGTAATAAATGTAAACACGGCATAAAAGGTACAACCATTTTGCCTAATCTAACAAAAAGTGTATGTTCTGCGAGGATGTGTTCAAATCCCCAATGTTTTAACAGGTTTTGATATAAGTAATACACTTCAGAAAGACTCTTTAGTCAAGGGTCATAAATAACATCATAGCCCACTAGTCTCGATACTCCGTCAGCTCAAACAGCCGTGTCACCCCTAGAGGGCGCCCGTTTTTTTGCCTTTTGCCAGAAATTAACTCAAAGTGAATCACTTCACAGTTGAGTAGTCATCTTGGGAGATATATGGTGAGTAATCTTGGGGGCGGATTCTTCCCCACCCTTGCACTATGATGTTATAAATGTCTGGTTACTGACTCGGCTCAAAGCTTCTATTTTTAGGGTTCATAATCAGGCTTCCTGTTCGGCCGTCAGTGATAAACTCCCTCAGGAGGCTTCCCAACCTTTAGAACAAAGGTTTTACGTATTTCAAGGATACTGGGGGAAGGCTAATCGTTGCGCGCAACCGTTGAAAAAGGCTTTTGTCACTTTCCACATTTGATTATAGTGGGTTGGAATTCTTGGCATCAAAGTCGTTCCCCACTTAGGTCGTTCCCTTCACACCGGCCATAAACGGCTTTAAGAGTTGATTCTAACTCCTCAGGAAGGCAGACCTGCTAAAGGTTTTATTGCTTGAAGTAAATAAAGCTGTAAGAGTGGTCTGGATTTTTGATCACCCAATTAAGGGGAGAGCATATTCCTTCCACTTTCGAGATAAAGCAATCAAGTTGGTTCTTTTTAGCCTTTCAATTCAGTGATTTGCTAAAATCTATATGGAGATGTTGCTCCACGAAAACATGGTGTTTATTTTATCCTTTCAGGGCAATGATTTTCTGATCTATGAAAAGGAATTTTGGTCAACAAAGTAAATTCGATGTTTTGGTCAGCAAAAGAAATCGCTTAAAAGGGGAAGATCTTCCCTCTTTAGTTGTAAATGACTCTGGACATGTGTGATTCGTTTACTTTACAGAAATTTGAAGTGAATCCTTTTATGCACCAAAGGATGGTGAAGTTCATTTTAAATCCCATTGTTTGCAAAACTAAAAATTCTACTTGTTCCTTTTAAAGCCCAAAATGAAAATTTTGCCCTCCTATGAAAAGCATGAAAAGAGTGTTTTTTTGTTGTGGTTCATTTTATAGCTCAAATAAGGTGAGTTCAATTTTATTTAACTAGAATTAAAAAAACTTTAAATTTTAACTAACTTGAACAAGCTAGTAAAATTTAAACAATTTATAGTTCTAAAAAAAAAGACACTAAGCTCCTCCCTGCAATAAAATGTCAGAAATCCTGCAAAATACCACCACAGTAGTTAGAAAAACAGAGAATTTTGTGGACTTCAACAAGTCTAAAATTTAATTTTTGGTTACAATTTTTGTTTCTGTCTTCAATGCGCTACATAACAGACTGTATGCGCTACGATATACCCTTGATGCGCTAAAACTAAGTATCAACGCGCTACACTATTTTCTGAATGCGCTACTCTGTACGCCGAAGGCGCTGCTCTGGTTTTCTTTTGCGTTGAGACCCACAGGAAAGCTGGTGATTTGATGCGCTAATGTATAAACTTCACGCACTGGATTATGGACTGTAAGCACTGAACAGTGGACCGGATGCGCTACACTATTTACTGGATGCGCTAAACAGTGAACTGAACGCGCTGCTCTGGTTTTCTTCCGCGCTGAAACCTACAGGAAAATATTAGAGGGAGTCATGCACTGAGGAAAGGTCTTAACGCGCTGGAGTATAGACCCCATGCGCTAAACAGTAATCGGGATGCGCTAGACTGTTAACCAGATGCGCTAAGGAATGTTTCCCACGCGCTGATTCCTGTTTCCCGCGGACCTGCAAAAGTGATTAGTTTCAAAAACCGATTTGATATTTGGGGTCGAGCCCCACGGTGAGCGCCAGAAATGTATGCGGGAAAAGTGGTGCTGATAGAATTCAATATGTAAAAATATTTCAAAATACTAGTCCACACACATACACAGGACTTCTTGATGCAAGCTATGGAGTAACAAAGTATTACTCAGCTTCCCAAGGTGGGTCCCATGGTTCTCTATCTCACAATGTCCCTCAAACCAATGTTTTTGCTCTCAAATCACTGAGCAAAATGGTCTAGGGATGGCAAATGCAAGAACGAAGGATGCTTTGATAGATTTTAGTATGAAATGCATCCTAAGCTATGCATGATCTTAGAAATGCAATGAACTAGATTATAAGATGACAAGGTTAGTATAAATACTATCCTAACATGATATATTTAGTCTATGATTGAGCTAAATGATAAAGAAAGTATTCTAATCATGCATATTTAGACTAATTCCTGATTTAAAAGAGGCTAAAATGATGAGCATAAAATGAGATATGAAAGCTTGAATGTATTTGAGCATAAGTGTGATACTACAAATTTGGAGGATGATTGTTATGGAAGAATGAGAGCTCTATTTATAGCAAGAATAGGGCAATGGATGGTCAAGATTGAATGGTTTAATCAAGGGTTGAGTTTGAAAGTTGGGGATCCATGTTTGTAATTGGCACCAATGAAATGGTGACAAGTGTCAACATAGGGTTGGGTTGAGAGAAGGGGTTGGAGACATTAAATGCCTAAGAAGACCTCATGGTTATCTAGAGGGTAAGGGTCAAGCTTAAGTTAGGATTACCCACTGGATTAAGAGTTAATCCAAGGATAAACCTTTGTGCAAATGATTAAGAGATAATCATGGTCAAAGCATTAAGGGTCTGATGAGACCCTTGGGTTGGATGAAGGTTGAGTCAAAACAAATGTTTTAACCATGTAGGAGGGTTTGAGTTAACCATTAATGGTTATTGGGGACTTTGGGGGATTAAGTGGTTGAAAGTTGGAAGCCTTTAATGGTTATCAAAGACTTTGAGGAATTAAGTGGTTGAAGACTTGAAGCCTTTAATGGTTATCAAAGACTTTGAGGTTTTGAGAAGTGACTTCCCTTTGCTTAGGAATATGACAAAGTTTAGAGGAGGGGTTAGGTTAATTAGAAATGATTAGAAGATTCTAGAAGGGATTAGAAAGGGGTTTAGGATTTTGCAAGTGGATGGAGGGATAATAGGATTTAATTGAAATAAATTATTTTAATTCAATTTGGTTGCAATTGGAGAAATTAAATAAATTAGATTTATTCAATTTAGGATAACTATTTAATTAAATTTGAATTTAATTAAAAGTGGATAGGGGGGTTTTATTGAATAAAATGATTTATTCATTAAATGGGTATAGTGAATTTAATTTAAATAAATTGAGTAATTTACTTAATTAAATAGAGGAATGTGGGTAATTTAATTAAATTGGATTTAATCAAATAGAGAAATGAACATAAAATATTCATTTAGGAATATGGTCATTTTTATACGTCTACACAAATATAATAGGTCGGTAACACAACACAAAACCTACAAATCTCATAGAGATTACAAACATATCAGTTCAAACATAATCGTTGGATTACATAGAAATCAACTACACATTGTTCTAGACAATATCAACCCCTCATGGATCATCGTACATCGACTCCTGTAACTCATCAGGCGGTTATCACTTCATGCTATGCACTTGCTCATTCCCAAGATAAACGGTTATCTTCATGCGCCAAAACCACTTTAAAATTCATCATGTGCATCATGCATACATGGTATCTTCATCTTCGATCACCATTCGATCATAGATCAACACAATCGATTCACCAAGCTCCATTGGTTAGGGTTTTGCCTATCAACTGGTTAGGGTTACCAGTTGATCACTTTAGTTGAAATACCAATACCAATTTCCTTCACTCCTTTACTACTGGTTGCACTATTGCATCACTATCGGTTGCAATACAACTCCATTACCGGTTACTATTGACATCAATGACAACACTATACTTCATTAATGCAATCTTCATGCAATGCCAACAGTTAGGGGCATGAATTCCCCTAACAAGCAACGGATCTTAAGAGGTTGCATTTTAAAATCCAAACCTGAAATAATAATGATTCAGGAAACTAAACCAAATGCAGAAGAAGCAGAGATCGTCAAGAGAAAACTTGGCATTAGAGAAATGAGTAGTTATCCGAGTAATTGAGCCTCTAGTGGTATAGCAGTAATTTGGGATCCAAGAGTGGTAGCCTTTCAAATAGATAGGAGTCAATCAAACTGGATGAGTGGTTGGGTAAAAGGCATTAAGAATAATTTATATTTCCTTCTAATAAATGTTTATGACCCAATACAAAATAGGGACAAAAGAAGGATTTGGAATGAGATATATTCATACCTGAGGACAACACCTAATCAAATTTGCATCATAGGAGGCGACTTTAATGCCATTTTGGATCAGAATGAGAAAAGAGGGGGGAGGAGAATAATCTCACAATCTGAAAGGGATTTTTGTAATTGGGTCCACAAGACCAACCTCATAGAGATCAAAATGACTGAGGATACTTATACATGGAACAACAAAAGGAGTGGTTTCAACCACATTGCTGAAAAATTAGATAGGTTTTTCGTTAGAGGCAGTCTGATTAACTTCCCTAATTCTTTATCTGCGATGTCCTTCCTATCTCAGGGTCGGATCATTACCCAGTTCAACTATCCATTAGTGAAGAAGTTTAACCCAAGAGATGTCCTTTTAAGTTCAAACAAATGTGGCTAAAAGATGATAAATGATTAGGGTTGATTGAGAAATGGTGGAAAGATATAGAAGTCTCAGGATCCAATCTATATAGAGTCATCTCTAAATTAAAAGTGATAAAGAACAATTTGTTGAGATGGAATAAAACTCATTTTGGCAACATTTTTGAGGCAAAGGTTAAATTAGAAGAAGAAATGAGTAAGGTTAATAAGAGGGTAATTGAAAAGGGAATTGATGAGGCTCTTTACCTCGAAGAAAAGAAGTTGTTAGCGAATTATGAGGATATTCTAGCTAAGGAAGAAGTTTTTTGGCACCAAAAATCTAGAGAAATGTGGCTGAGTGAAGGTGACAAGAATACAAAATTCTTGCACAATAGTACCAGACAGAGAAGATTAGTAAATAGAATTACCAAAATTAGAACCAGTGAGGGTTCGATTACTAAGGATCATAACCATATTGCATCGGAGGTAGTGAAGTATTATGAAGGAATCTTTAACAATTGGGCAGGATCCAACTTGGGTTCTAGGGATTAAATCCTTGCGAACATCCCCAAAATCATCATGGATGAGTAAAATAAGTGTTTGGGGGACAAATTGTCAAAGGCAGAGGTAGAAACACTATTAAGGCAGATGAATCCAAACAAGGCATCAAGGCTTGATGGGTTCCCAACAACTTTTTATTAGAAGTGTTGGCAATTTATTGGGGATGAAGTTACTGAGACATTATGAGTAAGAAACTCAGGCAACTTGCTGAAATAAATGAACAACACATTCACTAATCTTATACCCAAGAAAGATAAAGTGGACAACTTCGGTGACTTCAGGCCAATAGCACTATGTAATACTATTTACAAACTATTCACCAAAACTATTGCAAACAGACTGCAAAAACTGCTCCCCCTCTTAATTAGTGAAGATCAAACAGTTTTTTTCCTAGGCAGGTCCATTTATGATGGGTTCATCATTGCCCAAGAAGTTATTCATTCTATCTGGAAGAATAGGGAATCTAGCATGCTTATCAAGTTAGACATTAAAAAGGCTTATGATAAGGTGGAGTGGCACTTCCTGTGTAAATTCTTGGAAGCCTTTGGCTTTGCCAAACCATGGATTAACCTTATCTACGCATGCATCTCTTCCCCCAAAATCTTTGTCCTTGTAAATGGAACCCCAGAGGGTTTTTTTAGCATCTCCAGAGGGATGAGGCAGGGGAACCCCATATCCCCCTTCCTTTTTATTCATGGCAGAATTTTTGGGTAGATCCATCACGAGGGTCAGCGAAAGAGGTGTCCTTAATGGTATTCAAATAGCTAGCAGTTTGGACCTTATTACGTATCATCAATTTGTAGATGACACCATGTTGTATGGCAAAGGTGATAGGCATGAAGCTCGATCCTTTAAAGAAATACTTAACTCCTATTCTGAAGCCTCAAGTTACAAAATTAGCAAGGAGAAGTCAGACATCTTCTTCTTTAATACCAACAAAGATACAAAAAAGGCAATATGCAGTATTCTGAAATTAAAAGTGGGGGATCTTCCATGCAGATACCTTGGATTACCCTTAAACAAAGGCCTTAGATCTTCAAAACTCTGGGATCACATGGTGACCAAAATAAAAAAAACAAAACAAAAACTTGAAAGGGTAAATGTCTCTCTTCTGTAGGAAGAGCAACCATGATTAAATCGGTTCTTTCGGCTATGCCCATATACCAACTTTCATGAATTGATCTCCCGACTACTAGAAAAGAAGAGGTGAACAAACACCTCAGAAACTTCTTTTGGCAAGGAACAAGGGAGAAAAATAAGTTGGCTCTATTGGCTTGGGATAAAGTATGTAGGCCTAAGGAGGAGGGGGGGTTGGAATTAAAAATATTAGGGAATGGAGCAAGGCCTTAGAGAAAATTTAATATGGAGGATGTTCAAAGCCCCCAATCTAAAATGGGCCAAAATCCTTTACCACAAGTATCTAAACAACAATAACCCCATCAGTATTTTTAGGACTATTAATCCTCTTAGAGGACCGTGAATTTGGAACTTCATGATAGATTTCAGAAGTATTATTTCAGAGAAGCTATCATGGAATCTTGGGAGGGGGGATAAGGCCCTGTTTTGGTCAGATTGTTAGGGGGGATACCCTATGATCGACAAGGTTGCCAACCTTACAAATGCTAAGACCCTCTTGGAAGAAAGGTGGGGAAAATTTGTTTATAATTACATTGAAG
Organism: Cryptomeria japonica; assembly: GCF_030272615.1. Classification (NCBI taxonomy): domain Eukaryota; kingdom Viridiplantae; phylum Streptophyta; class Pinopsida; order Cupressales; family Cupressaceae; genus Cryptomeria; species Cryptomeria japonica. The sequence continues at coordinate 644,902,331 of NC_081406.1, read as the reverse complement.
TTGAAAGGGGAGACTATGTTAATGGGTGGAAGTGGAAGTCCTTAGACAACATCAATATCCTATCCAAAGAAAGGGAGGAGCTTATTAGAATCCTAAGTTCTAGAAATATTACTTTTCAACTTGGTTAGGATAGGCTGGCCTGGGATGGCTCGAAAATAGGGGCCTATAGCTCTAAGGAAGGTTATAATTTCCTGATGGGAAAACAACTAAGACCAAGAAGCAATATCACTTTGAGGCTATGCTGGGATAAGAACTACTTACCTAAGGCCAAGTTGTTTTCATGGTTGGGACTGCAGAATAGGATCCTCACTCCCGATAGATTTAGAAAAATGGGGTATGTTGGTCCAAGTAGATGTCCTCTTTGTGAAAAGGATGAAGAAAGTGTGGATCACATACTATTATCCTGTAATTACTCTCATCAATGTTGGGATTGGCTCCATAGTAAACTTGGGCTAATCTCTGTGATTTAGAGCTCTATCTTGAGTATGTTCCAAGCTTGGCTGAGAAGAAACATGAGTTGCTTGTATGGAGGTCTTTGGATTGTCGCTCCATCTATTGTCATATGAGAATTTTGGAAAGAAAGAAATAGATGAATCTTCAAGGAGGAAAGGTTGGGTTGGGAACAACTTACCAATAAGATGGAAGCTTCCATTATTGAAATTTTAAATAATAGATTCATGAAGAGCCAGGGTGGGGAAGCAATCATGACCTTTTGGGATGAGAAGATGAGAGGTGGATTGGGCTGAAGATTCCTCCTTTTATTGGTCCAAGGGATGTAGAGGGTACACGCAAATGGGAAGAATGTGTGTGGCAGCCTCCCAAGAGAGGGTGGTTCAAGCTCAACTTTGATGGGGCTTCCAGAGGCAACCCCGATCAGACAAGCATTGGATGTTGTCTTCACAACTCTGAAGGGATGGAGGTGGCAAGGCTTGCAAAACCAATAGGTACAAAAACTAATAACAAGGTAAAACTCTTGGCTCTTATGAAAGGACTAGTAATGTGCATAGAGAAAGGGGTGGACAAATTGGCTATTGAAGGGGATTCGACCATTGTGATTAATGTTGTGAGGAAAGGGTTCATGTTAAACTAGTGGCTGGATGCAATACTCAGGAGGGCGTTGAGCTTAGGTCAGTTCTTTAAGAAGATTACATTCAATCATATCTTTAGAGAGGGCAACTCTAGATCTGATGAATTAGCAAATATGGGAGCAGATGAAATTTCTATAGGTTAAAGATAGGCTCTTCTAGATTGTTCTCACACTGGAATGCAGTATGGTTACCCTGGATTGGTAGACTTCTAGGAAT